>NC_051115.1:4986348-5609000 GCF_014839805.1 Manduca sexta | reverse complement strand
CTCTTTCTTTCGCGCGTCGCAATGCGTGGCGACGTCACACGCAAGTATTTCGTTCCTTTTCTGTTGTTTAAAACTCCTTCTACCTAATGGCTTATAACTTGTAGATGTTTTATTTCAGTGATTTCTTCTGTTTTAGAATTTATACGACGTACATATTTTATTAAAGATACAAATAAATATAAGTCAAATATCGTATTAATTGCGCAAGGAAAAACCATTTCATTGAGAACCACTTAGTACTGACAATACACTTTTTTCTTTTTAAGAAACACCAAAAAGGTTAGAACATATACAAATTCCTTACTGGTGGTAGGTCTTATATGTGAGAGTCTGCCTGGGTAGGTACCACCACAATGTCTGCCGCCAAGCAGCAGTGTGTAGTCACTGTTGTGTTTTGGTTTTACAAGTATAGAAGCCCGTGTAACTACTGGACATAGTACCACTCAACAGCTCATGTCTCAAGATGGCGAGCGCAATGGAATACCGAACACATTTTAATTCAAAGTGTTGGTGTTTCTACTGTTTATAGGTATCGCTTACTATCAGAACGGCAAGCTCGTCTCGTCATTTAAAGTAATAAAAAATATCACAGGACATCAGTTGATTTGTTTTTGAATAAGGGGTCGTTCAAGTATTACTTAACGCAATTTGGAGCGGGGATCTTGTAAAACGTTACGATGCGTTACAGGCGCGGGAGGGGGGGTTCGTACAACGCGTTATGTAACATTGGATTTTTTATTTAAAAAAACCAATAAAAAATAACAAAGGTATTTTAGCGATTTTCTAGTACTTTGCGAAAAAAAAACCTAATTTTAGGTTTACATAACTTTTTGACGGGGTGCGGGGGCGTACAGGAAAATGTTACGGCGCGTACATGGGGTGTCAAAAATCGTAATACTTAAACAGCCCCTAATGGCTGCCATACGGTCCATCGGAAAGGTCCACCGGTGCAGGTATGCCTGCGCCGGTAGACCGAAATGTGTGTGGGAATAGACCTGTGCAGATTTTTGAGCCTGTGCAGGCGACTGGCGGACTGAGGATCGGAAATCAATTCTTTCAATTGATACCTGCGCAGGCATACCTGCACAGATGACCTCTCCGGTAGACCGTAACGTATATGGCTTACATAAGCCTTTACTGTATTTTGTCCGCAGGTGTGAAGGGAGAGAAGCGAAGATGCACACTTTCGTCAAACTCCGCTCCAAAGCAGTCAAAACGTCCTACCATTAATAATGCCCACACCTCCGCACAATCAATCACCGAACCTCAATGTGGGACGATAGTGAATCCATCACCACACGTCGTTGGACCTATGGTGAACTTCTTCATTCCCATCGGAGATTTCGTGTGTAACCTTCAAGTACCAACGCAACTGCTGGACTTAGCCAATGAGTACACAAAACCTGGCAGTGCCTGTAACACTGCAAAGAAAGAAGGTCCAAATATTGCCTTAAAGCAGCAAACAAAAATTGATGAGTACGTAGGCAAAACGGTAAAAATGAACGAATCGAATATGATGTCCAGTGATCCAGATCACGAAGGCACGAGGTGGACGCTGAGACATCCGCGTCCAGGCCCGGGGCTCGTGGAACTCTGCGATAACAGTAAAGTGTACGTGAATGGCGACCAGCTCCGAAGGTATACGGCGGCAGCAGCAACAAGCAGGAACCTCGTTCGTACACTTCTCTCTCTCGTTTTCACCGAGGAAGCTCTGTCTATCTGTACTTTGACAAGAAAGAAGAGTCAATTAGATATGGAAGCGATCTATGCTATGTTTAAGTATGTGGGTAATGTCGGAAGTCAGAGGAAGTGGGGTGACGTCGATATTCAATACTTGAACGAATGCGTACGCCAGAAACTGCAGGAAATAAGGCGGCGTACGACCACGAAAAGCTACACACAGGGATAATGGGAGTGCTTGCAGGTGAAGGACCCTCATCAATTGGTAACCCGATATTCTTAAGCCTGAAGTGCCATTTAGTGGTCACCTGGCAGGGTTTCTCAATTGAGATACGCGTAAAGTCCCCCCTGGTGGGAGGGAATGTGCCCAAGAGATTCTAAAAAAGTTGCCAAGTGTAAAGCAACCAAAGTCCTAAGTCTGACTTGACTTGCTTGATCGATTATTCCCGTACGTCGAAACTTAAATGAATTAACAATGGGTTTTTATATTTAATCTGACAGTGATAAAACTAATAATTGTTTGTGTGTTCTCATGAGAGTGGCGAGGTTCTGCTATTTGATATGTAACTAGTTAATGGGTATATGATATAATTACTTAATGGGTTCGCAGTTATCTGACAACTTTTACAGGGGTTCGTGAAGCCTAAAGATTGAGGAACCCTCACCTACCGCATTAGCAGTAGAATATTATATAAATAATAATATCAGCCCTGTATTATATACTGTCCCACTGCTGCACGGGCCTCCTCTACTACTGAGAGGGATTAGGCCTTAGTCCACCACGCTGGAGTGCGGGTAGACTTCACACACCCTCGAAATTCCTATAGAGAACTTCTCAGGTATGCAGGTTGCCTCACAACGTTTTCCTTCACCGTTAAAGCGAACGATAAATTCACAAAGAATACATACATATTTTTTTAGAAAAATCAGAGGTGTGTGCCCTTGGGATTTGAATCTGCGGACATTCGTCTCGGTAGTCCGTTCCACACCCAACTAGGCTATCGCCGCTTTTTTTGTAAATTAATCTATACTATTATATAAAGCTGAAGAGTTTGTTTGTTTGTTTGAACGCGCTAATCTCAGGAACTACCGGTCCAAACTGAAAAATTATTTTTGTGTTGGATAGCCCTTTGTTCGTGGAGTGCTATAGGCTATATATCATCACGCTATGACCAATAGGAGCAGAGCAGTAATAAAACATGTTGCAAAAACGGGGAAAAATTATTAGTTTTGAGAGCTTCCGTTGCGTGCGCTGCGTAAACGGTTAAAGTTAGCAACAATGATGTATGACGCGATTGTTCCTCTTAAAAAGTTCTACAAAAATATATTATAAAACAAAGTCCCCCGCTGCATCTGTCTGCCTGAACGTGTTAAACTCAAAAACTACCCAACGTATTAAGATGAAATTTGGTATGGAGACAGTTTAAGACCCTGGAAAGAACATAGGCTCCCGGGAAAATAGGAGCCGCGGGCAAAAGCTAGTATTAAATATAATAAGAGTTAAGATTAAAAATAAAATCAAATATTTAGATTACATTTAATATGGTCTATTTTGGATGTCTTTATTTTTGTACTAAGTATACGATGTGTTGTGACGGAGTCATATTATAATGTGAAGGTCAAGGTCATTTTGACATTGTGTTATAAGATTATCTATATATATAAAAATCAATTGCTGTTCGTTAGTCTCGCTAAAACTCGAGAACGGCTGAACGGATTTATCTTATCTTGGTCTTGAATTATTCGTGGAGGTCTAGGGAAGATTTAAAAGGTGAGAAAAATTCGAATAATTGCCGGGAAAATCCTCAAAACAGCATTTTTCTATTTCCCATACAAACGTTTTCTAAATAAAATGGAGAGTCAATTTGTAATTTATTACCGCTGCATAAAGTTCAAATTCGCGTGCGCGTTGGAGGATCTAATATCGCGTTCTGAAACTCAACAAAAGTGAAAGTGAATCGCGAACGCGACAAAATTGCATAGTCTCAAAATACATAGTACATAAATAGTGGTCGGCTTCGAGAAACTCAATTTTAGCTAACTTCAGTTGTTAATCTATACTTCTATACTATTATATAAAGCTGAAGAGTTTGTTTGTTTGTTTGAACGCGCTAATCTCAGGAACTACCGGTCCAAACTGAAAAAATCTTTTTGCGTTGGATAGCCCTTGGTTCGTGGAGTGCTATAGGCTATATATCATCACGCTATACCCAATAGGAGCGGAGCAGTAATGGCTAATCTCAGGAACTACCGGTCCAAACTGAAAAATTCTTTTTGCGTTGGATAGCCCTTTGTTCGTGGAGTGCTATAGGCTATATATCATCACGCTATACCCAATAGGAGTGGAGCAGTAATGGCTAATCTCAGGAACTACCGATTCGAACTGAAAAAATCTTTTGTGTTGAATGGTCCCTTATTTGTGGAGTGCTCAAAGTTATATATCATCACGCTATGACCAATAGGAGCGGAGCAGTAATAGCTAATCTCAGGAACTAACAGTTTCAACTGAAAAATTCGTTTTGTGTTGGATAGCCCTTTATTTGTGGACCGCTATAGGCTATATATCATCACGCTATGACCTATAGGAGCGGAGCAGTAATGGCTAATCTCAGGAACTACCGGTTTGAACTGAAAAATCTTTTTGTGTTGGATAGCCCTTTGTTTCTGGAGTGCTATAGGCTATATATCATCACGTTATGACCAATAGGAGCGAAGCAGTAATGAAACATGTTGCAAAAACGGGGAAAATTATTAGTTTTGAGAGCTTCCATTGCCTTCGCTGCGTAAACGGTTAAAATTATGCAACAATGATGTATGACGGGATTGTTCCACTTAAAATGTTCTAAAAACATATTATAAAAACAAAAGTCCCCCGCTGCATCTGTCTACCTGAACGTGTTAAACTCAAAAACTACCCAACGTATTAAGATGAAATTTGGTATGGAGACAGTCTGAGACCCCGGGAAGAACATAGGCTCCCGGGAAACTACTACTTTTATAACGGAAAACTTTAGTCTGAAAACTTTATAACGCGGGCGGAGCCGCGGGCAAAAGCTAGTACCATAATATATTCTTTACCTTCGCCACCATTGTGTATTGACAAAGAATATGCGTGTGCATATGTATTTCTGACTGGAAGTGTTGTTGCTGTGACGAATTTTCTTATAGTAAGAGTGGCATTAGGTTATAAAATTAAAATTACTTTTTATTATTGGGACTGCCTCCGTGGCGTAGTTGTATTGCACGTCCGGTACAATAGCGCTCTGAGGTCCTGGGTTCGAATCCCGGGTCGGGCAAAGTGATATTTGGGTTTTTCTGCTCAATATCAGCCCGGAGTCTGGAATTTGTGCCCGATATGGCGATAGGCCTATCACATCATGGGACGGAACATACTTGGCGAAAAGTGGGTGCCCTAGTTGCGCCTCTGCATACCCCTTCTGGGATAAAATGCGTGATGTTATGTATGTGTATGTATGTATTATTTATTTTGTTCGATACTTACACTTTTTTTAATAACATGATAGAATATTGTAACAAGAAGAGTATATTGTGGTATCTTATATCGCAATGTCAAAATGACATTATAATTATATTTTCTATGATAAAATAAAAAATCAGTAGCTACTGTAGTGTCTTATTTCTTAAACTCGTCCTTTATTTATACAAATCTTATAATCGAAATTTAAAGAGTATTTTTGGCAATGATTAAAAAGTTTAATATGATAATAAAAATAATACACCCTGTATTATATACTGTCCCACTGCTGCACGGGCCTCCTCTACTACTGAGAGAGATTAGGCCTTACTCCACCACGCTGTAGTGCGGGCAGACTTCACACACCCTCGAAATTCCTGTAGAGAACTTCTCAGGTATGCAGGTTTAGAGCAAGAGATAATTCACAAAGAATACACACATACTTTAGAAAAGTAAGAGGTGCCCTTGGTTTTGAACCTGATGAAATGGCGATAGGCTCGCCCCTGTTGATACAGAATACATTGCGAAAAGTGGGATATCCGGTTGCACCTGCCTCATTAAGGATAATTGTTTGTCGTGTGAAATGTTGTCCCAAGAATGGACATTTACTCAGACAAAGCCGCGTTCGAAAGTAGTCAATAACCATAAAACATTATGAAATAACTCGTATTTATATTAGCCGAGACGTGGACGCTCACAGTACGGCTCGTTCACCAGTTCAAAGTTGCTCAGCGAGCTATAGAACCTGCTTTAGCGGCGTAAAGGTTAACGCCACTGTAGAGGAACAGATGGTTGCGTTCCTCTATAGAGGGGAAGATTTCCAGTCAGGCAGATGTTGCGCCTGACCGGCCGCGGCCCCTCCGACAGTTCCTATTTGGAGGTGGTATATATGCTGCACGTCGCGCAAATTGTGCAAGCGTGATTCAGGATCGATGTCGCCATCTATCGTGATTGCTGTGTGATTATCACTCCAGTTGTGTCACTGCATCGATCCTCTTGCAGTTCCGGCGATGTTGACAAGATGGCGGTGTATGCATCGATTGTACCGCCACACCTGCTATGCTCGGAGTTTCTCTGAAGGATAAACTTCGTTAATAGGTCATCCGTCAGGGTACCAAAGTCACCGACATAGCACATAGGATTAGCAAACTGAAGTGGCAGTAGGTACGGGCATATCTGTAGAAGAACCGATACCCGATGAGATAAACGAGTTCTTGAGTGGAGACCACGGCTCGGCAATCGAAGCGTAGGACGCCCTTCAGCTAGGTGGAGTGACGATCTGCGAAAGGTCGCTAGCAAGAACTGGATGCGACAGGCCGAAGATAGAGTACAATGGCGCATATTGGAGGAGGCCTATGTTCAGCAATGGACAAAGATATAGGCTTATTTTGATTGATATTAGTGGCCATGACTCACACAGGGCACTTTAACATATCACGCATTCTAAAGAGAAGATCGACTGGAAGTTTTATGCAATAATATCCAGCTGATATATAAACGATGTATAGTCAGATAGAATAGTAGCTTCTACAAATTAACTCGATATATTTTTTTCCTTTATCACTACATAGTATAAAACAAAGTCGCTTTCTCTGTTCCTATGTCCCTTTGTATGCTTAAATCTTTAAAACTACGCAACGGATTTTGATGCGGTTTTTTATAATAGATAGAGTGATTCGAGAGGAAGTTTTATATGTATAATAACATCCATTAAATAGTGGAGAAATACTGTTATTTTGTTATGTTATACCCTTGCGAAGCCAGAGCGGGCCGCTAGTCTAAAATAAAGTAAACCCTTTGAAGTTTTATTTTAGTAAAGAAAAAACGATTCTTGATACCGAATGAGAAAAGATTATAATCGATTTGATTCTTATTTAGTTTTTTAGCTAGTTTTGTGGCTGACAACCAGCGATAGCCTAGTTGTGTGTGGAACGGACTGCCGAGACGAATATCCGCAGGTTCAATACGCAAGGACACACACCTTTGACTTTACTGAAAATTACGTGTGTATTATTTGTGAATTATCACTTGCTTTAACGATTCTCTTTATCAATTTTTAGGGTTTGTAAAGTCTACCAATCCGCATTGGGCCAGCGTGGTGGACTAAAGCCTAAACCCTCTCAGTAGTAAAGGAGGCCCGTGCAGCAGTGAGACAGTATATAATACAGGGCTGATATTATTATTATATCATATTATTTGTATCTGTACATTGTTTATATATCAGTTGGATATAATTGCATAAAACTTCCACTAGTCGATCGCCTCTTCAGAATGCATATGTTAACGTGCTTTGAGTCATGGCGACTGATATTAATACGAATTATTTCATAATGTTTTATGGTTATTTACTATCGAACGCGACTTTGTTAGTTTTCCATTCTTAGGATAAAGCAAATTATACACAAGTCTCTTATCCCCAATGTGGCAGGCGCAACCAGGTATCCCACTTTTCGTTGTGTTCCGTCCCGTAATAGGAGCGAGCCTTTTTAAAAGTGCACGGAAAACTGGAGTGGGGTCCAGTAGAATGTCGACTGACGAGAGATGATTACCCCACAGTCGACACAATAGGGTATTTTAGTGTCTGAGAAAAAGCCAGAAATACATAAGATAGTTCAATCAAAAAACAATCGGAAAATAGTAGTTTCAGTTCATAAATTTATAAATTTTTAAATTCAGTTCAAAGTTTTGACTTATCTGTTTTACAAATATGCGAAACGAGTGCCGCCATGACATGACGTCATCAAGACAGTAAACTACTTAGTGTCAATACGCGTTCACTATTTCTAATTTATCGAAATAGACAAATTTTTCGGACAATAAATTTGGATCTCTCGCAAGTTAAACCAAGTTTTCCTCATAGTTATATCAGTTGGCACTAGAATCCACAATTTTTTCGGCGTTTTCACACAAGTATTCTTACATTCAGGAAATACACACCAATGATAAGGATAGTAGCTTATTTGAATTGTAATAATTTCCTCCTTCTCCATGCACGTTGTTACTTGATGTTTACTGTCAAGATGACGTCAGCAACGTGGCCTCTAGCGTTTTCGTTTATTTACGCGGGAAAATTTAAAATGTAATATTTAAATGTATTTTAATGCACTTATTGATTGAATATATTTTATAAAATTTCTAGTGGTTTTTTATTACCTTAAGATTAATTTGAGACACTTAAAAAAAGAGTGTAATACCCTACAGTGGCGTAGGGTGAAATTTTCCAAAAGGTAACCAAAGGCAAAAATACTTCTTTAGTTAACATATCACAGCCCATCTAATAATACAAAGACTAAGACAAACGTAAATAAATCTGAAAGGGAAGCCGGTAGGAATCGAGTTGTATGGACGCTTCGCCACTGATGCCCTGTTATGCCGGCCTGTTGGAACTAGATATACACTGATCCCGGAACACTATAGAGGTCACTAAAGATGGTTTTAACACCTTGTGTACGGTGGTCACTATCCGGATATAAATATATTCTACCACCAATAGACCTAGGGCTGGGCTAATAATTCCAACTCAGATTCGCTTTGAAGCACCCACACAAGCTTATACACTGTACAGGTACAGTTACCATCTTAAAACCGATTCTAATTAAATAAAAAACAACCAAAAATCACACGAAAAACTTCAGGAAAGTTATGTAAATAATCGAACCGATTAATCGTGTGCACAAAATCGGACCGATTAATCGTACGACAAAAAAATCGTATACTTAAATAAAACTCATACAAACAAACAAACATCTTTATTACGAGAATAGCGCCGGATGCCGTTGTATCTCCTCTCGCACATCCGCCGGAAGTGTTGGCAACTTGCTGGCGATAAAGTACCTGCGTAGAGATGGCAATTAATAATATTTTCTTAGTAACTATTCTTTTATACATTTTAAACGTTCATGATTCACAGACTTACGAACAAAAAAGCCAATTCGGTCTCGTGAGTCACGGGAACACGTATGAGTCACCCAGTAACTTCAATCCGATCCTTAATCACACTACCGCATAAGGCACCCCTTCCCATAAGTAAAGTATGCGTCCATACTCCATAACTCGTCTAGTACTGATGCTAGACGTTATAACTTGATTTACCAACACATAGGGGCGCAAACCAGCTTTAAATTAAGCAATAAAGCATGAGTCACCTATGAGTCACCTATGAGTACCGTGACCATTTATTTTTCGTCTCAAAACGGGACATCGGTTTATTTACGTCAAGTATAGGTTCTCAAAGAAAAAAATACAAAACACGCTCTTTAGAAAATTTGTTCTTCGACGGCCGCGCGTTGAACGGATGAAAATTAGTAAAATCTCGTTTTCCCGAACAACAAAAATGAAATTTCTACTAATTACTCATCTCATCATTACACACATTTTATTCATTAGAGAAAAGATTCGTAGGCGTTGTAGCCAAGAAGCGGCCCGGTCGGCTCTTAAATTTACGTACGATTTCGAAAAATGGGACAATTTTGTGTCCCCGAGATTTTTGTGGGGACACCGGGACAATTACCGAAAAAAGGGACGGTCCCGTTTAAAACGGGACGTCTGGTCACGTTACGTATGAGTCACATTATCCTGACTTACCGGTGGGTCCACGTGCCAGTCCCATCCATATTCCCATACAAACCGACCCATGAGTCACCTATGAGTCACGTTATGAATCACCGTTACCTGAGCGTGTCCCGCACGGACGCCGGGAAGTATGGCTCCTGCAGCACCTCCGCCACGGAGGAGTAGCACTCGCCCACCGACCAGCGTATCTTGAAATCTTTGTTCTCACTCTGCAATCAAAATTGTGGTTCTAAAATCATGGCCGGTTAGAATAAACTCTCTTGCTGGTGGTAGGATATCGACCGAACACAAGTTGTTAAAACCCATCATAGTGGCGCACGTGTCTCGCGTTTTAGCATAGCATGAAAGTACTGAGAGATACTATCACATTGGTCTGTTACCAAAATTGAGAAAGGTATGTTAAGGTGGTTTGAGCATTTGGAGAGAATGTATGATAGGAGATTGACAAAGAGGATGTATAAGTCGAATTAGTGGGCGACCGCACCGAACCTTCGAATGGCAGCTGACATTCTTAATAAAGGACAGGTCAAAAGTACCCTGAACCGGCGGGAAAGAAAAGATTGATGAAGGCGGAGAAACAATCGTGCAAAGTCGCAATCCATATTCTCTGCCTACCCCTATGGAATAAAAAAAATAATAATATCAGTCCTGTATTATATACTGTCCCACTGCTGCACGGACCTCCTCTAATACTGAGAGGGATTAGCCCTTAGTCCACCACGCTGTAGTGCGGGTGGACTTCACACACCTTCGAAATTCCTACAGAGAAGTTCTCAGATGTGCAGGTTTCCTCACGATGTTTTCCTTCACCGTCACCCTATAGGATAGAGGTGTGATAACATTGGTCCGTGTTGTGAGGAAGGTATGGCGGTACCTTGATAAGGCCGAGTCCCACGAGCAGCGCGTCCGCCACCGGCCACCGCAGCTCGCCGGCGCTGCGCGTGAGCCGCGCCAGCAGCGCCCGCGCCGCCGCCCGCGCGCCCGCGCTGCGCCGCGCCAGCGACCCCGCCGCCAGCGCCGCGCACGCGTACTGCCGCGGCAGCGACGCCGCCTCGCACGTGCGCTGCAACACACCGTGTCAAATATGCTCACTTCGATACCCGTGACATATCTTGAATGTTTGCCGGCAAACATTGACAGCTACATGACATTACGCGTGTCACGGGAAAATAACCTTATTATGTAGTGTATAATAAGATTATATTCCCATGACACGCGTAATGTCATGTAGCTGTCATGTTTGCCGGCAAACATTCCGCTGGTAAATGGGTTAAGCAAATAATTAAATAAAACTATTTTTCGGATTTTGTCGCGGTTTCTTTATATTTTAATTTCTCCCGACGTTTCAGACTTTGCAGCCTTCATGGAATGGACTACGGGGACTATAATGGTACAAAGTCTTCGAAACTTGCTAGTAGTATGATATAATTTATATCCGCTTGGATAGCAACCGTACACAAGGTGTTAAAACCCATCATGGTAACCCACGTGCTTGCGTTCCGAAATCAGCCTGTGTATATTCACTTCAAAGGCATAATTGTGTCGACTGTGGAGTAAAGACTTTCCCGCCCTCACACCACTACAACTCCTGTGAGGATCAGCAGTGGCACGCGTGGCACCGAGCGGTGAAGCTCGCCGAGTCTCAGGGAACACTTGTCATTATCCCGCAACGATAATCAAATAGATAGGGAGGAGTTGGAAATATTAATTGTTCACTTCCCTCCATAGCAATGCGGGTGACAAAATCATGATCTAAGCCGTTTTAACCTCAAGGATAGGGACGTTTACTAGATAAACTAACTAGTTTATCGTGGTGCTTTATAACTATAAAGCACCACGGATAAAATTCGACTGAGGAGTAATCATATCGTCAGTCGACATTCTATCTCTACTTATCATCAGATCCCTTGGGGTCATTTTGCACGTATTAGAAATAGCCTAGGATTGTTCAATTTACCTGTAAGTAAGCGTCAATGACTTCGGCCGCGTTATCTCCAATCCTATCGAAGTTCTCGATGGTGGGATTCAGCAGGAACCTCTCCACAGAGTCCTGGACGTCGTCTGATCCTGTGGGATGAAGGAAAAGGAATGAAACTATTAGCACGAGTTCCAGTTGTGGTAAAATAATAGGATAGTTTCGTATTTTTGATTTAGTTAATTATTTTATATTTAACAGATATGAAAAATACATTATTCTGTGAAAACATTTTGATCATTTTGTAGTTTAATGTAAATATGGTGTGCGTGTGTGTATTTCTGATTGTAAGTATGTTGCCGCTGCGACGAATTCTCTTAGAGTAGTAGTAGTGGCATTAGGGCGCGTAAAATTAAAATCACTTTTTATTCATAATTATTTTGTTCGTTACACTTTTTATTTTACATCTACGGCTCAAGTAACTTATTGAAGTGTTATTTCCAAGTAGATAAGTACGTGGTTTAATTTAGTAACGCGATGTCAGATTGTCTTTTGCATTTTCCCCTACCCAGTGTACATTACCTGACGTATCCAGAATCAGCTCTTTGACATCCACGGAGGTGTCTTGATGCTGAGCGTCCTCCGTGGCGCTGTCTTCAGATTCGCCCTCCGTATCCTCCTCAGCTTCTGAATTGTCCTCGTCCGAATCTGTCACGTCTGTGAAAAAAGTTAGGTAGTTTTTTTTCCCAATTTTTCTCTGTTTGCTTTTCGTGATTCGCGTGTGTTTCGCAAAGGGGCGAGGTTCCGTTATTTGAGACTTAATTCGTCCCCCCCCCCCAAACAGAAAAGTTAGATAACGTATTTCGGGGTATTGGATTTTTGTTCTAAGGGTTATATTAGTCTCTCCTAGCCGAATTTCGGCCCCGGCGGCCAATCTCAACGGAGATCCGCAGGAGATATTATAGTGCACGAGTGTGTGCAATACACAAGCACTCCTCCTTTTTTTGAAGTAGATAATAACCTCATTATTTATTATTATAATAAGGTTAATTTTCCACGATAAGCGTAACTGTCATGTTAACCGGCTAACATGTCAAGCATGGGTGGAAAAAAAAAACTGTCGCACACTCACATTCGTTATCGCTTCCCTCTCCGTCGCTGAGCTCTGCGCAGGCGCCGAGTTTGTCCCTCAACACCTTCTTGTCTGCAGATCCGCCGAGACTGTTGCCTGAAATGTGCAAATTATAGCAATGAGAACATCGATATATATGTGCTACGTGCTTGATTTGGCGTTCCGAACATTCACTGTGTTCAACTGAATTGAACTGCAATCCATTCAAACTGATTTTAGTATGGTGTCAATATTGAAAGCTTGTGGTTGGGTATGGAGCGATGCTCATGGTATAAGAACTCGAGTCTAAGTGTAAACCTGGATTTGAATAAATATTAGTCAAATAAGTGAAATTATTTGTTGTTCAAGTGAATAAATAGGTTACAACAGTGACGTTTTGCCATTTTAGTTCACATTTTGAACAAATAGTTTATATGGACATACGTGTCTATAGAATATACGTCAATGACTGTACTACTATGAAATAAATAAATAATGGCATCTAATGATGTGAAGTGAAAAGCTGGCGGTAGGATATATTTATATCCGTCCGGACAGCGACTGTACACAAGCTGTTAAATCCCATAGTGGCACACGTGAGACGCGTTCCGGGATCTGTGTATATCCAGTTCCAACATAATTGTGTCGACTGAGGGGTAATCATCTCTCGTCAGTCGACACAATAGGGGCCCGGCCTATGCTTGATTTTGTACATTATTCTATATGTAATGGTTAATAATACGAAAAAGAAGCACTGCTGCGAAAACTGCATCACAATTGGTTAAAAAATGAGCGAGTAATTCATATTTAAAATATTGTAACGTGCAGAAGTGGACGCGTTGTGGGGATATCGCTTCATCTCTTTTTTTCGCACGCGTCGTAATTCCCGATGACGTCACATGTGGATATTTCGTCTCTTTTCTGTTTCTTGTTAATCACCCCTTCCACCGAAATTCAAAGACTTATAACTTGTTGATTTTTTACCGGATTTTAATAATTCCTTCTGTGTTATAATTTATATTATGTAAATATTTGATAATAGTAAAGAACAAAAATTAGTCCGGTACCCAATTGGATCCCACTCTTACCATCAGGTGCAGAATAAAAACACAGGACGCTCGTATCGCTTGCCATCAGGCGTACCATTCAACTGAAATAAACATGTTCAAGTATTACGTAAAGCAATTTTTGAAGATTTTTGACCCCCCCCCTCCCCCCCTCCACGCAACGCGCCGTAACGTTTTATCGTACGCCCCCGCCACCCCTCCAAAAGTTACGTAACTCTAACTTGACATTTTTTTTGTAATTACTTTACGAAAAATACCGGAAAATCGCAAGAACACCTTCGTTATTGTTTTAAAATAAAAAAAGCAATGTTACGTAACGCTTTGTACGAACCCCCCCGCGCTTGTAACGTATCGTAACATTTTACACCCCCCCCCCCTCCAAATTGAGTTACGTAACACTTGGACGGCTTCCAAGTCTCACCAGCGAGCACGACCCTCGACAGCCTCTCGCCGCTGTCCGGCAGCACCGTCAGCGCCTCCACCACCTCCAGACACGCAGCGCGTCCGATCTCGTTGTGACTCAGATCTAGTGACTGGAAAAATACGTATATAACTACATAATATAAAACAAAGTCGCTTTCTCTGTCCCTATGTGTGCTTAAATCTTTAAAACTACGCGACGGATTTTGATGCGGTTTTTTTAATAGAGAGTGATTCAAGAGGAAGGTTTATATGTATAATAACATCCATTAAATAGTGGAGAAATATTGCACCCGTGCGAAGCCGGGGCGGGTCAGTAGTTGTTATATATAATACCAGCCCTGGATGCAGGGCCATTTTGACATCGCGTTACTAAATGTAACCACATACTTATCTATTTTAATAACACTACAATAAGTTACTTGAGCCGTAGATGTAAAATAAAAAAGTGTAATTACAAAATAAATATTAATAAAAAGTAATTTTAATTTTACGCGCCTTAATGCCACTACTACTACTCTAAGAGAATTCTTTGCAGCGGCAACTTTCAGTCAAAAAAACACCAACGCGTACGCCATATTCGCAATTAACTACAAAATGATCAAAAAATCAGAAAAACTAAAACTAGGATTTTTGGGGAAAATATTAGTTATAAATGGCTGATTTTTGGCACAATGTGAGCAAAGGTGAAGACGAGTACGTGGTTTAATTTAGTAACGCAATATCAAAATGACCCTGTATACTGTCCCACTGCTGGGCCTCCTCTACTGAGAGGGATTAGGCCTTAGTCTACCACGCTGTAGTACGGGCAGACTTCACACACCCTTGAAAAATCCTATAACAACTAATTATTGATTACTTCTCGCTCAGGAAATAGATATGTGAACAAAAGAGATACATATATTAATAGTTTTCGCAATACATAAGCACTCTCTGTTCCTTCTCATAGTCCGGTGAGACGACATGACCGGAGAGAGATCAGCAGGAGATATTATAGTGCACGAGTGTGTTCAATACACAAGCACTCTCTGTTCCTTCTCATAGTCCGGTGAGACATGACCGGAGAGAGATCAGCAGGAGATATTATAATGCACGAGTGTGTGCAATACACAAGCACTCTCTGTTCCTTCTCATAGTCCGGTGAGACGACATGACCGGAGAGAGATCAGCAGGAGATATTATAGTGCACGAGTGTGTTCAATACACAAGCACTCTCTGTTCCTTCTCATAGTCCGGTGAGACATGACCGGAGAGAGATCAGCAGGAGATATTATAATGCACGAGTGTGTGCAATACACAAGCACTCTCTGTTCCTTCTCATAGTCCGGTGAGACGACATGACCGGAGAGAGATCAGCAGGAGATATTATAGTGCACGAGTGTGTTCAATACACAAGCACTCTCTGTTCCTTCTCATAGTCCGGTGAGACGACATGACCGGAGAGAGATCAGCAGGAGATATTATAGTGCACGAGTGTGTTCAATACACAAGCACTCTCTGTTCCTTCTCATAGTCCGGTGAGACATGACCGGAGAGAGATCAGCAGGAGATATTATAATGCACGAGTGTGTGCAATACACAAGCACTCTCTGTTCCTTCTCATAGTCCGGTGAGACGACATGACCGGAGAGAGATCAGCAGGAGATATTATAGTGCACGAGTGTGTTCAATACACAAGCACTCTCTGTTCCTTCTCATAGTCCGGTGAGACATGACCGGAGAGAGATCAGCAGGAGATATTATAATGCACGAGTGTGTGCAATACACAAGCACTCTCTGTTCCTTCTCATAGTCCGGTGAGACGACATGACCGGAGAGAGATCAGCAGGAGATATTATAGTGCACGAGTGTGTTCAATACACAAGCACTCTCTGTTCCTTCTCATAGTCCGGTGAGACATGACCGGAGAGAGATCAGCAGGAGATATTATAATGCACGAGTGTGTGCAATACACAAGCACTCTCTGTTCCTTCTCATAGTCCGGTGAGACGACATGACCGGAGAGAGATCAGCAGGAGATATTATAGTGCACGAGTGTGTTCAATACACAAGCACTCTCTGTTCCTTCTCATAGTCCGGTGAGACATGACCGGAGAGAGATCAGCAGGAGATATTATAATGCACGAGTGTGTGCAATACACAAGCACTCTCTGTTCCTTCTCATAGTCCGGTGAGACGACATGACCGGAGAGAGATCAGCAGGAGATATTATAGTGCACGAGTGTGTGCAATACACAAGCACTCTCTGTTCTTTCTCATAGTCCGGTGAGACATGACCGGAGAGAGATCAGCAGGAGATATTATAGTGCACGAGTGTGTGCAATACACAAGCACTCTCTGTTCCTTCTCATAGTCCGGTGAGACATGACCGGAGAGAGATTAGGACCAACGGCTTTACGTGCTTTCCGTTGAGTTCACCGCCAACTTCCTGACTCCGAGCTCCTGAGCTGAGCTCGAGCGACTGAGAAATTTTAAGTAAAAAAAAACCCAGTCACAATTATATTTGACTCGATCCGGGATTTGAACCCAGGAGCTCAGCGCTGTAGTCGTACTCGTCCGCGTGCACATTACAACTCCACAACTACATTAGAAGTCAAGTTACATTAGTATGTCAAACATCAGTTATTTGCAAACTTTAGAGCGTGTGAGACTGTCTCGGTGGCGCTGTTGTACTGCATGCGCGGTACGACAGCGCTCTGAGGTCCTGGGTTCGAATCCCGGGTCGGGCAGTAATATTTGTTTTTTTTATCAGGCCGGATTCTGGAATTGTGCCCGATATGGCGATAGGCTCGTATCACATCATGGGACGGAACACAGTTAGCAAAAAGTGTATGCTCTGGTAGCGCCTCTGCATACCCCTTCGGGGATAAAATGCGTGATGTGTGTGTGCCCATGCGTTGGTTAGATTTATATATATCTCTCTCTCCAGTCGGTTCTTCATTGAGGATCGTGACTCAATTATCTTCAATGTGATATTTCTCCTTCGGTCTTCTGCCTGATGAAATGCTGTATGAATGCAAATATTCAACGCACTGAAAATTTGGTCTATCTTTTGGGATCATATATATAGTTACCTCTAATAAAGGCGAATTGTCCTTTAAAGCCTTCGCCAGTGCGCACGCGCCCTTGCTCTTCAACAAGCAGTCGCCGAAGTTAATGCACCGGAGATTCTTCAGACTGTAAACAAATTTATTTATTTATATATTTAAAGTGGTGATAGCCTAGTTGGGTGTGGAACGGACTGTCGAGACGAATGTCCGCAGGTTCAAATCCCAAACAGCTGACTTTTTTAAAATTATGTGTGTATTTGTGAATTATCGCTTGCTTTAACGGTGAAGTAAAACATCGTGAGGAAACCTGCATACCTGAGAAGTTCTCTATAGGATTTTCGAAGGTGTGTGAAGTCTACCCGCACTACAGCGTGGTGGACTAAAGTCTAATCCCTCTGTAGTAGAGGAGGCCCAGCAGTGGGACAGTATAAAATACCGAATACATGACACCATAATAAAAAAAAAATAACAGCCCTGTATTATATACTGTCCCACTGCTGCACGGGCCTCCTCTACTACTGAGAGGGATTAGGCCTTAGTCCACTACGCTGTAGTGCGAGCAGACTTCACACACCCTCAAAATTCCTATAGATAACGTCTCAGGTGTGCAGGTTTCCTCACAATGTTCTCCTTCACCGTTAAAACGATAATTCACAAATACACAGAAAATTTTAAAAAAGTCAGCTGTTTGGGTTTTGAACCTGCGGACATTCGTCTCGGCAGTCCGTTCCACAACCAACTAGACTATCGCAGCTTATACCTGACTCCATACTGATATTAGTTCCATAATCACTTACTGTGGCAGAGCGTCGGCGACGGCGCGCGCTCCCTTCGCCCCTATTGTGTTGTCGTTAAGGTTCAATCTGCTGAGGCGCGGGTTCGACTTGAACGCGGTCGACAGCGCCGATATGCCCACGTGGTATATGCCGTTTTGGGGCATCGCCACCTCTTCTAGTGTGCCCATTTCCTATTCACAAAACATATTTCGCACTCTTAATAAAATAATGACCTATTTCAAAATTGTTAATTTGTGGCAGTCGTCGGAAAACTAATTTTTGTTTGCTACCTTTTTTTGAAGTTGCTATAAAATTGAGTTTATTAAAGATAGGTAAAAACTGAAACCTATAGCATGAAAAAAAAAGGAAAACACTAAAAGGTCGCAAACAGAAATTGGTTGTTTGACGTTTCATACAAATTGGCAATTTTGGAATGGGTCATTATTTTATTAAGAGAGCGATTTCTTTTTATTGCTTTGAATGGCGAGCCTAGCTTGCCGTTCGCCTGATGGTAAGCGATACGACCGATAAACAGTAGAAACACCAACACCTTGAATCATTATAAATTGTAGCCTATGTGTTATTCCGATGTATAACCAATATTTCTGTAGAGTTTCACCCAAATCCGTTCAGTAGTTTTTTCGGGAAAGACGAACAAACATGCATACATCCTCACAAACTTTCGCATTTATAATATTATAGAATGAGCTATAACTAGATTGTGTAAAACTGCTGTTTCATGAGTATTAATACAATATTACCTGAAACACTTGCGCGAGCGCCTTCGCCCCGTCATTCTCGAGTCTGTTCCGTCCAGCGACGAAGATTTTCAACCTGCGCCTGCGCTGCTTCAGGGCACTGGCGAGGAGTCGCCCTCCCGTTATGCCCAGACCGTTGTTGTTCAGACGAAGCTCCTGTACACATGAATTTTACCACGATTATTTGAAAGAAAGAAAAGATAGAAAAGAAAAAAAGAAAGAAAAGAAAGAAAAGAAAGAAAAGAAAGAAAAGAAAGAAAAGAAAAGAAAGAAAAGAAAAGAAAGAAAAGAAAAGAAAGAAAAGAAAAAAAGAAAGAAAGAAAATTATTTTATTTGTCACGGACACAACACACAGAAGTATTAAGTAAATAAAGAACACTAACGCCCATATTCATGGAAGTTATGTATCTAAGGACGGAGCATTGCTGTGATAACAAGTCTGTTTCTCAGCTTTGTTTATCTGACAGACAACTAGATTCAAGTAGTATCTCAATATTAGCCAATCACAACGGCCCTATGTCTACGCACTGCGAAGGCTGCCATGCCATGCCATGGTTTCTCGTACAAAGCGTTATGTAACATTGTTTGTTTTTTAATTTAAAACAACAACAAAGGTATTTTAGCGACTTTCTGGCGTTTTGCGTAAAATAAATGTGAATATTAGCAAAAAAAAAATATGTAAATTTAGTTACGTAACTTTTTAAGGGGTGCGGGGGCGTACAGGAAAACATTACGGCGTGTTACATGGGGGGGTCAAAAATCTTCAAAAATTGCGTTACGTAATACTTTTGAAGGGCCCCTAAACCAAAGTAGCCAGCTCGGGCAGGTAGGGAGAAATAGAAGGATAACGCGTCGCGATCCTCACCGGTGAGAACAGCCATGTTTAGATTTTGAAATGTTGTCAATTGCAAAAAGACGAATATAGGTACTCTTGTAAATGAAATAGGGCCCCATAATTGATTTAAATGTGAATTGGTAATAATAAATCTATATATATAAAAATGAATCTCTATTTCCCTTAGTCATCGCATCACGCGTGAACGGGTGGAACAATTTCGCTAATTCTTATTTTGTTGTACTAATTATTGTCAGGAGAAGAATCTTATAAAAGAAAAAATTCTAAAAATTGTGCGGAAAATCAGAAAATTTAAGAAAACTTAACGACGATATTAACTTTATATAACTGTCAGTGGTTTGAAATAATTGTCAGCGATCGACAGAATGCGCGCGTGCACACATAGTTAAGACAGGACAACGTCTGTCGTGTCAGCTAGTATTATTATAATTTGTTATCACGTATCATAAATGCAAATTTGTTCGCCTGAGTGATAAGGTATTTGATATTTCATCCACCGATCTCACCTCTGTTGCTTTGAGATAGTCCCATATTCCCCCTGCATACATAAACACTATTGAACCTCGTTCCATACAATCTACTGATAAATCATCCACATTTGTTTGAGTTTCGTCTATTTCACTTTCATTGACATTGTTTTTTTCCACGCATTCCATTTTGTCCCCCAAGGGGTAAGCAAAGGCACTACTAATACATTTCGTATGTATTCTTTCTGTGTTAAACGGCAAGCCTATTGCCACATCGGGCACAACTTGCAGATTCCGGATTTGCTTTCCCGTTGCATCTAATGCGTTTAAAGAATCAATTTCATGTCCACGCAGCAAATCGAATTCATTATAAATATCTCTCATATTCGCAGTTTTCTTCGGTTCATTATTATCATTCAAATAATCAGCTTTTAACAAAAGTTCATTCTCTAAGTAAATGATTCTACGTTCAAAATCTTCTATCTTTTGATATATCGAGTGTACGTACATTTTGAATACATTTAATTCTTGTTTGATATTTGACAATTCTTGCTTTATGCTATGAATGTCGGTGGAAATATTTACAGTATTAGTTGTTGTAGTTTTGTAATCTTCTGAACACATATTTGAAGACATTTTATTTCGATCGATGATGCTCCGCTTCTATTGGTCATAGCGTGATGTTATATAACCTATAGCCTTCCTCGATAAATGAGCTATCCAACACTAAAAGAATTTCTCAATTCGTACCAGTAGTTCCTGAGCTTTGCGCGTTCAAACTCTTCAGCTTTATATAATAGTATAGATTAATTGTTTGGCTCTTAAGGTCAAATGACTCCACTGCATTAACGTATTTTCTATAGACACGAACGTCCGTATTAACTATTAGTTCAAAATCTGAACTGAGATGGCAACCAAAACGTCACTGTTATAAACTATTTATTCACTTGAAAAAAAAAAAAAAAAAAAAAAAAAAAAAAAAAAAAAAAAAACAAATTTACTTATTTGACTGATGTTTTTTATTCAAATCCAAGTTAACACTTAGACTCGAGTTATTATATCACGATCGCCACTCTGTACACAACCACAGGTCAGAGGTGTGTTTGGGATTTGAACCTGCGGACATTCGTCTCGGCATTCCGTTCCACACACAACTAGGCTATCGCGCAAGTTAATTTAATTATCATTCATATTTAATTATCTATGCAATATTATCACTGAACTCTCACAATATTTAACTTTATGTTATTTTGTCATGAACTATGTATTCACGTACTATATTTTTATACTTAATAACTAATACACTTTTACTTTCATTCAATCACTATATTTATCGATTTATTTACAGCGAAACAACCGAATGTTAAACATTCAAAGATATTATGACAAAAGTCCTTGGCCTATGAGATATCAAACGATAATGTTTATCAAAGAATTCGAATCCAATTTGGCAAAATAATCTCATGTATTAAAAATTACGCGAAGACAATAATGCTACATTGAAATAAAATTATTTTTCGAATTTAATCGCAGTTTTTATATTATAATCTTCTCCCGACATTTTGAGACTTTCGCGCTTTCCTGGTCACAACGGAATATAGTTTTTTAATTATGAATTTTAATATAATTCTAGATGTGATATAATTTAGAGGTGACTTATATAATTAATGTATCTCTGTAACAAATTATTGAACCTGCGCACATTCGTCTCGGCAGTCCGTTCCACTCCCAACTAAGTTGTCATACGAAAGTTAATTTTATGAAAACGTTTTGTCGTACTGGCCACTTTGATCTGACATATCTCCTCTTTGGTTAAGAATTCCACCTTTTTGTTTAAAAAAAAAAGCGACTTTATATACCTCCCATACAAACTTCCAATGTCATAATATGTAACAACCCAATATTATATCCAAATCTTACCTCAATTTCACTGCACACGTCACTCTGCAGTAACTTCGCCAGCCCCTCCACGCCGATTGGTCCAAACGCGTTGTCACTGAGGTCCAGTACTGTGAGGCGAGCGCCCGCCGCAATCATACCGTCACCCAGCGCCATCTGGCATTAAAGTTTAAACATGTTGGTTGGTTGTGGAGTGTTTACCTGGACCGCTGATTCCCCAAAGTGGTCCAGGGGTTCACAAGACACTCGACGGTCTACGTTGGCGTGACCAAACAATGGGAATCCACGAAAATTGATTTGGTTTTGATAGTAAAGAACTAAAATATTGACTTGACTATGTGGCGGTACAGTTAGTGCATATACCGCCATCTTGTCAACATCGCGGAACTGCAAGAGGATCGATACAGTGACACAACTGGAGTGATAATCACAGAGCAATCACGATAGATGGCGACATCGATCCTGAATCACGCTTGCACAATTTGCGCGACGTGGAGCATTTACGCCGCTAAAACTATAAATGTAGGCAGACAGTGGTCCATGGGCCCTCCAGGAGCCCCCAGGAGTCCACGAGGGACTCGACGGTCTACGTTGGCGTGAGCAATAAATTGGGGGTCCACGAAATTTATCTGGGGTTAATAGTAAATAACTAAAATGTTGACTTGACTATAAATGTAAGCAGATAATGTTTTAAGAAGCTCATCGACTGTTACATGTAAACACTTGCATATTCTGGGGAATATAACAAATTTAGCTGCAGGGGTCCATTGGAACCAGCAAAATTTTGAAAATGATCTTTGAGATAAAAAGTTCGGGCACTTCTGGTTTAGACCATTAGGAAAGGATGCCCCATGTGCAATTTGTTGTGAACAATAAATTAAGTTCTTATAACTAATAGAGGTTTTGTGTCATTATTAATGTACTCAATAATAAACCTTAACACTTCTCTTTGCAAATACTAGAATAAATAATAAATAAAATAAAATACTTTGTTTATCACTTAGACAAAGTTGCATATATGAATTTTAATTATGTCAAAAAAACGCCTTGGTGGCGTAGTTGTACTGCATGCGCGGTACGAAAGCCCTTTGAGGTCCTGGGTTCGAATCCCGGGTCGGGCAAAGTGATATTTGGGTTTTTCTGCTGAGTATCAGCCCGGAGTCTGGAATTTGTGCCCGATATGGCGATAAGCTTGCCCCCTATCACATCAGGGACAGAACACACTTGGCGAAAAGTGCCCTGGTTGTGCTTCTGCATTCCCCTTAGGGGATATGTGCGTGAAAGTAATTTATAAGAATAATTATTATATTTCTAAATAACAATTAAAATCCCTTATATAACTACAGACATTTTGAATTAGAGATAAAATTTTAAGGAATACAAGACATAAAGTAAAACAAAGTAGCCAGCACGGGCTGGCATGTAGGAGAAATATAAGGTTAAAACGTCACGATCCTCACCGGTGAGGATGTGAGCCCTAGCCTAGCCTACCAGCCTTTCACTAGCTACCTAAGTGATCTACCGGAAGAAGAAAGGCAGAAAGAAACTCCAGGCTAGAAATAGTAATTGCTATAATTGATTGCATGAGCATTAGTTTTAAGATTTGCAATAAAGATCATACAAGCATTAGCACATACAGGTTAATTTTGACATTTCATTATTAATGAAACCAAATATACATCTTTACTTCTAATATCATTGTATCATAAATCCATGAATAAAATATATTTTTCCTAAAAATGTTTTTTATTTTTCTGTTTTTCGGATCATTTTGCAGTTTAGTATTTATATGATGTATGAGTGTATTTCTGGCTGTAGGTGATTTCACTTCAACAAATTCTCTTCGAGTAGTAGTAGTAGCATTAGGGCGCATAAAACTTTATTAACTTTTTAATTTTCCCCAAAAATTAAGAAAGGTTTCTTACCAAAGCTGGTGGTATCTCAGTCTTCATCCTCCCTGTGAACATATCCGAGAACCGAGCCACCTTCAGCTCAGGGTGGTTCTCTAACGCCTTCGCTATGGCCTGGGCGGCTTTCACGCCCAATGTGTTCCCAGTGAGGGTTAGGTATACCAGGTTGGGGCATTTGTTAATTGCATCGATGATTGGCTGGGCTGGAATTCAGTTTTAACACTCAGTCTTACTTGTAAAAAAATCGTAAAGCTATGCTTAGTTAATACACAAATTTACTTGATCAGGTGTAAGTCAAGCTATCTTGCCTCTTAATAAGGTTTAAAAAAGAAACCGGTGACGCTTTCGGTTCAAATATATGTTATACAAATTTTAAATATTAGACTTGGATTTTTGATAGCCATGTATAACTGACATAAGACCAATGGGAATACTTTGCAAAGTAAAGCAAATGTATACAACACATATAGGATAATGGGTGAATTAATATATTTTATAGTTTTCCTTAGGAAACTTCTAGAGAAAAATCCATATCCAATGGTTTAACAATGGAAATTATTTATAAAGTTTTGAATGTGTATATTTGTCATATTAGGATGTTTGATTTTAATATCTTTGCTAGTCTTAAAAAATTAAAAATGGAGATTTTGTAAATAAATTACAAAAATTAAACTTGGAGGTTATGTTTGTCATGCATAAAAAAGTTATGGTTAATAATGTAGTTCGATATTATAATATTAATATTGATCAAAAACGGATCATAAAGTATATAAATGTGTGTAAATATGAAATAAAAGTAGTAAATACCCGAGAACTTACCATCTTTTTCCGTGTCCAATTTTAACGACTTTCCAGAAAAATCTACTCCACTTTCAGGCTGATTTGGATCAGTGAGCGCAGCATTAATCGAATTAAAATTAAAAGTGGCCATTCTTGATTAAAAAGAATAACAATAAATAATTGAAGCGTGTAAACAAGAAAACAATCACCCCAACGGCTTTTTTTTATTTTCCTTAGATGGAGTTTCAGTTCGTATGAAAATTTAATATCGCTATCTCTATCAGTTGTAGTAGAAATGAAAGAGAAACGTGACTTCATAATGCTACATTTTCGTCTCAAATTAGGCAATTGCGTAGATCTGGAACAAGTCGATGTTTGACTGCGTTCATAAATATAATTATAAAATTATGCGCATTATAAATAAACAACGTTTGCCTCGCGGCTTTGTTCACCCAAAATGATTACGTTAACTAAGATTGTAGATTTTTCTATAAATTATTATAAGAGTAAGTATGAATTTAATTCTGTACCGTCTTGGGAAGTGGCACCGAACGAAATTCTTAAACATACGAATATACACTTTTAATATATTATTACTGTTGATTTCTTCAGAATATACTCGGTCATATCAGTTTCATAAATAATCTACCCAAATATATTTTAATAATTGACAAAAATTCTATCGACAATACTTAAATATTTATTTTAACATGGTCCCAACCCCATTTTTTTCGCGTTGAAAAACAAATTTTCGCTACCACTATTTGGGGATCGGTTATATTGGTTTCACCGGTCTTACGACCCAATGTCGTCACTCGGGAGTATAGCATTCGAGCGAACATTGGACTGAGTCCCTAACTCTTGTATACCCTACTACGGCATACCAATCAAAACCCGCGGTGGCCTTCTTCGGCGCAAACGGGACGGTCCCGTGGTATCTTGTTGCACTGAGATAGTTGCGCGAAACCGTCCAAGCGCGATACCGCATTGCGGCACCTTTCTAATCGAATGGGCTAAGATGGCCCAGCACGCTAAAGGACGCCTTTAGAGTCTACGATATCGAGAGACTGACTACCCGCACTGTCGTCCACCTCGGAATTACTGTAGTCGAGCGGCAGCCCCCCGATCATGCTGCTCACGATCCCGCTCGGCACTCTCCTTTCACGAAGTGACGTACTCGCAGAAGGAGGCTATCGCTCGGCAGGACCTCTAGCCGCCAACCATGGCGAAAATGTAGCTAAAAAGGTAGGCATTAACCTTATGAATATAATCATGTAAAGTCAATTCAAGCAAATTTTTTATTTGATTCCGTTTGGATTGAATTAATCTTGTCACATTTTATTAATTTTCGAAGCGTAACCAACGTAAATTAGAATGTTATCTACTTATTTATATTTAAGCAGCTTTTATATTGCAAAATATATAAATAAAAGCAATCCGTATTTTTTATTGTTAATAGTTAACCCGTTGTTATTGTTAATTGCATGTTACTATATTATTATTTCGAATATCAGAAAAAATCAAGTTAAATAAAATATTATTTAAAAATAGAATAAAAATTTTACTGACAATATTATGTTGTAAAATATTTTCTTTATTATATCTTTTTATATTTTCAGTAGGTACGTATGTACTTGTACAAAGTGAATAAATTGAACGCAACTTTTGATAAGAGATAGGTACTATCGCCAACTGTCAATCTTTGTCAATTTTCTGTCAGTCGATCTCTGATGACGCGAAGTCGTAGGCTCGTCTCGGCAGTGACGCGAAATTAAATCGCAGTAATAAATTCGGGAAACGTCAGAAAACCTACGTGACTTCGCAGAGGCTAGCCATGGCGGGTGTGTATTATTCCAAATTTAAAAAAATCCGATTTACGAACAAGTTTTTAAATATGTTTAAAATGTTACCATTTTACCGGAAGTTTTACCTATTCTTAACTAACCTTTGATCTAATGAATATTTACTTTAACTGTTAAGTTATGTAGAAGTCCAAACTTCAATTAAGTGTCAACTTAAGTTGATATAGAAAGCAAACTTAACTTGAAAATTCAATGAAATGAAATATAGATTTATTTAGAAGAGAAAGGTGTGCATAGAATTCCTGTTAGGTTAACGGTGTGTTTAGCATTTGACATACCATCAAGCTTCTCAGGGGTAGCTAGAGGTGTAATATTTCACCACCTTTGTAAAATATTAGCAATTTATGTATTCTAATTGGACTTCAATTCTAACAAGATACTTGTGAGGCAAACATATCTAAACAACAATTATACCCAAAATAAGTTATCTATAATATATTCTGTAATATTTTGGATCTCTCTGGATTTTTCAGTGTCTTCTGATATAGGTTTTTCATCTCTAGGACAATTTTTATATTATTAAACTCTATTTTTAAAAATGTAAACAGTTCTTATCAATTTTCTCATTTAAATCAATACTTGATATAGCTTTACTTGAAAGTTTACTAATTGATAATATGATTGCATTTAAAACATCCTAGTGTATAGTAATAAACTTAATAGCAACTCGGAAAGGATAAACCATTGATGTATACTACAGTGGCGAAGGGTGAAAATTTTCAAAAGGGAACCCGGCAAAATATTTTTTCTACAGTTAACATAATAAATTTAAATAAACTGTTCACAATAAATTAAAATCTGTTAAATATCTTAAACCTTAATAATTTCCTTCTAACATAAAAATTATGGCTAGTCACTAAATTTACAAAATAATCATATATTTTGAATATAGGTACTTAAAAGAGTCCAACAAGAATTAATAACGCACAAACACTAATTATACATTCTAAATTATTAAAAATATTTCGCGCCAATAGCTCAACATGAAGCCGCAAATTCTCGGGTTACCCTGAAATACACCGACACGCACGCACACATGTATTTTTACGTCACTTCCAAAAGATTAGACAAAGACACCGCGCTGCGTGTGAAAGAGACAACAATATCGCGAGGGAAGCTATGCGCGGCCGGGTTCACTTCGAACACTATAAGGCGCGAGCACTGCGCGCGAGTTACGATTTAACGAATTGATATGAATGACAGATATCATTGAAGTATTGATTTAATTTAATAAATATGAGATGACTTGTTTGAATATACTATTATTATTCTAGTTATATTGTTACGTTTTTCTTTTATTATTTTTGATTAATTTACAAAAGGTAACCCGATGGGAATCGGCTTGTATGGACGCTTCGCCACTGGTAT
Source organism: Manduca sexta (assembly GCF_014839805.1). Lineage (NCBI taxonomy): Eukaryota > Metazoa > Arthropoda > Insecta > Lepidoptera > Sphingidae > Manduca > Manduca sexta. Next base: position 5,581,034 of record NC_051115.1, on the reverse strand, counting down.
ACTATAGACTTGAACATCCATATAAACTATTGGTTTAAAATTGTTCACTGCAGTGCTAAAACATCAATCTAACCAAACTTTAAACAGTGCTTAAGCGCTTTAAATAGAGTATAAGTAAAATAGCAATCAATACCGGATTGCAGTACACTTCAGTTGTACACTGATTTCAGAACACCAAATCTAGTACATAGTACAAAAATATTGATGGGGTAAACATAATTTATGGATTAAGAAACACCATTTTTACCATGGAAAAGTATAATTATAATCTTTCCGAGCATTTCCAAGCAGAGACAAGCGTAAGATGATATATCTCATAATAGAAATAAAACTTATGTATGACTTAATCCCATGTGACCATGATGGCTACAAAGTGGCCAACGGTCCATATAACTGGGTTCCTGTTGGCGTCCTTTTATGTAGAATCTAATTATCATTAGAATGATTTGCAGTCATTTGTGCATATTAGTACCTACATGTTTTTTTGGGTTCCCAAAAATTGGAAAATTTCACCTTTCGCCGCTGCTACAAAGCCTTTGAAACAAGAGAAAATTATAAAAAAAAATCATGATAAAATCTGAATTTTTTTTTTATATCATTTATTTTTGTCTAAAATTCATCTTCCCTTTTGAACATTTCACCTTTCCCCATTGCTACAAACCCTTCGAAAGTAGAGAAAATTATAAAAAAAAACATAATAAAATCTGAATAATAGTTTTATTTCAATGTAACATTCATGTAAATATGAGAAATTATTATGTCATAATAATTAACTTTATTTGTAAAATTACATCTAGCTAAAGTAATTAAATGATAAAATTTTTGCCTATTGCAATGACAATAACCGTTTGATATGCAAATTGTATGATTTCTTATATCAATATATATGTACTAGATCTGGCATTCCATACACTAATTGTGTTTGACTCAACTGTACTGCAATCCATACACATGACTTTAGTATGATTTCAACAATAACAGTGTGTGGTTGTGTATGGAGTGCCATTCATAATATAAGAACTCGAGTCTAAGTGTAAACTTGGATGTGAATAAAAAATATTAGTCAAATAAGTGAAATTATTTGTTGTTCAAGTGAATAAATAGGTTATAACAGTGACGATTTGCCATTTTCGTTCAGATTTTGAACAAATAGTTTATATGGACGTTTGTGTCTATAAAATATAAGTCAATGATTTCGAAACTGATTTTGTTTTAAACAATTATATTTTGCGGATTTTATTGCAGTTTAATATTACAATTATCTCCCATTGTTTCGAAGACTGGTCTTTGATTATTTATTTATTTATATATTTTACTGTTTTATTTGGAAGATTAGTAAAAGTAAACACTAATCAAAATGATAAAAAATAACAACACAAAATAGTATGAAACTATGATTCACTAAAGAGAGTACATATTTTTTTTGTTTTTTTTTTTTTTATTACATTGAATGTGCAAGCAGTTTTTATTCACGGCAATATCTTTATATTCGAAGCAAACTATTATAGAAAGTTTAAATATATTTTTTTCTGTTTTTTACCTAGATCTGCTAGGGTCATTTATGAAAGAATTTGGAAAGATTTTTGTATTTTAGTGTAACAATATTATAAGGGGCCGTTCAAGTGTTAAGTAACGCAATTTGGGGGGGGGGTGTCTTGTAAAACGTTACGATGCGTTACAGGGGCGGGAGGGGGGTTTGTTTTTTAATCTTAAAACAATAAAAATATTTTAGCGACTTTCCGGTATTTTGCGTAGAAAAAATGTGAATATTAGAAAAAAAAACTTAAGGGTTACATAACTTTTGGAGGGGGGGGGGGGGGAGGGGTCGTACAGGAAAACGTTACGTCTTACGACGCGTCACATGGGTAGGGGTTCAATCATCTTCAAAAATTGCATTACGTAATACTTGAACGGCCCCTAATTGAACTATATAATATTTGTTTCAGCCAAATCAAACCCATACCAGAATCTTCTGAAGTCAATTGACATCAATGGAAAGTCATACAACTACTTTGACCTGGCCGCACTTGGACCTAAATATGGTGAGTTTTGTAATAAGCGTACAGTCAGCCGCAAAAGCAACTGAACTTTATAACTTTTATACGTTAACTTTGATTGAAATATTCTTTTTTTTTATACAAATTAAAATAAACTCCTTCAAAGTTTTTTTCCGTAGAAAATACTTATTTTGATAAAGACACCAAAGTTTAAGAGATTTGAAATTTTGAATTTGTTCAGCCACTTTTAAGGCTGACTACACCTTCATACAAGAAATCGTAAAATTTCAATCAAAAATAATATTAAATTCCAAAGGACTTACTTTATTTTAGACTAGCTTGGGCCTGCGTCTCCGGTCACGTGTAAAAAATTTTCGGTCAAAATCTTACCCTCGTATTCATAGACGTGTTTTAGTGCGTTGCTCTGATAATAAGTCTGTTTCTTAGTGCTGACGGCATGACAGCCTTCGCAGCGTAGACATAGGGCCGTTGTGATTGGCTAATATTGAGATACAACTTGAATCTAGTTGGCTGTCAGATAATCAAAGCTGAGAAACAAACTTGTTATCACAGCAATGCTCCGTCCTTAGATAAATAACTTTTATGAATACGGGCATCAGCCTATAGTACTGAGGAGTTTCATAGCTGCCGATTAGTGAATAAAACAATCGAAATCTGTTTAGTAGTTGTACCTCGTTCAAACAAGCCCTTCAGTATATTAGTATAAATAAATAAATAAAAATAAACATTAAAAAAAATAATAAAAAAGCCTTTTATTTCTTTTTATGAGTAATGTTTGACAATAAGATATTTAAAATATAAAGTAAGTACATGTATAATTATGCCTAACACATGTTTTAAATAGCAATTCGTTTTGTATAAAAAAGTTCAAATTAAATCATACTTTTAAAGTTAAGTTTTAACAGGTAATTTGGGTTTAAAAGTAAGACTGCAGGAATCCCTCTCAACGGACGGTAAAGGCCTCCTCCAGAGATGACCAGCGATCTCTATCCTCTGCGATTCGAATCCAGAGGGCGCCTGCTATTTTTATGAGGTCATCGGTATATTAGTATAGATAAAGAAAAATCGTTTTAAAGTTTTGCATTTCTTCAAAAACTTTTATTGCTAACTGCATAAAACTTCGCAGTAAAATTTATTTTTACTACAATCAGCCGCGTCAAGCCAAACTGTCAATATTATTGTATTGATTACGATAACCTTATGAAGATTAATTTGTTTCACTTTTAATCTGTTTTGAGAGTATAATTGCAGCACGTGTTTATTATTTTTAATTCTATTGAAGTAGGATATAAAGGCTATCGGTATCTTATCAAAATTGTACCAATTTTAGGATTGTGACTCTTAGTGCCGTATCGTCCATGTAACCAGATTCCTGTCGGCTTTTTTATTTATTTTTGATTGTTTTCAAAGACGAGACGAGCTCGTCGTTCGCCTGTTCGTAAGCGATACGACCGCCCATAAACAGTAGAAACACCACCTACCATCCTGAATTACAAAGTGTTTGGTATTTCACTGCGTTCGCCATACTGAGACATGAGATGTTAATTATTATGTTCAGTACTTATACTGGATACAATGTTCTAACCGGAATACAACAGTGACTACACACTGCTGCTTGGCGGCAGAAATAGACATTGCGGTGTTACCTACCCAGGACTATTACATATGAGACCTACCACCGGCTAACCGGCTTTCCTTCATTTAGAACTAGCTGCCCCGACAGACGTTGTTCTTAACTATGAATTTGCAGCGCGAATTCTGTCAATCGCTGACAGTTATTTCGAACAATTCACAGTTATATAAAATTAACATTTTCGTTAAGTTTTCTTAAATTTTCTAATTTACCGCGCAATTTTTTTAATTTTTTCTTTCATAAGAACCTTCTCCTGACAATAACAAACACAACAACAAAAAAAATAGTGAAATCGGTTCAGCCGTTCACGCGTGATGGCGTGACCAAGGGAAATAGGGATTCATTTTTATATATGTAGATTTATGTCGATGATGGGTGGTTAGATCTTATCTACTTCATCTGGTAGTTCCAGTGATGATCAGATGGCGTTGTATGTTCCCCATATACACACTCAAACCCTCATCCAGGGGTAAGCAGAGACTATAGAGTATCACATGTCACGTGTCTTTCGCCTACATTCGTAATTCTCATAAATTTTACCCAGTTAAAACTCCTGACCTGCTCTTTTCAGAGATCATTCATTTCATTAGAGACTTTCCCGCCCTCACATCCACCACTACAGCTCCTGTAAGGATCAGCAGTGGCACGCGTGGCACCGAGCGGTGAAGCTCGCCGAGTCTCAGGGAACACTTGTCATTATCCCGCAACGATAATCAAATAAATAGGGAGGAGTTGGAAATATTAATTGTCCACTTCCCTCCATAGCAATGTGACAAAATCATGGTCTAAGGAGACGTTTTAACCTCAAGGATAGGGACGTTTACAACTAGATAAGCTTTTCATCAGTGTACGTTCTCTTGACTGCCTCGGTGGCGTAGTAATTGTACGAATAAGACTAACGCGTAGAGGTCCTGGGTTCCAATCCAAAGCCAAAATAATTAAGGGTCGCCATCTTAAAAATGACTTAGTCGTTCGGAGTTGGCAAGTTTGCGGTGTGATACACCCGCGTCAAGCACGTAAAGCCGTTGGTCCTGATCTTTCTCAGGTCATGTCTCAGCAGACTATGAGAACGAGCAGAGAGTGCTTGTGTATTGCACACACTCGTGCACTATAATATCTCCTGCTGATCTCTCTCCGGTCATGTCGTCTCAGCGGACTATGAGTAGGAACAGAGAGTGCTTGTGTATTGCACACACTCGTGCACTATAATATCTCCTGCTGATCTCTCTCCGGTCATGTCGTCTCACCGGACTATGAGAAGGAACAGAGAGTGCTTGTGTATTGCACACACTCGTGCACTATAATATCTCCTGCTTATCTCCGTTGAGATTGGACACCATGGCCAAAATTCGATTAGGGATCATACCTTATCTAGGATCTCTGCAAAATCCAAAAGTTTTTTATCTTACAAACATCAAAACCCGTTTAATAGTTACTGCATTTACTTCTAACATTAACGACAATTTCATTTACAATTATAAATTTAAATTTTTAAAGATTTACATAACTTATACTTATGTAAATCCGATATCTGACGCGACCTCGGTAATAAAATTCGTAAGGTCAAGAACACTTGAATTAACGTGAAAATATTATGTTATCAAGTACGTATTTATCTGATTACTTAAAGCAGGGGTATCATAAGTTTTTTTTGTATCTTCATTTAAGGAGTTTGGTTGTTACAATGTCGTTCCGTACGTCCGCTTTTGCCCACTCACTTTTCATATCAAAATATTATTTTAATAAAGCCCCTTTCGATACAGGAATCGACAAAAAAGTATTTATACTGCCCATGTTGAAGCTCAAAGTATGAGGATTACACCACACAATTCGACAATACATGATGTACGTCATCTCTTACTCAATAGTTCGTCCATTTTTTTTATTGCTTGTAATGATGCCTCGGTGGCGTAGTTGTATTGCACGTCCAGTACAATAGCGCTCTGAGGTCCTGGGTTCGAATCCCGGGTCGGGCAAAGTGATATTTGGGTTTTTCTGCTCAGTATCAGCCTGGAGTCTGGAATTTGTGCCCGATATGGCGATAGGCTCGCCCCCTATCACATCATGGGACGGAACATACTTGGCGAAAAGTGGTTGCCCTAGTTGCGCCTCTGCATACCCCTTCGGGGATAAAATGCGTGATGTTATGTATGTATGTATGTATGATGAGACGAGCTTGCCGTTCGCCTGATGGTAAACGATACGACCGATAAACAGTAACCTTGAATTACAAGTGTTTGGTATTTCACTGCGCTCGTCTGAGACATGAGATGTTAATTATTATGTCCAGTAACACTGGCTACAATGTTAAAACCGGAACACAAGTGACTACGCACTGCTTGATGCAGACATTGCGGTGGTACCTACCCAGGACTCTCACATATAAGACCTACCACCAGAGGGCGGGCTCGCCGTCTATTATGCAATGGAATATACGCGCAGGGCCGTAGCTAGACTTGAATTAAGGTAGGGCAGCTGTTGTTACAAGTAGGGCAGAAGTAAAGTGTTACTAGATCTGAACTGGTCAAACGATTTTTGGCTTTCTTTACTTGTGAATGAGTCAAGTTAATGCTTCCACAATTGTTAGGGTAATGTACAGATTGTAACAAAATACCCTCAAATCTCGAAAAAAGATTATTCCACTCATCAATACGAATAACTTACTATGGGACCAACTTCCAAATCATGAAATAAAAAACTCGCTGCTCCAAATATTTTGATAGAGTTATGTAAAATTTAGTTGATTATTAAGGTAGGACATTAGTATTTTAAGGTAGGGCATTGCCCCACAATGAACAACCCCCCCCCCCCCTTCTAAGAGACAACTGGGTGCCTAAGTCTCTACCTACCCATTCGTGAATAATAAGGAATGTAATATATTCTCTAGACACGTTATCTAACCTCCTTATCAGCATGTATTTAACGCATAACTGATGTTTACATTATGTATTTACTGCTGGGGGTGAATAGAGGTGAGTAGAAGATGTGTATGGTTGCTTTTTAACCGACTTAAAAAGGAGGTTATGTGTTTTATCGTTACGTTTGTATATGTGCGATTTTCTCATAAACTATTGATTCTATTTTCTTATTTAAACCTATATTTTCAGGCAGGCGTAGTGTATGCTCGTTATCGTCTTCCATAGCTTGTTACTACTAAGTATCGTGGGCGTATGTGGGGATACGTCGGATCACAATAACCGAAGTCAGATTTTAGTAGTTGTAGTTTTTGTCCCAAAACAATTGTAATTCCAACAACACAAACTACTACGGAACGCGAGACAGTTTCCACGCACTCAAAGCACTACTCTCCAATAATATTATTCGATTATTTGATCCAAATAATAATTCATTTTAACTTCAGCTTCAATTCAATTCAATTTTTAAACTGTGGCTCCATCGTTGGCAGACGATGTGACTTCAGCTAATTTGCAAATTTTTCATAGGCTTGTCATTCTCTTTGACTGCCAGCTTTCCGGCCTTCTTGATATCGTTTGACCTCCTTATTGCATTGTTTAGCGAAGATTCTGTCGAACGCCATAAGATGGCGTTGTTCTATTTAAAAATCAACTCGATGACGACATATCTATATCTGTTATAAAACGAAGTCCCATAAAGCTGTCTGTATGTTATCGATTTACTCAAAATCTACTGAACGGATTTTTGTACGGTTTTTACTAAGCGCAATTCCTGAGGAAGATTAGATTAGTAAATTACGGTTTTATGTAAATTGACTGAAATATAACGATTACTGTTGATGAGGTCACGTGGTTATAGAAACTCTCGTGGGTCGGGATTTACCCGGGAAACACTTTGTGACATTGTTTTTCATGCGGGCGAAGCGGCGAGCACAGCTAGTCAACATCTAAAAAGAATAATGCGATGTGTGCTAGTTGAAGGCTCGTCATCTTCACTACATAGTATAAAACAAAGTCGCTTTCCCTGTCCCTATCTATGTATGCTTAAATCTTTAAAACTACGCAACGGATTTTGATGCGGTTTTTTTTAATAGATAGAGTGATTCAAGAGGAAGGTTTATATGTATAATAACATCCATTAAATAGTGGAGAAATACTGTTATTTTGTTATGTTATACCCGTGCGAAGCCAGAGCGGGCCGCTATGTTTTTATATACAACGTTCACAGTTTTTCTGTAGTGTATTTAGTATCAGCATTGCACCCGTGCGAAGCCGGGGCGGGTCGCTAGTTACTTATATAAAACTGGACAGTTTGAACGCGCTAATCTCAGGAACCATACCGATTTTGATTTTATTTTCACTAATAGGAATTTACGTTAGTCCTGTAGGCTACTTTTTATTTCGGGAAAACTATTTCACGTGTACGGGGCCGCAGGCAATAGTTAGTGTTTAGGTAAAAAAAAGGTTATCTATCAAATACTAATTTTTTATCGAAGCGGCGATTGCCTAGTTGGTTGTGGAACGGACTGCCGAGACGAATGTCCGCAGGTTCAAATCCCAAGGGCACACACCTCTGACTTTTCTAAAATTATGTGTGTATTTTTTCTAAATTATCGCTTGGTTTAACGGTGAAGGAGTACATCGTGAGGAAACCTGCATACCTGAGAAGTTCTCTATAGGAATTTCAAAGGTGTGTGAAGTATGCCCGCACTACAGCGTGGTGGACCAAGACCTAATCCCTCTCAGTAGAGGAGGCCCATTATATTATTATACTTATTTTTTATTAAAAGCATTAAACTATATAATTAGTTATGGACCGAACCTCCTTCTTGCGTGGATATCCTTAATGCTGGAAGACCTCCTACACGGATCATTTTATTCCGGACTATACTGCCCCAATGGTGCCGGTTCTCTGCAACGTGGATTGCTTCGTACATGTTGCTGTCGAGAGCGGAGCGGACTGGTCCGACCAGCTCATTGGATTTCGCCTTTGAGACCTTTTACCCTAGACTGGACCTGAGTCAAATTTTTGCTCATAAAGTTGTTACCAATTGGCAATAAGACGTCTTATTTGAAATGTCCGTGAGATATTGATAAAAAAATATGTTTACAGGAAATATGCTAATATTCGCATTAAAACGTGCGAATCATGATATGGAAAAAAATATAAAGTATTGTTACAATAAAAAATATTGTGAGGGTATCTTTTGCTATAAAATCACTGAGCGTTCGACGGACCGGGGCTTAGCGGGCTGGAGCGCCTAAAGCGCTCACCCGGGAGACCGGTGAGCCGACTCGCGTCTCAGGCTATCAGCAGTAGTCAATAAAAAAAAAAAGACAGACCTAAGGCAGTTGGTCGTGGACAGTCGTAAAGTAGTAGACAGTCGAAAGTATTTCTGTAGCCAGCGATAGTTATTTTTATTTTTTAATCAACTCGCTTCAGTTTTAGATTGAGTAACCATAGCATTAGCGCAACATTTTTTTATGACAATCTTCCCAATATTCGCTCTATATAATCTTACAACTCTGTTTTTTTATCATATCTTGTCAGTTTTATCTAAAACAACTTCATTGAACGTGTTGTTTTTTACTCGAGTAAATGCAGTTATAGCGGCCTGTTCAAGTATTATGCATAACTAGCGACCCGCCCCGGCTTCGCACGGGTGCTATGCTGACTATGGATGTTATTATTATACATATAAACCTTCCTCTTGAATCACTCTATCTATTAAAAAAAAAACCGCATCAAAATCCGTTGCGTAGTTTTAAAGATTTATGCATACAAAGGGACATAGGGACAGAGAAAGCGACTTTGTTTTAATACTATGTAGTGATAGTATTTTGGTCTCCTTGGCAGCCAAAGTAAAGCTCTTGTCCCCTCTCCCAGGAGTACGTATTAGGCATGTTACAAAATCTGTTTTATTTTTTTTATGAATATATAATAACTAGCTTCTGCCCGCGGCTCCGCCCGCGTGTTACTTTTTCCGGGGTAAACTTTTGTGTTACAAACGGACATATACATTCCCGGGGTAGAAAAGCTAATGTTCTTCCCAGAGTCTCCAACTACGCAGGGGCGGCTGTGGAAGCAGACTTAGACATTTCCGTCAGAGGAAGCTCGCAGTCGTCCCTAATGCGCCGAAGAGAGCCACCGCGGAGTTTTAGTTGGTATGCCGTGCGTTGTATATAGGTTAGGGACTTGGCCCGGCGGTCGCCTGAAGAAGGTCTACATCAAATCCGGGCGGCGCAATGCCGGGTCGTAAGGCACGGTGACCCCAATATAACCGCTCAGTCGCCCCCCACGAAGGCTGAGCGGTAGTCATAAGACACTTTCTCCGCGAAAACAAAAAAAAAAAAAAGAGTCTCCAACTATCTCCATACCAAATTTCATCTAAATCTGTTGGTTTGTTTTTGAGTTTAACGCGTACAAGCATACAGATGCAGCGGGGAACTTTGTTTTATAATATATTATTTAGAACATTTCAAAAGAAACAATTCCGTCATACATATTCCTTACGTAACTTTAACCGTTTACGCAGCGCACGCAACCGAAGCTCTCAAAACTAATAAATTTTCCCTCTTTTTGCAACATTTTTCATTACTGCTCCGCTCCCATTGGTCTTAGCGTGATGATATATAGCCTATAGCCTTCCACAAACACAGGGCTATCCAACTCTAAAAGATTTTTTCAATTGGAACCAATACTTCCTGAGATTAACGCGTTCAAACATACAAACTCTTCAGCTTTATATAGTTGTACTAGCGACCCGCCCCGGCTTCGCACGGGTGCAATGCTGATTATTTAATGGATGTTATTATTATACATATAAACCTTCCTCTTGAATCACTCTATCTATTAAAAAAACCGCATTAAAATCCGTTGCGTAGTTTTAAAGATTTAAGCATACAAAAGGATATAGGGACAGAGAAAGCGACTTTGTTTTATACTATGTAGTGATAAATAGTGAAATAAACAAGAATGGCCTCGAGGAAGTATGATTGACAAACATATTTTGACTTTCCGATTATAATGATGCAAGAAATGTAACGCTTGAGGCGTTTAAAACCAGTTGGGAAATTATCGCTCCAATAATAAACAAGTAATTTAGATTAAGATTATAAAGCATTCAGCCTTGTTACTATAAAAGTTTCTGTGATAGTAGGTGTTTTGGACGCCATTGCCCGCGAGTAATTCCTTTCCCGTTACATCAGAGGGTCTACTTCCGAAATCCGTAGTTTCGGATGAGGGATCTCACGTTTTGTTACTACGAAGTACGGATCGGATCCGTTCATCGCAATATTTCAGACATGGAATTTGTAAGAACTTGTAGGGTTTCGCTATCCATTTTTAAAACCACCTGCGAGGATATAGTTCCTCTGCTTTCTCAGAAATATACGGGAAATTGATGCTACCACTAAGGTAAGCTACAGAACGGTGACAGCGAAGTAATTTGGTAGTAAAGTTAAATCCATAGTTCGTGTTCTTCGTTTTGGATCTACGTTTCGACGTTCGTTCTTCGAAGTAGACCTTAAATCACTGCATGACGTCAGCGCTATCTTTTTTCTTCAACCGCCCCGGCTAAGTGACCCTACTGTACCTGATGGTAAGAGCTCCAATAGTGTCGACTGACGAGAGATGATTACCCCTCAGTCGACACAATTATGTTTGAACAGGATATACATAGGCTGATCACGCGACTCACGTGAGCCACTATGGCGGGTTTTAGCTTGTGTACGGTCGCTATCCGGGCGTATATAAATATCCCACCACCAGCTATTTAAAGAATCTGTTAATTTTCTCCCATTTGTGTCCTTATCACCTCTTGATTTCGGTGTAAATTTTCATTTTTCTGAATCTTATAGCGGCGATAGCCTAGTTGGGTGTAGAACGGACTGCCGAGACGAATGTCCGCAGGTTCAAATCCCAAGGGCACACACCTCTGGCTTTTCTAAAAAATCATGTGTGTATTCTTTGTGAATTTATCGTTCGCTTTAACGGTGAAGGAAAACATCGTGAGGAAACCTGCACATCTGAGAAGTTCTCTATAGGAATTTCGAAGGTGTGTGAAGTCTACCAATCCGCACTACAGCGTGGTGGACTAAGGCCTAATCCCTCTCAGTAGTAGAGGAGGCCCGCGCTCAGCAGTGGGCAAGTATATAATACAGGGCTGATATTATTATTATTATTATTTCATTTTTCATTCATTAGTGTTTTCTCTAACCAATACTGTTACTCCACAGATCGTCTCCCCTACAGCATCAGAGTACTCCTGGAGTCGTGCGTGAGGAACTGCGACGAGTTCCAGGTGCTGTCCAAGGATGTGCAGAATGTCCTCGATTGGGAACAGAACCAGGCCGTGGAGGGGGGCGTGGAGATCGCTTTTAAACCCGCCAGGGTGATATTACAGGTACGTCTTATTTCATAACATCGATGGTTGAAAGGCTAATTGACGTAAGCGAAATTATATAGATAGAATAGATAATCGCAATAATTATGCCGGCCTGTTCAAAACCGGTTATTAATTCCAGCTTTACACCTTGTATCTATATGAATACAATGCTACCATAAGCAACCTGATAACTCTGCTAAGGGGCCGTTCAAGGTTTACATAACGTAATTTGGAGGGGTGCGGGAACTCATGAAACGTTACGATGCGTTACAGGCGGCAGGGGGGGTTCGTACAACGCGTCATGTAACATTGATTATTTTATTTTAAAATAACAAAGGTATTTTAGCGACTTTCCGGTACTTTGCGTGACATAATTGTAAATATTAGAAAAAATGAAACTTTCGAGTTACGTAACTTTTGGAGGGGTGGGGGACATACACTAAAATGTTACGGCGCGTTACATTGGGCTAAACAATCTTCAAAAATTGTGTTACATAATACTTGAACGGCCTCTAAAGATAAAAAGCGATGGTATAACTTTGTTCCAGGATCTCACAGGAGTTCCAGCGGTAGTCGACTTCGCAGCGATGAGAGATGCTGTGAAAGACTTGGGCGGCGATCCCCAGAAGATCAACCCGATATGTCCAGCTGATTTGGTGATCGATCACTCAGTGCAGGTCGACTTCGCTAGAACGTAAGTAGGCTGGTAGATTAAGTCGATGCAGAGTTGATTTTAAGTCGAATTGATAATTTTGAGCATTGCTAGAATGCAATTTTTAAGTACATACGGTCAGGGGTGGGGGGTAGGCTAAGTCGACATTGAGTCGAAAGTAAGGCGAATTGTGAAATTTAAGCCATTTAACACCAAAAACGTAACTATTACAAATAGAGGCTGCGGGGCTAAGTCGACGCAGAGTCGAAACTAAGGCGAATAATTTTTAAACAAGCTTCGTTAGAACGTATATTTCATATACAGGGTCATGTTGACATTGCGTTACTAATTGAAACCACATACTCGTCCTCCTTGGTTGTCTTTACGATGGTAAAAAAGCAAATTCATTTCAAATGTTACAACTTGCAACGCGCCCACACAATTTAGTTACGTTATAGTCAGTGCTTGTCAAAATTGTTTGCCTGTTTTGTAATCATGTTCCTAAGACAGTGTACACTCAAATGGCTTAGTATTACTTCTATGCTTGTCATTTGGCTGAGGATTGTACTTTCGACATAACAGTCGCAGTGCGTGCACATAGGGCCGCTGTGATTGGCTAATATTGACACAACTTCACTTCAGTCGGCTGTCGATAAACAAACCTGAACATAGCCACAGATAACTATGACAGCCGACACTGTTCGGGCGCACTTGTCCTCATATTATTGTTTGTGAATACAAGTATAACCATTGATGTTTATTCTATAGACACGGACGTCCATATTAACTTTGTTCAAAGTCTGAACTAAAATGGCAACCAAAACGTCACTGTTATAACCTATTTATTCACTTGACCAACAAATAATTTTACTTATTTGACTTATATTTTTTATTTAAAATCCAGATTTACACTTAGACTCGATTTCTTATATCATGAGCGCTCCGTACACAACCACAAGCTGCCAATGTTGACCATCTAAAGTCAGTTTGAATGGATTGCAGTTCAAATCAGTTGAACAGAGCGAATATTCGGAACGCCAAATTTAGTGCGTAGTACATATATATCGATGAGTGTAACTATATCTAATTTTGCAGCCCAGACGCGCTAAACAAGAACCAGGAGTTAGAATTCGAAAGGAACAAGGAGAGGTTCCAGTTTTTGAAAGTGAGTAATTTGATTTTTATAATTGACTAGTTGACCCGACAGACGTTGTCCCGTCTTAACTATGATTTTGCAGCGCGCATTCTGTCAATCGCTGACAGTTATTTCAAACAATTGACAGTTATATAAAATTAATATTTTCGTTAAGTTTTCTTAAATTTTCTAATTTTCCGAACATTTTTTAGAATTTTTTCTTTCATAAGAACCTTCTCCTGACAATTTCCCGTCCTCACACCACTACAACTCCTGGAGGATCAGCAGTGGCACGCATGACACCGAGCGGTGAAGCTCAGAGTCTCAGGGAACACTTGTCATTATCCCGCAACGATAATCAAATAGATAGGGAGGTGGAAATATTAATTGTCCACTTCCCTCCATAGCAATGTGACAAAATCATGATCTAAGCCGTTTTAACCTCAAGGATAGGGACGTTTACAACTAGATAAGCTAGTTAAAAAGCACCACGGATAAAATTAAAAGAAACCTTGACTTATAAGCGCTATATTCGCTTACGTGATGAATTTTATTTTATGTAATAATGGTAATATATTTCTGGTTGACAGTGGGGCGCCCAAGCCTTCGACAACATGCTGATAGTGCCGCCCGGCTCCGGTATTGTGCATCAGGTAAGAACGTAGCGACCTTATACAGGATGTTTAAACCTGCCATAGTGGCCCACATTTCTGGGATCATCCTGTGTAACTAAAGGGGAGGAAAGTGATGCCACCCCGGTACCCGCTTTACGCCTTTTTATTAAAGATCAAATGTTTATACAGGGTCATTTTGACATCGCGTTACTAAATGAAACCACATACTTATCTACTTGGAAATAACACTACAATAAGTTACTTGAGCCGTAGATGTAAAATAAAAAAGTAAGTTTTAAACGAAATAAATATGAATAAAAAGTCATTTTATGTTTACGCGCCCTAATGCCACTACTACTACTCTAAGAATTCGTCGCAACGACATCATACTTACAGTCAGAAATACACACACACACGACATATTTGCATTAGACCAAATAAAATATTAAAAAATCAGAAAAATAAAACCAGGATTTATGGTGAATATATTAGTTACTAGCTTTTGCTCGCGGCTTCGCCCGCGTGAAGGTGTTTTCCAGGATAAAATTCCACTGTTTGATAAAAGTCTTGCTACATATTTTCCCGGTACTTATAGGTTCAAACTAATTTTATCCCCAATCTATAATTTCAGTTCAATCAGTCGAAAATCTAAGAACATTTATACAAACTTTCATCCCCTATTTTATCCCCTTAAGGGTAGAATTTATCAAAATCCTTTCTTAGGGGATGCCTACGTCATAGTAGCTTTATGCATGTAAAGTCTTAGCCCGATCCGTCCAATGGTTTGGGCTGTTCCTTGATATATCACTGTCAGTCACCTTTGAGTTATATATTATATTAACAACTGAAGTTAGCTAAAATTGAGTTTCTCGAAGCCGACCACTATTTATGTACTATGTATTTTGAGACTATGCAATTTTGTCGCGTTCGCGATTCACTTTCACTTTTGTTGAGTTTCAGAACGCGATATTAGATCCTCCAACGCGCACGCGAATTTGAACTTTATGCAGCGGTAATAAATTACAAATTGACTCTCCATTTTATTTAGAAAACGTTTGTATGGGAAATAGAAAAATGCTGTTTTGAGGATTTTCCCGGCAATTATTCGAATTTTTCTCACCTTTTAAATCTTCCCTAGACCTCCACGAATAATTCAAGACCAAGATAAGATGAATCCGTTCAGCCGTTCTCGAGTTTTAGCGAGACTAACGAACAGCAATTGATTTTTATATATATAGATTAATGTATGATTTTTGTCACAATGTCAGCAAAGGTGAAGACGAGCATGTGGTTTCATTTAGTAACACAATGTCGACATGACCCTGTATAAACCGGTGTTCTTTTTGTATTTTTAAAGTTAAGCTTGTCAAGTTTGAACTTATATTTATTTTTATTTATTTACAAATCATAGCACTTACATCATATGGGTAATTACAATTGAGGATGCGCACTAAGTTTAAAACTTGTATCGCGTATCCTTAACACACCAGTAACAATAATTGAATTTGTCAAACTAATTCGAAGTCTCAAGGTTACGAAAAGAAATTAAAACAAATAATAATAATAATAACTGCAGAAATCTCTATAAATAATGAACTACTAAAGTAAAACATCTTTGCGGCGATAGCCTAGTTGGGTGTGGAACGGACTGCCGACACGAATGTCCGCAGGTTCAAATCCCAAAGGGCATACACCTCTGTCTTTTCTAAAAAAATATGTGTGTAGTCTTTGTGAATTATCACTTGCTTAACGGTGAAGAAATACATCGTAAGGAACTATGCATACCTGAGATATTCTCTATTAGGAATTTTCGAGGGTGTGTGAAGTCTACCCGCACTACAGCGTGGTGGACTAAGGCCTAATCCTTCAGTAGAGGAGGCCCAGCAGTGGGACAGTATACAGGGCTGATATTATATAAATGCTATCTCTTTTCCAGGTGAATTTGGAATATTTAGCGCGCGTGGTCTTCACTGGAGAGCTTCTGTATCCTGACTCCGTGGTGGGCACCGACAGCCACACCACCATGATCAACGGGCTTGGAGTTGTCGGTTGGGGCGTTGGAGGTAAGATGCGCACACGTGATATATTTTTTTTGGTATATGAGATTTTTTTTATAAGTATATTTTTTAAAATGCATGCAAAATTTAACGGATAAATTATTTTCAACATTTACCTAATAAATAATAGATTTGAAGTTTGTTGGAAGGGGTAACTGTCAGACGGAAATAGCAAACTGTGACGTCACAGAGTCACTGGCCATAACGCTGCGTGCGTGAGAAAAAGATAGCGCGTTAACCCCACCACGCCCCCACTGTTGCTCACAATATTTTATATATGAATAACGCCTTATTTCCTAATAAATATTGATGCTGACTCCACAAAATAAATTATTTTTTGTATTTTTCTGTAACATAAAATAATAAAATGAAGTATCCAATAGGGGACCATCCTATATCCGATTTTGTACATTATTCTATATGTAATAGTTAATAACACGAAAAAGAAGCACTCCTGCGAAAACTGCATAAAAGTTAGTTAAAAAATGAGCGAGTAATTCATATTTCAAATATTGTAATAAGTAGCAGTGGGCGCGATGTGGGAGTATCGCTTCATCTCTTTCTTTCGCACGCGTCGTAATTCTCGATGACGTCAAATTTGGGTATTGCGTCTCACTTCAGTTTCTTGTTAATTACCCCTTCCACTGATATTCAAAGACTTATAACTTGTTGATTTTTTACCGGATTTTAATAATTCCTTCTGTGTTATAATTTATATAACGTATATATTTGATAATAGTAAAGAACGAAAATGAGTCCGGTACCCTATTGTAAGTAAACGTTCATGAATACGCGGGTACCGGAATACGCACACACGTACAAACACACACATTACCGCCAATACATAACAAAAAATGTGTAATTGTTAACCTTCTCCTTTTTTTAAGTCGGAAGAGAATTAAAGAAGTAGCCCCCCCCTCCCCCATAATGAACAGTAATCGGTTTAAATACATAAAAATATATACACACGAACAGAAAACCTCCATTTGTATATATTGGTTTCTTATGAGTTTAATAATATATATTTTTTTTACTTCTTTAAATGACGAGACGAGCTTACCGTTCGTCAGATGGTAAGCGATACGACCGGCAACACTAACACTTTGAATTACAAAGTGAATGAATTATTCCACTGCGCTCGTCTGAGACATGAGATGTTAATTATTACGTCCAGTAGTTACACTGGCTACAATGTTCAAACCGGAACACAACAGTGAGTACACACTGCTCGACAGAAATAGACATTGCGGTGGTACCCAGGTGGACTCTCGCATATAAGACACCTACCACATGTAAAAGTTTAAAATATAATATTAAGTTATAAAATGTGCCTTCTTTTAGGTATCGAAGCGGAAGCCGTGATGCTCGGTCAAGCGATAAGCATGCTGCTCCCCAAGGTGGTGGGGTACAAGCTTGTTGGCGAGCTGGACCCGCTGGTCACCTCCACCGACCTCGTGTTGACCATCACTAAGGTAATAAGTATAAAAGTATACTTAAATGAAGAATACTTTACTACATAGTATAAAACAAAGTCGCTTTCTCTGTCCCTATGTGTGTTTAAATCTTTAAAACTACGTAACGGATTTTGATGCGGTTTTTTTAATAGATAGAGTGATTCAAGAGGAAGGTTTATATGTATAATAATAACATCCATTAAATAGTCAGCATTGCACCCGTGCGAAGCCGGGGCGGGTCGCTAGTAAGAAATATAAAAGTATACTTAAGCAACTGAATGACAAAGAAAGATTATCTGGTTGCTGATTCCGTCAGCTTCCAAATTGAACATACTTATGCAGTAAGTACTTAGTGTAAATATTGTGTTATTGAAGTTATTTTATTTTATTTTATCCATTGAATTCTTTAATCAAGCTTATTAATGAACAATGAGGTTGAAAAACAATAATTCTCCCTACACGTTGATTATATCGTCGTTGTAGGTGGAGAACTAAATAACTCGGATTTTGGCCATTTTGGACTTTCATCACTTTTGTGTTGCCCAAAACATGGCGCATATTTTGGCCTAACAAGCATTTCATTATCTTATCCCGTTTCGAAATTGTAGCTTTTTTATGTTAAAAGTGGAGAAATAAATATATTCAAATAATATATATTTTGTTGAAGAAAAAAGTAAATGTTTAAATAATAAAACCAATAAACTGCGACTTATAATCTGTTCAATAGTAAAGAAATTAAATAAAATGAGTTGTTTAATTCTTCCTCGAGTCTATTGTTTAACAAAATGAATCAAGTGTGTAGAAGAATTAAACAACTTGATTTGTTTAATTTAGACATTGAAAATCCTAATGGTATTCACTTTACTAAACTCTATAATTGTAATTATTTAACCTTATAATTACTTTACCATATGGTTTCAAGTGTGGCAAAACTAAATAACTATACGAGTTATTTAGTTTATCTTATAAGATTTTATAAGAAGTTTTTATTTTTTTATATTTTTATTCTTCAGGCCAGAGTTTTTTTTGTTAATGCATAATATAATAGATAATAAGACCCAAGATATATAAAAATACCGACATTAAAATTATTTATAGTTTTTTAGTAATGCTTAAAAATAACGAAAAAAAACAGTTGCGTTTATCTCGAAACTAGAAATTTTGAGTTATTTAGTTGTCCACCTACAGCGACGATATGTTGTTTTAAATTATTACTAAGGTAATAAGTTAAAACTGGAAAGGTCTAGCAATATCACCAGAGCTATCTATACTATTATATGAAGCTAAAGTGTTTGTTTGTTTGAACGCGTTAATGTCAAGAACTATTGGTTTGAATTGAAAAAATGTTTAAGTGTTAGATAGCCCATTTGTCGAGGAAGGCTATAGGCTATATACCATCACGCTATGACCAATAGGAGCGGAGCATCAATGGAAAATGTTTATAACATTTTCAAATAGTCTAAAAACTAAATAAAATATCTTTGTAACGGCGCCTTTAGTAGCTGTCTCCTCTCGTCCGTAAACTTTATTTTATAATAGTTTCGTACGTTCGTTAGAAATTGAAAAAAAATTTTTTTTTTCATGATTATTTTGTTTGCGGTACAGACTCCAAAAAACTACAGACAATGAACGCAGCCGAAAGTTCGATATTGTACAAATATTTAATGTTTTTTTTCGTGATTTTTTTTTTTATAGAATTACTCTAAGTAAAAAAAAGTGAGGATTAAAATAAAAATGAAATGCGAGATTTTTTTGTTATGTTTTTTTTTTATTTATTTTCAGCACCTCCGCTCTCTCGGCGTGGTGGGCAAGTTCGTGGAATTCTTCGGCCCCGGAGTGTCCGCCCTTAGTATCGCGGACAGAGCCACGGTCGCGAACATGTGTCCGGAGTTCGGCGCGACGCTGGCGCATTTCCCGGTGGACGAGCGCTCGCTACAGTACCTCTACCAGACCAGTGAGATCATTTTTATGTTCCGGTACAAATCTTTTACCGGGAAAAAAGTCCGGTTTCCAAAAAAATCCGGAAATACTATTTGACCAGTAGCGATACGTGTTCCCGGTGTTAATGTGATTCCGGTTTCTTAAAAATCCTATTTTTCCTATAGCGATTCCGGTTTCCAAAAAAAACGGTATTGCTATTTGACCGCTAAGGATATGTTCGTTTTTCTCGGAAGGGGCTTTCTGTACACCAAGGACAAACAAAACATGTATTTTGTAAATATTCCGTAACAAATTCGACTTTCGCCTCATACCCTTCTCAAACTGCTCTGACTGTATTCAAAACGATGAAACTCTTCACGTTCCAGACCGTTCTAAGGAGAAGATCGACGTCATAGAAGCGTACCTCCGCGCTTCCAAACAGTTCAGGAACTACAGCGACCCGGCAGTGGACCCTGTGTTTTCAGAGGTATGGTCACTATGTTTATAGTCATTGACGTATATTCTATAGACACGAACGTTCATATAAACTATTTGTTCAAAATCTGAACTAAAATGGCAAGACGTCACTGTTATAACATATTTATTCACTCGAACAACAAATAATTTTACTTATTTGACTAATATTTTTAATTCACATCCAGGTTTACACTTAGACTCAAGTTCTTATATTATGAGCGCCACTCCGTACACAACCAAAAGCTGTCAATATTGTCCATACTAAAGTCAGGTGTACTGATTGCAGTACAGTTGAGTCGTACACAATGAGTGTTCGGAACGCCAGATCTAGTACGTAATACATATATAGCGTGGCGCTAATAATATAAAAACTCGAATCCAAGTGTAAAACTGGATGTGAATAAAAAATATTAGTCAAATAAATAAAATTATTTGTTGTTCAAGTGAATAAATAGGTTATAACAGTGACGTTTTGCCATTTTAGATCAGATTTTGAACAAATAGTTTATATGGACGTTCGTGTCTATAGAATATACGTCAATGCACACTCTATTTACCATCAGGTGCAGTGGGTGGCGCCGTGCACATACAAAAAAATAAATATGCTAGGATATGCCATTCTTATAGGATAAGCGGCGATAGCCTTGTTGGGTGTGGAACGGACTGCCAAGACGAATGTCCGCAGGTTCACATCCCAAGGGCACACACCTCTGACTTTTCTAAAATCATGTGTGTATTCTTTGTGAATTTATCGTTCGCTTTAATGAAGGAAAACGTCGTGAGGAAACCTGCACATCTCAGTTCTCTATAGGAATTTTGAGGGTGTGTGAAGTCTACCAATTCGCACTCCAGCGTGGTGGACTAAGGCCTAATCCCTCTCAGTAGTAGAGGAGGCCCGTGCTTAGCAGTGGGCAAGTATATCATACGGGGCTGATATTATTATGCCAACATCACGGTTAGCTATTGAAGAAAATCATCTTGGCTATTGTCCCTTACCATTTCTCTTCATTCCAGGTGGTGGAGTTAGATTTATCCACAGTGGTGACTTCAGTGAGCGGGCCCAAGCGGCCGCAAGACCGGGTGTCCGTCGCGATCATGAAGAAGGACTTCCAGGAATGTCTTACTAATAAGGTAAGGTTATTTAAGTAAGGTGAAGGAGCCCTATTCGGCCTATAGGGGCGAATCTGGTTTTTTGAAATTACGGGCTTTCTATATGACAGCTTCGATAGCCGTATAGGTAAGGAAGAGACTTTCCTGCCCTCACACCCACCACTACAACTCCTGTGAGGATCAGCAGTGGCGCGCATGACACCGAGCGGTGAAGCTCAGAGTCTCAGGGAACACTTGTCATTATCCCGCAACGAAATTAATCAAATAGAAAGATAGGGAGAAGTTGGAAATATGATTCCACTTCCCTCCATAGCAATGCGGGTGACTAAATCATGAACCAAGGAGGCGTTTTTGTTAGGATAGTTAATGCAGGAATGCAGGAAAACTTGTGGATAGTTTTTGTTAAACACAATTTTATTATTAAGGATATAAATCAACGACATTTGTTAACGACATATTGACAAAAGGAAGAACATGGAGGAGGTCAAAGACAATTATTTCTTTTGAAATATAATAGATGGCGCACGTATGATTTAGTAATAGATTATAATATTTGCATAATACAACAGTTTTAAGCTCAAGGATAGGGACGTTTACAACTAGATAAGTTATAAAGCACCACGGATAAAATTAAAAGAAAGGGTCCTATCACATGAGCTGTTAGGCATTTTACAATATTTACATATTTAATATATTAACTAATTTTGTGATAATTACAACACGTAGAAATACTGATCATGATTAAAACGATGATGCTGACCGACGTGTCTGTCCATTCACTGTAGTCATCACACACCCAGTGACAGAATCGTAAACATGTCTACTGAGTCAATGACAACTACAATAGAATAGACGTAATGATGATGTTGATGATGACACGATGACACTGTCCACTCACTGTAGTCATCACACACCCAGTGACAGAATCGTAAACATGTCTACTGAGTCAATGACAACTACAATAGAATAGACGTAATGATGATGTTGATGATGACACGATGACACTGTCCACTCACTGTAGTCATCACACACCCAGTGACAGAATCGTAAACATGTCTACTGAGTCAATGACAACTACAATAGAATAGACGTAATGATGATGTTGATGATGACACGATGACACTGTCCACTCACTGTAGTCATCACACACCCAGTGACAGAATTGTAAACATGTCTACTGAGTCAATGACAACTACAATAGAATAGACGTAATGATGATGTTGATGATGACACGATGACACTGTCCACTCACTGTAGTCATCACACACCCAGTGACAGAATCGTAAACATGTCTACTGAGTCAATGACAACTACAATAGAATAGACGTAATGATGATGTTGATGATGACACGATGACACTGTCCACTCACTGTAGTCATCACACACCCAGTGACAGAATTGTAAACATGTCTACTGAGTCAATGACAACTACAATAGAATAGACGTAATGATGATGTTGATGATGACACGATGACACTGTCTACTCACTGTAGTCATCACACACCCAGTGACAGAATTGTAAACATGTCTACTGAGTCAATGACAACTACAGTAGAATAGACGTAATGATGATGTTGATGATGACACGATGACACTGTCCACTCACTGTAGTCATCACACACCCAGTGACAGAATTGTAAACATGTCTACTGAGTCAATGACAACTACAATAGAATAGACGTAATGATGATGTTGATGATGACACGATGACACTGTCCACTCACTGTAGTCATCACACACCCAGTGACAGAATCGTAAACATGTCTACTGAGTCAATGACAACTACAATAGAATAGACGTAATGATGATGTTGATGATGACACGATGACACTGTCCACTCACTGTAGTCATCACACACCCAGTGACAGAATTGTAAACATGTCTACTGAGTCAATGACAACTACAATAGAATAGACGTAATGATGATGTTGATGATGACACGATGACACTGTCCACTCACTGTAGTCATCACACACCCAGTGACAGAATTGTAAACATGTCTACTGAGTCAATGACAACTACAATAGAATAGACGTAATGATGATGTTGATGATGACACGATGACACTGTCCACTCACTGTAGTCATCACACACCCAGTGACAGAATCGTAAACATGTCTACTGAGTCAATGACAACTACAATAGAATAGACGTAATGATGATGTTGATGATGACACGATGACACTGTCCACTCACTGTAGTCATCACACACCCAGTGACAGAATTGTAAACATGTCTACTGAGTCAATGACAACTACAATAGAATAGACGTAATGATGATGTTGATGATGACACGATGACACTGTCCACTCACTGTAGTCATCACACACCCAGTGACAGAATCGTAAACATGTCTACTGAGTCAATGACAACTACAATAGAATAGACGTAATGATGATGTTGATGATGACACGATGACACTGTCCACTCACTGTAGTCATGACACACCCAGTGACAGAATTGTAAACATGTCTACTGAGTCAATGACAACTACAATAGAATAGACGTAATGATGATGTTGATGATGACACGATGACACTGTCCACTCACTGTAGTCATCACACACCCAGTGACAGAATTGTAAACATGTCTACTGAGTCAGTGACAACTACAATAGAATAGACGTAATGATGATGTTGATGATGACACGATGACACTGTCCACTCACTGTAGTCATCACACACCCAGTGACAGAATTAAAACATGTCTACTAGGTCAATGACAACTATAATAAGATAGACATAATGATAATGACACGATGACACTGTCCACTCACTGTAGTCATCACACACCCAGTGACAGAATTAAAACATGTCTACTAGGTCAATGACAACTACAATAAAATAGACATAATGTTGATGATGATGATGACACGATGACACTGTCCACTCACTGTAGTCATCACACACCCAGTGACAGAATTGTAAACATGTCTACTGAGTCAATGACAACTACAATAAAATAGACATAATGTTGATGATGATGATGACACGATGACACGGTCCACTCACTGTAGTCATCATACACCCAGTGACAGAATTGTAAACATGTCTACTGAGTCAGTGACAACTACAATAGAATAGACGTAATGATAATGATGATGACACGATGACACTGTCCACTCACTGTAGTCATCACACACCCAGTGACAGAATTGTAAACATGTCTACTGAGTCAGTGACAACTACAATAGAATAGACGTAATGATGATGTTGATGATGACACGATGACACTGTCCACTCACTGTAGTCATCACACACCCAGTGACAGAATTAAAACATGTCTACTAGGTCAATGACAACTATAATAAGATAGACATAATGATAATGACACGATGACACTGTCCACTCACTGTAGTCATCACACACCCAGTGACAGAATTAAAACATGTCTACTAGGTCAATGACAACTACAATAAAATAGACATAATGTTGATGATGATGATGACACGATGACACTGTCCACTCACTGTAGTCATCACACACCCAGTGACAGAATTGTAAACATGTCTACTGAGTCAATGACAACTACAATAAAATAGACATAATGTTGATGATGATGATGACACGATGACACGGTCCACTCACTGTAGTCATCATACACCCAGTGACAGAATTGTAAACATGTCTACTGAGTCAGTGACAACTACAATAGAATAGACGTAATGATAATGATGATGACACGATGACACTGTCCACTCACTGTAGTCATCACACACCCAGTGACAGAATTGTAAACATGTCTACTGAGTCAGTGACAACTACAATAGAATAGACGTAATGATGATGTTGATGATGACACGATGACACTGTCCACTCACTGTAGTCATCACACACCCAGTGATAGAATTGTAAACATGTCTACTGAGTCAGTGACAACTACAATAGAATAGACGTAATGATGATGTTGATGATGACACGATGACACTGTCCACTCACTGTAGTCATCACACACCCAGTGACAGAATTGTAAACATGTCTACTGAGTCAGTGACAACTACAATAGAATAGACGTAATGATGATGTTGATGATGACACGATGACACTGTCCACTCACTGTAGTCATCACACACCCAGTGACAGAATTGTAAACATGTCTACTGAGTCAGTGACAACTACAATAGAATAGACGTAATGATGATGTTGATGATGACACGATGACACTGTCCACTCACTGTAGTCATCACACACCCAGTGATAGAATTGTAAACATGTCTACTGAGTCAGTGACAACTACAATAGAATAGACGTAATGATGATGTTGATGATGACACGATGACACTGTCCACTCACTGTAGTCATCACACACCCAGTGACAGAATTGTAAACATGTCTACTGAGTCAGTGACAACTACAATAGAATAGACGTAATGATGATGTTGATGATGACACGATGACACTGTCCACTCACTGTAGTCATCACACACCCAGTGACAGAATTGTAAACATGTCTACTGAGTCAATGACAACTACAATAAAATAGACATAATGTTGATGATGATGATGACACGATGACACTGTCCACTCATTGTAGTCATCACACACCCAGTGACAGAATTAAAACATGTCTACTAGGTCAATGACAACTACAATAGAATAGACGTAATGATGATGTTGATGATGACACGATGACACTGTCCACTCACTGTAGTCATCACACACCCAGTGACAGAATTGTAAACATGTCTACTGAGTCAATGACAACTACAATAGAATAGACGTAATGATGATGTTGATGATGACACGATGACACTGTCCACTCACTGTAGTCATCATACACCCAGTGACAGAATTGTAAACATGTCTACTGAGTCAATGACAACTACAATAGAATAGACGTAATGATGTTGATGATGACACGATGACACTGTCCACTCACTGTAGTCATCACACACCCAGTGACAGAATTGTAAACATGTCTACTGAGTCAGTGACAACTACAATAGAATAGACGTAATGATGATGTTGATGATGACACGATGACACTGTCCACTCACTGTAGTCATCACACACCCAGTGACAGAATTGTAAACATGTCTACTGAGTCAGTGACAACTACAATAGAATAGACGTAATGATGATGTTGATGATGACATGATGACACTGTCCACTCACTGTAGTCATCACACACCCAGTGACAGAATTGTAAACATGTCTACTGAGTCAATGACAACTACAATAGAATAGACGTAATGATGATGTTGATGATGACACGATGACACTGTCCACTCACTGTAGTCATCATACACCCAGTGACAGAATTGTAAACATGTCTACTGAGTCAATGACAACTACAATAGAATAGACGTAATGATGTTGATGATGACACGATGACACTGTCCACTCACTGTAGTCATCACACACCCAGTGACAGAATTGTAAACATGTCTACTGAGTCAGTGACAACTACAATAGAATAGACGTAATGATGATGTTGATGATGACACGATGACACTGTCCACTCACTGTAGTCATCACACACCCAGTGACAGAATTGTAAACATGTCTACTGAGTCAGTGACAACTACAATAGAATAGACGTAATGATGATGTTGATGATGACATGATGACACTGTCCACTCACTGTAGTCATCACACACCCAGTGACAGAATTGTAAACATGTCTACTGAGTCAATGACAACTACAATAAAATAGACGTAATGATGATGTTGATGATGACACGATGACACTGTCCACTCACTGTAGTCATCACACACCCAGTGACAGAATTGTAAACATGTCTACTGAGTCAGTGACAACTACAATAGAATAGACGTAATGATAATGATGATGACACGATGACACTGTCCACTCACTGTAGTCATCACACACCCAGTGACAGAATTAAAACATGTCTACTAGGTCAATGACAACTATAATAAGATAGACATAATGATAATGACACGATGACACTGTCCACTCACTGTAGTCATCACACACCCAGTGACAGAATTAAAACATGTCTACTAGGTCAATGACAACTACAATAAAATAGACATAATGTTGATGATGATGATGATGACACGATGACACTGTCCACTCACTGTAGTCATCACACACCCAGTGACAGAATTGTAAACATGTCTACTGAGTCAATGACAACTACAATAAAATAGACATAATGTTGATGATGATGATGACACGATGACACGGTCCACTCACTGTAGTCATCACACACCCAGTGACAGAATTGTAAACATGTCTACTGAGTCAGTGACAACTACAATAGAATAGACGTAATGATGATGTTGATGATGACACGATGACACTGTCCACTCACTGTAGTCATCACACACCCAGTGACAGAATTATAAACATGTCTACTGAGCCAATGACAACTACAATAAAATAGACAAGATTATAAAGCAATGGCACTTAATTATTGATTATTGATTGAAACCTAATTATTGATTCAACAGCTTTTCGCATTTTGTCTTGTCGAAGCACTTTTCACACTCTGTATAATAACAAATCTAATTATATGAGAATTTTATTTTACTTATTTTCTAAGTCGATGTTAAATACTATGTAACCATAGTACTTATCACACGAATGATAGGAAGTTACTGATCTATTTGCCCTAATAGTTAACTATTTATATTAATTTAAGGATAGCTGCATCCCCTCTTCCTTAATGATGTGATTAGCAGGTAATATAATTAAGTAATTAGTTAATCTCTTACGGGTAAAATAATTTTCATTGTGTATTGAGATGGTGTTGATTTAATTGGGTATATAGTATACTAGCGACCCGCCCCGGCTACACTACAGAAAAACTGTGAACGTTGTATATAAAAACATAGCAGCCCGCTCTGGCTTCGCACGGGTATAACATAACAAAATAACAGTATTTCTCCACTATTTAATGGATGTTATCATACATATATACCTTCCCCTTGAATCACTCTATCCATTAAAAAAAAACCGCATCAAAATCCGTCGCGTCGTTTTAAAGATTTAAGCATACAAAGGGACATAGGGACAGAGAACGCGACTTTGTTTTATACTATGTAGTGATATGAGTACATTCTGTTGAACTGGAATCACGAAATTTGGCAAGAAGAAAATACATTAAACTATATAGTTAGTTATAGACCGTCAGGGCCAAATTTTTGCTCCAAAAGTTATTACCAATTGGCAATAGTAGTCTTATTCGAAATGTCCGTGTGACAAGAACAGCGTCCTTAGATATTATTACAAAATAATATATTGACACAAAATATGCTAATATTCGCATTAAAATGGTGCAAATCATGATATAGAAAAATGTTAAGCATTTTACATTGACTTTTGCTATTTCAAGGTAGATTGAGTGATCAAAATGAGCGCAAAATTTTTGTATGACAATCTTCCCAATATCCACTCTATATAATCTAGAACTCTTTAGCAAGAAGCAATGTAATATTTATCTATGGCTATGTTCAGCTTTGTTTATCGGACAGCTGACTGAAGTGAAGTTGCTAATATTAGCTGATCACAGCGCCATGTGTACGCACTGAGACTGTCATGACGAAAGTACAAACTTATCACAGCTTTGCTCCGTACTTAGCTAAGTAACGTTTGTGAATAAAGGCCTGAGATCGCTTGATAGTGTCTTAAAACTAATTTTCTAGTTAAATAAATTCATCAGATAGTTTTCAATACAAAACCTTATCAGTAGTAGAGAAGGTCCTTAGCAGTAAGACGGTATGTACTTCAGGTCTTGGATTATAAATATATATATAAGCGATGTCATATTTATTCATTGACTAGTTCACCCGAGAGACGTTGTCCCGTCTTAACAATGAATTTGCAGCGCATTCTGTGAATCGCTGAAAGTAACTTTTCTTAAATTTTCTAACGTTCCGCTCAACTTTCTTAATTTTTTCTCTCATAAGATCCTTCTGATCATAACAAACACAACAAAAAAATAGTGAAATCGGTCCAGCCGTCCACGCGTGATAGCGTGACCAAGGGAAATAGGGATTCATTTTTATATATGTAGATGAGCGGCGATAGCCCAGTTGGGTGTGGAACGAACTGCCGAGACGAATGTCCGCATGTTCAAAATCCAAACAGACCTCTGACTTATCTAAAGTTAAGTGTGTATTCTTTGTGAATTATCGCTTATTTTAACGGTGAAGGAAAACATCGTGAGGAAACCTGTATACCTGAGAAGCTCTCTATAGGAATAGGTGTGTGAAGTCTACCCGCAGTACAGCGCGGTGGACTAAGGCCTATTCCCTCTCAGTAGAGGAGGCTCATGTAGCGGGACAGTATATTATAATACAGAGCAATACTATCACATTATATTTCTGTCAACATAACTTTGTTTATTGTTTACTCAGCATTTTTACTTACGCACCATTAATTAGGGATTAAAATTGTTTGTGTTGTACTTGTTTGTTTTGGCAAGTGTAATAGATGTTTACTTAAAAATAGAATAACAACAATTAATTAAACAATATCAACATCATAAAAATTTGAAACAACCAAAGAAAAAATAACATATATTTGGAATATGATGCTTAATTTGTTTTTCTATATCACGTATTACAATTTGAATAAATAGCTTCAAGACCTTAGATATTTTTATTACATAGATACGTTGTCCGAGCTCAATACTGGCAAGACGAAAGCAAGGTAATTGCCCGACATTCACTTAGTCAACCTCCAACCACTGTCGCGGCTAGTCGGCTTACTAACTTTTTGTATTTTTATAAATAAAATGCCGTCCTGTGTTTTTAGACGATGTACAAATTATACTTCAACTGCGAATGAAAAAACGTTTCATGTCATACGTTAGTAATAAGTATACACTATTTAACTTAATTTTTAACTAATGCAGGTTTCCTCACGATGTTTTCCTTCACCGTTAAAGCAAGCGATAATTCACAAAGAATATCCAAATAATTTTAGAAAAGTCAGAGGTGTGTTTGGGTTCTGAACCTGCGGACATTCGTCTCGGCAGTATGTTCTACAACCAACTAGGCTATCGCCGCTTTCTATATCACAACTTAATAATTTCTTTCTTTCTTTCAAAAGTGTAGTACAATAGAGGCTATTTTAGTATTATTGCTTACATAACCGACCGTTGTGAATTTCGTCATAGCATTAAAATATATCAATCAAGTTGGACAAAGCATTGAGCACACGCTGCACATGCGTCAATAGTGCATGGATGGCAGCACTGCCTTCATATTACTATTATAAATTGGCAAGTTCATTATATTTGTAAACAATAAATGCAGAAAACATTGGACTGGTTTATTCAACTTGTTTAACAACGTAGCATCATTAAAAGGTTTAAGTGTTTTGTATTTCTCTAACGGTGAAGGAAAACATTGTGAGGAAACCTGCATACCTGAGAAATTCTCTGTTAGGAATTTTTGAGGGTGTGTGAAGTCTGCCCGCACTACAGCGTGGTGGACCAAGGCCTATTCCCTCTCAGTAGTAGAGGAGGCCCGTGCAGCAGTGGGACAGTATATAATACAGGGCTGATATTATAATTATTTCTCTGTCTGTTTTGATAAAGTTGAACAAATATTGTTTACGTAAAAATAAAATAACAACATTAAACAAGTATTGATTGATCATTCAATCGAAAATAATTTGTAAAATAACATTAAATATATGTAAAATTAATATTTCATTATCAAACCTATATCTATACTATTATACTGGTGGTAGGTCTCTCATATGTAAGAATCCGCCTGGGTAGGTGCCACCGCAATGTCTATTACTACCAAGCAGTGTATAGTCACTGTTGTGTCCCGGTTTGAACATCGTAGCCAGTGTAACTACTGGACATAAACATCTCATGTGTCAGGAGAGCGCAGTGGAATACCAAACACATTGTAATTCAAGGTGTTGGTGTTTACTGTTTATCGTATCGCTTACCATCAGAACGGCAAGCTCGTCTCGTCATTCAAAGCAATAAAAAAACAAAATACATATAGCTTGAAGAGTTTGTTTATTTTTTTGTTTGTTTGATTGCGCGTATCTCAAGAACTGGTTCGAATTGAAAAAATATTTTACTGTTCGATAGCTCATTTATCGAAGAAGTCTATGAGTTACTCAACTCTAATGTAATAGATAAGAGATGACTAATTTAAGTCACAATTATTAGTTCTAATTAATTAATGGCTAATAAATGCTGCAAATGATTAATAATTCAAAACCATTAGATTTCTTGGTATGTACATAATTACGTAATGAATAATATAATTAGTTTTTAATGTACATAATGATTTCTGTTTACGCGAATGCTAGATATTGATGTAAACTATTTTTCGGATTTTATTATTATTAATTTTCTCCTGTTTCGACTTACAGTCTTCATGGTCACGGAGGAGATGTTGGTCATCCGAAAAGTCAATTACAATATCTACCTACATTTAACAATTATACTACAAATTCTTTAAATTTAGCTGTTGAAAGTCCAATCTACGCAGAATGAGTTCAGTGTCTTGAAGTCTGGCAGCCGGTCTTTTGTGTTAATATTAAATAATATCAGCCCTGTATTATATACTGTCCCACTGTTGGACACGGGCCTCCTCTACTGAGAGGAATTAGGCCTTTATCCACCACGCTGGCCTAGTGCGGATTGGTAGACTTCACACACCCTCGAAAATTCCTATAGAGAATTTCTCAAGTATGCAGGTTTCCTCACGATGTTTTCCTTCACCGTTAAAGCAAGCGATAATTCACAAAGAATACACACATGATTTTTTAGAAAAGTCAGAAGTGTGTTTGGTATTTGAACCTGCGGTCATTCGTCTCGGCAGTCCGTTCTACAACCAACTAGGCTATCGCCGCTTTTGGGTTACAATTAAATTAAATATAGAACAAGATCTCAGGCTTGTTTAAGCTTCCAACCAACTTCTCAATTGAAATAAGGATGTTTTTTTTTAATTTCAATAGCCTCACGAATCATCCTAGGCAGGAAATCAGTGTTCTATGGCAAGGTTTTGCGGCTTCTTAACATAAAAAATAAAACAAAAAAGTAGTTTTATTTTAATAATATTGGATTTATCACGATTTTTTTTTTGTTTTAAGTATTCAATAGCTTATTTAAAAAGTATGTTCATGAATAACAAATGTTACATCAAAAAATTCGGTTTTATTTTACTGTTTTATTTAATTTTGTCGTTAAATGCTAATATAGTGTGCGTGAGTATATTTTTGACTGGTTTGATGTCGTGACGAATTCTCTTGGAGTAGTAGTAGTGGCATTACGTGTAAAATTAAAATTACTTTTAATTGATATTTATCTTGTTCAAAACTTAAACTTTTTTAACCGCCTTCAAAAAAGGAGGAGGTTATCAATTCGACGTGAATGTTCTCTTTTTTTTTAATTAGGCAGCGACTCTAAAATCGGTATACAGTATAAACCTGTTATGAGAAATTATTTTTTGGTTTTGAGTGGTTTTTGAAGGCGGTTTAATTTTTTGTTAATTTTTTTTTAAATCTACAATTCGAGAAACTCATTGTAAAGTTATATTCAAGATGATGAGTATGTAGTTTCATTTAGTAAGGCAATATCAAATGACTCAGTTTAGAGAAGGGCAGAAAAATAAAATTTATGTTTGTGTTTCAAATATATTGACAGTAAAATTTCGACACTGGAAATAATAATAATACTATATGTATTATAAAACGAAGTCCGCCTTTTCTCTCTGTCTGTATGTGATCGATTTTCTCAAAATCTACTGAACGGATTTTGATGTAATTTGGTATGGAGATAGTTTAAGACCCTGGGAAGGTTATAGGCTACTTTCTATCCCGGGAAAATATATAGCGGAACTTTTATGCCCAAAACTCCTTCACGCGGGCGAAGCCACAACAGCTAGTATATTGTATTCTATAATTAAAAACATAAAAGAAACAAAAAAATGGTTAGAATTTTATTTCCTTTATTTATTTTGAAGACTTCTACATGCCAGTTACATAACTTAATCAAAAAGTACAAAATCAACTTAAATAATTATTTTAAACTAGCTGACCCGACAGACGTTGTCCCGTCTTAACTATGAATTTGCAGCGCACATTCTGTCAATCGCTGACAGTTATTTCAAACAATTGACAGTTATATAAAATTAATATTTTCGTAAATTTACTGATTTCCCGCGCAATTTTTTGAATTTTTTCTTTCATAAGAACCTTCCTGACAATAACAAACACATCAAAAAAAAATATAAGGTCCAGGCGTTCACGCGTGATGGCGTGACCAAGGGAAATAGGGATTCATTTTTATATATATACTTAGCTCCACTGGGTAGCAGATTTTCCAAAATATTTGGTTTATAATGGATCCTCTTGTTATCTTCAGCAGTGTACCACGAGGAGCAGTCATCACGATCCCAGTGATGACTTGACATCTCCTGGGGAAGTGATTACTGCACCTCGCATACTTGCCTTTATTGCCAATTACATTTATTTTTTTAGAGACAAGCTTGTTCGCCTGATGGTAAGCGATACGACCGATAAATAGTGGAAAAACCAACACCTTGAATTACAAAGTACTGTTTGGTATTCCACTGCGCTCGCCAACCTGAGATATGAGATGATAAGTCTTATTATCTAAAAATCTTCTTGGGAATCTTCTAGAATGTTCTCGAAGCATCGCCGCACAGAACTATCCAGTGATTTAGCTTTATGATAAATATCACTCCAAAGCTAAGTCACCAAATATCTCTATAACGGCTGGGTTTCTTCCAGTCTTGTACAGGTTCGAGTTAGAAGAAATCTAAATACATTCTATTCTGACTATAATATACATTTGCATAGGAACGTAAATGGCATGTGATTAATAAGCATTAAATGGGCAGGGTTTACTCACGTACAATATATAATAATTATATCGGCTATGTATATTCTTTCCCACTGCTAAGCCTCCTATACTGAGAGGGATTAGGCCTTAGTCCACCACGCTGTAGTGCGGGCAGACTTCACACACCCTCGAAATTCCTATAGAGAACTTCTCAGGTATGCAGGTTTCCTCACGATGTTTTCCTTCACCGTTAAAGCAATCGATAATTCACAAAGAATACACACATAACTTTAGAAAAGACAGAGGTGTGTTTGTGATTTGAACCTGCAGACATTCGTCTCGGTAGTCCGCTACGTATGATATTAAAAAGAAACCTTTCGAAAAAAAGTATTCAATCCATTATATTTTTTGTTATAATGAAAGTATTAAGACAGAAAAATCGTCATAATATCACACACATCACGCATTTATCCCCGAAGAGGTATGCAAAGGCGCAACCAGAACACCCACTTTTCGCCAAGTGTGTTCCATCCCATGATGTGATAGGAGTCTATCGCCGTATCGGACACAAATTCCAGACTCCGAGCTGATATTGAGCGGAAAAATCCAAAGATTACCCGACCCGGGATTCGAACCCAGAACGCTGCCGTACCGCGCGTGCAGAATTAGGTCACCGCCACTCGATTATATTTCGTAACGTACATTTATTTTGACAAATATTCAAGTACCAAATTTTTTTACCAATTTGCAAATACCTAGTACCACAATAGTCCAAAATTCGCGTAAATAAAAATAACACTGACAAATATAACTAATTGTAAATTTTACGTTCACAAATGACACTTACGTATACAAATTATAGTCATATTTCTCTACCAAGCTTATATATAGTTATCAATTGACCGCTATCTAGTTTTAACCACATTTGTATATATAGGGCGTTTATTTATCAATACGTATTTTTATTGCTTTGACGAGACGAGCTTGCCGTTCCTCTGATGGTAAGCGATACCTATAAACAGTAGAAACACCAACCTGAATTACAAAGTGTTTGGTATTCCACTGCGCTCGTCATGAGACATGAGATGTTAAGTCTTATGTCCAGTACTTACACTGGCTACAATGTCCTTCAAACAGGACAACAGTGACTACACACTGCTGGCAGCAGAAATAAACAATGCGGTGCTAACTACCCAGGCGGAGTCACATATGAGAGCCCTGCTACCAGTGAAAGAATCTCTCATCAGTCAACTGATGACCCTTCCACAGTCATCACAATTATGCATGTTGCAATCGGATATACCCATGCTGATCCCGGAACGCGACACTTACATGGGCCACTATGGCGGGTTTTAATACCTTGCGGACGGTCGCTATCTAGGCGGATATAAATCCTACCACCAGCGAAAATGACTTTTAAACATGATACTTCAAACTTGGCTTAGGGTAAGCGAAAATACCTAGTTACTAAAATTATGGTTAGGGACTCGGTCGAATGCTCGCTCGGTTGCATTACTTCGGTATGACATTGGGCCGTAGGACCGGTAACATAACCGTTCTAATGGTCAAGTGGTGCTAATACATGATAATAGATACCTCTGGGCCGTCACGTATGCGCCGAAGGACACCGCGGGTTTTGGTTGGAGCCAGTGAGGGGTATACAGGAGTTAGAGACTCGATCCTATACTCCAGAGTGACATTGGGCCTTACCGGTGAAAACATAACCGTTCCACTCACACTTCTACCCCGAGTGACTAAAAAGGTTTGCTTGTTTGGTTTATCAGTTTAAAGAACACAATAAATATTTTTCCAGAGAGATTAATTATATTATTTAGCGGATTTCGACCGCCCAGTGACCACGAAAGCTGTAGTCTTCGAAACGTCGGGAGAATTATATATAAATACCGCGATAAAATCCGAAATATAACGATTTCTTATGTTTACGCGAATGTTAGACATTGAATTTAAACTACTTTTCGGATTCTATCGCGATTTTTTGCTTGAAGATTTTGCAGCCTTCATGGCCACGGGGGGGACTGAGGTGTTGTTCATCCGTAAAGTCAAAGTTACAATATATACCAACATTTTAAAATTATAAAACTTTTTAAAATTTTAGCTGTTGGTGGTCCGATCCACGCAGAATGTAGGTAGATATTGTAACTTTAACTTTACGGATGAACAACACCTCAGTCCCCCCCGTGACCATGAAGGCTGTAGAGTCTTCGAAACGTCGAGAGAAAACTAACATAAAACTCCGCGATAGAATGCGAAAAGTAGTTTAATTTCAATATCCGACATATAGTTAAATTTAAAGTCTAACATTCGCGTAAACGTAAAAATTCATTATTCCAGAGAGTTATTAAAACAAACATTCTGTATAAAGTTATCAAAAATCTATCATTTAACCGCAAACTTAATGATAAATTAATGTTTCTTCGTAAATTATTATTGAAATGTTCTAGGTATTTTTTATTTCTACAAAAAGGTTCCTTTGTTTCATTTTGTACATTATTTTATATGTAATAAAAAATAATTAATAAAAGAAATTCGTTTGTGAAATCGGCATCTAAATTGGTTGAAAAATAGAAAGAAAGATTTATTATTGGATCAATAACAGTATAACATGTACAATATAAGGAGAGACAAACAAAACATATACTTAAAGAAAAAATACAAAATTATACCCATTGTGCCAACAATGGGAACCCCCATTCAGCTTCTTGCTGCAGTACCAGCATGACTGATACTGTAGCGCTGATTTTCAATGACGTACGGGCACTAAGTTGGTGTGAAGCATAAATAAAAAATAAAGCAGTTATTCATATTTAACATATTTGTGAGCGGAGGTGGGGACGTGGTGTGGTTATCATGCTATCTCTCTCACGCACTCAGCGTTATGGTGCCACTTGGTGACGTCACAGTTTCCTATTACTGTCTTGATACCTATCTAATACTAAAGCCTCATAATTTACTAGTTTTTCTCACGGCTTCGCCCGCGTAAAGAAGTTTTCCGGGATCAAAGTCCCGCTATAAATTTTCGGATAGTAAGTAGCCTATAACCTTCCCAGGGACCTAAACTATTTCCATACTAAATTTCATAAAAAATCCGTTCAGTAGATTTTGAGAAAATCGATTACATACAGACAGACATTGGCGGCCTTAGTGGGCGCGAGGCGAAATTAAAAATACTTTTGGATTTTTCTTTTCTAAAAACTCCAAATACATATTATTCCTAAGAGCTACATGCTTTCCGTTAACTGTAGAGTAGTTTTGACATTGTGTTACTAAATGAAACCACATACTTATCTACTTGATAACACTACAATAAGTTACTTGAGCCGTAGATGTAAAATAAAAAATGTAACGAACAAAATAAATATCTATAAAAAGTAATTTTATTTTACGAGCCGTAACGACACTACAATTACTCTAAGAGAAGTTTTCTCGCGACAAAAGTCGCGCTTTATATTTTCCCTAGATAATATGAAGTCCATATTTTAAGTTAGACCGCTAGCAATAGATCGGTGAAAACTGCATTTAATTCCATGTAAGAGTTATTGCGTGACGCGTGTACAAACATACAGATTCTAAAAACTATTGTTTTGTCTTCTATTAGTCTAATAATGACCTCCATATTCGTTTTTTTTCAATATCTATAATGTAGACATCGGCCTGTAACAATTTTATTATACGAGTGATTCTTTCCTAAGCGAATTTCGCCCATAGCGATAAATCTCAACCGAGATCAGCCACGCAGGATATTATAGTGCACGAGTGTGTGCAATACACAAGCACTCTGTTCCTTCTCATAGTCCGGTGAGACATGACCGGAGAGAGATCAGCAGGAGATATTATAGTGCACGAGTGTGTGCAATACACAAGCTCTCTGTTCCTTCTCATAGTCCGGTGAGACGACATGACCGGAGAGAGATCAGCAGGAGATATTATAGTGCACGAGTGTGTGCAATACGCAAGCACTCTCTGTTCCTTCTCATAGTCCGGTGAGACATGACCGGAGAGAGATCAGCAGGAGATATTATAGTGCACGAGTGTGTGCAATACACAAGCACTCTCTGTTCCTTCTCATAGTCCGGTGAGACATGACCGGAGAGAGATCAGCAGGAGATATTATAGTGCACGAGTGTGTGCAATACACAAGCTCTCTGTTCCTTCTCATAGTCCGGTGAGACATGACCGGGGACAGATCAGGACCAACGGCTTTACGTGCTTACGGGGATATCACACAGCCAACTTCCGAGTTGCGACTGTGTTTTAAGATGGAAAAACCCAGTCACAATTATTTTTGACCGACCCGGGATTCGAACCCAGAACCTCAGCGCTGTAGTTTTACTCGCAGTGTGTACAACTACGCCGCCGAGGAAGAAGAAAATGTTTCTTCTTATAAAAGAAAAGAAACTTACCTGAAACCCGCTTTTATTTTCAAATATTTCACCATTAGACTACCAGCTAGTCTTGTTCTGAAGATTAGGGGTCCGAATATAATGTGATTTCTCGAGTTCGACCGTAAGACATCGGAATAAAACTTGTTTTCGGTTAAAATCGCTGTTTTTTCTATTTTAACTTTCTGCCATTTTGAAGATTTCCGTCTTTATGGTCACGGCTGACTGGCAGTTGGTTGTTCGAAGTTAGCTTCTATCTACCTACATTTAGAATTAGATATTTTATTTAACCTATTTGTCATCGGAATGTTAGCCGGCTAACATGACAGCTACATGACATTACGCGTGTCACGGAAAAATAACCTTACTATGTAATAAATAATAAGGTTATATTTCCGTGACGCGCGTAATGTCATGTAACTGGCATGTTAGCCGGCTAACATGTCAAGCATTAAGTAGTTAAATTAGCTGTGGAATAATTAAAATACAAAATACCGCGATAAAATCCAAAAACCATTGAAATGAGACTGTTTTTCGTGGTTATATCGCGATTTTTTATATGAAATTATATAACAAAAAATAATTGTAAAATATACGTATATATTGTAACTTTGATATCAGATGACCAACACCTCACTCCGCCGTGACCATGAACGCTTGCAGTCTTCAAAACTTCAGGAGAAAATTATAAAAGGAAAATCCGTAAAACAAATTTATTTCAATATCTAACAGAAGTTCTCTATAGGAATTTCGAGGGTGTGTGAAGTCTACCCGCACTACAGCGTGGTGGACTAAGGCCTAATCCGTCTCAGTAGTAGAGGAGGCCCGTGCAGCAGTGGGCAAATATATAATACAGGGCTGATATTATCAATATCCAACATTCGCAAACGTAAAAAATAGTTACCCAAAACTAGTTTCATTTCGATAAAATCCAGTAGCTAGC
This sequence comes from Manduca sexta, assembly GCF_014839805.1. Lineage (NCBI taxonomy): Eukaryota > Metazoa > Arthropoda > Insecta > Lepidoptera > Sphingidae > Manduca > Manduca sexta. Next base: position 5,541,568 of record NC_051115.1, on the reverse strand, counting down.
AGTGATTTTTTTCACAAGGTAATTCGAGATAAAAAAAATAGTACCTTAACATACCGCGTTTAACAGAAAACACACTCCAACGTATATAAATTTAAAAGGGAAGCCGGTAGGAACCTGGTTGTATAAACACTTCACCACTGCTAGCCAGGTTATTTGGTTTGATATGCTCCCGAAACCGCACTAGAAGTCGCTAGTAATCAATTCACATTTAATCACGCACCACGGAAACACTACTGAATCGTCTTAACGCCAGGTCAATATATTTATTGAAAAATAATACATGCTCAGCGATTCAGTTCCTTATTTTTGTATTTTATACTTATATATAAAGGTGAAGAGTTTGTTTGAACAAACTAATCTTAAAAACTACTGAACAGATCTTGATAATGTTTTTTTTAGTCGTGAGTTGCTATAGGCTACTTTTATCCCGATAGAACTTCGTCACGCGATCGGAGTCGCAGACAAAAGCTAGTTATATTATAAATGTTAAGAACGCGGGAACCGGGAACGGATAGATCATGTCCTGGATTAAAACAATATGGACTGTTTATCCCGAAATAAATGGGACCTTCGGGTTGCAATTGAGTTTTAGTAATCTGGAAAAGAATACGTTTCTGTGTTTTTGAATGTTCTACGTGGAGGAACTCGCGGGCAAATGTTAGTTGTACATAATGGAAATTTCGCCTGAGCGAAGACGCGGACAAAAATTTGTTATACATAATGAAAATAGGGGACCGGCCTATGCTTGGTTTTGTACATTATTCTATATGTAATGGTTAATAATACGAAAAAGAAGCACTCCTGCGAAAACTGCATAAAAATTGGTTAAAAATGAGCTTATAATTCATATTTAAAATATTGTAATGTGCAGAAGTGGGCGCGATGTGGGGATATCGCTTCATCTCTTTTTTTCGCACGCGTCGTAATTCCCGATGACGTCACACGTGGGTATTTCGTCTCTTTCCTGTTTCTTGTTAATTACCCCTTCCACCGAAATTCAGACTAATAACTAGTTGATTTTTTACCGGATTTTAATAATTCCTTCTGTATTATAATTTATATTATGTAAACATTTGATAATAGTAAAGAACGAAAATAAGTCCGGCACCCCATTTCGTCCGAGCGAAGACGAGAGCAAATGTTAGTTTAATACAACCAAATTTAACGCGAGCGAAGACGCGAGCAATAATTATTGCATAAACAACCAAATAAGTGTAACATAAATGTTGAAACAGCAAGGTTACAATTTTGCGTACGAAGCGGAAACGTTCGCGCAATAACGAAGAAAGCATTTATATTAAAAACGATACTATCTTTTTATTCGTTGTTATTTTGACACGTTTCAGTCTGTTGGGAACTAAACACTGGTAGAATATTCCCGGATAGCGATCGTATACAAGGTATGACAGCGGTGATAGCCTAGTTGGTTATGGAACGGACTGCCACAACGAATGTCCGCAGGTTCAAATCCCAAGTGCACACACCTCTGACTTTTCTAAACTCATGTGTGTATTCTTTGTGAATTTATCGTTCGCTTTAACGGTGAAGGAAAACATCGTGAGGAAACCTGCACATCTGAGAAGTTCTCTATAGGAATTTCGAAGGTGTGTGAAGTCTACCAATCCGCACTACAGCGTGGTGGACTAAGGCCTAATCCCTCTCAGTAGTAGAGGATGCCCGTGCTCAGCAGTGGGCAAGTATATAATAGAGGGCTGATATTATTATTATTACAAGGTATGATCCTCTAAAGGTCCATATGAGCGTGCCGGGATCAGCGTATTTTTCGCGGGCAATAAACGCTTTATCGCTACCATCAGTGGGTAATGGGGGGAAAGAAGGGGGGTTGTGGAACGGTTATTTTGGTTTCACCGGTCTTACGGCCCAATAGCAGTCATTGCGGACAATGTGTTCTGGCATTCTGTGTCATAGTATTGTGAACATGGATTTTAGTATATGATCAGAGTTGTAATCACTACATAGTATAAAACAAAGTCGCTTTCTCTGTCCCTATGTGTGCTTAAATCTTTAAAACTACGCAACGGATTTTGATGCGGTTTTTTTAATAGATAGAGTGATTCAAGAGGAAGGTTTGTATGTATAATAACATCCATTAAATAGTGGAGAAATACTGTTATTGTGTTATGTTATACCCGTGCGAAGCCAGAGCGGGCCGCTATGTTTTATATACAACGTTCACAGTTTTTCTGTAGTGTATTTCGTATCAACATTGCATCCGTGCGAAGCCGGGACGGGTCGCTAGTATTATATAGAACGGACATTGGAAAGATTGTCATACAAAAATCTTGCGCTTGTGTGATGGTTACTCAATCTACAGTGAAATAGCAAAACAATGTAAAATACTTCATAATGTTTCCATGGATTTGCACGTTTTGTAATGCGATTATTAGCATATTTGATGTAAATATATTATTTTTGTATAAATATCTCGCGGACATTTCAAATAAGACGACTTATTACTAAATGGTAATAACATTTGGAGCAAAAATACCTGATGTTCGATCTATAACTAACTATATAGTTTAATGCAATGACGTTTTACAAATAGACGCGTCATAGACTAACAAAATTGCACATAAAAACAGCGCAGTATTTACTATAGTCACAGCCCTAGCGGCTCGCATCGATACGGCCCGACTGGACCCGAGTGTTTCCGAATGGGCCCGAACGTCGACCGCCCCGTCGCCATGACAGTCAAATAAAATGCATTTATTAGTTTAAAAAATAAGTTAAAAAGTGTATACTTATTACTAACGTATGAAATGAAACGATTTTTTTAGTTGGAAGTTGGAGTATAATTTGTACATCGTCTAAAAACACAGGAAGGCATTTTATCTATAAAAATATAAAAAGTTAGTAAGCAGACTAGCCGCGACAGTGGTTGGAGGTGGACTAAGTGAATGTCGGGCAATTACCTTGCTTTCGTCTTACCAGTATTGAGCTCGGACAACGTATCTATGTAATAAAAACATTTTAGCTTTAATGTCTTATTATATGATCAATTTACATCTTATCCTAAAGTCGAGTATTACCCAAGACGTGATAAACAGACAATTGAACGTAACCTTGACACTATAATGATTGTAAACAAAATCAACACTAAGTAATGAATTTTCATTTGCCTGAATTGCTATTTATAAAATGTCGTACACATACGTCTTTTATGCCGAAGGGGTTCTTTTCTGGGTAACAACACTGGGGTATGCCGCGAATGGAATACTGGACCCCCGGCTTAGCGACTGTAGGGTCCTGGAGGAAAGTTGGAAGGAAGTGTGGGGGAATGATAAGGAAACCTCTTAGGACGGGAGGAGGGCAGAAGGCTAGGAATTGTTCGCGAGCCCTCATAGGCCTCAATGTGAATTGGCAACCATGAGGTATACACACAACTGTGTGCCTAGAGCGACAAAAGTCGCCCGTGCGGGCACGAGGTGTGAAGACCGAGGGCACAAGAATTGCCTCGGGGGGATCCCCAAGGGGTAGGTAGAGGCGCAACTGTTGCACTCATTTTCCGCCGTGTGTTGTCTGATAGGAGGCGAGCCTATCACATCATGGGACAAAATACTCCAGATGTGATATACTCCCGAGTGACATTGGTCTGTAAGACCGGTGAAATCAACATAACCGTACCACTCGCCCACCAGTGGCGGTATCGCGTTTTCTCCGAAAGAAAACACGTGGTTAGGGGAGAGGTGGGCAATTTCAGCTGCCTCTCAAGTTATGCCATTGTTAAAACTGCTAAGAGCTATCTTATTTGTCTCCAGATCGGATTCAAAGGATACGGCCTGTCCCCCGCCCAATTATCGTCATCAGGCGACTTCACGTTCTCCGACGGCAACACGTACAGCATCACGCACGGCTCAGTCATCATCGCGGCGATCACGTCGTGCACCAACACGTCAAATCCGAGCGTGATGCTCGGCGCCGGTGAGTGACTTTTCTTTTTAGGCATGGGAAGGTGACGTCACTGCATCTGATGGTAAGTGGAGTGGGGTCCAATAGAATGTCGACTGACCAGAGATGATTACCCCTTGATAGTTGCCACAATTATGCCTGTTGGAACAGGATATACAACGGAACGCGACACGTGGGCCACTATGGCGGGTTTTAACTTGTATACGGTCGCTATCCGGGCGGACATAAAATATCTCTTACCACCAGCAAACTAATATTACTTAGTAATAGATACTGTATAGTTCTAAAGATGCAATTATAAGAGAGAAGGTTCTTATGAAAGGAAAAAAATTCAAAAAATTGCGCGGAGAATTGGAAAATTTAAGAAAACTTAACGAAAATATAAATTTATTTTGTTGAAATAACTGTCAGCGATTGACAGAATGCGCGCTGCAAATTCATAGTTAAGACGGGACAACGTCTGTCGGGTCAGCTAGTGCATTATATAATTTAGAAAAAAAAATAAAATTTCTTCCTTTATTTTGGAAAAAAGCTATAGAAAAAAACAATTTTCTGATTCTATCGCGTTTTTTTTTTGTATTTAAATTGTCTCCATTCCTCCACCACATGACCATGAAGGCTGCAGTCATCGAAACATCTATTTTAAAATATATAATAAAACTAATTTATTTATTTGTTCTAGGTCTTCTGGCTAAAAAGGCAGTAGAGAACGGCCTGAGCGTTCTTCCGTACATCAAGACGTCACTATCTCCAGGGTCCGGAGTGGTCACATATTATTTGAGGGTAAGTTATACAGCTTATAATTCGCCAATTTGAAAATCTTTGGGAGAGGCCCATGTTCAGCAGAGGACATCCTGTGGCTGATGATCAAGTCATACAGGGAAATTATGACATAATAATATTAATAATATCAGCCCTGTATTATATACTTGCCCACTGCTGAGCACGGGCCTCCTCTACTACTGAGAGGGATTAGGCCCTAGTCCACCACGCTGGCCTAGTGCGGGTTTATAGACTTCACACACCTTCGAAAATTCTTAATAGAGAATTTCTCAGGTATACAGGTTTCCTCACGATGTTTTCCTTCACCGTTAAAGCAAGCGATAATTCACAAAGAATACATACATAATTTTTTTTTATTAGAAAAGTCAAAGTTGTGTGCCCTTGGGATTTGAACCTGCGGACATTTGTCTCGGCAGACCGTTCCACAACCAACTAGGCTATCGCTGCTACAGCATACAGCGTACAATAGGTCAATCTGAAAATCTTTGGGAGAGGCCCATGTTCAGCAGTGGACATCCTGTGGCTGAAGATCAAGTTATACAGGGAAATTTTGACACGCTTTAATTAAATTCTTACGGTAAAACCGTGTTAAAAATCCACAAGTATTGTCCGACGTCGACGTCCTGACCACAGAGGCGAAAAACTACGTACTTACATCCTCAATGAATCAACTAGTATGTCGTCCAGTGCGAAACGAGGCCTCTATAAGAAAGCGCCAACCATCCTGGATAGGTGGTAGGTCTGTCCATATGTGAGAGTCCGCTTGGGTAGGTACCACCGTAGTGTCTGCCGCCAAGCAGCAATGTGTACTCACTGTTGTGTTCTGGTTTGAAAATTGTAGCCAGTGTAACTACTGGACATAATAAACATCTCATGTCTCAGGATGGCAAGCGCAATAGAATACCAAACACTTTGTAATTTAAGGTGTTGATGTTTCTATTTATCGGTCGTATCGCTTACCATTAGGCGAACTGCAAGCTCGTCTCGTCATTCAAAATAATAAAAAAAACACAGGCAGCCGCAATCCATCCCGACTTTTTCAAGTCGTCGGTCTATAATTTCTTTCATTACTAATTTCTTACGTTCCCCATATTTGCAGGAGTCTGGCGTAGTCCCGTACCTGGAGAAACTTGGATTCAACATCGTCGGCTATGGGTGTATGACTTGCATCGGCAACTCTGGACCAATAGACGACAACATCGCTAACACTATTGAGAAGGTAAATTATTTCAGTTGAGGCCATAAATCAGCGTATAATGTAGCTGAATGAGTGTGGATTGTAGCTGAATGAGTGTGTAATGTAGCTGTATGAGTGTGTAATGTATTAGAATGAGTGTGAAATGTAGCTGAATGAGTGTATAATGTATCCGAATGAGTATTTTATGTAGCCGAATGAGTGTGTAATGTATCTGAATGAGTGTGTAATGCATTAAAATTTGTGTGTTATATAGCTGAACGAGTATGTAATATGTCTGAAGTAGCTGTGCCCGCAGCTTTAACCGCGTCAAATCAGTATGTCACAAAGTATTTCCCACGTATATCTCGACCCACGAGATTTTTTACCCAACATGCGATCTCTTCAACAATAATCGTTATATTTCAGTCAATTTACATAAAACCATAATGTACTATTAACCTAAACCTTCCTCAAGAATTGCACTATCTTTCAGTAAAAACCGTACAAAAATCCGTTCGGTAGATTTTGAAAAAATCGATCACATACTGACAGCTTTTGGGGACATTATTTTATAATGTAGCTGAATGAGTGTGTAATGTAGCTGATTGAGTGTGTAATGTAGCTGAATGAGTGTATAATGTATCCGAATGAGTGTGTAATATAGCTGAACGAGTGTGTAATGTAATTGAATGAGTGTGTAATGTAGCTGAATGAGTGTCTATTGCATCTGAATGAGTGTATGCTGTATCTGGAGTAGGGTATAATGCAGCTGATGAGTGTATAACATATCTTAGCACGTGTATAACATGAAAGAATAGTTTACTACTGTAACAATATACGCACACGAATTCCATGGCGCAATCGCGAAAAATAATTTTAAACCTAAATAATCTCCAGAACGAGCTAGTTTGCTGCGGAGTGCTCTCCGGTAACCGCAACTTCGAGGGTCGGATCCATCCGAACACGAGAGCTAACTACCTCGCCTCCCCACTGCTGGTCATAGCGTACGCTCTCGCCGGCACCGTGGACATTGACTTCGAGACGCAGCCGTTGGGTAAGTTTTAACCGACTTTACAAAAAAGGAGGTTCTCAGTTAGACTGTATGTTTTTGTGTTTGTAACTTCAGAACTCTTGACTGGTGATCCGATTTTGATGATGTTTTTTATTTGAAAATTTGTACTTCCCGTGTGGTCCCATATAGTTATTGTTGGACCCTTAACTTCGGAGATAAATCAGAAATCCCTTAAAATGGTGTCGACTATGATGTCCACAACGTATACTGATTTTTACTAACACAAAAAGGAAAAAAATATATATTACCTATACACTGGTTACCAATTTTGGAGTCAGTAAGTCACCGTTAAGGCGAGCGATGCTCCATAAACACATAACTTCGAAGTCAGACGTGTTTGGGTTTGGATCCTGACATCCCTCACTGCAGTCCATTCCACGTCCAACCACGCCATGATGCACATTTTACACACACACACATCATCACGCATTTATCCCCGAAGGGGTATGCAGAGGCGCAACCACGGCAACCACTTTTCGCCAAGTATGTTCCGTCCCATGATGTGATACGAGCCTATCGCCATATCGGGCACAAATTCCAGACTGAGCTGATACTGAGCAGGAAAACCCAAATATCATTTGCCCGACCCTGGATTCGAACCCAGGACCTCAAAGCGCTGCCGTACCGCGCATGCAGTACAACTACGCCACCGAGGCAGGCACATTCTCCTGGGCTCTCTTGGTTTGCCGGCAAACCTGACAGCTACATGAAATTTACGTGTGTCACGGAATTATAACCTTACATACTACATAATAAGGTTATTTTTCCGTGACACGCGTAATGTCATGTAGCTGTCAATGTTTGCCGGCAAACATTCAAGATATGTCACGGGTTAAATGTTTAAAATGACTATAATATATGTATACAGGTAAGAGATCGGACGGCAGTGCGGTGTACTTACGCGATATATGGCCAACCAGATCCGAAATACAGGAAGTGGAGAACAAATACGTCATCCCTGGCATGTTCAAAGAGGTAAAACTCCTTTATTATTAATGTACCTCTGTTGAGAGGGTTTTAGACCTTAGTCGACCGTCTGGGAATGGGATAAATAGAATTAATGTTTCCAGGTGTACGAGAAGATAGAGCTGGGCTCCCCATCATGGCAGTCGTTGTCAGTGCCACAAGGGAAGCTGTATGGGTGGGATCCTAACTCCACTTACATAAAGAAGCCACCGTTCTTTGACGGAATGACCAGGGTGAGTTCATTTAGATACATATTTTTTTATTTTTGCCGATAAAATTATAAAAAAAAGGTGTAAAAAAATACTGGACTAATTGCAATTTGAATGACATGTAACTAGAACTTCGCAATTACATAGAGCAATAATAAAAAATGCAATTACATAGAGCAATAATGAAAAATGCAATTACATAGAGCAGTAATAAAAAATGAACTCAAAAGTTCGCCTGCCAGGCTTCATGCACTGTGAGCTCATTCTGAGTAGATCGGACCGTAATCAGCTAAAAAATAACATTGTTAAATTCAGGTAGATATTGTAACTTTGACTCTTTGGACTAACATCACACTCCCTCCGAGACCACGAAGGCAGTCTTCGAAACAGGAGAAAATTATAAAAAAAACCTCGATAAATCTTTAAAATAGTTTTACATCAATGTCTCATTCATGTAAACATAAATATAAAATTGTCATTTTTTTCCAGTCCCTCCCCTCCATAAAGAGTATAGACAACGCCCGCTGCCTGCTGCTGCTCGGCGACTCGGTGACGACCGATCACATCTCCCCCGCCGGCTCGATCGCCCGCAACTCGCCTGCAGCCAGATACCTCGCCGCTAGGGGGTGAGTAGCACACACACACACACATACACACACACACAACATCACGCATTTCATCCCCGAAGGGCTATGCAGAGGCGCAACCAGGGCACCCACTTTTCGCCAAGTGTATTCCGTCTCATGATGTGATATAGCGAGCCTATCATATCGGGCAGAAATTCCAGACTTCGGGCTGATACTGAGCAGAAAAACCCAAATATCACTTTGCCCGACCCGGGATTCGAACCCAGGACCTCAGAGCGCCGCCGTACCGGGTGATTAGCGAGATATGTAAAGACATAGGACCTATAGGGGTGATAACACGCCTGCAGCCAGATAATTCGCCGCTAGGGGGTGAGTAGCGAGATATGGGGGCCCTATTCTATCTATAGGGGCGATACGTCGCCGCTAGGGGGTGAGTAGCGAGATATGAGGGCCCTATTCTATCTATATGGGGGATAACTCGCCTGCAGCTAGATATCTCGCCCCAAGGAGGTGAGAAGCGAGATACGTCGTCAGGGACTACTATAGGGGCGAATCCGATGATCAGAGAGCCCTATTCCATCTACAGGGATATGTTCTTCAAATAAAAAGCCAGTAATTGCAAAAAGATGGATAGACCTTGTAAACGGAACAGGGAGCTCTGACCAAATATTTTGTTCTTATTTATTAAATTATTTTATAAAATTGTCATATATTTAAGTACAAATGAATACAGGGCTTTCAATGGTGACGCTGTGTCATCAGGTTTCGCTATTTCATACGTAGCTCATCTCCTTATAGTATGTATCATGTTAGACATGATCATTATGGTTATCATTATTAGAATCATTATAATCAATATAATTATAATCATAAGTGACATAATTTTCAGAATAAATTTAACCCTTTTCATATAATTATTGTGATTATAGCTAATCGGTCATCATTACTATTATCATAATTAAAATTATATTAATAATGTTAATAAGAGTAATATAATTTTATGATTATTTAGCATATTATCACTAACATCGTGGTAATAGTCATAAGCAAAATAATTACTAGTATTACTGAATAATTTATACAATTTCGCTCATAATGTAATAGTTATTATACTCGGCATATTAAGAATCATTATTATAATCATCATAATCAACATCATAATTATCATTATAATCATTTTAAATTTGTGTTTTAGCCGGAATTTAGCGTTATACTAGCTTTTTGTCGCGACTTCGCATGCGTAAAGAACTTTTTCGGGATAAAAGTGCAGTACAACTACGCCACCGAGACAGTCAATTCCATTCAAATGCAATAAAACAATTTAAATCCCACATTTATCGTTCGCTTTAACGGTAAAGGAAAACATCGTGAGGAAACCTGCACATCTGAGAAGTTCTCTATAGGAATTTCGAAGGTGTGTGAAGTCTACCAATCACTACAGCGTGGTGGACTAAGGCCTAATCCCTCTCAGTAGTAGAGGAGGCCCGTGCTCAGCAGTGGGCAAGTATATAATACAGGGCTGATATTATTATATTATTATTATAAATTCCGCAGCCTCACGCCGCGCGAATTCAACTCATACGGGTCGCGTCGCGGCAACGACGCGGTGATGTCGCGCGGCACGTTCGCCAACATCCGCATCGTCAACAAGATGTCGCCCACGGTTGGGCCGAGGACCACGCACCATCCCAGCGGAGATGTCATGGACATATTCGATGCTGCTGACAGGTTTGTAATCACTACATAGTATAAAACGAAGTCGCTTTCTCTGTCCCTTTGTATGCTTAAATGTTTAAAACTACGCAACGGATTTTGATGCGTTTTTTTTAATAGATAGAGTGATTCAAGAGGAAGGTTTATATGTATAATAATAACATTAAATAGTGGAGAAATATTGCACCCGTGCGAAGCCGGGGCGGGTCGCTAGTGGTTTATAATTTTGTAAATACATTAGCTTTTGCTCGCGGCTTCGCCCGTGTGAGAGAGTTTCCCGGGATAGAAAGGAGCCCATAACCTTCCCAGGGTCTTAAACTATCTCCATGCCAAATTTCATAAAAATCCGTTCAGTAGATTTTGAGAAAATAACATACAGACAGAAAAGGAGACTGTTTTGAGATATGTATAGGTGAGTCCCAGGTGACCTTAACACGAATTTGTACATTATAGTATACGTTATGGTGTCGTTTAAGTAAAAATATAAAGGGGCTGTTGACGATGAGTCTATAATTAACCAGTTAAGAATAGGCGTTATTATTTCTCAGTGCTGACGGCATGGCAACCTTCGCAGTGCGTAGACATAGGGCCGTTGCGATTGGCTAATATTGAGATACAACCTGAATCTAGTTGGCTGTCAGATAAACAAAGCTGAGAAACAGACTTGTTATCACAGCAATGCTCCTTAGATAAATAACGTTTACGAATGCACGCGTAAATGTATTGAGCTATTTAATAAACAAGTTAAACTATTTTTCATATTTTATCGCGATTTTAATATTTTAGTTTTTCCACCTCATTTTAATGTCTAACATTCGCGTAAACATAAGAAGTTATCTAGCTTAAGTTGTTATTTAAGAGCGTATTCTCAGCTGAGTTAGCATTTAATAAACAAAACTCAACTGTCAAAATCCGTCTAATTTTGTGACTTGAAATGTTTGACTTAAAATGACATTTGTGACTTAAAATGACATTTGGAATGTTATTATTTGTTTATTGAATAGCGTTGAACTTAAGATGTTGACTTTAATTCGACAGCGTATCAGCAATGTCGCACTTGAGAGCGAACTTGAAATGCACATTATAATAATACGGCCCATAGAACCTAGTATGACTAAGCTTGTAATATCACATCATAAACATATTATTCGTAAAATTTGACCCTCAGGTACGCAGCAGAGAACGTGCCCCTAATAGCAGTGGTGGGGAAGGACTACGGGTCAGGGTCCAGCAGGGACTGGGCCGCTAAGGGACCTTACTTGTTGGTAAGTTAAGAATAGGGAAAGGAGTATGGCATGGAGTAGAGTAGACGTTCCCGAACATTTTTTCGGGAACCGTGAGCAATCCCGAGGGTTTTAAAAAAAATGTTATCAGGAAATGTGTCAAATATATTGCTATAGATAAGCGGTAAATTGAAATAAATCTTAGTTCAAATTCATTCATAACCCACATACAAGAAGGCAAGGCAAAATAGTCGACGGTCGAACACTCCCATCTCTGCCCGCGCGCCTTGCAAAAATATGTTTAGAACTGTCCGGGAAAAAAAACATATTTCGCCCATATATCCGGGATTTTTGTCGTGTTTATCCGACATCGGAAATTGAGGTGATAGCAGCCTTACATGTGACTCATGAACGAGAGTCACCCGTGACACATAACCGTGGATCACCCGTGACTCATACCTATGTAATAACCTTACGTTCTGTAACCAGCGTTCCTCTACTCACCCCTGGCCATCTTCCATCCAGGGTATAAAAGCGGTGATAGCCGAATCCTTCGAACGCATCCATCGCTCCAACCTGGTGGGGATGGGCATCATACCGCTGCAGTTTATGGGGGAGAATGCCGAGACCCTGGGCTTGACTGGAAGCGAGCGGTTCACCATCAATGTACCAGAGAACGTCGCGCCTGGAGAGGTTATTGATGTGCAGGTGAGGATCTTTATTGCTGTGAATGATGAGACAAGCTAGCCGTTCTGATGGTAAGCGATACGACCGAGAAACACTAACACATTAAAAAAAATACTTTATTTATCACGTAGTCCAACAAAGTTGCACTTATGATACGTCAAAACAAAGCATAAGAATAATTATTATTATTTGTAAACAACTATTAAAATTACTCATATAACTATGGACATTTTAAATTAGGGATAAAATTTATACTAAAGACATTTGAATTACAAAGTGTTTGGTATTCCACTGCGCTCGTCTGAGACATGAGATGTTAATTATTATGTCCAGTTACACTGGCTATAAAGTTCAAACCGGAACACAAGTGACTACATACTTGGCGGTAGAAATAGACATTGCGGTGGTACCCAGACGGACTCTCACATATGAGAGAGCTACCAGAGATGTTTAGTATACTGAATGTTTTCTTAAACGTACATTGTAAAGTGTCCCCACTGCCTGATGGTAAGTAGGGTCCAATAGTGTCGACTGATGAGATGATTAGCCCTCAGTCGACACAATTGACAACATTTCAAAATGTAAACGCGCCTAAAACAAAAATACAGTTTCTTAATTTTTCTACTCTGAGTTCGATTATGTATTTTTTATATTTTTTTGATACTTGTAACAAAAATATTTGATGACGTCATACATACGATGTATATTCTATAGACACGAACGTCCATATAAACTATTTGTTCAAAATCTGAACTAAAATAACAAAACGTCACTGTTGTAACCTATTTATTCAGTTTAACAACAAATGATTCTACTTATTTGATTAATATTTTTTATTCAAATCCAAGTGTACACTTAGACTCGAGTTCTTATATCATGAGCGCCACTCCGTACACAACCACAAGCTGTCAGTATTGACCATACTCGTCAGTTTGAATGGATTGCAGTTCAATTCAGTTGAAAACAGTAAATGTTTAGAACGCCAAATCTAGTACGTAGTACATATATATCGATGTGTTCAGTGGACTTTACTGATGATGTACTAGACAGTCCACTATTGACACCATTCTAGTCAGTTTGTATTGATTGCAGTACAATTCAGTTGAACAGGGAGTGTTCGTACATACGTATCGATAATTGACACTCATGTTTTTATTGACACCATTCTAGTCAGTTTGAATGGATTGCAGTACAATTCGGTTGAACAGCTAGCATTTCCACATATATATCGATGACTGACACTATTTTTTTTTCCAGGTGGACACCGGCAAGTCATTCCAGGTGAAAGTAAGATTCGATACTGAAGTGGACCTCACCTACTTCAGGAACGGAGGCATCCTCAACTACATGATTAGGAAAATGCTCTAATTTTAAATTTAGAATTAACTAACCGCCATTTTGAATTAACGACTTTTTGTATCTCAATGGACCAATCAGATCAAAGTATTTTAAATGAAAAGTATAATGCAAGACTTAGTCATAGACCAGAGAGAAGACTAGATGTATGCTAAATGTAGAAATGTTCAAAATTGAGTTTTTTTCATTAACACAATTTTTTTTGTTTTCTGTATTTTTTTTATTGCTGTGAATGACGAGACGAGCTTGCCGTTCTGATGGTAAGCGATAACTATAAACAGTAGAAACACCAACGCCTTGAATTACAAAGTGTTTGGTATTCAGCGCTCGCCATGAGACATGAGATGTTAATTATTATGTCCAGTAGTTACACTGGCTACTTCACAAACCGAAACATAACAGTGACTAAACTCTGCTTGGTACAAATTGACATTGCGGTGGTACCTACCCAGGACTCTCACATATGAGAGACCTACCATCACACACACACACAACATCACGCATTTTATCCCCGAAGGGGTATGCAGAGGCGCAACCATGGCACCCACTTTTCGCCAAGTGTGTTCCGTCCCATGATGTGATAGGGGGCGAGCCTATCGCCATATCGGGCACAAATTCCAGACTCCGGGCTGATACTGAGCAGAAAAACCCAAATATCACTTTGCCCGACCCGGGATTCGAACCCAGGACCTCAGAGCGCTGCCTTACCAAAATAATATACCTAAATATCTACCATCAGTATTTGCTATTATTCGATATTGAACAACTGATTAATAAACAATGGAAGATATAATATAAAAGAAGAGAGCAGCGCTCTCCGTGGCAAAAATAAACGTTAAAGTTTCTCTGCCTTGCATATTTATATAATAATCAGCCCTGTATATACTGTCCCACTGTTGGGCCTCCTCTACTGAGAATTAGGCCTTAGTCCACCACGCTTTAGTGCAGACTTCATACACCCTCAAAATATAGAGAACTCAGGTATGCAGGTTGCATGTTTTCCTTCACCGTTAAATCAAGCAATAATTAACAAATACACACATAATTATAGAAAAGTCAGCTGTTTGGGATTTGAACCTGCGGACATTCGTCTCGGCAGTCCGTTCCACAACCAACTAGGCTATCACAAATATTTTTGACACGCTTACAAATAATATTGATTGGTTCTTGAAATCGGATTGAAGGTTGAGATCGGAATATATTAGAAATGGCTTAAAATAAACGAATTGTAACTGTTGTGAAGAAAGTAATCGTTTATAACGAAATGTCAAGGGGGAATACATGTATATAATAATAATAATATCAGCCCTGTATTATATACTGTCCGACTGCTGCACGGGCCTCCTCTACTACTGAGAGGGATCAGGCCTTAGTCCACCACGCTGTAGTGCGGGTAGACTTCACACACCTTCGAAATTCCTATAGAGAACTTCTCAGGTGTGCAGGTTTCCTCACGATGTTTTCCTTCACCGATATAACAGTTTATAATTACTATCGTATATAGAGTATTTGGTAGTCCCTTCAACGTTATAACCGATTTACATTAAGGGGCCAGAAATAGACCCTGAATTTTAAAAAGGAACCATGTATTAAAATAGGCATTAATTGTTACTCAGGGAAAAAAATGACCCCAATTTTTTTTTATAAAAACAGATTTTTCCACCTTTTTTTTACATCATCGGGTGAATATATGTGAATATATTTACAAAACATTTTATATTTATATGTGTGATGTACTATTTTTATATTATTGAGGTTATTTTCGTATTAAACGGGTTTCGTCACAAATGTGTTTTATATACTACCGTAAACAAAGGGGTGAATAGGAATAGTGTTTATAATCTTTGAATAATTGTAAAACATTGGCAATATTGAAGCTTTATGCGGGGTCATGTTGACATCGCGTTACTAAAACCACATACTCGTCTTCCTCTTTGCTGACATTGTGACAAAAATCATTCATTAATAACTAATATTTTCACCAAAAATCCTGGTTTTAGTTTCCTAAATTTTTGATAATTTTGTAGTTTAATGCGAATATGGCGTGTGGGTGTATTTCTGACTGAAAGTATGATCTCGCTGCGACGAATTCTCTTAGAGTAGTAATGGCATTAGAGCGGGTAAAATTAAAATTACTTTTTATTAATATTTATTTTGTTCGTTACATTTTTTATTTTACATCTACGGCTCAAGTAACTTATTGTAGTGTTATTTCCAAGTAGATAAGTATGTGGTTTCATTCAGTAACGCGATGTTAAAATGATCCTGTATAAATATTTGATCTTTAATAAGAAGGTCTAAAGCGGGTATTGCGCTGGCATCACTCCCTCTTCAGTTATACAGGGTGATCTGGAAACGCGAATGTGGGCCACAGTGGCGGTTTTTAACACTCTGTATAAGGTTGCTATCTGGGCGGATATAAAATATATACAGCAAATACTCTGTTACTGAAACAGACATTTAGTTCATGGCAATACACATAGAACATGCTTTATAATATAATTTTTATATCAATATTCGAATTATAGAATTCATCTCTCGCAATAGAAAATATAAGTTTAAGGGTAAAGGTGTTATTCGAAGGTACTGGAAAGTAATTAACGAAAATGATCCAAATTATATACTAGCTTTTGCTCGCGGCTTCGCCCGTGTGAAGGAGTTTTCCTGGATAGAAGGTAGCCTATAACCTTCCCAGGGTCTTAAACTATCTCTATACAAAATTTCTTAAAAATCCGTTCAGCAGATTTTGAGAAAATCGATAACATACAGACAGAAAAGGGGACTTTGTTTAAAAAATATACTAGGTGTTCCAAGCGGCTTTGTATGGAAAGCCTTTCCCGCTACAAAACTAAAAATAGATGTTTATTAATAACTAGTTGACCCGACAGACGTTGTCCCGTCTTAACTATGAATTTGTAGGGCGCATTCTGTCAATCGCTGACAGTTATTTCAAGCAATTGACAGTTATATAAAATTAATATTTACGTAAAGTTTTCTTAAATTTTCTAATTTTCCGCGCAATTTTTTGATTTTTCTCTTTCATAAGAACCTTCTGCTGACAATAACAAACACAACAAAAATATAGTGAAATCGGTCCAGCCGTTCACGCGTGATGGCGTGACCAAGAGAAATAGGGATTCATTTTTATATATATGGATAAAATATTGTTGATTTTAATCTTTAATTTGTTAACACTTGGGGCTGTCTTCAAAAGTTATATTTCTCCGCAATTCGAGAGAGTCTACGCAATGCTAGTAATAATTTTGACCTCAATTTCGTTTGGATCTTTTTCGTTAAATCGTTTATTATAAGGTCATGGTGTTCTATTTATTGTACATTAGTATATTTTGATAATTAAATGGTTTATAATATGTCTGTGTTTTTTTTCATAAACATTTTTTATTTATAGTCAACTCAGTATTAAGTAATTGAATTTCGGTAAGTGTCAAGGCACTGAAAAGAGGTGCAATACACGCACGTGACGTCATCGGTATTAGGATGCGTGTGAAAGAAAGAGATAGAGCGATATCCTCACTACGCACACTCCTGCACGTAGCAATATTTGAAATATTAATTACTGGTTCATTTCTTAACCAATTTGAATACAGTTTTTACAGAAGGACTTCTTCTTTTCACCTATTATTTTATAAAGAATAATGTACAAAATCAAACAGGAAAATAGCCTATATGATAGTTCGTCCCCCATTATAGAAGATTTAAAATTGGCAGAATGTGTAATGGTAAATACATTTTACACTTCTGCTTACACCTGAAAAGGAAAATAGGTTTGATATTAATATGTTTATATTAAATTAAGTAGATACAAAAAATATAAGTGCTCTGAAAAATGTTTTTTTACTGCAATCCCCGACTTACGACTGCAAGGCCCTGGAGGAAAGTTGGGAAGGGATAGCTGGAAAGGAAGTTTCGGATAACCCCTTAGAATGGAAGAAGGCTAGGAAATAGCCTTCATAGGGCTCAATATGATTTGGCAAACATGAGGTATACACACTGAACTGTGTGCCTAGGGCCGCGACAAATTTCGCCCCGTGCGCATTTGGTGTGGAGACCAAAGGCACAAGAATTGCCTAGGGAGGGGGGAGGGGGTCTCTGTAGAATGTGTGGCAAACACCAATTCAAATTACGCGCCCAAGCCTACGCCGCGCACATTGGAGATCGGCGTTGGCTCGAGCTGCGGTGCAAACCCCGCGTGGCACACGATGTTTCGATATGTGACATATTGACTTGATTAAATATTGTTCTCTATGATTGCGACTGACCAATAAACGTTATTATATTGAACATAAAGTTTTTATTACACGTGGAGTACATACTGGATGAGAATATGATAACCCATGAGCTACACGAATGTTTAACCTTATTCCATCCTCTTAACAGACAGGCGCTCGCTTGTGAAACCACTGCTTCGTGGATTCATTTTGGTTTGAACCAAAAGGTTCAATAACTCTTTTTTCTGCCGCTCCACAGCTGCGTGTTCTCTCATTCCTACAAATTGGAGTCCTTCAAGTGTTGTGAAGAAACAATTAAACAGGGCGACATAACTGTGCCGACCGTTCGCAGATGTTTATCTCTTGCTGGTCATGTTTCTTTACATACCATCAGTGTGGCCTGATTCCCTTGCCGTTGCCAAAAAGAAACGCTTAACAAATTTTGTTTAATTGTAAAATGTAGGTAGATATTGAAACTGACTTATCGGACGAGCAACATCTCATGATCATGAACGCTTCAAAGTCTTCGAAACAGGAGTAAATTATAATACGTATGTATGTATAGTATTTGTATTTATGTATAGTATTTGTATGTATGTATAGTATTTTTTTTCTCTCTAAGTATTTAATTATATCCTTCGTACACCTCATGCTGCCCCTTATTATTCCGTTTTCTCTTATATCCATCCCATGGTTGTCTGTAAGAGATTGCCTTGTGCAATAAGACCGCCATTTGTACTTTATTCTCTTTTCTTGTTATATTATTTTTATCCAAGGTGTACAATAAAGTGTAATAAATAAATAAATAAATAAAAATAATACGAAAAAACAAAGATAAAATCCGAAAATTAGTTTTATTTTAATGTCTAATCGCATAAATAAATCATTTTACCTAAATCATAAAGAAGTTCCACACGCAAACACAACTCACTATCACGTGAAAGAGACTACAGGCGGAACCGCGAACAAAAACTAGTACACAAAATAGATGTACCCTTTGTATAGATGCATACACGCGCGAGCCGCGGCGTCGCCCATAATTGGCTTAGCTTAGTGACGTGGGGTGACGATAACAGAGTCGGAGTGAGGACTGTGTTTTAATATTTATTTATGCGAATAGACTGATGAATAACACAATCTGTATGATGCTACTGCAATCTAATTAAAAACCTGTTTATAAATAACTATTTGACCCGACAGACGTTGTCCCGTCTTAACTGAATTTGCAGCGCGCATTCTGTCAATCGCTGACAGTTATTTCAAACAATTGACAGTTATATAAAATTAATATTTTCGTTAAGTTTGCTTAAATTTTCTAATTTTCCGCGCAATTTTTTGATTTTTTCTTTCACAAGAACCTTCTTCTAACAATAACAAACACAACAAAAAAATAGTGAAATCGGTACAGCCGTTCACGCGTGATGGCGTGACCAAGGGAAATAGGGATTCATTTTTATATATGTATATAGATTTAAGGACCTCCAACGAAGGATAGACGGCATATAATAAAAACAATGTAGCATTTTTACAATTGGCAATGTGATGTGTTTCTTCAATTATAGGAGACCACAGCATGCAAATTTATATATTGGTACAGCGGCAAAAATAATAATATTTCTTACTAATATTATTTAAGTATATAAGTAGAAACTTAAAAGAGACAAAAAAGGATAAAACAAATAATAATAATATAATAAATGAGACGTAACTGTACTGCTGTGCGACAGTGAGGTATCGAGGTTCGACACTGGGTCGGGTGAAGTGATTTTTGCATTTTTTCCTCAATATAATTTTTTGTATTATCAACCTTCCTTTGATACACATAAAATGCTTATCTCTGCACCATCTTAAGATCAACTGGTAGAGAATGCCTATTTCTTTATGTCCGCCTATATTTTTGTATATAAAGTGCTAAATAAATAAATATCAACCCGGAGTCGAGAATTTGTGCTTCCGTCCCATGATGTGATGCTCGCAAATTTGAGCCCATGGATAGGCTCATCTTCTCTCGCATCATAGACTTGGTAAGACACGGCGAAAGCTAGATGCACGTTTTGGGCCTCTACCTACCCTTTCGGCGATAAAAAACGTGAGTAATGTATAATCTCCAAAAGCCCTTAGTTCACAGGATGTCAAACCATCCACCCAACGTCTTTTACGTCTTCTCTGGTGTGTGTCTGATCACTCTCTGCACTCTCTTGCGAGCAGAACCTCGGTAGGTAAACTGAAAAACAAAAAAAAAATCTAAAAGTAAACATTTTAGAATTCTATAAGTATGTGAACTCTGCCCGTACGAGATCAGCGTGGTGGACTAGAGAAACCCTTGCAGTAGAGAAAACCCATGCCCAGCAGTGGGACACTATACAGGGTCATTTTGTCATTGCGTTACTAAATGAAACCACATACTTATCTACTTGGAAATAACAGTTAACAATAAGTTACTTGAGCCGTAGATCTAAGATGAAAATTGTAAGTTTCGAACAAAATAAATATTACTTAATAAAAAGTAATTTTAATTTTACGCGCTCTTATGCCACTACTACTACTCTAAGAGAATTTGTCGCAGCGGCAACATCAAAGGTACTTTCAGGCAGAAATACACTCACGCACACGCCATTAAACTACAAAATGAAAATATAATCAGAAAATTAAAATCAGGATTTTTGGTGAAATGGATGATTTTTGTTGTCACAATGTCAACAAAGGAGAAGGAAAGAAATATGTGGATTCATTTATTAACGCAATGTCAACATGACTCTGTATGCATGGCTGGTGTTAGTATTTTATTAAAGTTATATTAAAAATAGTCTAACTCCTGCAATTATAAGTAAAATAAGCTGGTAGGGTATATTTTAT
This sequence comes from Manduca sexta, assembly GCF_014839805.1. Classification (NCBI taxonomy): domain Eukaryota; kingdom Metazoa; phylum Arthropoda; class Insecta; order Lepidoptera; family Sphingidae; genus Manduca; species Manduca sexta. The sequence goes on along the minus strand of NC_051115.1, from coordinate 5,520,780 downwards.
ATCCGTCTGAATAGCAAGCACCGTATACAAGGTGTTAAAACGCGGCATAGTGGCCCACGTATGTCGCGTTCTGGGATCAGCCAACAGGCCGGCGTAACTGTGTCGACTGAGGGGTAATCATCTCTCGTCAGTCGACATTCTATTGGAACCCATTCCACTTACCATCAGGTGCAGTGGGGCACTGTTGTGCTTAAAGAAATTACAAATATTCCCTAATACATGCCTGTCCCTTGTCAGTCATTTTAAAATTATAAAAAGGGTAGCGACCCTTTCACTCGCAACCCTGAGTACAGTCGTGTGAAAATGCCTCTAGTATATTTTAGATATTATTTTTTAACTTTTTTTTTTTTTTTTTTATCAAAAGGCATAACACAGAACACAATCATTATAAAGAATAGGTACTTAAGCACTAAATTACATTAAGACTAGATTGTATTCCTTAAACCTATGCCCTAATTGAAATTATACTACGGAAACGACTCTACAAAAACAAAAAACACAATAAACAATTAACAAAAATAAACATCTGCTTATACTTAATTGAGTTATGTGGACATAAATTGTATGGAAACTAAATTGTACTACCTACAAACTACTTAATTTTCGAATCTATACTATTATATAAAGCTGAAGAGTTTGTTTGTTTGTTTGTTTGAACGCGCTAATCTCAGGAACTACCAGTCCAAACTGAAAAATTCTTTTTGCCTTGGATAGCCCTTTGTTCGTGGAGTGCTATAGGCTATATATCATCACGCTATACCCAATAGGAGCGGAGCAGTAATGGCTAATCTCAGGAACTACCTGTCCAAACTGAAAAAATCTTTTTGCGTTGGATAGCCCTTTGTTCGTAGAGTGCTATATGCTATATATCATCACGCTATACCTAATAGGAGCGGAGCAGTAATGGCTAATCTCAGGAACTACCGATTCGAACTGAAAAAATATTTTTGTGTTGAATAGCCCTTTGTTTGTAGAGTGCTCCAAGTTATATATCATCACGCTATGACCAATAGGAGCAGAGCAGTAATGTCTAAACTTAGGAACTACCAGTTTGAACTGAAAAATTCGTTTTGTGTTGGATAGCCCTTTATTTGTGGAGTGCTATAGGCTGTATATCATCACGCTATGACCAATAGCAGCGGAGCAGTAATGAAACATGTTGCAAAAACGGGGACAATTTATTAGTTTTGAGAGGTTCCGTTGCGTGCGCTGCGTAAACGGTTAAAGTTATGCAACAATTATGTATGACGGGATTGTTCCTCTTAAAAAGTTCTAAAAAATATATTATAAAACAAAGTCCTCCACTGCATCTGTCTGCCTGAACGTGTTAAACTCAAAAACTACCCAACGTATTAAGATGAAATTTGGTATGGAGACAGTTTGAGACCCTGGGAAGAACATAGACACCCGGGAAACTACTACTTTTATAACGGAAAACTTTAGCCTGAAAAACTTTATAACGCGGGCGGAGCCGCGGGCAAAAGCTAGTACTATTTAAAAACAGGCCCGGCCTGCTGTTCATTATGTCAATGGTACCATGTTTAACATAGAGTTCATTATATAAGTTCATAATCTACTCATCCTGATAATGGGGTTATAATAGGACTTGAATTATTTTTGTTTTTAGCTTTGAATGACGAGACGAACTTGCCGTTCGCCTGATGGTGCGTGATACGACCGCCCATAAACAGTAGAAACATCAACACCTTGAACTACAAAGTATTGTTTGGTATTCCACTGCGCTCGCCATCCTGAGACATGAGTTGCTAAGTCTTATTATCCAGCAGTTACATTGGCTACAATGTCCTTCAAACCGGAACACGGGTGACTACACACATCTTGGCGGCAGAAATAGACATTGCGGTGGCACCTACCTAGGTGGACTCTCACATATGAGAGATCTACCACCAGTAAATTATAGAGAGATGAAGTTAGCCTCAATTAGACGGCACGGAATGTTTTAGCTTCGCATTCGATTATTGAAAGAACATAAAAAACGTTTCCAAATCTGAACAACGGGGAAGCAATGTGACGTCAACAAGCATGTGACGTCAGCAGGCATTACGCTGCGTGCGAAAGAAAGAGATGGAGCGATATCCCCACACCACGCCCACTCCTGCACATAGCAATATTTGAAATTTGAATTACTGCCTCATTTCTTATCGAATTTTGATGCTGTTTTCATAGAAGGATTTCTTTTTTGTACTAATTGCTGTTACATATAGAAAATTACACTAAAGTCAAACACTCTATGGTATGCAGATTTCCTCACGTTTTCCTTCACCGTTAAATCAATATATTCTTGAAACAATACACGAAACTTAAAGTCCCAGGGGTGATGGTAGCAGGTTTAAAATCTTTGACCTTTGCCTCGGCAATCCGTTCTCATATCTCACTTCTCAATCACGTCGGGATCACCTCTTTAGCGACTTGGTTTGCCGCCGCTATAAAGGAACAGATGGTTGCGTTCCTCTATGGAAGGGAAGATTTCCAGTTAGGCAGATGTTTGTGAACGACCGCGGCCTATCCGACGGTTCCTATTCAGAAGTGGTATATATGCTGCGTTGCACAACTTCTGCTATCGCAAGCCAGTATTATATACCGCCATCTAGCGTGATTGCTGTGAGTTATCATTACAATTATGTCAATAATTCTCGTAGTTCCATTATTGTCGACGAGATGGCGGTGTATACTAATTGTACCGCCACACTACTCCCATCATAAAAATAATTTATTGTATGTAACATTAAAAAAACACTTTTGTCTGTAACTGTACAATGCAAATCAGTGATCCAACGGGTTTGTAGTGTAATCTGTTCATAATATCATTACGGCGTGATATTAGGGGGGCTGCTATCAATTTGCACAAACGCTGCTGGTGTTTTCATCGATGATTAAAAATATTAAATACTAGCTTTTGCCCGCGGCTCCTCCCGCGTTATAAAGTTTTTCAGGCTAAAGTTTTCCGTTATAGAAGTAGTAGTTTCCCGGGAGCCTATGTTCTTCCCAGGGTCTCAAACTGTCTCCATACCAAATTTTATCCTAATACGTTGGGTAGTTTTTGAGTTTAACACGTTCGGGCAGACCAATGCAGCGGGGGACTTTGTTTTATGATATATTTTTGTAGAACTTTTTAAGAGGAACAATCCCGTCATACATTATTGTTGCATAACTTTAACCGTTTACGCAGCGCACGCAACAGAAGCTCTCAAAACTAATAAATTGTCCCCGTTTTTGCATCATGTTTCATTACTGTTCCGCTCCTATTAGTCATAGCGTGACGATATATAACCTATAGCACTCCAGGAACAAAGGGCTATCCAACACAAAAATATTTTTTCAGTTCGAACCGGTAGTTCCTGAGATTAGCGATTACTGTTCCGCTCCTATTGGGCATAGCGTGATGATATATATAGCCTATAGCATTCCAGGAACAAAGGGCTATCCAACACAAAAAGAATTATTCAGTTCAAACTCCTAGTTTCTGAGATTAGCCGTTACTGCTCTGCTCCTATTGGTCATAGCGTGATGATATATAGCCTATAGCACTTCACGAACAAAGGGCTATCCAATACAAAATGATTTTTTGAGTTCGAACCGGTAGTTCCTGAGATTAGCCATTACTGCTCCGCTCCTATTGGGTATAGCGTGATGATATATAGCCTATAGCACTCCACGAACAAAAGGCTATCCAACGCAAAAAGAATTTTTCAGTTTGGACCGGTAGTTCCTGAGATTAGCCATTACTGCTCCGCTCCTATTGGGTATAGCGTGATGATATATAGCCTATAGCACTCCACGAACAAAGGGCTATCCAACGCAAAAATATTTTTACAGTTCGGACCGATAGTTCCTGAGATTAGGCATTACTGCTCCGCTCCTATTGGGTATAGCGTGATGATATATAGCCTATAGCACTCCACGAACATAGGGCTATCCAACGCAAAAAGAATTTTTCAGTTTGAACCAGTAGTTCCTGAGATTAGCGCGTTCAAACAAACAAACAAACAAACAAACAAACAAACAAACAAACAAACAAACAAACTCTTCAGCTTTATATAATAGTATAGATTACTTGATGATTTTTCATCAAGTAATATTTTTACGAATAAAAACGTCTTTTGTTACTGTTGTTGGTGAGTACTATTGGTTGACTACTTTTAGTGGTGGTAGGACTGTCATATGTGAGAGTCCGCCTGGGTATGCACTGCAATGTCTATTTCTGCCGCCAAGGAGTGTGTAGTCATAGTCTTCTGATTTGAAGGACATTGTAGCCTGTGTAACTACTCAACATAATATTTAACATCTCATGTCTCAGAAGAGCGCAGTGGAATACCAAACAATACTTTGTAAAGTAGTGTTTCTACTGTTTATGGATCGTATCGCTTACCATCAGGCGAACGGCAAGCTCGTCTGATCATTCAAAGAAATAAAAAAAATTACACCCATGTAAGGTCAGAGGGCCCTAATCTATTGTAGCGAATCCGTCTTCTTGCAATAGGGTAGTTGACAACTTTTTTAAAATACATTTATCAAAAATGATTTTTATCCAAAATCTATCGGAAAATAAAATAAATACGTTATAAAGCTTTGAAATTTGATGGAGAGGGAAGCTGTCAAATTACAGTAGTGTTGAAATGTGACGTCACAGTGCCACCGGTCATAACGCTGTGTGAGTGAGAAAAGGGGCATGGTGGGGATAACAGCACGTCATCCCCACTTAGCCCCCACTTGCTCACAACAATATTTCAAATTTGAATAACTGCTTAATTTTTTAACCAATTTTGATGCTGATTTCACAGAAGAATTTCTTTTTCATATTATTTTCTATTACATATAAAAGAATAAACTAAATCAAACATAGGAAACTACCCTATTACGGGAGTTCTATTCAACAGACAGCGTTTATAGTAACAATGTCGCAAATTCTCTTTTGTTAAGCAAAAAACAGAACTGGAACAATAGAAAATATAAGAAAACTTAACGACAATATGCATTTTACATAACTATCAGTTTGAAATAACTGTCAACGATTGACTGAATGTGCGCTAGAAATTCATAGTTAAGACAGAACAACCAGATAGTAGTTATACAGGCTCATTTTGACATCGCGTTACTAAATGAAACCACGTACTTATCTACTTGGAAATAACACTACAATAAGTTACTTGAGCCGTAGATGTAAAATAAAAAAGAGTAAGTTTCGAACAAAATAAATATAAATAAGAAGCAATTTTAATTTTACGCGCCCTAAAGTCTCTACTACTACTCTAAGAGAATTTGTCGCTACAACATCATACTTTCAGTCAGAAATATATTCACGCACACGACATATTCGCATTAGACTAAATAAATATAAAAAAATCTGAAAACTTAAACTAGGATTTTTCGTGAAAATATTCGTTATTAATGGATGATTTCTAGCACAATGTCAGCAAAAGTGAAGACGAGTATGTGGTTTCATTTAGTAACGCGATGTCAACATGACCCTGTATAAACTCATACCTTTAGATTAACTAGATAAAGGATAAACAATCACAATAAATCTAGTGTTGAAGCTCGCAGTTTTAATTGTAATAATATGGCGCAGGGATTCCACTGTTTAGTAAACATACGGATACTTAAAGGTGAATAATATTATTATTTAAAATTTGTAATTATTTGTGTCCATATTGCGTACCACTTATTTAATATTACGTTATTTATACAACCGACAACACGTCCGTGCGCTCTCATCGCCTTACGGGTCTATGGAAGATTTTTTACTGAATAGGCCCATTTGCACACAAAGATACAATCGGAACAATGCACTTAACGTTTGTCACCTTATATTATTATTCTTTGTTTCTTTTATTGTGTTACGTTCCTTTTCATTTATTTTTAAAACTATGTTTGTAATTATGTGCAATAAATGTTTTTATTATTATTATTATTATTAATAAAACATTCATTTATTTATTACTAGTTGTGCGTGCGGCTTCGGCTGCGTGGAAATGAGTGTCTCACAAAGATTTCCCGCGTAAATTCCGATCCACAATTTTTTTTACAAACACGCGACCTCTTTAACAGTAATCGTTATATTTCAATTTACGTAAAACCGTAATGTACTAACCTAAACCTCCCTCAAGAATTGCACTATCGTAGTAAAAACCGTACAAAAATCCGTTCAGGAGAGATACTGTAATCCGTACACTTGTCTTTAGTATGATTTCAATATTGACAGCTTGTGGTTGTGTACGGAGAGGCGCTCATGATATAAGAACTCGAGTCTAAGTGTAAACCTGGATGTGAATAAAAAATATTTGGCAAATAAGTAAAATGATTTGTTGTTCAAGTGAATAAATAGGTTATAACAGTGACGCTTTAGTTGCCATTTTAGTTCAGATATTGAACAAATAGTTTATATGGACGTTCGTGTCTATAGAATATACGTAAATAGCCACTGTTGTGTTCCAGTTTTAAGAACATTGCAGACAATGTAACTACTGGACATAATAATAACATTTCTTTTCAAAAAAATATGTGTGTATTTGTGAATTATCGCTTGCTTTAACGGTAAAGAAAAACTTCGTGAGGAAAGCTGCAAAATTCAGAAGTTCTCTATAGGAATATTGTGGAATGTGAAGTCTGCCCGCACTACAGCGTGGTGGACTTAGGCCTAATTCCTCTCAGTAGAGGAGGCCCGTGCAGCAGTGGGACAGTATATAATACAGTACTGATATTATTATTGAATGAATGAATGAATCTCTCCCGGCCGAATTTCGGCCACGGCGGCCAATCTGAACGTAGATGAGCCACGCAGGACATATTATAGAGCACAAGTATGCGCAATACACAAGCACTCTCTGTTCCTTCACTCTCATAGCCCGGTGAGACGGCAATCCGACTTGACCGGAGAGAGATCAGCAAGACCAACGGCTTTACTTCACTCTTATAGTTCGGTGAGACGGCAATCCGACATGACCGGAGAGAGATCAGGCGCAGGACCAACGGCTTAACGTTGCGAGGCACGGGGGTATCACACCGCCAACTTTCTGACTCCGAGCTGAGACTGAGTAATTTTAAGATGGAAAAACTCAGTCACAATTATTTTGGCCCGACCCGACATTCGAACCCAGCACCTCAGCGCGGTAGTCGTACTTGTAACGTGTACAATTACAACTACGCCACTGAGGCAGTCAATTATTATTATCAATGTAAATACTATATAGAAAGTGTAACGTACTATACCGTTTAATGTCGTTTTGACCTCACACATGTAAATCTAAATAGTTGTTAGATTAACTAAAATTAACCTAAAAATAAGATCCATTATTATATAAATACACAAGTATTTACACGTGCTTATAATCTGTGGCAAGTGATAGAGATAGGTGTATATGAAGGAGAGAGACAATCTATAACGTAGAAGCTATGTCTTGATACTTTATTTTTTTGTATGTAAGAAAAGTAAAGTAAGTGATAAATCTTATTTGTTCTATGCAATGACGTTTTACAAATATACGCGTCATACTAACAAAATTGCACATAAAACAGCGCAGTATTTACTATAGTCACATACTTGTACAGCCCTAGCAGCTTGCATTGATACGGCCCGAGTGAGCCCGAGTGGGGCCGAGCGTCGACCGCCGCGCCGTGGCCATCTAATTTATTGGTCTCTGGTCGCCACGAAAGTCGAATAAAATGCATTTATTAGTTAAAAAATAAGTTAAATAGTGTATACTTATTACGAACGTATAAAATGAAACGTTTTTTTCATTCACAGTTGGACTATAATTTGTACATCATCTAAAACACAGGACGGCATTTTATTTATAAAAATACAAAAAGTTAGTAACCGACTAGCCGTGACAGTGGTTGGAGGTTGACTAAGTGAATGTCGGGCAATTACCTTGCTTTCGTCTTGCCAGTATTGATCTCGGACAACGTATCTATGTAATAAAAATATCTTAGGTTCAATGTTTTTAATTATGTATAAAATGCCATTCGTGGAGTTACTTGATTTTTTTAGATATAAACATAGAAATCCCTCGAAATAATATGCTGACATTTTGCACGAGATTGTCTTGGCAAACCAAGTATAAGTATAAGAAAACGACTTTTTATTGCTTTGAATGACGATGCGAGCTTGCCGTTCGCCAAGTGGTATGTAATACGACCTATAAACAGTAGAAACACCGACACCTTGAATTACAATGTGTTTGGTATTCCACTGCGCTCGCCATCCTGAGACATGATATGTTAAGTCTTATTATATCCAGTAGTAACATTGGCTACAATGTCCTCCAAACCGGAACACAACAATGACTACACACTGCTTGACAGAAATAGACATTGCGGTGGTACCTACCCAGTGGACTCTCACATATGAGAGACCACCACCAGTAAATAAATTCGTCTTTCATTTCGAATTAGCCAAAAACTATGTTTAAAAACGAATTAGTTGAATTAAATACTCATTGTCACTGTATGATTTACGTTCGTGGCAGGAAAGTAGTTATCGCTGTCTCCACCGTATCAGTTATACAGGGACCCTGAGGTTTGTGGCCGTTCTTGCCCCAAGCTTATATTTAACTAAGCGGGCGCCCAACACGAGCAAAAGCTATCTAAATATATATAGCTCAAAGGTGCCTGACTGACATCGTGGTCTGTCAACGCACAGCACAAACCACTGGACGGATGGGGCTGAAATTTGGCATGCAGGTAGATGTTATGACGTAGGCATCCGCTATGAAAGGATTTTGATTAATTCTACACCCAAGGGGATAAAATAGGGGATGAAAGTTTATATGAAACTTTGTCAATTTTAAACCGATCAGGCTGAGACTTTGCATGCATAAAGCTACTATGACGTAGGCATTCCCTAAAAAAGGATTTTGATAATTTCCACCCCTAAGGGGATAAAATAGGGGATGAAAGATTGTATAAATCTTCTTAGATGTTCGACTGATTGAACTGAAATTAAAGATTCGAGCTACTATGATGAAGACGTTCGCTTAAATAGGATTTTGATAAATTCAACCCCCATGGGGATAAAATTTGAACCTATCGGTACCGGGAAAATATGTAGCAAGACTATTATCATACAGTGGACTTTTATCCCGGAAAACTCCTTCACCCGGGCGAAGCCGCGAGCAATTTTTAATAAATAGTATTCATAATTTAGACAGTTATAGTATTTAATAAACTTGAAAAGGTAAGCCAATAATTGTTTGATAATCTACCACTGAAAATATAAAACAAGTATCAAAACTATTCGTGCTATGAAATCGATTTCCCGAGAGCCGAATTTAGCCGAAGATAGCCGAAGTCTTCGCTTGACATGACGCCCCATCAACGACATTTAGAAGTCCCCCTGTAGGGGTCCTAATGGTTGCAATTGATTTTAATATCCAGGTAAATGAACAATTAAACCTTTTTTTATTGAACTAGCTTTTGCTCGCGGCTTCGCTCTCATGAATTTTTTCCTGGAATAAATCCTACTTTATATTTTTTCGGGATAATAATATAATCTATATATATGAAAATGAATCCCTATTTCCCTTGGTCACGCCATCACGCGTGAACGGCTGGACCGATTTCACTATTTTTTTGTTGTGTTTGTTATTGTCAGGGGAAGGTTCTTATGAAAGAAAAAATTCAAAAAATTGCGCGGAAAATTAGAAAATTTAAGAAAACTATAATTTGTCTTTTTGTAAAATATCAACATTGCGTACCTACTAATTAGTGAGTGTTGTGTACTCCTATAATTGGTACACACATCAGAATGTGACTTTACTACCTTTATGTTATTAACAAGAAATGTGTGTACTGTTGGAGAACCATATTTAAATAAATAAATAAATAAAACTTAACGAAAATATTTAATTTTATATAACTGTCAATTGTTTGAAATAACTGTCAGCGATTGACAGAATGCGTGCTGCAAATTCATAGTTAAGACGGGACAACATAATATTAGCCCTGTATTATATACTGTCCCACTGCTGGGCCTCCTCTACTGAGAGGGATTAGACCTTAGTCCATCACGCTGTAGTGCGGGCAGACTTCACACACCCTCGAAATACCTATAGAGAACTTCTCAGGTATGCAGGTTTCAGGGGGTGGGGGTTATTGGGATCATGGCCGTCCCCTTGATCTGGGTCTAGATGATTACTTTTTTAAAGACTCTCATTGATCGGTACGGTAGCGCTTTGAGGCCCTGGGCTCGAATCCCGGGTCGGGCAAAGTGATATTTGGGTTTTTCTGCTCAGTATCAGCCCGGAGTCTGGAATTTGTGCCCGATATGGCGATAGGCTCGCCCCCTATCACATCATGGGACGGAACACACCTGGCATAAAGTTGGATCCCTGGTTGCGCCTCTGCATACCCCTTAGGGGATATGAGTGATGTGTGTTTTATCTCATTGATATATTAAATAATTTTTTTTTACGCGTGAACGACACGCAAACACTGCAAATAGATTTATTATTGTAATCACTTTGGCATTAGTCCAGACTAGACCTCAACAATATGACCCCTGATTTGAAAACTGGAACCGCCCTAGAGTCACGTAGACAAAAATTCTATAAACTTTTCTTGATTAAACCTGAGTTCCTTTAATAAAGACCTCGCAATCCCTATATTAACTAATTTCGTCATATTAAATTTTAAAGGCCGAAATATCCATGATTATTAATTATTTTTACGTTTTTCTTTCAACTGCGAGAACTAATCACTAACTAGACGTGAATTTAAATTCTTTACTTGCCAATACTTGTTTAGTTACCCAGATTAAAGGTGAAACAAAATGTATGAAAATGGACCTTGAGGTATCGCCTTAAATGCTCCAATTTTATTGCATTCGTTGTTACATGCTACGTGTTCCGTAGCACATGCTAAGAGCGCTACTACGCCGTAGTACGCTCGTAGTATTGCGTCAACATTTTTATCGTAAGTTTACGAATAATATTTCATTTTGCAACATTTTTCGTTACTGCTCCGCTCCTATTGGTCATAGCGTGATGTTATATAGCCCAAAGCCTTCTTCGATAAATAAGCTATTTAATACTAAAATAATTATTCAATTCGAACGAGTAGTTCTTGAGATAATCGCATTGAATCAAACTCCTTAGCTTTATATAATAGAGCTTTTTTATCACGCCAAAGTGTGAATCACTTTAACTCTAAAGCATGGTAAGTGGAGTGGGGTCAAATAAAATATCGACTGATGATGATTATCCCTCGACAGTCGACACAATTATGCCGGCCTAGTGGAACCGGGTAGTTACGACTTGATTAACTTATATTTAAATATCGTGATTCTCTGAGTTCAAATCCCGGATAATATTAATGTAAACAATCAAAATGATATCTACAGTAAAATTATTAACAAAATTGACCTTAATTGTGCAGTTGTATTGCCTGTTAGGACCACTGCTGTAAGGTACCGGGTTCAAAACCCTGGTTAAGCAGTATATTTTGGTCTTTCTTCGTGCTATCAACCTGGAGTCTAACTGACCGATATGGGGCTAGGCTCACCCCCTACATTATTGGATAAAACACGACAAAAAGTGAACACTCTTGTTCATTGGCGAAAGTTCATTCTCCAAAAGGGAATCTGTATTGTATACTGTCCGACCGCTGGGCACAGGCCTCCTCTACTACTGAGGGATTAGGCCTTAGTCCACCACGCTGTAGTGCGGATTTGTAGACACAACATATTATTATTAATATGAATAAACGTGGTTTGCAAGTCAAGAGGAATTCAAGCAAAGGTAAGTCAGCAGGAATCGGATTATGTGAATTCTTTGCCACAGCTCTGGTTGCATATCTGTCAACTATTCAGAGATAAAAATAATGTGTTTTGTTTTCGAATAAAATTATTTCCTTTACATCAATTATTTTTCGTAATTCAAGCAAGTTTAATGTGAAGTAAATTGTTTTGTATTTTGAGTACCTCTGGGATATAAATTGCAATTTATAATTTATAAATTGATGGCGAAATGTAGGAAAAGATTTCGTGTTTTTATCATATTTATACTTAAATCATCTTAATAGATGTAACAGACCAATGGTGATGATCCTTAAATCTCTTATATTTGGTTTACTGATAATCCAAAAAGTCATAGTTGTCAAACTTGATTTCCAAAAATCACGGAATTTACACAAAAATAAAGCTTTTATAAAACAAATTGGATGAACGAAACAAAGGTATGGTATTGGGAACGGGAAGCGTGCTGTCTCGCTCGCACACCACCTCTCTACCTTCACATGGAGAGAAGAAGGCGGCGATGCGGCAGTTATTTTTTTTTTTTATGAGATTTTGCTGATATATTTTTGTTGTTATTTATATTTATGTATATTATAATATATTTTTTATTAAAAACTGTATGCGTTACAATTTACCTTACTGAAATTAAGAAATCTTTAATGCGGCGTGTGTTTTTATGACAATTTGCTGTTTTTATGTGTTATTATTTATATTTTTGATTATATATTGTATTTGAATTTAACTAATTAAATGAGGCTAATAATTTTATATAGATGTTCCTTATAATTCAATTATATGTAAAATATTAACATGTATCTTAGTTAAAGGTCAAAATATCATGTATTATATATTTTTATAAGTTGCGTCTCTGTCTACCCTTCGCGGATAAAGTAGGTGCTAACAATTACGTTACAAAAATCAAAACCGTATACAATAACGACAACGAGGAACTTTTCTGATCCTTATTTACTTCACCAAGTAACTGAACACCATTACCATCATAAGCTAACAAATTCATATTAAATATAGTAAACTTATTAATATTTAATACTGTCACGATTGCATATATAGTAAGACTGCCTCGGTGGCGTAGTTGTACTGCATGCGCGGTACGAGAGCGCTCTGGGTTCGAATCCCCGGTCAAAGTGATATTTGAGTTTACTGCTCAGTGTTATCCCGAAGTCTGGAATTTGAGCCCGATATGGCGATAGACACGCCTCCTATCACATCATGGGACGGAAAAGTAGGTGCCCTGGTTGCGCCTCTGCATACCCTTTCGGGGATAAATGCGTGATGTGTATTTTTTGCTTAATGTTACACTTAACAAAAGCCCGCAGCTTTTGAAACGTCAGGAAAAACAAACGCGAAACCCTAAAACTAATTTTATTACGAAATAAATTAATATTTATTTGACATTAAGAAGTGATAGCCTAGTTGGGTGCGGAACGGACTGCCGAGACGAATGTCGGCAGGTTTAAATCAGAAAGGCACACACCTCTGACTTTTCTAAAATGATATATATTCTTTATGAATTATTGCTTTCTTTAGCGGTGAAGGATAACATTACGAAGAGACCTGCATACCTGAAAAATACTCTATACGAATTTTGAGGTTGCGTGAAGTCTACCAATCCACACTACAGCGTGGTGGACTAAGACCCAATCCGTCTCAGTAGTAGAGAAGTCCTGTGCCCAGTAATGGGAGAGTATACAAATACAGAGCCGATATTATTATTATATTAGACATTAAAACCAAAAGAAAGAGACAGATATACTCAACTCATCGTATCCAACTTTCGTGCATCCATGAGCGTTGATCGAACGGTACGCCATCGCACTGTAGGCGCGCGCACTCCCTTCAAACACCTCGCTTTTCCACAGAAAAACACATAAAACTGTGAAAAATATCACAAAAAACCATTAACTAACAACCATTAGTGTTATAACAGTGAAAAAATTACACAAACCATGTGATTTTAGTGTTTAAAACATTCCTTCATAATCCAACATGGCTGATGAGTGTAAAGTGAAATTGTTCTAAGGAATTGAGGTATGGAGCTTGAATAATAAAAAATATAGTTTTGTTACACGTTCATTATATTTAATATATTTTCTAAAGTAAGGTGATAAAGCTAGATTAACTTTAGGGCCTCTAGATTTATTTTTTATAAAGGGCGTTCACTATGTTATACTGGAAGATATCTGCTATAGAATTTCGAAGGTGTGTGAAGTCTGTCCGTCACATTACTAAGGTCTAAATCCTCTCAGTAAAGGCCTGTGCAAAGAGGGACAGTATACATGGGTGATATTATATAGGGTGTAACGCCTTGTATTTTACTGGTTACTGTCATACGTGAGTCTGCCTGGGTACCACCGCAATGTCTATTTCTGCCGTCAAGCAGTGTGTAGTCACAGTTAGAAGAACATTGTAGCCAGTGTAACTGGACATAAGACTTAACATCTCATGTCTCAGGATGGCGAGCGCAGTGGAATACCAAACACTTTGTGATTCAAGGAGTTGGTGTTTCTACTGTTTATAGGTATCGCTTACCATCAGAACGGCAAGCTCGTCTCGTCATTCAAAGCAATAAAAAATAAGATCGACTGTCCAACCGCAGTCGATAGAGGACCTCGACGTGCATTGATTTAACTTCCATGTATATTGATCAGAAATGTTAGTTCAACTTATTTAGACTTGTGTAGATTTTTTGTAAAAGTCAACCTACCAATAAAGTAGTTAAAGCGAAGTATTTGGGTCTTCAGTGGCGAAAGATGAAGAAGATGAAATTTTTCGAACGGGAACGACACAACACATATGCATATTTTTTTTTCCCTTTTTGTAAGAACCAGATTCTTAGCAGTAAATTACAATCTAGTCTATAAGACGAATAAGCAATACAATTCTAACATAATTTTCTAGGTATAAGTGTACTAAGAGGCGATAGCCTAGTTGGTTGTGGAACGGACTGCCGAGACGAATGTCCGCAGGTTCAAAACCCAACACACCTCTGACTTTTCTAAAATCATGTGTGTATTCTTTGTGAATTATCGCTTGTTTCAACGGTGAAGGAAAACATCGTGAGGAAACCTTGCATACCTGAGAAATTCTCTATAGGAATTTTTGAGGCTGTGTGAAGTCTACCTGCACTACAGCGTGGTGGACTAATGCCTAATCCCTCTCAGTGGTAGAGGAGGCCTGTGCCCAACAGTGGGACAGTATATAGTACAGGGCTGATATTATTATTATATTCTACATAAAGAGAAGCAGGAATCGTATATGCACCCTTTGCCACTAGTTTACATTTGTGGTTTTTTTATTCCAACAAAATTGTAGGCCTTTCCAATGACCATGAATTAAAACCAGTGTGTTGTGTTTTAGGAAAAAAAATCATTAAGATTTTTTTTACTGTAACTATTATATTACAGCTTATTTGTGTCTTGAATTATTAGATTTTTTTCATGTTTCGTGTTTATTTTGGTAAATATTATATTCAGTCCTCGAAAGTAGTGTATAGATATGTTATTATTGACTTTAGTGCCTTACTAGCGTAGTTGTAGTACACGATACGCGTACGACTACCACGCTGAGGTCTTGGGTTAACCTCTGTCTACCCCACACCGGCATACCAACCAAATCCCGCGGTGGCTTTCGACGCATACGGTACAGGCCCGGGGTATCTATTATCACTACCTAGTATAAAACAAAGTCGCTTTCTCTGTCCCTATATATGTATGCTTAAATCTTTAAAACTACGCAACGGATTTTGATGCGTTTTTTTTTAATAGATAGAGTGATTCAAGAGGAAGGTTTATATGTATAATAATAACATCCATTAAATAGTCAGCATTGCACCCGTGCGAAGCCGGGGCGCGTCGCTAGTCATATATAAATTGAAAATGCAACTATGTTCGTTTACGTGAGTAACAAATTATTTTATTTTATTACATGGATGCGGCGATAGCCTAGTTGGTTGTGGAACGGACTGCCGAGACGAATGTCCGCAGGTTTAAACCCCAAGGGCAAACACCTCAGAATTTTCTAAAAAAAAAATTATGTGTGTATTCTTTGTGAATTATCGCTTGCTTTAATGGTGAAGGAAAACATCGCGAGGAAACGCATACCTGAGAAATTCTCTATTAGGAATTTTTGAGGGTGTGTGAAGTCTACCCGCACTAGGCCAGCGTGGTGGAATAAGGCCTAATTCCTCTCAGTAGTAGAGGAGGCCCGTGCCCAACAGTGGGACAGTATATAATACAGGGCTGATATTATTAAAAAAAAAAGGTCGCAAACACAAATTCCTTTCTTTGACGATTCCCACAAATTAACAGTTTTTGAATAGGTCATTATTTTATTATAAGAGCGGTATATGCATCTTTCTTTAATTCACTTCGCTTAACATCGTGCAGACATTACCAAGCCCCAATAAAACAACATAGGTCATAAAAAATTGGCTAAAAAGGAGCACTCTGATAGATAAAACCGCTCCTGGATAGCACGTTACATTTTTTTTAATAACATGGCACATTAACCATTAAAGGTTCGCGATCTATAGTCAAAGAGATAGAAGACGTGATTGTATCTATTTATACACGAACATTTTGACATTGCGTTACTAAATGAAACCAAATACTCGTCTTCACCTTTGCTGACATTGCGCCAAAAATCATTCATTAATAAAGAATATTTTCAACAAAAATCCGGATTTTAATTTTCTGACTATTTGATCATTTTTTAGTTTAATACGAATATGGCGTGCGTAAGTGTATTTCTGACTGAAAGTATGATGTTGCTGCGACGAATTCTCTTAGAGTAGTAGTAGTAGTATTAGGGCGCGTAAAATTAAAATTACTTTTTATTAATATTTATTTTGCTCGAAACTTACACTTTTTTTACATCTACGGCTCAAGTAACTTATTGTAGTGTTATTAAAGTAGATAAGTATGTGGTTTCATTTAGTAACGCGATGTCAAAATGACTCTATATATATGTTATAAAACAAAGTCACCAAAAGCTGTCCATGTAATCGATTTTCTCACAATCTACTAATTTTTATACGGTTTTTACTAAGATAGTACAATTCTTGAGGAACGTTTAGGTTAGTACATTACGGTTTTATGTAAGTAGAAATATAACGCTTACTGTTGGTCTCTGCATCAGTCTGAATGTGATATACTCAAACTGTAAACGTATTTCGATGAAATTTGGTATGGAGATTGAGATCTTAAGGATATAGGGTTTTTATTTATACAGTATTTATTTATTTCAACTTTATATACAGTAAATGTATACAGGTGGACTCAATGCCTGAGGCATTTTCTAACAGTCAACCTTTGATGCAGAGATGAGACAATGTGGGTGTAAGTATATAAAAATAAATAAGACAATAGATATCACTACATAGTAGAAAACAAAGTGGCTTTCTCTGTCCCTATGTGTGCTTAAATCTTTAAAACTACGCAACGGATTTTGATGCGGTTTTTTTAATAGAGTGATTCAAGAGGAAGGTTTATATGTATAATAATATTATCTATACTATTATATAAAGCTGAAGAGTTTGTTTGTTTGTTTGTTTGTTTGTTTGTTTGTTTGTTTGTTTGTTTGTTTGAACGCGCTAATCTCAGGAACTACCGATCCAAACTGAAAAAT
This sequence comes from Manduca sexta, assembly GCF_014839805.1. Lineage (NCBI taxonomy): Eukaryota > Metazoa > Arthropoda > Insecta > Lepidoptera > Sphingidae > Manduca > Manduca sexta. Next base: position 5,503,382 of record NC_051115.1, on the reverse strand, counting down.
TCTTTTTGCGTTGGATAGCCCTTTGTTCGTGGAGTGCTATAGGCTATATATCATAACGCTATACCCAATAGGAGCGGAGCAGTAATGGCTGATCTCAGGAACTACCGGTCCGAACTGAAAAATTCTTTTTGCGTTGGATAGCCCTTTGTTCGTGGAGTGCTATAGGCTATATATCATCACGCTATACCTAATAGGAGCGGAGCAGTCATGGCTAATCTCAGGAACTACCGATTCGAACTGAAAAATTCTTTTTGTGTTGAATAGCCCTTTGTTTGTGGAGTGCTCTTAGTTATATATCATCACGCTATGACCAATAGGAACGGAGCAATAATGAAACATGTTGCAAAAACGGGGACAATTTATTAGTTTTGAGAGCTTCCGTTGCGTGCGCTGCGTAAACGGTTAAAGTTATGCAACAATGATGTATAACGGGATTGTTCCTCTTAAAAAGTTCTAAAAATATATTATAAAACAAAGTCCCCCGCTGCATCTGTCTGCCTGAACGTGTTGAACTCAAAAACTACCCAACGTATTAAGATGAAATTTGGTATGGAGACAGTTTGAGACCCCGGGAAGAACATAGGGTCCCGGGAAACTACTACTTTTATAACGGAAAACTTTAGCCTGAAAAACTTTATAACGCGGGCGGAGCCGCGGGCAAAAGCTAGTGTATAATAACATGCATTAAATAGTAGACAAATACTGTTATTTTGTTATGTTATACCCGTGCGAAGCCAGAGCGGGCCGCTATGTTTTTATATACAACGTTCACAGTTTTTCTGTAGTGTATTTAGTATCAGCATTGCACCCGTGCGAAGCCAGGGCGGGTCGCTAGTATACTATAAAATATATACTTGATATAAAATAAAATAATTTCCGGAGACTTGAGAATCTGCTACACTATTGGCGAGGAGCATCCGAACTTTACATTTGAAAGTGAACCTGTTAGTAGACGTCCTGATTTCCAGGGCTTTATCTCTGGACATTATATATCGGGACTTTTATCAAGGTAAACTTGCAGATGGGCAAAGCCGCGAGCTAAAACTAGTGTAGAGATAAATGTCGTACACAATCTTTATCACAGCTAATGACATTTGGCATAAGCTTTTGAACCCCACCCTTCGTTTTGAGATGTATTTGTCAAAATCTATTTAAGTTATGGAGGGGTGGCGTGCTCCCCAATAACAAACTTTAAAGCCAGTGTTTTAAGTTTCAAATCGATTGTCAAAGGTTATTGGATATGATATTGAAAATTTAAATGAAAGATTTTAGATAAGTGTATTGATTTTGTTTGGGAGTGTTTTTAGACTGAGAGCTGATGGACATTAAATGTTTGAGAACAATTTTTTTTTTAATTAAACTATTTTACGGATTTTATCTCGGTTTGAATATTTTTCTCCCGACGTTTCGAAGACTTTGCAGCCTTCATGGTCACGGGGAGGACTGAGGTGTTGTTCACCCGCAAAGTCAGTTACAATATCTACCTACATTTTATAAATATACAACTTTTTTTAATTTTTAGCTTTTATCCGATTTACGCAGAATATTTAAACAGAACAGCTAATAATTTTAAAAAGTTGTAAAATCCGTAAAATTATTTAAATTAAATGTCTAACATTCGCGTAAACATAAGAAATCATTATTTAAAATTTTGTTGAAATTTTTTTCTGGTTATATCTGATTACCATACAGATTTAGCTGTTTTTGTAAGTCTTAGGCGATGTTTAAGTTTAACAAATGACATACGAAAACCTCAAGGAAAGGACGTATATTTTATAATTTTTAAATATAACTTTGGAAACATTTAACAAAAGGTGCGAGTCGGTTAAATGCATGACTTTTAATTCTTAAATTCTTTTTTTTATTGCTTTGAATGACGAGACGAGCTTGCCGTTCGCCTAATGGTAAGCGATACCTATAAACTTTAGAAACACTAACATTTTAAATTACAAAGTGTTTAGTATTCCACTGCGCTCGCCATCCTGAGACATGAAATGTTAAGTCTTATTATGTCCAGTAGTTTGGCTATAATGTTCAAACCGAAACACAACAGTGACTACACACTGCTTGACAGAAATAGACATTGCGGTGGTGCCTACCCAGACTCTCACATATTGTATTGGATAGGTATCTGATAGGCTATAGCGCACTTCCAGGAACGGTTTCACGCAGCTATCTTAGTGCAACAAGATACCTCGCCATCCTGTATGCGCCGAAGAAGGCCGCCTGTTTTGGTTGGTATGCCGGTGGTATATAAGGGTTAGGGACTCGGTCCAATGCTCGCTCGGATGCTATACTCCCAAGTAACATTGGGCCGTAAGACCGATGAAGCCAACACAACCGTTCCACTCAACCCTTAGAGATAGCAATAAAGCAGTTTATCCCCGCGATAACAAGACTATCGCGCCCTAAACTTCGCTACCTATACAGGGTCGTGTTGACATTGCGTTACTAAATGAAACCCCATACTCGTCTTCACCTTTGCTGACATTGTGCCAAAAATCATCCATTAATAACGAATATTTTCACCAAAATTCCTGGTGTCAGTTTTCTGTTTTTTTATCATTTTGTAGTTTAATGTGAATATGGCGTGTGTGAGTGTATTTCTGACTGAAAGTATGATGTTGCTGCGACGAATTATCTCAGAGTAGTAGTAGTGGTATTCGGGCGCGTAAAATTAAAATTATTTTTATTAATATTCATCTTGATCGAAACTTACACTTTTTATTTTACATCTATGACTCAAGTAACTTATTGTAAAGTGTTATTTCCAAGTTGATAAGTATATGGCTCCACTTAGTAACGCAATGTCAAAATGACTAAGTATAAGACCTCAAATTTGACTCCTATATAAATCTTTTAAGAGAAAATTAGTTTTGGACATGTCAAAGTCGCTATCCGTTTATGCATCCCGTGGGACCCCGCGTCGGGAAATTCAATCAGTGAAGTCCCTCGTTTGAGGGCTGATAGTATTCTAAAAGCATTTTATTGGTTGGTGAAGTAACTTCATATACTCACACCTTCAAACTTAAAAGGTAGGCAGAGCCGCAACTAAAATACTTTATGTCGTATTCTATGCCATATACAAAAAAGTGGCGATAGCCTAGTTGGTTGTGGAACGGACTGCCGAGACGAATGTTTGCAGATTCAAATCCAAAGGGCACATACCTCTGACTTTTCTAAAATTATGTGTATATTCTTTGTCAATTATCGGTTGTTTTAACAGTGAAGGAAAACATCGTGAGGAAACCTGCATACCTGAAAAGTTCTCTATAGGAATTTGGAGGGTGTGTGAAGTCTGCTCGCACTACAGCGTGGTGGACTAAGGCCTAATCCCTCTCAGTAGTAGAGGAGGCCGTGCAGCAGTGGGACAGTATATAATACAGGGCTGATATTATTATATTATAATACTCTTTTCTGTTATATATAAAATAATAAACTAAGGAAACTAACTTAATACGCCACTGAGGAGATCTAAATTAACTTCTGTTTATAAATTTATTTACTAAGTGTTTCTCATGGCTATATTCAGGCCAGGAGTAAGAATCCTGTTGTACTTTTGGGGTATAGAATTAACGTAATAGGGTAATCTGAATTCTTTTTACCCGAATAACAGCCACGGCAGTCAATCTCAACAGAGATCAGCAGGAGATATTATAGTACACGAGTGTGTGCAATACACAAGCACTCTCTGTTCCTTCTCATAGTCCGGTGAGACGACATGACCGGAGAGAGATCAGGACCAACGGCCTTACGTGCTTGGCACAGGGGTATAATACCGCCAACGTCCTGCCTTCGAACTGCGACTGAATAATTTTAAGATGGAAAAACCCAGTCACAATTTTGGCTCGACCCGGGATTCGTACCCAGGACCTCAGCGCGGTAGTTCGTACTCGTACCGCGTATGCATTACAACTACTACACCAACGTTAAATCCTTAGTCTCTCTTCCCTATCTCCAAACATTTAATTAAGCCCGTCCCACGCCGTACAGGCCTCGTTTCCTTTTAGCCAGTGTAACTAATGGACATAATAAGACTTATGTCATGTGTCAGGATGGCGAGCGCAGTGGAATAGCAAACACTTTGTAATTCAATTAGTGTTTCTACTGTTTATAGGTATCGCTTACCATCAGGCGAACGGCAAGCTCGTCTCGTCATTTAAAGCAATAAAAAAAAATACGATTCCAATTGCTATAACCTAGTACTGCTAGTTCCCTGTCATTGTATCTGTTTTGTTTTGGCTCAGCAATTTATTCTCACTGCATTTGAAGTTAAGTGTACTGGGGTCCAAGGAAAATGTTGATTGGCGAAGGACCTTAACCCAAGTGCGGCGCCAAGGTGGGCAGGGAGGGGTAGCTCCCCCCCTCCCCCGAGGTTCTAAAACTCGAATGGATTTACCAATTCCCTACCTAATATTCTGTACGCTCAACTACGCCTTGCTCTATGTTATTGTTAAAGTGGAAGGGAGGGGGGGGGGGGCGGAGAGGAACATGTGCTCTCGACTTTACCTACAATGCATATGCTATATGCTTTTCTCATTCTCCATACTAAGTAGACACGGAAAACGAAATATTACATGTTATATTTTGATTTCAGATTTGTTCGAGAAACTTTTCGACTAATAAAAGGTAAGATTATCTTTTTATACACGATTAATATTTGTATACAAATCTAAAACACCTAAATTTGATTTTGATGTAAACAATCACTTAACAATACAAAAATAATAATAACAATGAAAACTCATGCGGAATTGATAGATCAAGCTCACCGCCCGTACGGAGCGAGCGGGACGTGTGCGGGGCCGCGGGGTGAGGAAGGGTGTGCTTGTAACTGGTTGTAATAGTAGGTATCAGGGAGCGACCGACATGCGCCGAATTATTATTAATACAAAAACAACCAACTTGACGAAATTTTAATATGATTTTTGGATAAGATATAACATATGTAAAAAAATTGTGAAGTGGATTGTGCTAATGATTGTCGACAAATTAATTTCATACTAAAAATAATATAATATCCACCACTGTTAGGCAAGAAAATTGAGTAATAATTGAGGCTCAGCACAGTGCAATATATGCTATGGCACGGGCCTCCTCTACTACTGAGAGGGATTAGGCCTTAGTCCATCACGCTGGCCTAGTGCGGGTTGGTAGACTTCACATACCCTCGAATTTCCTATACAGAACTTCTCAGGTATGCAGGTATCCACACGATCTTTTTCTTCACCATAGCAAGCGATAATTCACAAAGAATACACACATAACTTCAGAAAAGTCAGATGTATGTGCCCTTGGTTTTGAATCTGCAGACATTCGTCTCAGCAGTCCGTTCCACACCCAAACGGACGTGACGTAACGTAACGGTGAAGGGAAACATCGAGAGGAAACCTGCATGCCTGAGGAGTTCTCTATAGGAATTTTGAGGGTGTATGAAGTCTACCCGCACTACAGCGCGGTGAACTAAGGCCTAATCCCTCTCAGTAGTAGAGGAGGCCCGTGCAGCAGTGGGACAGTATATAATACAGGGCTGATATTATTATATATTATTATAACCCAAACCATATGACAATTGACGCCTCACGCCTTGTTTCTAAACAAATCTAAACAAATTACTTCGAACGATCCCTAAGGATGAAACAGTAATGGCCGGCCCACCTGGATAAAGGGTTTCCTGAGGGATTTACTGTTGATTTATCGTATATATTTCACAGTAATGTTCTGCAGTGTGAAGTTAAGACTTTTTTATTGTAGAGTTTTTGTCGTCTCTGTGAGAAACGTAGATAAATACATTCTATTAATGATTAGAATTGTTTTTTTTGCTTTGAATGACGAGACGAGCTAGCCGTTCTGATGGTAAGCGATACCTATAAACAGTAGAAACACCAACAACTTTTACAAAGTGTTTGGTATTCCACTGCGCTCGTCTGAGACATGAGATGTTAATTATTATGTCCAGTGGTTAATGGCTACTATGGCCTACAAACCGGAACACAACAGTGACTACACACTGCTTGATGCAGACATTGTGGTGGTACCTACCCAGGCGGACTCTCACATACAAGAGACCTATCAGTAATTGAGTAGAGGTTACCATTTACAAATGGTGGAATAGCTGCCTAGAATGCCTGATTTTCAGAATTCTTTATATCTGTAGTGGAGTTTTTTTGCCGTAAATCCTTACTGTGTTACCTGGTGGATAAAATTTACTTTACATTGTAAAAACAGACATAAATCAATGCTATTTTGAGTTTACATTCGCGTGATACGAAACAATATATCAATATAATACATTAGGTTTTTTGTTCGTTATGACAGGAAGTGTTGGTTTTATATCAGTGCTGCCCACAAGCAGGGACGGATTTAGGACTGATTCGGGGGGTCATACCGCCCATGTGATCAAATACTTACATGAAATGCTATTTATAAATACTTATGTTTTTTTGGCTGTTTACCAGGTTGACACTAACTTTAGCAGTTCCGCCCGCGTTTATGCCAATTCATGGATATAACTAGCCTATGATTTAGGAGTAATATAACTAACAAAATAAAAGCTCAAAATCTTTTTGAATGTTTGTTACACTGACTTTTGCACGCAGTCCCGCCTGCATTTATACTACTTCTTGGATATAACTAGCCTACGATTAAAGGTAATGTAGGTTAAGAAATAAATGTTCAAAATATATTTTTTTTACGTGAAAGGAAAAGTGTCCCCAATACACCTGATAAGTGAAGTGGGGACCAATAGAATGTCGACTGACGAGAGATGATTACTCCTCAGTCGACACAATTATGCCGGCCTCTTGGAACCGGTTATACACAGATCCCGGAACGCTACACTTACGTGACCCACTATGGCAGGTGGTCGCTATCTGTGCGGATATAAAATATATCCTACCACCAGCTAAGAAGTTTTCTGTTTATCCTATACAAATAAACATACAAAGTGGCTATGGGGAAGGTGTGGTTTGAACTGAAGGCAGATAAAAAAAGGCCTCGTGCGGTGCCTTGGAGTCCTCCAAGACACCGCTCGAAATTAACTAGTCATTAGTTAAATTATTAGATTATTTATTATGTAATATGTGTACAAATAAATTAATAATAGATACAAATAATAATTATTAAAGTCCGGAAACATGAAATATTTTTTAAATATTTAAATAATATTTATTTAACTAGACAATTCGTTATAATAAAACTTGCTTTCAATGTATTAAATACATAATGCGTTATAATAAAACTGCAAATGTATTAAATACCTTCTTTTCTATCATTAGTGTCGTTTTCTCTACAAGCAGGACAACGCGAAGGATAACAGTTTTAGAAAGATTTTTACCTTACGCCAAAGTATAACTTCTTACAAACGTTACATAAGTACACACATGTTTATAATTTTATTTATTTACTCACTTTTTATACATCAATGTGTAAAGGCGAACTGAATGCCGAAGATTTCTGAGACGATTTGCTTGACATTGCATTCTCCCAGAGGTATTTGACGTTGCAAGCAGACGACGGTAAAAACCAAAGATAAATGTGTTTGACAATGTTTTGCGCCAACGTCGGAGTAGATAAGACATAGAGAAATCGTCTACAATTTTATTTATTTTTATGATCGTTAGAGAAACAAAAAAATCACGTCACGTGACTTCTGGTAGATGTGAAACATCGTGTTCGTACAATATACCTAAGACAAGATTACAACACCTACTAAATCTATATATATAAAAATGAATCTCTATTTCCCTTGGTCACGCCATCACGCGTGAACGGCTGGACCGATTTCAATATATTTTTTTGTTGTGTTTGTTATTGTCAGGAGAAGGTTCTTATGAAAGAAGAAAAAAGTCTAAAAATTGCGCGGAAAATTAGAAAATTTAAGAAAACTTAACAATAATATTAATTTTATATAACTGGAAATTGTTTGAATTAACTGTCCGTTAATAATGTTAAGTTTTCCGTTTAACTTCTTTAATTTTTTCTTTCACAAAAACCTTCTCCTGACAATAATTAACACAAAAAAAAAGAATTAGCGAAATTGTTCGATCCGTTCACGCGTGATGCGATGACCAAGGGAAATAGAGATTAATTTTTATATATATATATAGATGTTTCACATCAAAACTTAGACTTATACGTCAAACCGTACATTGTGGTGGTGACGTCATACAACCGTCATCTTTACCACACATTTTTAATGATTATAACCACAGAACAAACTCTGAATCCGTCCTCAAATTAAAGAAAGCAATTATTCATTTTTAATTGTTGGTAAAAGCTAAATCTAACATAAAATTTGGTTATTTATGATAACTATTAAAGCTAAAAATAGGTAGTGGAAATCAGATGTGGTAGGTCAATGCTTTTCAAGGCTTCAGGGACATGTGTAGGCGTCGGTATCAATAATTATTTATTTATTTAGCACTTAATATACAAAAGTATACAGGCGGATTTAATGTTGTTGTAATTATACACGGATACCAAACAAACGAACTGTTTTATTATACGAACAAAAAACAACAAAACTTTTTAAATTTAAATTCTAAACAGCCATTATCAATGAGTAAAACAATAAACTATATTCACATGACAAAGGAAACAAAAACATTATGCCACATACATTATGTTTAACATTCTTTTAACAAATGCCATCGGCATTCTCTATCATTCAACCTTAGGGTGGTGCTGAGATAATCGTGGTACATGCATGAAAAGAAATTTTACACCTCAGGAACAATTTGTTTTTTGGATTAAAAGCATCATATATTCTTCTGTACTCCCTTTTTTTATTTCGCGGAGGTACGAGACTTCCCGCCCTCACACCCACCACTACAACTTCTGTAAGCCAGGATCAGCAGTGGCATTGTATGACACCGAGCAGTGAAGCTCGCCGAGTCTCAGGGAACACTAATGTATCATTATCCTGCAACGAAATTAATAAAATAGAAAGATAGGGAGGAGTTGGAAATATTAATTGTCCACTTCCTTCCATAGCAATGCGGGTGACAAAATCATGATCTAAGGCGTTTTAACCTCCAGGATAGGGACGTTTACAACTAGATAAGCTAGTTTTAAAGTTTCGCGGAGGTAGTGCTTTATTACTCCCGTCCAGCGTTCGTGAGTGCGGGAGAGGGGGGGGGGGGGTTGACTGAGCGGTTATGTTGGGGTCACCGTTACGAGCCGCGTTGTACTGTTGTCACTATTTCAAAAATGTGCCGTGCCCTAAGCTACTCCCGCGTATAGACCGCGGTCTATAGCATCTATTGCCAAATTAGACACTAACTTTTCGTGTCTTTTACGGCCTTTTTAATAAACCATTCCAATTTTCAATCGTACAATAAATTGTACTCTGTCTTATCCATTCACTCGTTTTGTATCATGTGCATGCTGTGACGATTCGTAATTGAAACAACATTTAGCTTTATGTTTGAAACTTTGTATTAAAGGTGTCGATGTATGTTTTGTGAGTTGTACCTTTTAATAAATAAATAAATACGATTCCGAGACTGAACCAATCACAATAACTCATTTGTAATGTCAAAAATACTTTATTCTGATTGGTCCATTTTTTATATAGACCGAAAAAAGCGATCACTCAAAATGGCGGTTAATGTTAATTAAACAAATTACACTCATTGTATACAGGGTCATGTTGACATTGCGTTACTGAATGAATCCACATACTCGTCTTCACCTTTGCTGACATTGTGCCAAAAATCATCCAATAATAACGAATATTTTCACAATAAATCCTGGTTTTAGTTTTGCGTTTTTTTTTATCATTTTGTAGTTTAATGCGAATATGGCGTTTGCAAGTGTATTTCTCACTGTAAGTATGATGTTGTCGTGACGAATTCTCTTAAAGTAGTAGTAGTGGCTTTAGGGCGCGTAAAATTAAATTACTTTTTAATAATATTTATTTTGTTCGAAACTTACACTTTTTATTTATCATCTAAGGCTCAAATAACTTATTGTAAAGTGTTATTTCCCAGTATATAAGTATGTGGTTTCATTCAGTAACGAAATGTCAAATAACCCTGCATACGTTAATTATTAAGTTTGTATTTCAACTTTCAAACTAACAAATGTTGTTTCACAAGAATTTCTTTGTTTCGCAATGACTGTTTTGGAATAGGTAATGTCGGGTAATCATATGGTTTGTTCAAACGCCATCACGGCCGCCATTACCGCGTTGTATAAGTTTTAAAAGCCGTCATATCGGTATTCGTTTTATTTATTTACGAGCGAGAAAAAGCCACGGCTTGGTTTTTTCTGCCAAAGTTTATAAAAACATTGTAGTGTGCGTAAAACAAAATGTTTGGAATCATCGATACATATGTACTACGTACTAGATCTGGCGTTCCGTATTCATTGTTTTCGACTTAAATGTACTGCAATCCGTACACCTGACTTTAGTGTGTTTTCAACATTGACAGCGTGTCGTTGTGTACGGAGTGGCGCTCATAATATAAGAACTTAAGTCTAAGTGTAAATCTGGATGCGAATAAAAAATATTAGTCAAATTATTTGTTGTTCAAGTGAATAAATAGGTTATAACGGTGACGTTTTGTTTGTTATTAAGCGACTTTAAAAAAGGAGGAGGTTCTCAATTCGACTGTGATTGTTTTTTTTATTGTGTTTGTTACACTACTCCGCCTTGTGGAAAAATTTTCAAAATTCTTTTTTTTTTCGTATGGAGATACTTCTGTGGTGGTCCTATAATTACCAAGTCAGGATCTGATGATTGGACCCTGGAGAAATCGTGGGCAACCTTCAAAATTTATAGACCCACACATCCTTTTTCGCAAATTTTATGAAGTAACTTAAGTACTTGCGTATAGAAATCATCATCGTAGGTAGCTGAGCTGATGGTGGGAGGTACAACTCCTTAACAGTAAGGAGGAACTCGAAAAGGCATCGAATGATTTAGTAAATCCATTTTATGTTTGAAAGGACGTTTACCATTTGGTCTCATGATTATTACTAACACAAAAAAGCAAAAAATAAAAACTTTTTAACAAAAAATAAAACCGCCTTCAAAAACCAAAAAATAATTTAACATTATCTATATACTGGTTATCAATTTTGGAGTCGGTGCCTCCAATTGATCACACACAGAGTGCTTTTAGAGTGAAGGATAACAACGTGAGGAAACCTGCATACTTTTGAAGTTCTTTGTATGAGTTTTGAGGGTATGTGAAGTCTGCTCGCGCTACAGCGTAGCGGACTAAGGCACCCCCTCAGTAGAGAAGGCCCAGTAGTGAGACAGTATATAATAGGAAGCTTACATTACAAGGTGAAAACTATTTTTATTTTTAGGAACTTGTCATCCCTAACTATAATACATAATTAGCCGGCAGTAGGAGAGGGGGGCTTCAAGGGGCGTCACAATTTCACTTAGGTAACGGAATTTCTGGGGAACTAAATACAAGGTGCGCCATCTAACGTCATTTAAAATAAGTAATTGATATCGATTAAATTAACAAACAACGGGCTAATGGCCGATAGATGTCATTATTAAGTTATCAATTATAATTAATAAGTTTAGCTATTATAATTATTGTCCATTGTCTGATATGTTGTAAATTTATATTTGCCTATTAAATATATTGTTTAGTATCACCGAAAACCTAAAAGGGAAGCCGGTGGGAATCGGCTTGTATGGACGCTTCGCCACTGGGGGCTTGCATTACACCGAAGACCAACCCCCCCCCCCCCCCAACGGCTTACACGCATACAACACTTACTCCTCAGCGACACACACACCAACAAAACAGAGCAAAACAAGGAGAAAAAAAAACTGCACTACGGAAAAGCCCGGGTGTATGACCACGAGTTATTAACAATCAATTTGCGAGTTCATGCAAGATTATTATCTTTACTTGCTGTGTTTATTGACGTCGGTAAACGAACAGTTCTATAGAATGACCATAACGCGACTCGTAATTCGATTTTTAATTTTGATGTTTGTGATTGGCCGAGAAACCAATGCGTCACGTGTTAGTTTATTTATCTATATATATAAAAGTGAATCCCTATTTCCCTTGGTCACGCTATCACGCGTAAACGGCTGGACCGATTTCACTCTTCTTTTTTGTTGTGTTTGTTATTGTCAGGAGAAGGTTCATATGAAAGAAAAAAATGCGCGGAAAATTTAAGAAAACTTAACGAAAATATTATTTTTATATAACTGTCAATTGTTTGAAGTAACTGTGACAGAATGCGCGCTGCAAATTCATAGTTAAGACGGGACAACGTCTGTCGGGTCAGCTAGTCAACCAATAAAACGAGATTCGTGTCGTGTTTTACTACATTCTAAGCCTGATTCTCTGTCTCTTATTTTGACAGTTCATAACAAGCACGTGATACACTTCATTGCATTTAACAATAGCGTATTTGCCTGTTTGATTTTGTACATTTTTACAGCAACAACAGCAATCAGTACAAAAAAGAAATCCTTCTGTGAAAACAACGTTAAAATTCAATAAGAAATGAGGCAGTAATTCATATTTCAAATATTGCTACGTGCAGGAGTGGGCGTGGAGTGGGGATATCGCTCCATCTCGTTCTTTCGCATGCATCGTAATTCCCGATGACGTCATATGCAAATATTTCGTCCCTATTCTGTTTTTTGCCACATACCTCTACTAGCTAATTTCAATGGCTTATAATTTTCATTTTCAGATTTCAATGATTTCTGTTTTAGAATTTATACGACGTACATCACTACATAGTATAAAACAAAGTCGCTTTCTCTGTCCCTATCTATGTATGCTTAAATCTTTAAAACTACGCAACGGATTTTGATGCGGCTTCTTTTAATAGATAGAGTGATTCAAGAGGAAGGTTTATATGTATAATAACATCCATTAAATAGTGGAGAAATATTGCACCCGTGCGAAGCCGGGGCGGGTCGCTAGTATTTTATAAAAGTTATAAATAAAAACAAGTCTAATCCCCTATGGTATACAGGACACCATTGTCAATGCAGTTACTTTAGATTTAAAAACTTAAGTTTAAACCTTTAAAAGCACCCAAAAACATTAAATTCTTAGTAAACTACACTCTGGAACATTAAAGAATTCATAAGAAACCTTTTGGAATAAATCATTGATTTCCCGATGCTGGGTTTTAATAAATTATTTGCTTTCGAAGTGGGTCCGCCTTTGGAGTTTATCGACTTTGTGTTCAGCGGGGCTTTGTCAAATGTATCTTAAACAAAGATTTTAAACAGTATAGTTATAGACCGGACATGAGGATTTATGGAAGGGGAAGATTTCCAGTCAGGCAGATGATGCGCCTGACCGGCCGCGGCCCCTCCGACGGTTCCTATTCGGAGGTGGTATATATGCTGCACGTCGCGCAAATTGTGCAAGCGAGATTCAGGATCGATGTCGCCATCTATCGTGATTGCTGTGTGATATCACTGTAGTTGTGTCACTGCATCGATACTCTTGCAGTTCCGGCGATGTTGACAAGATGGCTGTATGTGCACTAACTGTACCGCCACAAGGACCTGCTCCTAAAGTTATTACCGATTGGTAATAAGTTGTAAAATTGTGCTCCAAAACTTATTAATTGGTAATAAGTCGTCTTATTTGAAATGTCCGTGTGACAAAAACAGCGTCCTTAGATATTAATACAAAAATAACATATTAACAGAATATACTGGGACATTTTGATTGCGTTACTAAATGAAACCACATACTCGTCTTCACCTTTGCTGATATTGTGACAAAAATCATACATTAATAACGAATATTTTCGCGAAAAATCCAAGTTTTAGTTTTCTATTTTTTTAATCATTTTGTAGTTTAATATGAATATGGCGTGTGCGTTTGTATATTTCTGAGTGAAAGTATGTTGTCGCTGCGACGAATTCTCTTAGAGTAGTAGTAGTGGCATTAGGGCGCGTAAAATAAAAATTACTTTTTATTAATATTTATTTTGTTAGAAACTTACACTTTATATTTTCCATCTACGGCTCAAGTAACTTATTGTAGTGTTATTTCCAAGTAGATAACTATGTGGTTTCATTTAGAAATGCGATGTCAAAATGACCCTGTATATTAGTACAGGCATTAAGAATGTGCAAATCACAATATGGTGAAAATATGAAGTATTTTACATTGTTTTGCTATTTCACAGTAGATTGAATAACCATCGCAGGAGCGCAACATTATTGTATGACAATTTTTCTAATGTCCGCTCTATATAATCTTAGAATTCTTTGATCTTAAACCACGCTTAAGAGTCTGATTAACTTCCTCGATGGTATAGTTGTAATGCGCATGCGTACAAGTATGACCGCGCTGAGGTCCTGGGTTCTGATTTGAGGAAAAAATGATTATGACTGGGTTTTAGCATTTTAAAAATAACGCATTCGCAGCTCGGAGTCAGGAAGTTGGTGTGATACCCCCGTTGCCAAATACGTAAAGCCGTTGGTCCTGATTTCTCTCCGGTCATGTCTCACCGGACTATGAGCAGGAACAGAGAGTGCGTGTGTATTGCACACACTCGTGCACTATAATATCTCCTGCTGATCTCTCCCCGGTCATGTCTCACCGGACTATGAGAAGGAACAGAGAGTGCGTGTGTATTGCACACACTCGTGCACTATAATATCTCCTGCTGATCTCTCCCCGGTCATGTCTCACCGGACTATGAGAAGGAACAGAGAGTGCTTGTGTATTGCACACACTCGTGCACTATAATATCTCCTGCTGATCTCTCCCCGGTCATGTCTCACCGGACTATGAGAAGGAACAGAGAGTGCTTGTGTATTGCACACACTCGTGCACTATAATATCTCCTGCTGATCTCTCCCCGGTCATGTCTCACCGGACTATGAGAAGGAACAGAGAGTGCGTGTGTATTGCACACTCGTGCACTATAATATCTCCTGCTGATCTCTCCCCGGTCATGTCGTCTCACCGGACTATGAGAAGGAACAGAGAGTGCTTGTGTATTGCACACTCGTGCACTATAATATCTCCTGCTGAACTCTCTCCGGTCATGTCTCACCGGACTATGAGAAGGAACAGAGAGTGCTTGTGTATTGCACACACTCGAGCACTATAATATCTCCTGCTGATCTCTCTCCGGTCATGTCGTCTCACCGGACTGTGAGAAGGAACAGAGAGTGCTTGTGTATTGCACACACTCGTGCACTATAATATCTTTTGCGATCTCTGTTGACATTGGCCGCCGTGGCCGAAATTCGGCTAGGAAGGAATCAATCATATTTAGTAATTACTTAAACTGCTGATGGCATTTTCATTGGTTTACGTTTTACATAGATCCGTATTTACCAATTACGAGAGACGAGCTTGTCATTCACCTGATGTTAAGCGATACGACCTCCCATAAACAGTAGAAATACTATACAACTCCTTGAATTACAAAGCATTGTTTGGTATACCCCTGCGCTCGCCATCCTGAGACATGAGATATTAAGTTTTATTAAGTCCTCTGTCCGTAGTTACAATGGCTACAATGTTCTTCAAACCGGAACACAACAGTGACTACACACTGCTGCTTGACAGAAATAGACATTGCGGTGGTACCCAGGCGAACTCACATATGAGAGACCTAGCAGCAGTATATAAAAATCGAAATTAAATAGGCCCATAGTACATAATTGTATTTAGCTTCGTATAATTACTAAACAACAACCAAAAACATAATTTAAAGATAATGAACGACAAATCTATTCTCATACTTTAGCTATTAACAAACGAAACTAATTTGTTACAATTTCCTAATGTAGTGAACTTGGGCGGCCATCTTGTTTTGCCATTGTGTGCGATTTCGCGCGTAAATCATCTGTATGAAGTATTTTCTGATATTATTTTAATTGAAATGAAATACTAATTTTAATTAAAAGTTACTTCTCGATGTTTCATTTGTGTTTTTACATAGATATATTTGTATTACATACTAGATTTGGCGTTCCGAACATTCACTGTGTTCTAAATTGAACTACAATCCATTCAAACTGACTTTAGTATGGTCAATATTAACGGCTTGTGGTTGTGTACGGAGCGCTCATGATATAAGAACTCGAGTCTAAGTGTAAACCTGGATTTGAATAAAAAATACTAGTCAAATAAGTAAAATTATTTGTTCAAGCGAAAAAATAGGTTATAACAGTGACGTTTTACCATTTTAGTTCAGATTTTGAAAGAATAGTTTATATGGACGTTCATGTCTATAGAATGTAGGTACGTCAATGTGTTTTGATTATTTTTAGATGTGGATAGCAACATCTAGGAAAGACGCGCCATGTGCTTATTGAATTGGACAAAGAAATAATAATTATTCTTATAAACTGTTTTGACGTATCATAAGTGCAACTATGTTCGCCTACGTGATAAATAAAGAAAAAAATAACGACATTGGCTGAAGGAACTAAACGCCAAAGCCACAAAAGAAAAAAAAATCCTTTTTAAAAAGGTCGATTTTACGTTCCGTTCCACTCTTTATTCTTCATAACATAAAATAAATTTAAACAGATATTTCTCCGCTAAGGAAAGAGTCAGCTAATGCACCTGGAATAGAGAAGATCCTGGTGAGAACACGTTTCGTCTTCTTCCGAGGAGTAGGGACAGGGTCAACGGGCCTGGGTGGTGGAATCTCTGGTTCTTCTTTAATTCCTGGACTGTCTGGAAATCAGAAAAGGAAAACCGGATTTTAATGAAAATGTTATTCATGGAGAAACCGAACTGCCAAGACGGATGTCCGCAGGTTCAAATCCCAAGAGCACACACTTCTGATTTTTCTAAAAAAATATGTGTAATCTCCCCAGTCAAGTCTTCCGTGGACCGCTCCACTGGCACCACTTTGGGAATTGTTGTGTTCATGGCCACTTTATGGCCAATGAAAAGTAAATAGATGTTTGATTCAAGTGTATCATTGTAATAAGAGAATATTATATGAAAATGAACATATAATTTCATTTACAATTAATATATAATAGGAATCAATGATTTATTAACGCAATGTCAATATGACTTTATACTCAGATCACTCACCAGGTTTCATCACAAAAGGTTGTTGGTTGTAATAATCTTGTTGGTAATAGTTCTGGCATGGATAGGGAGCTTGGTATGGCATGCAGTAGTACCCATCATATGGCTTACACAGAGCTCCACCTATGAATGAAAAGACAATGCTTTTTATAGCTTTGAATGACGAGACGAGCTTGCCGTTCTGATGATAAGCGATACCTATAAACAGTAGAAACACCAACAATTTTTACAAAGTGTTTGGTATTCCACTGCGCTCGTCTGAGACATGAGATGTTAATTATTATGTCCTGTAGTTACACTGGCTACAATGTTCAAACCGGAACACAAGTGAGTACACACTGCTTGGTAGAAATACACATTGCCGTGGTACCTTCCCCTATGGACTCTCATATACGAAAGACTTACCACCAGTTTTTATTTCTTATGTTTACGCGAATGTTAGACATTATAATAATATTTACGGATTTTATCTACCCCGTGACCATGAAAGCTGCAAAGTCAAAACGTCTGGAGAAAATCCTACTAATATTATAAATGCGAAAGTTTGTGAGGATGGATGTATGTTTGTTCCTCTTTCACGAAAAAACTACTGAACGGACTTGGATGAAACTTTACAGTAATATTGGTTATAAATCAGAATAACACATAGGCTAAAATTTATAATGATTTTGTGTAATTTGGTCATAATATAACGATACATATCAAGTAAGTCGGAAAAAAAATATCCCGGAAAATTGCTTCACGCAAAAGCTAGTAATAATAAAAATAACCGCAATAAAATCCGTAAATAGTTGTATATCAATGAAAAGACCAATTACATTAACCAATGGGTGCATTTTCGTAGGAAATATAATTGTCCGAACACACTATATTAAATTAAAATGTAGTTCGGAAAATGCTGCAAAAAGTAATAATAATAATATCAGCCCTGTGTTATATACTTGCCCACTGCTGAGCACGGGCCTCCTTTACTACTGAGAGGGATTAGGCCTTAAGTCCACCACGTTGGCCCAGTGCGGATTGGTAGACTTCACACACCTTCGAAATTCCTATAGAGAACTTCTGAGATGTGCAGGTTTCCTCACTATGTTTTAAAGCGAACGATAAATTCACAAAGAATACACACATGATTTTTTAGAAAAGTCAGAGGTGTGTGCCCTTGGGATTTGAACCTGCGGACATTCGTCTCGGCAGTCCGTTCCACACCCAACTAGGCTATCGCCGCTTATAAATTGCAAAAAGTAATACGCTAGTATATTATAATATATATTTTTTTTTACAAAAACGTAAAAGTGCTCCTACTGCACCTAATGGTGAGTGGAGTTGTATCCAATAGAATATCAACGGACGAAATATCATTACTCCTTGGCTCGAAGACACGTGGGCCACTATAAGTTTTAACAGCTTGTGTACGGTCGCTATCACGGATATAAAATATATCCTACCACGATTAACCAATGGATGAATTTATTACGAAATATTACCGTCCGAATGCAGTACAATAGACTTAATTTGTATATTGGGAAATGCTATCAAATCAAATCAATTTATTTTACATAAAACATGGTATAAATTATGATGTTAAATATCTTACATGTGCAACATGTTTCACCGTTTCAACGGTATGCAAAATTATATACGTACTTATAATTAGAGAACGTAGTTAGGCAAATTACCTATTATTAATATATCTATTCCCTTTTAGGTGTAGTTTACTCATACAAATTACATGATTTTCTATACATAATATTATTATATTATATCTAACTATAAAACCCATGTTTATCTGGGGGTTACTATTATATTACTATATATCTTTACATGCCAAAAATTCTTTAATTGTATAGAAACATTTAGCTATGAGCCATTTCTTTAATCTATTAATAAATAAGCTACAAAAACTAGTACGCTGGTATAAACTAAATGAGACTTAAATGTAGATTATAAAACTCTATCAGCTTCAAAAGCAGATGCTATTGCTTCTTTAAAATTCACACTTGTGTAATGCGTCCATTGTATTATATTGATGTCCGCAGTGCTTTGGCAGTATTTGAAATACTGTAAATCGTAATTGAAATACAAATCGTTTTCGTTCATTAATTTCTTTATTCAATCACTCATTCATTCACTCACTCATTCACTCATTCATTCATTTACTCACTCACTCATTCATTCATTAAAAGCCAGTTAAAATAGCCTTACCAATTAAAAATAATGTCAGAAAATACATGACTTTTCCAAACGAATTGCTTATAGTAGTAATAATTAATAATTTCAAGTGAATTTATACATTGGACACTAACTATTCATCGTGACTTCGTTTAAGTGAAATAATTATTTTAACTCTGCTTAAACTGACAACTTTACTATCATTTCCTGGTAGTGTCTCTGCAATTTGACGTCAGCGCGATATCTTAGTCACGCCATACACGGCATTTAATGTATAATAATATCAACCCTGTATTATATACTGTCCTACTGCTGGTCACGGGCCTCCTCAACTACTGAGAGGGATTAGCCGTTAGTTCACCACGAAATAGTGCGGATTGGTAGACTTCACGCACCCTCAAAACTCCTATAGATAACTTCTCAGGTATGCAGGTTTCCTTACGATGTTTTCCTTCACCGTTAAGCGATAATTCACAAAGATTACACACATAATTTTAGAAAAGTCAAAGGTGTGTTTGGATTTTGAACATGCGGATATTCGTCTCGGCAGTCCGTTCCACAACCAACTAGGCTATCGTCCCTTATCATTTTTGCATATTAGCACCTATATTTTTGTCGGGTACTCTTGAAAAATTCGGATTCCACTGATACGGACAGACATTGCATTAAACAATTAATTATAAGATTTACTTCTTCATACATAAATATTATTTTAATTCTTGACATGAATCATGCTCGATTAGTAATCAAAAGTAAGCATTATACATTTTCAAGGTTACTTTGTATTTTGAAAACAAATTTTCCTACTCTATACGGTGCAATTTGATCAAATTGTTATATGAAATGAAATAATTTATTTGAACCTGTAAAATGTTATACATTATTTAGATTCCGTTAACTCTACCACCAGTTCGTGCAGTTCTCACCAGAGAACGGGCAAGAACTCTGCTGTTGATCTTTTCGAAATCTGTTCAGGGTATAAATTACAGTACATATAGAGAAAAAAATACAATTGTTTTTTTTTTATTGTTGTTTAGAGCAGTTTCATTTATCACTGTATTTTTTTTTATGTTTCGTACCTCAAAAAGAACCCTTTTAGGATCATTTTGTTGTACATCTGTTTGTCTGTTTATCAAGACTATTTTCCTCCTCTTTCCTCATTGTGGTATTAAATAGAAATTTATATTATACTAGCTGACCCGACAGACGTTGTCCCGTCTTAACTATGTATGCACGCGCGCATTCTGTCGATCGCTGACAGTTGTTTCAAACCTCTGACAGTTATGTAAAATTAATATTGTCGTTAAGTTTGCTTAGATTTTTAAATATTCCGCGCAATTTTTTGACTTGTTTTCATGCATACGAAAAAAGAAATCTTTTGAACGGATTATTATACGGTTTTTTTCTAAAAGTTAATGCAATTCTTGAGGAAGGTTTAGGTTATACATTACGGTTGTATGTAAATTGACTGAAATATAACAATTACTGTTAAAGAGGGTTGTAAAAAATCTTTTGGGTCGGGATTTACGTGGTAAAAACTTTGTTACTCTGATTTCCACGCGAGCGAGGCAGCGAGCTCTGCTATTTTTTTATATAAACATAGCATTATGGCATCACAGAAATAAATAACATTACCTCCATAAAATTAACTTTGTTATTTTTTTTATTGCTTTGAATGACGAGACGAGCTTGCCGTTCTGATGGTAAGCGATACCTATAAACAGTAGAAACACCAACACCTTGAATTACATAGTTTTGATATTCCAATGCGCTCGCCATCCTGAGACATGAGATGTCTCATTATGTCCAGTAGTTACACTGGCTACTGTTAGTATATAATAGGGTAATCCATTGCAATATAGATTAAAAAAAAACTTTTGTAATTGCTTTTCATTTATTCACAAATACATCCATTAAATATGCTTTGTAGAGAGTCTACATTCGCAAGATCTAGTACATTATCGTCAGATGTCTTGAATGTAGGTAGTTTAGGTAATAGGCTGTACTTTAACACCATATTGCCCGAGTCTTTATCAACCGTCATTCCCAGGCTGGGAAGAGAGAGGGTTGACGTCACTGCTCCTGAAAAAATGCTTAATTCATCACGTAGGCGAACATAGTTGCGTTATAAGTCAAGGTAATAATAATAATATCAGCCCTGTATTATATACTGTCCCACTGCTGGGCACGGGCATCCTCTACTACTGAGAGGGATTAGGCCTTAGTCCACCACGCTGGCCTAGTGCGGGTTGATATACTTCACACACCCTCGAAAATTCCTATAGAGAATTTCTCGGGTATGCAGGTTTCCTCACGGTGTTTTCCTTCACCGTTAAAGCAAGCGATAATTCACAAAAAGTACACACATAATGTTTTAGAAAAGTCAGAGGTGTGTGCCCTTGGGAATTGTACCTGCGGACATTTGTCTCGGCAGTCCGTTCCACAACCAACTAGGCTATCACCGCTTTTTAAGTCAAGGTAAATGAGAATACACACACACATCACGCATTTATTCCCAAAGGCGCAACCAGACCACCCACTTTTCGCCAAGTGTTCCGTCCCATGATGTGATACGAGCCTATCGCTATATCGGGCGCAAATTCCAGAGTCCGGGCTGATACTAAATAGAAAAACCTTTTTGCCCGGAGATCGAACCCTAGACCGCAGCATTGCAGTCCGTATAACTACGCCGCTGATGAAATCTGTAGCTAATTTATAGAATACTATAATTAAATAAATTACCTAATATTAGCAAAAGTATTATAAAAAACATTTTTTTTTATGAAATCAGTTTCCTTTCCTTTTATACGTGAATTTGAGAATATTTTTAAAAACCATGGCAATTAAAAACACATCGTAATACTGTAACGCAAAGTGCATTATCCCATGGCAGCGTGTTTAGAAAATATTTTGTAAAATCTTCACGCTCGATTAGGAATATTATTCTTTATCACGTTTTTAATTAAATTATCCAGTGTAAGATGATCTATCAAGATAAGTTAGGGTTATGGAGCTAGCGTTCCTATTATAGTGGACGACGAAGGTCGACTTTACTACGTAAAAATTCAACATTTTTCTTAGGTAGATAGAAATTATTCCCGTTTGGAAATGCAAAAAGAATGAAACTACGTAATTTAAACTATTTATTTAAATCAAAATCCTTGTTTTTTTTTCTTAAGGTTTATGAAAATGATAAAGAAATTAAAAAATAATAATTTTCATTTCGCCGTCCCTAAAATCTTACTAGGTTCCGACATAGCTTGCTGGTAAAATCATTTCTGCATATACCTCACTAAGAATAAAAACTCAGCTTCCCGACCCCATCTAAACAAGTTAATGAGGTTTTAAATATCTAGTGTTTCTCTTTTTCAAGAGCTTCCCGACCCTATTATAATGTGATTTGTAAAATTTTACCCCTTATTCATAAACATTATTTATCTAAGGACAGAGCATTGCTGTGATAACAAGTCTGTTTCTCAGTGCAGACGGCATGGCAGCCTTCGCAGTACGTAGACAGAGGGCCGTTGTGATTGACTAATATTGAGATACAACTAATCTAGTTGGCTGTCAGATAAACAAAGCTGAACAAACAGCAAGCCGACAGATTAACAAAGCTGAGAAACAGATTTGTTATCATAGCAATGCTCCGTCCTTAGATCAATAACGTTTATGAATAAAGGGGTTAGTTTTGTCTTTTTAACCAACTTAAAAAAAGAGAAGGTTCTCATATCGACTGTATTTTGTTTTTTTTACGTTTGTTACGTAAAAACTTTTGACTAGGAGAACCGATGTTAATGATTCTTTTTTTATTCTAAAGCTGGTGCTTCCTGTGTGGTTCCATATAAATTTCATTGTTGTTGGACCTTGACTTCGGAGATACATCAGAAAACATTTAAAATGATGTCGTCAACAATGATATCCTGAAAGTGTACTGCTTTTTATGATAAATAAAAAAGGCAAAAAATTAAATTTTATTAACAAAAAATTATACCGCCTTCAAAACCACTAAAAACAAAAAATAATTTAACATTAGCTATATAATTTTGGGTATATAATAATGGGTACTAATTTTGGAGTCAGCACCTAATAACAATCAAACATTGTTTTCGTACGTTTGTTCATGTATTTATGTAGCTTAACTAGCAATTTTATAACTAATGTTAGTGGGTTTTAGTGGTTTTTCAAGGCGGTATAATTTCTTTAAGAGACCAGTTGAGACACTTTAAAAAATAAAATGCCTGTATCATTGACGTATATTCTATAGACACGAACGTCCATATAAACTATTTGTTCAAAATCTGAATCAAAATGGCAACCAAAACGTCACTGTTATAACCTATTTATTCACTTGAACAACAAATAATTTCACTTATTTGACTAATATTTTTTATTCAAATACAGGTTTACACTTAGTTTCGTGTTCTTATATCATGAGCGCTCCGTACACAACCACAAGCTGTCAATATTGACCATACTAAAGTCAGTGAATATTCGAAACGCCAAATCTAGTACGTAGTACATATATATCGATGGCCTGTATTAAGCTTTTTGTTTGTTTCCAGGTAAGAGTATGAGTGCAAGTAATTTGAGTAAGTATATATTTCATTGTAGATTAATCTTGTTTAAGACCCTCGACTGAGCAAATGGCCTTGCGGATTCCTTACATACATCTTCGAAGCACGAGTAACGGCGGAAATATGCAAAAAATTATGAATAATTGCTTAAAAAATCAAATTTAGGTCTTTTTGAATATTTAAATTACCAAAATATTCTTTATTAAATGGTCTATTTAATAGTATTGGTTTCTGTTAAGTATGCAATACGGGACACGAGTGAAACAAACGCTGGCTCGTAACGCACTAATTTATTAGCCCATCGACAAGGGCGTGTACGCAGCACGCTATACTTATAACTACATATATAACACTTTCAAATTAAAATTATGTTCTTTTATCTACTTTAGGAGATGCACGAAATTAAAAATTTTAGTGGCATTTTTATTAAAAAATTAGTGACATAATATCCACATTATGAAAAGTTTACACTACCAAAGTTAAGACCATATATAGTAGAAATATATAGTTAATTTTTTCTATATAATTTATAAATTTCGAGTAGATAGCTTCTAAATACGGTTAGTGCGCCGTTTTACCGGAGCTAGGTCTTAATCCTTCTTAAAAGAAGTCGTAGTATTCAGTTACAGAATGTGATAAAGTACATTGGGTTAATACTGATGCACGAAATAATTAACAACCCGAACAAATTTCTCAATACGGATAGTATAATCATTTTTTTTTATCTCACTAGTACTATAAATGCGTAAGTTTGTGAAAATGTTTGGATGTTTGTTGGAAGTAAACGCAGTAATATCTAAATAGATTTTGATGAAATTTGACACACACATTGATCATAATATCATGGACACACTCTTCTTAACCGACTTAAAAAAAAGGAGGAGGTTATCAATTCGACGTGATTTTTTTTTTGTATGTATGTTACATCAGATCTCGCTCATTTATGAACCGATTTGAAAATTCTTTTTTTATTCGAAAGAATATCTCTCCAGATTGGTCCCATAATTTTTTTTCAACATCGCTTCAATAGTTTGGTTTTAAAACTAAAAAAACTAGAATAATTATGTCGTCCAAGTGAACGAAATGCGGCGGTGTATTCATCTCCGGTGACGATCTGACTTGCTGACTTTGTACGCTGGCAGCACATTGTTTTCGTATATTCGTTGATGTATTTATCTAGCTTAACTAGCAATTTTAATTAGGCACCGACTCCAAAATTGGTATCCAATATATACCTCTTAGGTGAAATTATTTTTTGGTTTTGAGTATTTTTTGAAGGCGGTTTAATTTTTTGTTAAAATTATTTTTATTATTCAGGTACTTTGCTCGCATGGTACATAATGATTTTTTTAAATAGGTGGTACTGGCGTCGTACATTGTTTTAAAGACTTTCGTAGCGATAAAGGCTTTAAACGAGGGTGAAGTCGCAAGCGATATATAATAAAGTAGTGGAAGTATAATTCGACAAATCTTTGATCTGCACTTAAATTTTTATTATAACTCTCGCTAGTAAAAACTGGGATATTTTTACTACTGTCTTTGCGTTCGAATAAAAAAGAAAAACTATATTACCCTATTTTTTTGTAATTCTCGTCAGCAGTGTCAACAGATGTAACTTTAAAATAATACTGTTTCCATAAATCACTTTACTTGCTATTATAACCTCGGAAATGTTTAAAAAATGTCACGCGTCCACCGAACCGTGTTAGATCAGACACGACAAAATATTCGATTTTTAAAAAAACATATTTTAATTAAGAGTTTTGTTTACTTTTTTTACACTATACGTTCCATTTTTAAATTAAATTTTATTTTACGAATTCCTTTTCCATTTTTAAATTAATTTTTATTTTTTTTCACGCCGATTCCCATTGTTGCGTGATAGATCAGACAATAACACGTGTTGATTAGTTTCTTTGGTATAAAAAGTGAAATTGTCGCTGAAAATGCATAGACCGAGACGTGGAAGCAAGTCAACATGGCATCCAGGATCTTTTACTTCATTGGTAAGTGAATTTAATAATTTTAAATAATCTTCATTTTTTTTATTATACCTACCTAACAATAAATACATATAGTCCCAAAAAAACAAAATAAATACGATCAGCGATTTTGTTGGTCGAAACAGGAGCTTAATTTTTCTTAATACGACTTCAAGTACGACATTTTTTCTATTGATTTTTTTGTTTGCAGCCCTGCTATGCACGGCCAAGTCCAACCCCCTTGGTCAGACGACGGTCTGCGAAACACCAGGCTTGCTTCCTAGCCTCCTTCCCGGCTATGGCACCGTCTGTGAAACAACCCCGAACGTCCTCCCCTACATGCCGTACGGATATGGCGGTCTTAGCCCACTTGGCGGTCTTGGCGCACTCGGTGGGATTGGCGGACTTGGCACCACGGTTTGCGAAACCACGCCCAATCTATACGGCTTGGGTTATGGCCTACCTTACAGCTCGATCGCTTCTCCCATTGGTACCGCCACGGTTTGCGAGACGACCCCTAATGTTCTAGGACTGGGGTATGGCATGCCAGTGGCACCTCTCGGATCTACCACAGTCTGTGAATCAACACCTGTAGCGCCTAACTTGCTAGGTTATAATTACGGTCTACCCCCTGTGACTGTGTGTGAGACGACGCCTAATGTACTAGGGTGGGGAGGATTAGGTCTTGGTCTTGGTTTATCTGGATATGGCGGCTGTCCTTACGGTCTTCCTTTAGGAGTGGGGTATCCAATGCCGTACTCAGGACTGGGAGCTTCAACTGTTTGCGAGACAAGCCCGAACGTTTTGGGCTTGGGATGGCCTGGAGTAGGTTTGGGAGCGAATGCTCTCGGATCTACAACGGTTTGCGAGACAAGTCCTAATGTTTTGGGTCTGGGTTGTCTCCCTGGATACGGTATTGGAGCTAACGCCCTGGGATCAACAACAGTGTGTGAAACCAACCCGAATATGCTAGGTATGGGTTACTTCCCTGGCTTAGGTCTTGGGATCAATGGTCTAGGAGCCACCACGGTCTGTGAGACAGCTCCGAATGTCCCCTGTCTGCCTTACGGATTCCCTTGCCCCCGTCCTTTTTTATAAATTCCTCGACTTCCACTGCCTCTCATTCCTCAAAGACGGTAGTTGGAAGTTCGATTTCTCCCTATACAAGCCAAAATGATTTCAAATCTTATAATAATAATAGAGTATCTTTTGGCTTGTAGACCCTGGCTATGTCGCGGACTTGTGCTGTATGTTTTGTTGTTAGTAAATGATTTTCCAAATCTCTTACAAGAAATCCCATCGTTTGTTTAAAATTAAACGCTATACCTCTGGCTTTAAGGTTTATAAAGTAATTATCAGATCACATTAACATTTGTTAGTTTAATTTTCAATAGCTAGAGTTATTAAGGCAATGCTGTAGGTATACTTGTGAATTTCATGTAGTTAATATTATCAATGAGCAGTAAGAGATTTAACTCATCGATTCTAAGATAACTGCAGTGATGCGCAATACTTGGAAGTGCTGTGAAATCAACAACTCCAGCTGAAGCCAACACTACTGTCAGAGATTCTTTTTGCACCACGAACTTGTGAGCTCTGGTGAACTTTCCAAAGAGTTTTCTCGATGACTTAGCCTTCTTCAACTGAGGTTTAAAAAATTTACGGTGACAAGCTTGGCTGTACTCCTGCCACTGTCAACGTGGGCAAAGGGGACCACTTATCATCAAGTGGGCTGTCAGGTCGTCTGCCTTTGAAAACAATAAAAAAAATCTCTTGCAGTATCATATCACTTCCAAGCGGATTGCACACAATTGTTTGAAAAGTATAGTTTTTGCCCTGTTCATCGTTTCGTAAACGAATTTCGCATGTCATACATTTTGATAAAATATAGTTTTTGCCCTGTTCTTACCAGGAAATGCGCCTCGATTCCATCGATTTAAGTCTAAATTTGTTTAATTCCATCAATGATGAAACATCATGAATATTAATAACAAAACATAAAGTATTTGCTGTTTTTTGGATGACTTATTTCCGTTATTGTGATTTTCAATATCGGAAATTTTGTCAATAATAAAAATGTATTAATAAAAAAACTTCTACGCGTACAAAATAAGTGTTTTTGGTATAAAAATAAAAACACCGATCTCATTTTCAAAAACTTTGTATACGTAGATAAAAAAAAATCAAAATTTAAATATGTATTTGGATTAAATAAATTGTATGTATTTTATGTGTTTTGTTTTTTATTTATAACATTTTCTTTAAATTTTCTAATGTTCCACTCAACTTCCTTTATTCTTTCTTTCATAAGAACCGTCTCCTGACAATAACAAACATAACAAAAAAAAATAGTGAAATCGGTCCAGCCGTTCACGCGTGATGGCGTGACCAAGGGAAATAGATTATTAATTTTTATATATATACTAGCTGACCCGACAGACGTTGTCCCGTCTTAACTATGAATTTGCAGCGCGCATTCTGTCAATCGCTGACAGTTATTTCAAACAATTGACAGTTATATAAAATTAATATTCTCGTTAAGTTTTCTTAAATTTTCTAATGTTCCGCTTAACTTCTTTAATTCTTTCTTTCATAAGAACCTTCTGACAATAACAAACACAACAAAAAAAAATAGTGAAATTGTTCCACCCGTTCACGCGTGATGGCGTGACCAAGGGAAATAGTTTATTCATTTTAATACATATAGAGAGATAGGTATGATAATTTCAAATATATATTTAGTAATGTTTGGGTCATTTCTTTCATTTTTTTTTAAGTACCGACAGACTTATAATATTAATCTAAGCTAAGAAAGAAAATAAGGAATGCAAGCCGCTTTCTTTTATATTTTTACCTAAAATTATTATTGGTGGTAAGTCTTTTATATGTGGGAGTCCGCCTGGGCAAGTACCACCACCACGTCTATTTCTGCCGCCAAGCGGCAGTGTGTAGGTTTGAAGGATATTGTAGCCAGTGCAACTTAACCCGTAAGACTTAAAATCTCATGTTGGCGAACGCAGTGGAATACCAAACAATAATAGTACTTAATTGAAGGTGTTGGATGCTGTTTCTACTGTTTATTGGCAATCAGACTTACCATAAGGCGAATGGCAAGCTCGTCTCGTCATTCAAAGTAATAAAAAAAATACATCTGGCTAAATAATTATTGCATACGAATCATCGCATTGATGATCAAATAAACGAATACCTTACAGCAAATTCTACAAACAATAACTATTTATTCACGTAATATTCATAAACAACTTAAGATTAGATTAGGAACCTTAATCGCCCCTTAAAATGATTTACAAAAGAAAATTCCCGCCAAAATGGCGGCGCAACAAAATGGCCGAAAACAGCTGTTCAAGTTAATTACTAAATACTTATGTATAACGTTTTAAATTGATGTAAATAATGGTAGAAGCTATTATCAGCATTTCTAGCATATTTTGAAAGATGTATTATTAAATTTATTTCATCTTTGAGTTGGATATCTACAACTTTGTGCGAAGACGAAAAAGAACTAAGCCTTTCGAACTAATGTAGTGTAATTACACTGAACAAATAAGTCTCAATGCTAAGTATATATAACACACGGACAAAGTGCTATTTAACCGACTTAAAAAAAAGGGCGGAGGTTACTTTATTTATTTGAAAACTGGTGCTTTCCGTCTGGTCCCATATAAATTGAATTGTTGTTGGACCCTTGACTTCGAATACTTTACAAAACTCTTAAAATGATGTCGTCAACTATAATGTCAACTTATACTGATTTTTGCTAGCACAAAAAAGCAAAAAATAAAACCTTTTTAACAAAAAATTATACAGCCTTAAGTGTGTTGCTTATATGTAGTAGTTATATTGAAAGTGATTTATTGTCACAAAAAGCACATAACCCATCCTTTGTAGATAGTCTACGAGTTTACTAAATAAAACTACCAAACACATGCAAATACCCGTATATTCAACCACACACACGTACAAATGTTTAATTATAATAATTCATTAAGCAGGAAGGAATGGATTGCAAGGTACGCCGGGAACGCGTATCCCCGGACAGGGAACGCATGGACTGCTAGGGTCGCAGGGGATGCTGGGGTCGCAGGGGGCGTAAGGGTCACAGGGAGCATAGGGGTCGCAGGGCGCGCAAGGGTCGCAGGGGGCGTAGGGGTCGCAGGGACCGTAAGGGCCGCAGGGATTGCAAGGGTCACACGGGCCGAAAGGTTCAGGGGCGTTTGCTCCTTCTCCTACTCCGTTCACGCCAGCAGGCCCTGGACGGCAGATACAAGCGCTGCCGAATGTCCTGAAGCATATGGGCGGGTTCGGACGGAAGCAGATGGTAGGTGGTGATGGGACGATGATCTTCGCTGGTCGGATGACTATCGCGTCTGGTACTGGCGGCAGGACTGGTGGCGGTTGTACCTGGAGATGCAAATGTATTGTTATAGGTTATAGTGCAGGGTTAGAAGATGTACCTCCTAAGCTGTGTATTGGTGGCATTTGGAGAATTCCACTACGGTATCCCCCTGCCTGCTGTCAAAGCAACGATAGCCTAGTTGGTTGTGGAACGGACCGCCGAGACGAATGTCTGCTGGTTCAAATTCCAAGGACACTTCATACTTTTCTAAAAAAAATATGTGTATATTCTTTGTGAATTATCGCTTGCTTTAACGGTACAGGAAAACATCGTGAGGAAACCTGCATACCTGAGAAATTCTCTATAGGAATTTTCGAGGGTGTGTGAAGTCTACCAACCCGCACTAGGCCAGCGTGGTGGACTAGAGCCTATTCCCTCTCAGTAGTAGAGGAGGCCCGTGCTCAGCAGTGGGCAAGTATATAATACAGGGCTGATATTATATATATTATTAACCGGCCTATCGTAAGAAGTGACTAATACAGGTCATCAAGGTGTCGTGGGCGGGCGGCAGAGAGCTGTCCGCCATTAGTGTGTGTACACCTTTTGTATATTATGGTGAACTCCGCAATAGGCGGCAGTATGTCGAAGGTAGGCCTCATGCTGTTGTTGTCGGCGACTGACGGCTGCGGACGACAATTTAAACACTTCCGTCAGAAGAAGCCCGCAGCCATTCCTAACGCGCCGAAGAGGGCCACGTGGAGTTTTTAGTCAGATAATGATAAAGTTTGGTTACACAAAAACGTCATTCTGGATTTTTAACGGAGGCCTGTGTTCAAGAGTGGACCTATAGTTGATTCAATGACCTTTGTTCGAATTAGAATGTTTATTAAAATGCAAATATTAAACCATGCTGTTTAGTTTTTATTTTATTAGAAACCTTCGTCTTTAATATTTATCTGTCTTTGATACAATTTACATTGCGTTGTGAGTAACATGTTGTCTCGCATTCAATCTTGAGGTAGAGCAAAGAGATATTGAGTGTTCCTGCTCAGTATCTTTTAGTCCTGGGATTTGTGCCCAATAGCCTGGGGACCACGGCGAAGTCTAAATTAATAGGTTATTTGACTATGTTTGATTTTTAAGATTTTTTTTAATATGAAGTCCTTCTGTGAAAACAGGATTAAATTTGGATAAGAAATGAGGTAGTAATTCAAATTTTAAATATTGCTTAGTGCAGAAATGGGGATATCTCTCCATCTCTTTCTTTCACAGGCATCGTAATGTCCGCCGACGTCACATGCAACGATTTCGTTTCTTTTCTGCATTAGACACCTCTACTAACAAACTTCAATGGCTTATAACTTGTGGCTTTTGCATCAATGATTTCTTGTTTCAGAATTTATATGACGTACATATCTTATGAAAGTTATAAAATAAGCCAAATACTCTACTGCATCTTTCTCTAATCGTTCGGGGATAAAGTGTAAAGAACTTACCCTGAGTGGAGGAGGTCTTGGCACACACACGGGTGGTGGCCTAACCACAATAGGAGGAGGAATCGGTGGCCTCACAGGCGGTACCCTCACGTAGAACGGTGGAGGCGTCGGAGGATTTATTGGCGGAGGTCGGACCATGATCGGAGGAGGCGTGGGGGGCTGGATCACTGCTGGACGCACCCAGACTGCTGCAGGAGGGGGGAGGTTGATCCTGCCCGGTTTCACCAGTATCGGCTGCGGTGGAGGGAAGTTCAGCTGGCCAGGTTTCACGATTATGGAACCTTGAGAGAAAAATTCAGGATTATTGCGTTGGTATTTTCGATTTGTGATGTAGAAAGATGTTAAGCTGCATTGATTTTTATCCTTAAATAGCAATGTAACAGTATTATTATTTTACATGATTATAACCTCTTCAATTGAGCAACTTTAATTCAAATCCTCATGATGGCTTTCTTAATCTCACGTAGTATTATATAACTTAATACTAAGGTCAGGGAGCCGTATTCCGTCTGTGGAGGTAAATTCGTTTCGTCTTTTTGCAACTACAGGCGTTTTTTTCGATGGACAGCTTCGATAGCCGTATAGGTAAGAGACTTTATCACCCTCACACTCGCCAATCAACTCCTGTAAGCCAGGATCAGCAGTGGCACGCATGACACCGAGCAGTGAAGCTCGGCGAATGTCAGGAAAAATAATTTGTCATTATCCCGCAACGAAATTAATCAAATACAAAGATAGGGAGCAGTTGGAATGGTTTACGTAAGAGATTCAAAATATCACCTATTTATCTATGAAAACGAAGCTATTGGAACAACTCAGTAGCGTCAGCATGAGGGTTTCTTGAATACAGTAAGTGTAGACTGGTAATGGGCCAATATTCCAGACAAATTGGCTGACGAAATGTTGATTCAATTTGTTATCCCGTACAAGGGAAAAAACATCGATATATATATGTACTACGTACTAGATTTGACGTTCCGAACATTAACTGTGTTCAACTGAAATGAACTGCAATCCATTCAAACTGACATTAGTATGGTCAATATTGTCAGCTTGTGGTTGTGTACGGAGCACTCAACTAGAGTCTAAGTATTAACCTGGATTTGAATAACAAATATTAGTCAAATAATTAAAATTATTTGTTCAAGTGAACAGGTTATAACAGTGACGTCTTGCCATTTTAGTTCAGATTTTGAACAAATATTTTATATCGACGTTCATGTCTATAGAATATACGTCAATGGGAATAAAATAATACCATTCCTGTAAGACATACCTGCTGGCGCTTGCCCGTACATATAATTCACAGCCGGCCCACAAGGATTGCAGGGTCCAACTTGCACCACACTGGGGTCCGGGCATGGGTCGCAGGGAGACGGGCATGGCGGCGGGCAGGGGTCCACGCAGGGGTTGTACGGAACGCAGGGATCACAGGGGTCGCAAGGGGCGCAGGGGTCGCAGGGTGCACAGGGATCACAGGGGGCGCACGGGTCGTAGGATGGGCACGGGGGCAGGCAGGGTTCGAATGGGTATTGCGGATTTGGCAGGGGCTGCGCGAACGCCGTGCCCAAGATGAGAACTGAAATAAATAGATTCTGTATTATATTTTTTGCTGGTGTAGAATCCGCCCAGATAGCGACCGTACACAAGATATTAATACCCGCCATAGTGGCTCAAGTGTGTCGCGTTCTGGGATCAATGTATATCCGGTTCCAACATAATTGTGTCGACTGAGAGGTAATCATCTCTCGTCAGTCGACACTATTGGACCCCACTTACCATCAGGCAGTGAGGACACTTTTTTGTGCCAGTATAAAAAAAAATACTGTCTCATTGATAGAAATGGACCTACCCTACTAATGAATCATGTTTTAGGAACTAAAAGAAATGGTTGAATATGTAAATATATAAAAATTAATCCCTATTTTGCTTGGTCACGCCATCACGCGTGAACGGCTGGACCGATTTCACTAATTTTTGTTGTTGTGAGGAGAAGGTTCTTATGAAAGAAAAAATTTAAAAAATTGCGCGGCAAATTAGATAATTTAAGAAAACTTAACGAACATATTTATGTTATATTACTGTCAATTGTTTGAAATAACTGTCAGCGATTGACAGAATGCGCGCTGCAAGTTCATAGTTAAGACGGGACAACGTCTTTCGGGTCAGATAGTAGTTTATATTCTTAAAAATCTTTGTCTATTCAAATAAAATTTCAACGTAACAACAACGGACATGTTGAATAACAATATCCAAGCATTACATTCGTCGTAATGTCTCAAAACAAACGAAAACTATAGTTTTTAACTTAAATTTGAACCAGTCCTATGTAAATTAACTCGTCGAGGATAGAACGGACAAAATTTTACCGACAGTTAAACAGTAGTTCTACGAGTATTTTCATGTTAATTTGTGACGATGGCTGTCAAATTAATTGTATTTTATAAAATACTAGCGACCCGCCCCGGCTTCGCACGGGTGCAATATTTCTCCACTATTTAATGGATGTTATTATACATATAAACCTTCCTCTTGAATCACTCTATCTATTAAAAAAAAAACGCATCAAAATCCGTTGCGTAGTTTTAAAGATTTAAGCATACAAAGGGACATAGGGACAGAGAAAGCGACTTTGTTTTGTACTATGTAGTGACTTAATAGTTTTTTAAATGATTTTTATGTTTACGCGAAAGTTAGACATTAAAATTAAACTATTTTTCGGATTTTATCGCGGTTTTAATTATTTTAGTTTTCTCCCGACGTTTCGAAGACTTTACAGCCTTCATGGACACGGGGGGAACTGAGTTTTTCGTCATCCGTAAAGTCAAAGTTACAGTATCTACCTACATTTTACAATTATACAACTAATAATTTTTTTAGCTGTTGGTGGTCCGATCTACGCAGAATCTTAGTCCCTTCAGTATGTGAATTATTGCTGTAACGGTGAAGGAAAAAATCGTAAGGAATTTTGAGAGTATGTGAAGTCTACCAATCCGCACTAGGCCAGCGTGGTGGACTAAGGCCTAATCCCTCTCAGTAGTAGAGGTGGCCCGTGCAGCAGTGAGACAGTATTAAGTGATACAGGGCTGATGATGTTGATATTTAAGTCTACCAATTTTCTTTTTATTTATTACTTATTTTTCGTAAAATGCTATTAAATTATATTATACGTTACCAGATATCCATATGACTTTGCCCTTCGCCATCTTCCAGACGTCTAGTAATCGTAAATTTACCCGCGTTTTATATATCTAGCAATATTTAGTATTGCCATTGAAAAAATCAAAACAAAATTAAAATTGCTATCCGTGAATAACTTTTGTTTTTAAATATCACTAATTGCTAAATGAAAACAATTAAAGTTTTGATATAGTTGAGTAATTATTTGAAATATTATTCCTATATTTTACGGAGTTGATTTGCGTCAATTAATGCTTTTGGTTGCGGATTGTCAGCAAATTATTTGTGAAACTGTGAAAAATCAATCTGTTGCAGATGTAATTTTTCTTATACGTGTACTGCAAAGTGTGCGCCGCATCTGATGGTAAGTGGAGCTGTCCAATAGAATGTCGACTGACGAGAGATGATTACCCCTCAGTGGACACAATTATGTTGGAACCGGATATACACTGATCCCAGAACGCGACACACGTAGGGGCCGTTCAAGTATTACGTAACGCAATTTGGGGAGTCTTTTAAAATGTTACGATGCGTTACAGGTGCGGGAGGGGATTGGGGACGTACAAAGCGTTACGTAACATTGTTTTTTTTTATTTTAAATGGATAGTAAAGGTATTTTAGCGACTTTCTGGTAGTTCGCGTAAAATAATAGTGAATATCAGAAAGAATTGTAACTTTAGAGTTACATAACTTTTGGAATTGGTATGGGGGATCAAAAAACTTCAAAAATTGCGTTACGTAATACTTGAACGACTACTAGGTCAGTATGGCGGGTTTTAACATCTTGTGTACGGTCGGTACTGGCGGATATAAAATATATCCTACCACTAGCAAAAAAACTTAGTGCCGTATGAGAGGGCTCATCTGTTATTTGGTAACAGCGTAATATCTTTTAATTAATCCAGAAGGCTATAAGTGGCGAAAGTTCCATATAATCCAATTCCTGCTGTCTTCCATTTCTAAATCTAAAAAAAATCTAATTATCATTACAACCATCTGCAAACCACATTTATACTTATTGTTTTTATATTCTATGTCGAATTCCCTTTCAAATAATTCACCCTTCGCCACAGGGGTATTAGAAGACTCGCGAATCCTTGGTTGCACAAATAATAGGTTTTTCTATTCAGTACCAATCAGTAACGCGGCGATAGCCTAGTAGGGTGTGGAACGGACTGCCGAGACGAAAGTGCGCAGGTTCAAATCCCAAGGGCACACACCTCTGACTCTTCTAAAAAATTATGTGTGTATTCTTAGTAAATTATCACTTGCTTAACGGTGAAGGAAAACATCGTGAGGAAACCTGCATACCTGATAAAGTCTCTATTAGGAATTTTCGAGGGTATGAAGTCTACCAACCCACACTAGGCCAGCGTGGTGGACCCTCTCAGTAGTAGAGGAGGCCCGTGCCCAACAGCGGGACAGTATATAATACAGGGCTGTTATTATTATATTATTATATTATCATCAATCCGGATTCATCACAATCGGTCTGATAAGTCACCAACGTAGCTTATATTCTACCTCGCATCTTCAACGTATGCTAATTAATCAATTACGAGCATGTTAATTGCCATAGAATCAATTCGGAGTCTGGAAGCCTGCCCCATATTGGATCCCTCCTAGTCGAATTTCGGCCGCAGTGACCAATCTTCGCGGAGATCAACCAAGTACGCAGGAGATATAGTGCACAAGTGTGTGCGCATTACACAAACACTGCCTGAAAACTAATCTTCACTCTTTAAATTATATATTAACCCCCTTATTCATAGACGTTATTTATCTAAGGACGGAGCATTGCTGTAATACCAAATCTGTTTCTCAGTGCTTACGGCATGGCAGCCTTCGCAGTGCGTAGACATAGGGCCGTTGTGATTGGCTAATATTGAGATACAACTTGAATCTAGTTGGCTGTCAGATAAACAAAGCTGATGAAACAGACTTGTTATCACAGCAATGCTCCGTCCCTAGATAAATAACGTTTATGAATAAAGGGATATGTTCATAAGATGATAGAAAATTTTCATTTCATAGTCGTTGGATATTTTTGAAATTAACTGCAGTACAACATATGCAACAGAAGCTCGGAAGGAGTTTACGGTGTGTACCCCCGTGCTTCGTGCACGTACAGCCGTTGGTCTTGCCGATCTCTCTCCGGTCATGTCGTCTCACCGGACTATGAGAAGGAACAGAGTTCTTGTGTATTGCACACACGTGCACTATAATATGTGGTGGCACAATTAATATATAACGCCATTTCGTCAACATCAACGGAACTGCAAGATGATATGTAGTATTGACATAATCGCAGTGATAACGTACAGCAATCACGCTAGATGGCGATACAGGATACTAGCTTGCGATAGCAAAATTTGCGCGACACAGTTAGTCCATTGAAAAGTTACATTTGAGGTTGCGTTTTTTAGAGGACGCATTTTATTTTTTTGGAGTGTAGGGGGGGTCAGTCTAAAGCTAAAACCAAGTTTGTGGGGTCGCCACCCTTGTCCCACGGCCGCCATCTTGAAAATAGGGGTTGAAATGGTTTTACGATGTATCTCTTAAACTATTTATCTGATAAAAAAATGTATAAACATTTTTGTTGCAAATTAAATTCTCTACAACTTTGGTGCAGTAACTTTTGTCGTAGAACTATAAATAAAAAGTTATAAGCGAAAATGTTAAGAAATTCAATGTTAAGCAATGTCCATTGCAACGTCATCAGAACGTGTGTTTATAAGGTTCATAATACTTTTTTTGTACTCTCTTTAATACCCAAATACCCAAGGGACCATTAGGGAACAAAAGAACATCTGCCTGCTAGTATTATTATTATTTCTAACCTCTCTTATTGTAAGAATAGCTAATAATTTTGTGTTGAAGTTGTCGTAAGTAAGTTATTTATTAGCATTTTGACTTTTAAAAGTCTTTTAATAGTCAAAATGCTTATAAAAAAAAGTAGTTTTCACTAAAGTTAAAATCGTGTCTAAAATTATTCGAAATCGTCTTCACAATTAAAAACAGAATAAAATACATCCGCACGTACAGAAATATGTAGCACAACTAAAAGATATAAGTTGAACGACAGACAATCAGTATATTCGTCAGTTGTATGGCGGATAGCTTAATAATAATAATATCAGCCCTGTATTATATGCTTGCCCACTGCTAAGCACGGGCCTCCTCTACTACTGAGAGGGATTAGGCCTTAGTCCACCACGCTGGCCTAGTGCGGATTGGTAGACTTCACACACCTTTGAAATTCCTATAGAGAACTTCCTACAGGTTTCCTCACGATGTTTTCCTTCACCGTTAAAGCGAACGATAAATTCACAAAGAATACACACATGATTTTTTAGAAAAGTCAGAGGTGTGTGCCCTTGGAATTTGAACCTGCGGACATTCGTCTCGGCAGTCCGTTCCACACCCAACTAGGCTATCGCCGCTTTTTGGCGGATAGCTTAGAAGTCTAAATCAAGATTTTCGTACAACGTCTTATATAACAAAAGATTTTTTATTTTAAAACCATAACAAAGTTATTTTATAGATATTCCGGTACTTTGCGAAAAAAATGTAATTTTAGAGTTACATAACTTTTGGAGGGGGTGCGGGGGCGTACAGGAAAACGTTACGGCGCGTTACATTGTGGGGGGTGGAGGGTCAAAATTCTTAAAAAATTGCGTAACGTAATATTTGAACGGCCGCTTATATGATTTTGGCGAAGTATTCTGTAAAAGACGGGTCTCGTTGAATAAGTTTCATTTACGTAATATCTAAAGTCCGTATTCACAAACGTTACTTAGCTAAGTACGGAGCAATGCTGTGATAATAAGTCTGTACTTTCGTCACGATAGTCGCAGTGCGTACACATGGCGCTGTGATTGGCTAATATTGACACAACTTCACTCCAGTCGGCTGTCGATAAACAAAGCTGAACATAGCCACAGATAACTATGACAGCCGACAGTGTTCAGGCGCACTGCGTCCTCATAGTATTGTTTGTGAACACGGTTGTAACTGAGTAAATATAAGTACTTTACTGTCACTGGTATACAAAATTTGCATTAGTAAGGTTTTCGTGTGTAATTAACTTCTATAATAAATCTTATAAAAGTAACTTATGTTATTGTGATCTATAAAGAAATAACTTTATAATATCAGTCTTGTATTATATACTGTCCCACTGGTGCACGGGCCTCCTGAGAAGGATTAGGCTTTAGTTCACCACGCTGTAATGCGGATTGGTAGATTGCACACACCCTCAAAATTCCTATAGAGAACTTCTCAAGTATACACGATGTTTTCCTTCACCGTTAAAGCAACTGATAATTCACAAAGAATACAAACATAATTTTAGAAAAGTCAAAGGTCTGTGCCTTTAGAATTTGAACCGTCGGACATCTCGGCAGTCCGTTTCACTCCCAACTAGGCTAATATATTTTATTTTTATTAATTAGGCTTAACAGCGTTTTTCACTCCAATGCTTACAAACTAACATAAAATTAATAGCATAGTATGATTCACTAATATCAGTAAACATAACATATAACTATTAGATGCCTTTTCAAATCAAAGTGTAAATAAAACATTAAAATTAAACTTTTTTACGAATCTTATCGCGGTTTTAACTATTTTAGTTTTCTCCCGACGTTTCGAAGACTTTGCAGCCACGAGACACAGACACTTTGTGGTCACGGAAGGGACTAAAAACACAGGGGTAATAAAACAAACAAAATAACACAATACACATTATAATTTTATTAAATATATTTATATATACACATTTGTACATGCACACTGAGGTATGAATTATACGGGTACCTATAACTAGTATTTCGTTGAGAGATCTGGGAATAAAGAAGTCGCTAATCAAGCATAATATGAGAACCAAGAAGTTTGACCTTACAGAGGCCGTACGAAACGCCTTTCTGAAGACAAGGACTCAAATAACCTCTGATAAGACGACCATGTTCACAAACATTACCTAATAGTACTACAATGAAGTCTGTTCAGTTCTTTCCCTATGAAAATTGCAATGCATGTGTGATAGGGGCCATAGTTGGAGTAGATATATTCTGACATTACTGGAATAGTCAAAGAATTGTGGACACGGAGTTCAAACACTGTAAGTCCCGATAGTACTGTTTGTGAATATGGCTGGTGGTTTTCAAACGATGGCTTCAGCTTTGAACATCTAGAAGACAATAACTCCATCAGTTCTTTTCTCTTTACGATTAGAGTTTTAAGTGATCTTATAGTGTCTTCCTCTTTCTGTTTACTTAGTTATTACATAAGGACATTTTTCTTAACATAGAATACCAAGTTCAAGCTAGTGCCCTCCATTCGTGCTGTTGTGTTTCTATCATTACAAAGCTTGTTGGTATGTTTGGTTCCAAAGAGAACCATATGGTAAACGTTTAGGTCGTTATTCCTCGTATTTAACGAATGTACGTACAGTGAGTTACGCATGCTGACCACACAAGGAATGTTGATCGACAGAGGCGGCCTTTGGGGGAGGCGAACCGGGAAACCGCCCGTGGCTTCGCGCTTATAGAGGCCTCGCGTGGTGCCTCGCAGGACCTTTTTTACGTTCTTACCGTCGAAACTGTTAAAACAGGGGAACGTTTTTTTACTCTGCCCGGGCCTCGCGTCTGTTTCTTTTTGCTTTCGCTTGGAGCTTGGCGTCGTTTAGGACCGCCACTGTTCATCGACATCATATTTATACTACTTATCGAGGTTTTATCAAGTTATATCTTCTTTATACAAGTTTCCAAATCTTCCTAGTAAACAGCAAAGTTCTATACATCGTTATTTATTTAGTTTACGTTTAGACATTCGTCATATGAAGCAAGACAAAGTTGTAAATGGCGGATGTGTTATTAGGAAGGCGGTTTCTCTTATAGGTCTTATTTTAGGCAGTTCTTATATTCGCAAGTTTTATTCAAGTGACTAACTGAGAATTTGTTAGCGTAACTTCGTAGTTATAGTCACGGCTTACATTACAACTTACGTAAATAAAACTTACAAATATAATACCCACCAAGATGGTCTAATTCTAATTAGCAACTTCTATCTGTGTGAGTTAGTAGGCCATACAAGGTTCAGGGCAGGGTGGAAGGCAGGGGCGAACAAGGGGGCAGACAGGGTGGCAGACAGGGGGCCAGACAGGGAGGCACACAGGGTGGTAGACAAGGGGGCACACAGGGTGGGAGAATGGGTTGCCTTCCACCCTGGATGGCTGAAGTTGACACACAGATCGTCGGTCCTTGTAAATTGGGGAGTAACCTCTGCCTGACCATAATTGGAGGTGGATTCAACGGCTGAGGAGTTGGCTGGGTAACAGTAACCGGTGGGGGCTGAATAGGAGCTGGTTTCGGAGGCCTGACCACTACAGCTGCGGGCTGGATAGGTGGTAAGGGATTAGGCCTGGCCAGAACTGGAGGCGGAGTTATACATGGTAGTGGAGGAGGCCTGACCACAATCGGCCGTGGGGTTAGGGGAAGCATTGGCGGGGGTTGAACGGTTATCGCTGGGGGCGTGATGGGCGGCTGTCGCGGTGGTCGGAGGAGGATCGCGGGCGGCTGGATGACCACGTCGGGGGATGGAGCGAAGTAGATGCTCCCTCCTGGCACTTTGACCTCTTGGAAGCCGACTTGCGTAAGTCGTTCAGGAATGCAGTTGCGTTGCACCATCACACGAACTGGACCATCGCCGCAGGGAGCTGGAAAAAGGGTTTAAGTTTGATTATAGTTGTCAATACTTCACTACGACGCGCGCAGCAATAGTCGTGCTTTAGAATTCAAATTCGGATGGCGTTGCTACCATGGGCATGTCGGAAGGAGAGTGCAAGGGAGAGCACGTGCACCCCCTGTCTAAAACAATCAAAATGACAATGAGAATTATCAACCACAGAGGTTTTGTTATGGTAAAGCATGTTCAAATACTCGTGGAATTTATATTTGAAAAAAAAAATTAACTTATATACTATGTAGTATAATGCATAGATGCAATGCACCTAACTAAAAGTAATTTTGGCGGCGCCCATGGTTGCTACCTAATGTTAAGGATAGTCGTTTATTATCACACGAGCAGCAAGCTCGTTTCCACATTGAAATGTATGAAACAGTTTAATCACCTCTACTAAACATATCAAATACATATTAAAATCTGTTGTGAGACTTCAAAAATAAATAAAACCTGTGTTTATTATAAACATAATTTTTCTTTAGTTTCAAATGTAGTTGAATAGTAGGTCACGTGAAATTCGTCATAATTAAATTAAACAAATCTACTACGACGCTTATTCGCGTAAACTTGGTGATTAGCGAAGTATTAAACTTTTTCTCTGGAATTGTATAAATGAAAATGTACGAGACGTGTGCCAATGTGTAAAAGTACAATCATTCATGGACCCAAAGGCAATTCTTGTGCGCTGAGTCTCCACACCAAAAGTACGCCCATGCATGGGAGCACGTTTGCCGCGACCCTAGGCACACAATTCAGTGTGTATACCTCATGGTTGCTAAATACACATTGAGGATTATAAGAGTTCGCGAATATTTCCCCTTCCTCTCCCTTCCAACCTCCCTAAAAAACCTCCTTCTCCTTCCTTTTCTCTTCGATCCTTCCATCCCCTCCCTTCTCCCTCCCGGGCCCTGAGACCGGATAGCCGTGGGTCGCCAGCGTCCTGTCCGCTGGCACCCTCGGTGATAACGGGCCCACCAACTCCTCACAGGGACTGCCGTGGTTGCTAATCCGGGGGATCGCTTGTACACCGTTCGCAGGGTACCCCCGGAGATAACCATGGCAGTACTCCAAAAAAAAAATCAATCATGGACTATTCATTAAAATTAAACTACTTTTCGGATTCTATCGCGGTTTTTTTATATTTTAGTTTTCTTCCGACGTTTCGAAGACTTTGCAGCCTTCATGGTCACGGGGAGGACTGAGGTGTTGTTCATCCGCAAAGTGAAAGTTACAATATCTACCTACATTTTACAATTATATAATTAATAATGAAATTTTAGCTTTTGGTGGACCGATCTACGCAGAATGAGCACAGTGTCATCGTCGGGAGAAAACTAACTTATAAAAAACCGCGAAACGATCCGAAAAGTAGTTTAATTTTAATGTCTAACATTCGCGTAAACATAAAAAATCATTATGAACTGTTTGAATATTAAAAAATGAACTCACTCGCCGGCATGCAGGGATTACAGGGTGGTGGTGGGGGGCATGGTGGTGGAGGCCCTGGTGGGTACGGCATGCACGGCGAAGGTTCCGGGCACGGCATGCATGGCATGTACTGAGGCGCCGGCGCCGATGCCGCTGTGGCTATCAATGCTGTAAAAGAAACAATCAAAGACATTAAACAGCATAGTTATAAACAATCAGGACCAAATTTGCGCTCAAAAATTTATTTGTAGTAAGGTTATAGAAAATTTATATAAGCGGCGATAGCCTAGTTGGTTGTGGAACGGACTGCCGAGACGAATGTCCGCAGGTTCAAATCCCAAGGGCACACACCTCTGACTTTTCTAAAAAATTATGTGTGTATTCTTTGTGAATTATCACTTGCTTTAACGGTGAAGGAAAACATCGTGAGGAAACCTGCATACCTGAGAAATTCTCTATTGGGAATTTTCGAGGGTGTGTGAAGTTTACCAATCCGCACTAGGCCAGCGTGGTGGACTAAGGCCTATTCCCTCTCAGTAGTAGAGAAGGCCGGTACCCAGCAGTGGAACAGTAGATATATAATACAGGGCTCATATTATTTTTATATATATTATTATAGAAAATATGCTAATATACGAATTAAAAATGAGCATCACGATATGGAAAAAATATAAAGTATTTTACATTGAAGTTTTGCTATTTCTCCGTAGATTGAGTAACCATCGCATGAGCGCAAATTTTTTGTATGATAATCTTTCCAATCCGCTCTATATAATATTAGAACTCTTTAAATAATACGTGTATATACTGTCCCACTGCTGCACGGGCCTACTCTACTGAGAGTTTAGGCCTTAATCTACCACGTTGGCCTAGTGCGGATTGGCAGACTTCACACACTCTTAAAATTAATATAGAGAACTCTGTATATAGGGCTGATATAATTATTACTATCATACTGATTAGTATCACTAAGATTATTTCTCATTTTTTTATCACTGTACTTTATATAAATAAATACATATTTTTACAAAGAGTGCATTATTAAAAAAACAA
Source organism: Manduca sexta (assembly GCF_014839805.1). Taxonomy (NCBI): domain Eukaryota; kingdom Metazoa; phylum Arthropoda; class Insecta; order Lepidoptera; family Sphingidae; genus Manduca; species Manduca sexta. The sequence goes on along the minus strand of NC_051115.1, from coordinate 5,459,369 downwards.
TGTTTTTTCAAATAGTGTATCCATATAATAATAGAGAATTATTTTGAATAGTTGTAATATTATAGTGACTAATCTAGTTTAATGATCGTGATGATTTATTATCATACTGGTTAAATTATCATTAATTATCATGATGGTTAAATTAACGATTCATTATCATACTGATTAAATGATGATTAATTATCATGATGGTTAAATTTATAGTTACCTATTATACCCAATGCCGTTAGTCGCCCCATCTCGGTCCCTTCTGGGTTTGAGACCATTTCCCACCATTTATATACAAAAATAATGTTTTCAATAATTCACGTTTGATTTAATGTGAAAATAACGTCTCTTCATTTTAATTTAATTTGTTCCACTTACACAATCAATTTAAATAACATTGGATATTGATTTTATATTGTAACTACGTATAGTTGTGACTGAAGGAAACTATTCTTCCTCTAAGGAAAGGGAAGATCTCAAGTCAAGCAAATGTTGAGTCCGACCGGCCGCGTATTTTGGCACTTTTGAAATCTTTTGGATTATAAAGTCAATTTAATGTTTTTTTTTTGCACTTACGTCATTGTAATTCTAATATACATACCTGCCTGTCTGAATGCCATAAACTCAAAAACTATCTAACAGATTTCAATGAAATTTGCTATGGAGATAATTTGTGATCTTGGGGAGGACATGGGCTATTTTCTCTGGAAAATATATAGCAGGACCTTTGTCCCAGAAAACTCTTTCACGCGGGCGAAACCGCGAGGAATATCTAGTATACAGAAACCACATAATCGTATTCATCTTTACTGATGTTGTACCAGAAATCATCCATTAATTACTAATATTTTCACGAAAAATCCTGGTTTTAGTTTTCAGTTCTCTTGATCATTTTGTAGTTTAATGTGAATATGGCATATTCCTGGGTGTATTTCTGACAGAAAGTATGATGTTGCCACTGCAACAATTTCTCTTAGAGTAGTAGTAGTGGCTTTAGGGCGCGTAAAATTAAAATTGCTTTTTATTAATATTTATTTTGTTCGTAACTTACACTTTTTGATTTTACATCTACGGCTCAAGTAACTTGTTGTAAAGTGTTATTTCCAAGTAGATAAGTATGTGGATTCATTTAGTAACGCGATGTCAAAATGACCCTGTATAATCATAATATCAGCCCTGTATTATATACTGTCCCTCTGCTAGGCATGGGCCTCCTCTACTACTGAGAAATTTAGTCTAGTGGCCTAGTGCGGGCAGACTTCACACACCCTCAAAATTCCTATAGGCAACTTCTCATGCATGCGGTTTCACGATGTTTTCTTTCAAAGTTGTGTAAAAAAATACATTGAAATAAAACTTGACGGATATTATCGTGGTTATTTATTATTTTCTCCTGACGTTTCGAAGACTTTGCTTTCATGGGCTGGACAACACACATAACTTTACAAGTCAGATGCTTTTGGGTTTTGAACCTGCGAATATCCGTCTAGGCACTCCGTCGCACTCCCAACTAAGCCATCGCCGCTTTTTTTAATTCGCGTAAACATAAGAAATCTAAAACATCAATTTGTTACGTTTAACTTCTTCACTGAGCGTAAATTAGACTAAAGTTTGGTATATAAGTGCCTAACTCAATGTAAGGCTGCATTAGCGGCAAAAATGTGGCGACAAATAGTTCTGACTTTGGGTGAGTGTTATTAATAATGATTTCTAATTTTTTTTATTGCTTTGAATGACGAGACGAGCTTGCCGTTCCGATGGTAAGCGATACCGATAAACAGTAGAAACACCAACACCTTGAATTACACAGTGTTTGGTATTCCACTGCGCACGTCTGGGACATGAGATGTTAATTATTATGTCCAGTAGTTACACTGACTACTGCCAGTAAAAACTTTTATAATTCCTTTTTATTTATTCACAAATACATACATTGAATATGCTTTGTAGAGAGTCTATATCCGCTAGATCTAGTACATTATCGTCAGAAGTCTGGCTACAATGTCCTTCTAATCGGAATACAACATCTGTTCTAATTTCCAGCACTGATCAGCTTCGCAGCTGCAGCACCATGGCGCTGCTACAACACCGCTGATGGCAGCACTGTTTGTATAGGCAGGGAGGGGCAACCCTGCGTCTGCCCTCCACAGATCTGCGTTCCATGCCAGCCGACACCATGCGCATGCCCCGCCACTGTCTATACGCCAGCATGTATACCGTGTGATCCTTGTCTGCCGCCATGCCCCCCGTGTCTACCACCATGCCCCCCATGTTTGCCACCATGCCCCCCCTGTTTACCACCATGCCCCCCTTGTCTGCCACCATGCCCCCGTGTTTACCACCATGCCCCCTTGTCTGCCACCATGCCCCCCGTGTCTACCACCATGCCCCCCATGTTTGCCACCATGCCCCCCGTGTCTACCACCATGCCCCCCATGCTTACCACCATGCCCCCCTTGCGTGGCACCTTGCCAGCCATGCTATTAAATTGAAATCTGAAGAATAATTTCAATTGTGGCTTCGGACACAGAGGAGTTAAATTTATATCGAAAATTTTTGTTTCGGAAATTGTGGTATTCGTCTGTAATTAATTGGAAATAAATTATTTATTTGGATTTTGTTTTTTTTTTATATTTATTTTCTCCTTTAATCTAGGTTCGAGCATTTTTAGGGCAAAATATGCATTTGTAAGATTTACATATTATAAAAACATTAAGTAATTTCCAGGTTTTCATGTTGTCAGATAACTTAAAGAAATACACATCCAATGAACGTACCTAAATTACGGTATCTTGTTTAGAACTTGTTAAAAACCTTAAAATAATTTCTCCGTCTCAGTTTTACATACAAGACTATATTTACAAAACTTAGATTATCTCGAAATAAGGTTTCCCTGACATACCGCTTCTACGCTTAACACGGCAGTATATTAACATCAGCTAAAATAATATCTAAGTTACAATATGCGACGGATTTTTTCTAACCAAATTTTTCTTGATTGTACAACGCCGATTCAGCTGAAAACAAGCTCTTAGTCCGTAGGTGGGCTTGGCTATGCCTCAAGTACTGCGAAATTTTATTGGCGACAGGTGCTGCTTATTATAAAGCAGTCCTGGATTTGTAAATAGGCCGTATGGGCCGCGGGCTATGGGCGGCAGCCTCTTAGGGGCGGCAGATTTCAGAGGACGCTCACTCGATTGAATTAATCATTCGTTTATTTAACTTTAGTGCCTTCCAAAATACAAACAAATGGAAAATAATTAAGTATTTTAGAAACCTACATATATAAACCTACCTATATGGGGCGGCGGAAATAAAATGGCCTACACTCATAAAAAATTTAAATCCGGCACTGCTATAAGGCGGACTGCTTGTTTATTTAATCAATAAAAATAATTACAGCTTGTGACCGTGATGTATCCGACAATATTTTTTTATACAAGCACAATTATAGTAGTTGTGGGGTACAACTGGGAAAAGAGGGAATTTAGAGAAGAATGGATGGGTGGACAGGACCCTTCCTAAGTATGTGCAGTCCTTTCTTATAGGCCTCAATGTGTACTGGTAACCATGAGGCGTACACACTGAACTATGTGCCTAGAGCGACAAATGTCCCCCGTGCGGGCACGAGGTGTGAAGATCAAGCGCACAAGAACTGTCTCGGGGGCAACAAATGTATTTATATTTACGCTTATGTCGCGGACCATATGATTCCTGAACATTATTTTGGAGAACGCGGACATATTTGTTTGCCACCACAATTCACAAAAGTGATCCACAGGTGTATTGAAATCAATTGTTAATACATTATTTATATAATATCGCTTTGGGTATTCAGGGGCGGAGGTACCGATGTTATTACGGTTTTTTATATTATAAGTTTCTCCCGGCTCACTCGTAGTCACTGCGGATGCAGTGTTGCTCATCCGAAAAATCAAAGTTACAATATTTACCAACATTTTACAATTATACAATTTTGTTTTTTAAATTTAATTGTTGACGGTCCGATTTATTCACAATGAGCTCACAGTGTCTTGAAGTCTGGCAGCCGGTCTTTTGGGTTCTGATTTAATTAAATGTAGAACAGGATCCTACACTTATGCAAGCTTCTAACCATCTTCCCTATTAAAATTCGTGACCATGAAAACTACAGTCTTCGAAACGTCGGGAAAAAATAATATGAAAACCGCGATAAAATCCGTAAATTGTTTCATAATTAAATTTATTTTGTTTGAAACTTAAGCCCATATTCATAAACGTATTTATCTAAGGACGGGGCATTGCTGTGATAACAAGTCTGTTTCTCAGTGCTGACGGCATGACAGCCTTCGGAGTGCGTAGACATAGGGCCGTTGTGATTGGTTGATATTGAGATACGATTTGAATCTAGTTGGCTATCAGATAAACAACGCTGAGAAACAGACTTGTTATCACAGCAATGCTCCGTCCTTAGATAAATAACGTTTATGAATACGAGTGTTATATTTTTAACATCGATTATTAAATTAACTTAGGATAGTATTGTTTTATGGACAAATATAATTTCATTTATTAACACGTCAAAATGAACCTGCATAAATTACAAAGCCGATTGGAAAAATTAATTTATATCTTTATTGATTCTTCATGACACCGTTCAACATATTCATGGGGAACTGCAGTGGAAATCCAAGTACAGACGAGAATGGGTTGTTCCTATCACATTCCTCCGGTGGGGCACACTGCACGAGAGCCATCAGGGACACTGTAAACAAAATGCCAATTAAAAACCAACAAAAAAGTATGTAGTAAGATGGAAGATAGAGGTCGCAGGAACACGATAGATGCAGGCCGCTTTCGACAGGTCCGTCTGGAAAACTTTGGAAGAGGCCTTTGTTCAGTGGTCTTTATATGGCTGATGATGATGGAAAATAGACTTGTACTATGTTATTCGTTTTTTATATTCAAAGGCAGACCTAAAAGAGGGAAAAGGGGGGTTATCTCCCTCCTCTAGTCTGGGTCTTGATGACTACTTTTTTTACCTCTTGAAATATTTAATAGAATAAATATTTTATAGTTTTTGCTCGCGGCTTCGTTCGCGTCAGAGATGGTCGCTATCGGGCGGATATAAAATATATCCTACCACTAGCAATCATACCCCTACAGTATGAACCCTTAGTAATCCCTCATAAAATCTAGTAAGTAATCACTTCGGTCTAAATTTAGTTGCTTTTCCCTCCCCTGTCTTATTTTGTATAAAACGCAAAAGAAAGCTAGTGCTCGCTAGCTAGTGAAAGGCTGGTAGGTTAGCTAGGTTAGGGCTCATGTCCTCGCCGGTGAGGATCGCGACGCGTTACCCTTCTATTTCCCCCTACTTACCAGCCCGAGCTGGTTACTTAGGTTTGTACCTTGTCTTTATTTTAAATTTTTCCCTAATTTAAAATGTCCATAGTTATATAAGTAATTTGAATAGTTGTTTAGAAATAATAATAATTATCCTTATGCTTTGTTTTGACGTATCATAAGTGCAACTTTGTTCGCCTACGTGATAAATAAAGTATTTAATTTTATTTTAAAAATACTCACATAATATTAACATTTCCAACACAGACATATTCCAAAATTCACCGTCAAATGTATTAAAAATTAACTCTCACCTACTTATAAACTAATCTTGCTACAGAAAGCACTCAGTCTTGCTTGTTACAATGTACGCTTACACAATCCACATTGTTTTAGTATGTGGTACAATTAGTGTACATAACGCCATCTAGTCAAAATCTCTGGAACTGTAAGATTAATATTGTCAAAATTAGGAAATAATGCTCAATAATCAGACTAGATGGCGATAAATGATTCTGACTAGCGATAGCAGAATTTTCGCGACGTGCAGTCATAGTCTGATATATAATACTAGAAACGCGCAGTATATATACTATCTCCGAATAGGGACCGTCGGAGGTGCCGCGGCCGGTCACAAACATCTGCCTGACTGGAGATCTTCCCCGTCCGTAGAGGAACGCAACCATCTGTTCCTCTACAGTGGCGTTTACCTTCGCGTCGCTACAAATCTTTATCGGTATCTTATTGGTTGAATAAGCCTTGTATAGTGCATTGTTAAATTTAAACGTGGCCGTTGTTTTTTTTAATACTATCAAAGTATGAGCCATAAGAGCTGCCACAACACCAACGTGGCTAATATAATTTTGCTAGTGGTAGTATATGTTTTATATCCGTCCGGATAGCGATCGCACACAAGGTGTTAAAACCCGCCATAGTGGCCAAAGTGTCGCGTTACGGGATCAGCCTGTGTATAACCAGTAACAACAGGCCGGCATAATTGTGTCGACTGAGGGGTAATCATCTCTCGTCAGTCGACATTCTATTGGACCCCACTCCACTTACCATCAGACGCAGTGGTAACTGATTATCATTCATTTAGATTTATCGTGATAAATTTACACAACTTTTTTTCTATTTATATATATTTAATATGTTATTATTATATTTTTTATCGTAAATTAAAAACAAAATTCTTTATGGTCCGTCTTGAAAGCCGACACTAATTTTACATAAATGTGTAGTCACTGTTGTGTTTCGGTTTGAAGGACATTGTAGCCGCTAACTACTGGACATGATGATACTTAACATCTCATGTCTCAGGATGGCGAGCGCAGTGGAATACCAAACACTTTGTAATTCAAGGTGTTGGAGTTTCTTTTGTTTATCGGTCGTATCCTTTACCATCAGGCGAACGGCAAGCTCGTCTCGTCATTCAAAGCAATAAAAAATGGACCCTACTATAACCATAGTTTAAAAACCAAATACGATTGAATTCCAACGATTTTTTATTAAGAGGATTGCAAAATCAATCTGTTTCAACGCTGTTTACGAACTACGGAGACCAGACGTGTGGAAAAGTTTTGCAAAGTCCTTCAAATCGGATTTGCTGTGTGATTGCGAAGTTTCAACGATCAGTACGTGGAAGAACTTTCCTATAACAATAAGATAACTTACTATGATTTTTTTATAGTTGCACAGCAAAAATTCTTAAACTAAATATTAACATAATGATTTCTTATGATTACGCGAATGTTAGACATTAAAATTAAACTACTTTTAGGATTCTATCGTGGTATTTTTTATATTTTAGTTTTCTCCCGATGTTTCGAAGACTTTGCAGCCTTCGTGGTCACGGGGGGGACTGAGGTGTTCTTCATCCGCAAAGTCAAAGTTACAATATCTACCTACATTTTACAACTATACAACTTTTTTTAAATTTTATCTACACAGAATGGGCTCACAGTGTCTTGAAGTCTTCGAAACGTCGGGAGAAAACTAAAATATAATAAACCGCGATAGAATCCGAAAAGTAGTTTAATTTTAATAAATATTAACAGTATAAGTAGCCCGTATTATTCCAGAACATCGTTTACCCGTGCGCCAAAACAATCCGTTCAGAAATTCCCGCGTTTACATTAACAAATATCCAAACATTTACTCGAACTTTCGTTTTTTTATACATGAAAGGAAAGTGACCCTTACCTGATGGTATATGGAGTACGTTCCAATAGAATGTCGACTGATGAGAGACGATTACCCCTCAGTCGACACAATTATGTTGGAACCGGATATACACAGATCCTGGAATGCGACACATATAAATTAAATATTTAAAAGTGATCGCAATTTCGAACGCGTGGACACCTTTTTTGCTACATCCGTTAATGAAATATAGTTTATATTCTTCTCTAAATTATTTGTGCATCTGTCAAAACTTTCATTTTGTTGTTAAGCGGTCGGTCACTGGGAGAGAATGAGATATCAACGATTATGGTTGTCAAAACCTGAAAATCTGTTTAGAATAAATAATATCAGCCCTGTATTATATACTGTCCCACTGTTGGGCACGGGCCTCCTCTACTACTGAGAGGGATTAGGCCTTAGTCCACCACGCTGGCCTAGTGCGGATTGGTAGACTTCACACACCCTCAAATTTCCTATAGAGAATTTCTCAGGTATGCAGGTTTCCTCGCGATGTTTTCCTTCACCGTTAAAGCAAGCGATAATTCACAAAGAATACACACATATTTTTTTTTTAGATAAGTCAGACGTGTTTGTCCTTGGGATTTGAACCTGCGAACATTCGTCTCGGCAGTCCGTTCCACAACCAACTAGGCTATCGCTGCTGTGTTTAGAATAAGGTGGTATACATGCTACGCGTCGCGCTAACTCTGCTATCGCAAGTCAGTATCGTCTCTCGCCATCTAGCGTGATTGTTGTGCGTTATCATTACAATTTTTTCAATACCATCTCCACGTAGTTCCATTGATGTCGACGAGATGGCGGTGTACACTAATTGTACCACAAGTTCTTATATGTCTAATCTACTACGTCACTAAAGATCTATCAGCAAGGCTAGCACTATCTAAATAGTAGCGTCAGCATTTTACAGACATTGACTGATTGCTGTTAACGATTCTGTATTTATCTTGTTCGAAAGTTGGGATGTCAGAGCCAACTAGATCAAAATGTATGTGACTTAAAATAAAATAAAATGCTTTATTCATCACGCAGGCGAACATAGTTGCGTTTATAAGTCAAGGTACATGAGAATACTTAATTATTACTTATATAAAGTAGCTTATTTACCTAAAGACAATTTATATTGAACATAAAATAAATGAAAGATTATAAGGTAAACAAAGAAACTAGCTCGGGCTGGCAAGAAATTTACAAAACGGGAATAAAGGATATTCTACTATATGTTCATGGTAAATGACCCGACTGTACCTGATGGTAAGTAGGTCCAATAGAACGTCGACTGACGAGAGATGATTACCCCTCAGTCGACACAATTATGTTGGAACAGGATATACATAGATCACGCGACTCACGTGTGCCACTATGGTGGTTTTTAACACCTTGTGTATGGTCGCTTGTGTAAGTTTAGAATACTTCGGCCACATTGCCAGGAAAAGTGGAGACAATTTTGAAAAATTGCTGCTGACTGGCAAGGTGGCTGGCAAACGACCCCGGGGCAGAAACCCAATGCGTTGGTATGACCAGTTCCGGTCCACGTTAGACACCACAGTTTGCGGAGCCGTTCGCGCCGCCGAAGATAGGACAAGGTGGCGAAACATAGTCCGAACAAAAGTTCTTCAGCAAGGTCACGACCCTCAGCATTGAGGTTAATCGACGCAAGGAAGGAAGGAAGTACGGTCGCTGTCTGAGCGGATAAAAATATATCCTACCACCTTTCTTCTGTTATATGTTTGAGCATTCGTGATTTTATATCAGACATGCAGCTTTCAAAATTGTACCATGAGTGCATCGTTGTATTTTTTTTTATTGCTTTGTATGACTGACGAGACGAGCTTGCCGTTCGCCTGAATACTGCATATACAGTAGAAACACCAACACCTTGAGTTACAAAGTATTGTTTAGTATTCCACTGCGCTCGCCATCTTCAGACATAAGATGTTAAAAAAATTGACAGTTATATAAAATTAATACCATCACTAAGTTTTCTTAAATTTTCAATTAGCAATTTTTTGAATATTTTCTTTCATAAGAACCTTCTCCTGACAATAACAAACACAGCAAAAAAAAAATAGTGAATTCGGTCCAGTCGTTCACGCGTGGCGTGACCAAGGGAAATGGGATTCATTTTTATATATATGGACTATCATTATAACCTTGCTTCGGGGCACTATGTTTAGCCAGGTTGGTGGTCCAATCGCTTCCAACCTTCAGAGGATCACCCGCTGGTTTTTCAAGATTACTTAACAATTTCTTATTACTACGTGAAACAAATACTTTGTACCTTTTTAACGAAAATAACACGGATGAAGTATGAAATTTCCACAGTTATAGTTTAGAAAGAAAAACGATTTATTAGCAATTTTTTTCCGATTAACTTGATATGTATCGTTATATTATGACCAAATTACACAGATAAATAAAATAGAAATAAAAAAGCTTTTTATTCCTAGAAAAGATAAGAACAGTTAAGAATTTTTGTTTTAACTTAAGCTATTATTACCTAATATACAGTTTTTAAATTATAACTTATTTACTAATATTTATGATTTATTAAGTTAGGTTACGCTTAGTATTAAATTTTTTATTTATTATGGGTTTTCCGTGGAGGGGCCACGGGTAAAAGCCTCCCCCAAAGATTTCCAGCGCTCTCTAATCTGAGCTTTCTGTATCCAATCATGACCCGCTGTCCTGATAATCTCATCTTGCCACCTCGTAAGCGGTCTTCCTCTGTAGCGTTTGCCTGGCCCGGTCCATGTCGTCATTCTTTTTGTCCAGCGATCGTCTTGCAAACACGCTACATAACCCACCCATTACACAGAATCATTCCAAATTGTAGCCTATGTGTTATTCTGATGTATAACCAATATTACTGTAAAGTTTCATCCAAATCCGTTCCGTAGTTTTTTCATGAAAGAGGAACAAATATACATACCTACATCCATACATCCATCTTCACAAACTTTCGCATTTATAAAATTAGTAGAATATGGAGAAGAAGTTCTTTGTGAATTTATCGTTCGCTTTAACGGTGAAGGAAAACATCGTGAGGAAACCTGCACATCTGAGAAGTTCTCTATAGGAATTTCGAAGGTGTGTGAAGTCTACCAATCCGCACTAGGCCAGCGTGGTGGACTAAGGCCTAATCCCTCTCAGTAGTAGAGGAGGCCCGTGCTCAGCAGTGGGCAAGTATATAATACAGGGCTGATATTATTATGGAGAAGAAGTGTAGAAAGATGATAGTTTTATAACACGCATTAGAAATAAATTAAATTTAAAAAAATAACTTTACACTACCGTATATTTGCCACTCTTTTGTTTATGGTTAACGTCTGTGGTGGTCGATATAAAATAAAAAAATGTAAGTTTCGAACAAAATATTAATTTTATATAACTGTCAATTGTTTGAAATAACTGTCAGCGATTGACAGAATGCGCGCTGCAAATTCATAGTTAAGACGGGACAACTAGTATATCAATAAAAAATAATTTTAATTTTACACGCCCTAATGCCACTACTCTTAGAGAATTCGTCGCATCGACTTCACAATTTCAGTAATACACTCACGCAAACGCCATATTCGTAAGATCAGAAAAGTAAAACTGAGATTTTTAGTGAAAATATTCGCCATTCATTGACGATCTTTGGTTTAGTATTGCAGAGGTAATGACGAGTATATGGTTTAATTTGCTTAAATCTTTTTTTAAAGACCTTGGACTAAATTTAACTACCATTTCGCCCCGTACGTCCGCATTCGCGGGTCACTCACTTCACGATATCAAAATATGTTTTTACTAAAACCCTTCCGACGCAGCAACCGACAAAACATGACACATCTTCCCTGACACCATAGTCGGAACAATTCGAGGAGTCTGCGCGCACAAAATGTTTATTTATTTAAAATAAACATTTATATGATAATTAAGACACAAAACAGATTACAATCATAAACAATAAAAAAATATAAAATATACAAACATGAAACTCGATTGTGTTTCTTTCGCGCTCATATACTAGTTAATTACTTAAATGGGGACTTAATTACTTAAATGGGGACTAAGATAAAATTAGAACTATTGAGTAGTGTATAGTTAAAATCAAACAAGAAAATAGTATTAATGTAACTTAATAAGAAATAACTAACTAATGCCGGTAAATATTAGTTGTTTTCGACTTCTTGGGAATGATCCATACTAAGATGTTTTTATTACATAGATACGTTGTCCGAGCTCAATACTGGCAAGACGAAAGCAAGGCAGGTAATTGCCCGACATTCACTTAGTCAACCTCCAATCACTGTCGCGGGTAGTCGGCTTACTAACTTTGGTATTTATATAAATAAAATACCTTCCTGTGTTTTTAGACAATGTACAAATTATACTCCAACTGTGAATGAAAAAAACGTTTCATTTCATATGTTAGAAATAAGTATACACTATTTAACTTATTTTTTTAACTAATAAATGCATTTTACTCGACTGTCAAGGCGAGGCGGCGGTCGATGCTCGGGCCCACTCGGGCACACTCGGGCCCACTCGGGCCGTATCAATGCGAGCTGCTAGGGCGGTACATGTGACTATAGTAAATACTGCGCTGTTTTTATGTGCAATTTTGTTAGTCTATGACGCGTCTGTTTGTAAAACGTTATTGGATCCAAAAATATATTTATCGGAATTTATCCGAAGCGGAGTCTCGCCACTAGGTTTAATTTATGCAATGACCTGTAAATAGACTTACCCCGTAAACTAGACTCTTAAACATGCCCGTTTTAAATACCATTAAAATCTTCCAAAAATATTTCTTTTGTGTCTTTTCATAAAATATTTCCCATTTATTCATGAAAGTTTTATAATAAACTTTTCAAACGAAATAGTGAATGGTGGTTATACTTCATTTACAGTCCGTTCTGCTCGGCGGTTCCCAAACTTTGTCTATGATCACTCGTTTATTTTCCATAGACAATATGGCGGATTTAACATTTCATTAATGAAATCGCGTTCTTATTTACCTCTGCTAATATTGTGCTAAAATTTTCCATGAATAACGAGTATATCATATCATCCCTGTGCTATATATTGTCCCACTACTGGATGCGGCCGTCCTCTACTACTGAGAGGGATTAGGCTTTCACATAACCTCAAAATTTTTATAGAGAACTTCTTAGGTTGCAACGACGTTGTATTGTACTAATCGGAAAAAATGGCCGCTGTCACATTTACAGTTGCTGAGTTCAACAATTTTTCACTAGATGGCGCTAAACAACATTTATTAATTTTATATAACGCTGTTAGTGTGACATATGGGCATAGATATTTTGCTACCGCTAGTTAACTCCACCCCCCTCCCGCCCCTAATAAAATACGTAGCTACGCCAATTAATACACAGTTATTTCATTGGTTCGTTCTTAGTTGTATCTCGCGGTACAAATACCTTGTTGATGTTTTCAGTCATGGTTCAGTGAACTAATATTGGGTTTTTCTACACAGTATCTCATCAGCCTACAACTGTCCACTGCTGAACATAGGCCTCCCCAGAGCGCGCCACGTTGCTCGGTTAGTATCAGGGGCCTTATTCTCTATCCCGCACGTTATTTAAACAGTCCGTAACAAGCACGTAACACAACGCATCACGTTTAGGACTATAGAAATTTGGCTTACAGAATACCATTCCACGCACAATTCTCGAAGATAACATGACACGGCCGCGTTACGCGTTTACACTATCATACAGAATAAGGGCCCAGGTCTGAGTCTGGAATTGTACCCGGTAATAATTTCGTTATCTAATACTTGAGATCTAAGCATTTAAAGCCATTGGTCCTGCTGATCTCTCTCCGGTCATGTCTCACCGGACTATGAGAAGGAACAGAGAATGCTTGTGTATTGCACACTCGTGTACTATAATATCTCCTGCGTGGCTGATCTTCGTTGAAATTAGCCGCCGTAGCCGAAATTCGGCTAGGATTTTCATTCTCTTGAGATCTAACTTAGCTGACGAAATGAGTTGTCAATCCCGTGTAAAATGCTGTTCTTAACCTAACCCAAACATCTAGAATATACCAACAAATTCAGTTTTTATTTATTAGTTTAAAGTGGTTCAAAGGATTCGTTATTTCAGGATTTAATCCCTCAGGATATTGCGGCTTCACATACGTTTGCATACAGAACCGTTTATACCCCACGGACTTGGTTTAAATGTACGTTAATTTAGATTAAAGTCCTCACGTCCAAGACTAAATTGGTCTTGTTATTAGTAAAGTAAAATGTACTAAACTTTAAATAGTCTTATTAATTAACTTTAATTTTACGAGCATATAAATGAACTGCTCTCAAAAATAATAAACCAATTGTATTTTTTCTCCTCTCCTTATCATGTATTTTTAGCTTAAACTGATTTTGAAAAGAGCAGCACCAGAGTCCTTGCCCGTTCTCTGGCGAGAACTGCACGAACAGGTAGAGTTAATATTAACGGAATCTAAATTATGTATAACATTTGACAGGTTCAAATAAATCATTTCATTTCGTTTCAGAGAAATCTATGACATTGCTTACACTATGTGTTCGGGCGCACTGTGTGTACTCATTTTTTTATGTGCCATTATAGGCAGGGTAAAAGGTCTCGATGGCAAAACCCGATGCACTGGTCGGACCAAATCCGCTCCGCTCTTGACAGCAACATGTACGAAGCAATCCACGTTACAGAGAACCGGCACCATTAGCGCAGTATAGTCCGGAATAAAATGATCCGTGTAGGAGGTCACGACCCAGCATTGAGGACATCCACGCAAGAAGAAGAATAGGCAGACCAGCTAGCACCCCGCCCTAATGGTAAGCTGCTCATGGACTCGGCGATACCAGGGCCACACATAAGCCGATGTCTACCGAAATTACCGATTTTACTATTGACCAGCTGACCCGACAGACGTTGTCCCGTTCTAACTATGAATTTGCAGCGCACATTCTGTCAATCGCTGACAGTTATTTCAAATAATTGACAGTTATATAAAATTAATATTTTCGTTGTTTTTTTAATTTTCTAATATTCCGCGCATTTTTTTGATCTTTTTCATTCATAAGAACCTTCTCCTGACCATAACAAACACAACAAAAAAAATAGTGAAATCAGTCCAGCCGTTCACGCGTGATGGCGTGACCAAGGGAAATAGGGATTCATTTTTATATGTATAGATGGAATATGACCTCAAAGTTTGAGAGCCACTGCGCTATCTAATTGACGCGAACTTTTTAATTAAACCAGTTCTAGAGAACCCAAACATTTAAATGACCGTTTTTATAAATGAGACGGCCTGATGAGTCGGTAAATAACAACTTTGAATTACATTACTATTCGGTTACTTCAAACTTGAGACATTTAGTCGGTTTATTTTGATGTAGCTGTTATAGCGAGTGTAACTGGACATAATAAGACTTAACATATCATGTCTCAGGCTAGCGAGCGCAGTGGAATACCAAATTGTAATTCAAAGAGTTGGTGTTTTTAGTTAAAATACTATATTTCGCATTTTATATTTCAAATATACGATTTAAAAACATTTTGTATACGATATCTATACTATTATATAAAGCTGAAGAGTTTGTTTGTTTGTCTGTTTGAACGCGCTAATCTCAGGAACTACCAGTCCAAATTGAAAAATTCTTTTTGCATTGGATAGCCCTTTGTTTGTGGAGTACTATAGGCTATATATCATCACGCTATGACCAATAGGAGCGGAGCAGTAATGACTAATCTCAGGAACTACCGGTTCGAACTGGAAAATTATTTTTGTGTTGGATAGCTCTTTATTACTGTAGTGCTATAGGCTATATATCATCACGCTATGACCAATAGGAGCGGAGCAGTAATGACTAATCTCAGGAACTACCGGTTCGAACTGAAAAATTCTTTTTGTGTTGGATAGCTCTTTATTAGTGTAGTGCTATAGGCTATATATCATCACGCTATGACCAATAGGAGCGGAGCAGTAATGGCTAATCTCAGGAACTACCGGTTCAAACTGAAAAAATATTTTTGTGTTGGATAGTTCTTTGTTCGTGGAGTACTATGGGGTATGTATCATCACGCTATGACCAATAGGAGCGGATCAGAAATGGCTAATCTCAGGAACTATCAGATCGAACTGAAAAAAATATTTTTGTGTTGGATAGCACTTTGTTCCTGGAGTGCTATAGGCTATATATCATCACGCTATGACTAATAGGAGCGGAGCAGTAATGAAACATGTTGCAAAAACGGGGAAAAATTATTAGTTTTGAGAGCTTCCGTTGCGTGCGCTGCGTAAACGATTAAAGTTATGCAACAATGATGTATGACGGGATTATTCCTCTTAAAAGTTCTAAAAATATATTATAAAACAAAGTCCCCGCTGCATCTGTCTGCCTGAACGTGTTAAACTCAAAAACTACCCAACGTATTAAGATGAAATTTGGTATGGAGACAGTTTGAGAGGCTCCCGGGAAACTACTACTTTTATAACGGAAAACTTTAGCCTGAAAAACTTTATAACGCGGGCGGAGCCGCGGGCAAAAGCTAGTTTTAAATAAATTTATAAATTTATAGCTAGCTTTTGCTCGCGGCTTCGCCTGCGTGCAAGAGTTTTCCGTGATAAAAGTCCCGATATATAGTTCAGGGATAAAAACCCTATATCCTTACTAGGGTCTCAATCTCCATACCAAGTTTCATCGAAATACGTTTAGATTTTGAGTTTATCGTGTTCAGGCAGACAGATGCGGAAACCAACAGTAATCATTATATTTCAATAAATTTACATAAAACCGTAATGTTCTTACCTAAACGTTCCTCAGGCATTGCACTATCTTTCAGTAAAATTCGTACAAAAATCACGTTTTACAAATAGACGCGTCATACACTAACAAAATTGCACATAAAAACAGCGCATTATTTACTATAGTCACAGCCCTAGCGGCTCGCATTGATACGGCCCGAGTGGGCCCGAGTGTGCCCGAACGGGTCCGAGCGTCGACCGCCCCGTCGCCATGACAGTCGATTAAAATGCATTTATTAGTTAAAAAATAAGTTAAATAGTGCATACTTATTACTAACGTATGAAATGAAACGTTTTTTTCATTCACAGTTGGAGTATAATTTGTACATCGTCTAAAAACACATTTATAAAAATACAAAAAGTTAGTAAGCCGACTAGCCGCGACAGTGGTTGAAGGTTGACTAAGTGAATGTCGGGCAATTAGCTTGCTTTCGTCTTGCCAGTGTTGGGCTCGGACAACGTATCTATGTAATAAAAACACCTTAGCAAAAATCCGTTCAGTAGATTTTGGGAAAATCGATCATATACATACAGCTTTTGGAGACTTTGTTCTATTATATATAAATTTGTATTTTAA
Source organism: Manduca sexta (assembly GCF_014839805.1). NCBI lineage: Eukaryota > Metazoa > Arthropoda > Insecta > Lepidoptera > Sphingidae > Manduca > Manduca sexta. The sequence goes on along the minus strand of NC_051115.1, from coordinate 5,442,478 downwards.
TTAAAGCAAAGCATGTATATTTCTCCGTTACCCCATGATAAATACGCCATTTTTAATCAGAGAATAATGGGGCAATCAATCATGTACCGACAAATTGTGCGCACTCATTGCGTATTACCTGATGATTGATATCTTCCCTCACATCAATATCAGGTAATATTTACCCTACATTACACACTAGTTCGGCTCGCGGCTTTGCGTGGACCGTATGATAGAATGGAAAAGTAGTCTAGTACATCTTTATGGTTCATGTTTTCTCTGTAACAAAAAATGAATATTTTTTTATTGCTTTGAATGACGATACGAGCTTGCCAGCGATACCTATAAACAGCAGAAACACCAACACCTTGAATTACGAAGTGTTTGGTATACAACTGCGCTCGTCTGAGACATGAGATGTTAATTATTATGTCCAGTAGTTACACTGGCTACAATGTTCTTCAAATCGGAACACAACAGTAACAACACACTGCTGCTTGGCGGCAGAACTAGACATTGCGGCGGTACCTACTCAGTCGGACTCTCACATATGAGAGAACTACCAACATTAAAGTACGTATGAATACGCGTACGTCGGTAGAACAAAAACATTTTTACCCCAAAAAATTTACCCCGTAGATTTTACCAACAAACCCATTACCTCAGGGGCGCGAATTCCTCAGGGGTATCAACATTTCTACCCCATGTTCGGTGTAACATTAATCATGATTGTTTATTGATATTAAGGTTGGATAATTTTTTATTGATATTTATTACAAAATGTTCGTCAAGGCTTCGACGTAATGACCTTTGTAAAAGCTCCACTTTGCGCTCCCCGGACAAAAAGTAACCGAAATTAAATACAGGATATGATACCGTCCTTATACTTGAGGTTAAAATGTCTCCTTAGTTCATTATTTTGTCTCCCGCATTGCTATTAGACAAGTGGACAATTAATGTTTCCAACTCTTCCCTATCTTTCTATTTCAATAATTTCGTTGCGGGATAAAAACAGATTAGTGTTCCCTGAGACTCGTCGAGCTTTACCGATTGGTGGCAATTTCGTGCCACTCATTGACGTATATTCTATAGATACAACCATATAAACTATTTGTTCAAAATCTGAACAAAATAGCAACCAAAAAGTCACTGTTATAACCTATTTATTCCCTTGAACAACAAATAATTTTACTTATTTAGCTAATATTTTTTATTCAAATGCAGGTTTACACTTAGACTCGCGTTTTTATATTATGAGCGCCACTCCGTACACAACCACAAGCATCAATATTGACCACACTAAAATCAGTTTGAATGGATGACAGTTCAATTCAGTTGAACACAGTGAATGTTGGGAACGCCAAATCTATTACGTAGTATATATATATGTCGATGGTGCCACTGCTGATCCTGGTTAGTTTTGTAGTGATGGGTGTGAAGGCGGGAAAGTCTCTATATGCTAAATTTCACTCAAATCTGTTCGGCAGTTGATGCATTAACAGACACCGACTTTAGTAAGAACAATGAAAATACTATACGTGAATAATACGGATAAGTCCAAAGAATGATTTATTATTGAGCACTTGTTTTAAAAATAAAATAAAAATAAAATAATATACTTTATTTATCACGTAGGCGAACAAAGTTGCACTTATAATACGTCAAAACAATGAATAAGAATAATTATTATTATTTCTAAACAACTATTAAAATTACTTATATAACTATGGACATTTTAAATTAGAAATAAAATTTATAATAAAGACAAGGTAGTACAAACCGAAATAACCAGCTCAGGCTGGCAGGTGGGGGGAAACGACTTCACCTAAGATATTTGTATAATAATAATAATAATATCAGCCCTGTATTATACACTGACACACTGCTGAGCACGGGCCTCCTCTACTACTGAGAGGGATTAGGCCTTAGTCCACCACGCTGGCCTAGTGCGGATTGGTAGACTTCACACACCTTCGAAATTCCTATAGAGAACTTCTCAGATGCGCAGGTTTCCTCACGATGTTTTCCTTCACCGTTAAAGCGAACGATAAATTCACAAAGGATACACACATGATTTTAGAAAAGTCAGAGGTGTGTTTGAGTTTTGAACCTGCGGACATTCGTCTTGGCAGTCCGTTCCACACCCTACTAGGCTATCGCCGCTATTATAAGATATTTATATTTTTAAATTTTATTAGACCTAAAAGGTCCTATAACAGAAACATCTACAAACTTACGTATTTATAAATCGAACCTTAACCGATAAAAAGTGAGTTACCCCTTCGCAGTTTTTACCCCATATTTTTTTATGAAATCCGCTCTGCTAATTCATTTTCTCCCCTAGTAACCTCGCTTAGTAGTAGTTTGTCTGTCCGTGTGGACGGTCGATTATACCCCTGTTACGGGGTAATAAGTACGTAGCGATCTCGAATAGTGAATATAAAATAGGAATTGTAATTGACGTTATAAAATAATAAACGTGTTTTTTGTTCTGAGCTTATTTGTTCCAATATAATTTTACATGTTATTGTCAAAGGACTATTTTTACGGGGTAAAGTGTCTGAATGTTTATCTATAATTTATCATATACAAATTTTACCAAAGAAACATACAAAGTGAAAAGTGTTATGTGATTGTATTTTTAATGGTATTGAAAGTGTTAGTATGAATTAAACTGTTTTATTGTGGACATTTTTTTTATTAAATAACAATTTACACGTTTCAAATATTAAATGACGATTTAAGACTATATATTTGCTGTGAGTATGTACCTAATGTATTTTTATATTATTATTGGCTAATAGCGAATTAGTTCCTACGTGTCTATGTTAAAAAATATTACAGTATTTTATTTTTATATAGTTTGTGATGTAAATAAATGTTTTACTCAAAATTTCTCAGACAGCTTGGATCTTGAAGACCAGCTCTAATCACCCGGCTCCGTGCCAAGCACTAATGATATGTACTTATATATTTATAACCAGATGACTGGTGGTCTGATCGGCACAAGAATTCACAAAATGCGCCGGGTTAAGAGTACTTAATTTTATTAAAATTGTTTAGCAGTCCATACGGGACATATATAAACAGAAAAATAATAATATCAGCCTTGTATTATATACTGTCCTACTGCTGCACGGACCTCCTCTACTACTAAGAGGGATTAGGCCTTAGTCCACCACGCTGTAGTGCGGGTAGACTTCACACATTCTCAAATTTCCTGTAGAGAACTTCTCAGGTATGCAGGTTTCCTCACGATTTTTTCCTTCACCGTTAAAGCAAGCGATAATTCACAAAGAATACACATATGATTTTTAAAAGTCAGAGGTGTGTACCCTTGTGATTTAAACCTACAGACATGTAAATACACGTTTATTTTTATTTATCAAATTATAGTTATATCTTTTTTATGTGTGCAAGGCAAAGTGACCCCACTGCACCTGATGGTAAGTGGGGTCCAATAGAATGTCGACTGACGAGAGATGATTACCCCTCGGCAGTCGACACAATTATGTCGGCCTGCTGGAACCGAATATACACTGATCCCGGAACGCGACAACCGTGGGCCACTATGGCGGGTTTTAACTCCTTGTGTACGGTCACTATTCGGGCGGATATATAATATATTCTACCATCAACAATCTGTTTCACCTTTTATAATGTATGCTTAGCCCACTCTTTAGCGCGACATACTTCAATACAAATTATTTTACAAACTGACGTCGCCCTAAAGCAAGATTCAAACATTTAAAAGTTTCTAAAGAATTTGCTCCCTCGAACGCTTTCTAAAGTCAAGTGGATTTATTGTCTAAGTTCTAAGACGGAATTTTATTATTAGGTTGGTCTATTGAAGTCCGGTGATATATCACCCTTGTCACTGAGGGTGAGCAGAAATTGTAAAATTTGGCGACGGTGTTTTGTTAAACTTATAAACCTATTAGCTTTTTTTTTTTACTTACTTGATATGTATCGTAATATTATTACTACATTACACAAAATCATTATAAATCGTAGCCTATGTGTTATTCTGATGTATAACCAATATTACTGTAAAGTTTCATCCCAATCCGTTCAGTAGTTTTTTCGTGAACGAGGAACAAACATACATCCATCCACCTGTGTGAAGTTAGCAAGTGAGTTTAATATATAATTTTTTTTATATTGCCAAAGGATTGTACTAGGTTAGTACCGGATTGTACCGTTTTTTATTTTGTTTGTACCTTGTAGGGCTAGGAGATATGGTGTACTGAAAGTTTTGTCAATCAACGCCTTGAGTATAGTAACATAAACTCGCGGCATTTGCAAACCAAGCATCATTTTAATGATTTTATAACTGAATATAATGAAGGAATACATCTCTCAGTGGTAAAATATCTCTGTAACATGGTACAATCCGAAATGAGGGAGTACAAACGACTGAAATGCACGAAATTCGTAGAAAATTATGATTTTTTTCCAAGTACGGCCATTTTGAAAAAAATCACCCTTGTGATGATTTTATCGCTGAATGATGGATGAATATGTCTTTACAGAGGTACAATCCCTCTCTAACAGAGTACAATCCGAAATGAGGTGAGTACAAACGACGGAAATGCACGAAATTCGTAGAAAATTATTATTTATAAATAAAGTACGGCCATTTTCAAATAAATAATCATTGTGATGATTTTATAGCTGAAAATGATTGACGAATACCTCTTTCAGAGGTACAATCCCTCTCTAACAGAGTACAACCCGAAATGAGGGAGTGCAAACGACGGAAATGCACGAATTTCGTAGAAAATTATTATTTATAAATAAAGTACGGCCATTTTCAAATAAATAATCATTGTGATGATTTTATAGCTGAAAATGATTGACGAATACCTCTTTCAGAGGTACAATCCCTCTCTAACAGACGACAATCCGAAATGAGGTAGTACAAACGACGGAAATGCACGAAATTCGTAGAAAATTATGATTTTTTTCCAAGTACGGCCATTTTGAAAAAAATCACCCTTGTGATGATTTGATCGCTGAATGTGATGGATGAATATGTCCTTCAGAGGTACAATCCCTCTCTAACAGAGTACAATCCGAAATGAGGGAGTACAAACGACGGAAATGCACGAAATTCGTAGAAAATTATTATTTATAAATAAAGCACGGCCATTTTCAAATAAATAATCATTGTGATGATTTTATAGCTGAAAATGATTGACGAATACCTCTTTCAGAGGTACAATCCCTCTCTAACAGAGTACAATCCGAAATGAGGGAGTACAACCGGCGGAAATGCACGAAATTCGTAGAAAATTATGATTTCTTTCCAAGTACGGCCATTTTCAAATAAATAATCATTCTGATGATTTTATAGCTGAATGTGATGGATGAATATGTCCTTCAGAGGTACAATCCCTCTCTAACAGAGTACAATCCGAAATGAGGGAGTACAAACGACGGAAATGCACGAAATTCGTAGAAAATTATTATTTATAAATAAAGCACGGCCATTTTCAAATAAATAATCATTGTGATGATTTTATAGCTGAAAATGATTGACGAATACCTCTTTCAGAGGTACAATCCCTCTCTAACAGAGTACAACCCGAAATGAGGGAGTACAAACGACGGAAATGCACGAAATTGGTAGAAAATTATGATTTTTCCAAGTACGGCCATTTTGAAATAAATAAACATTGTGATGATTTTATCGCTGAATGTGATGGATGAATATGTCTTTCAGAGGTACAATCCCTCTCTAACAGAGTACAATCCGAAATGAGGGAGTACAAACGACGGAAATGCACGAAATTGGTAGAAAATTATTATTTATAAATAAAGTACGGCCATTTTCAAATAAATAATCATTGTGATTATTTTATAGCTGAAAATGATTGACGAATACCTCTTTCAGAGGTACAATCCCTCTCTAACAGAGTACAATCCGAAATGAGGGAGTACAACCGGCGGAAATGCACGAAATTCGTAGAAAATTATGATTTCTTTCCAAGTACGGCCATTTTCAAATAAATAATCATTCTGATGATTTTATAGCTGAATGTGATGGATGAATACCTCTTTCAGAGGTACAATCCCTCTCTAACAGAGTAAAATACGAAATGAGGGTAGTACAAACGACGGAAATGCACGAAATTGGTAGAAAATTATTATTTATAAATAAAGTACGGCCATTTTCAAATAAATAATCATTGTGATGATTTTATAGCTGAAAATGATTGACGAATACCTCTTTCAGAGGTACAATCCCTCTCTAACAGAGTACAATCCGAAATGAGGGAGTACAAACGACGGAAATGCACGAAATTGGTAGAAAATTATTATTTATAAATAAAGTACGGCCATTTTCAAATAAATAATCATTGTGATGATTTTATAGCTGAAAATGATTGACGAATACCTCTTTCAGAGGTACAATCCCTCTCTAACAGAGTACAATCCGAAATGAGGGAGTACAAACGACGGAAATGCACGAAATTCGTAGAAAATTATTATTTATAAATAAAGTACGGCCATTTTCAAATAAATAATCATTGTGATGATTTTATAGCTGAAAATGATTGACGAATACCTCTTTCAGAGGTACAATCCCTCTCTAACAGACGACAATCCGAAATGAGGTAGTACAAACGACGGAAATGCACGAAATTCGTAGAAAATTATTATTTATAAATAAAGTACGGCCATTTTCAAATAAATAATCATTGTGATTATTTTATAGCTGGATATGATGGACAAATACGTCTGTCAGAGGTACAATCCCTCTCTAATAGAGTACAATCCAAAATGAGGGAGTACAAACGACGGAAATGCACGAAATTCGTAGAAAATTATGATTTTTTTCCAAGTACGGCCATTTTGAAAAAAATCACCCTTGTGATGATTTTATCGCTGAATGTGATGGATGAATATGTCCTTCAGAGGTACAATCCCTCTCTAACAGAGTACAATCCGAAATGAGGGAGTACAAACGACGGAAATGTACGAAATTCGTAGAAAATTATGATTTTTTTCCAAGTACGGCCATTTTGAAAAAAATCACCCTTGTGATGATTTTATCGCTGAATGTGATGGATGAATATGTCTTACAGAGGTACAATCTCTCTCTAACAGAGTACAATCCGAAATGAGGGAGTACAAACGACGGAAATGCACGAAATTCGTAGAAAATTATTATTTATAAATAAAGCACGGCCATTTTCAAATAAATAATCATTGTGATGATTTTATAGCTGAAAATGATTAACGAATACGTCTTTCAGAGGTACAATCCCTCTCTAACAGAGTACAATCCGAAATGAGGGAGTACAAACGACGGAAATGCACGAAATTCGTAGAAAATTATGATTTTTTTCCAAGTACGGCCATTTTGAAAAAAATCACCCTTGTGATGATTTTATCGCTGAATGTGATGGATGAATATGTCTTTCAGAGGTACAATCCCTCTCTAACAGAGTACAATCCGAAATGAGGGAGTACAAACGACGGAAATGCACGAAATTGGTAGAAAATTATTATTTATAAATAAAGTACGGCCATTTTCAAATAAATAATCATTGTGATGATTTTATAGCTGAAAATGATTGACAAATACCTCTTTCAGAGGTACAATCCCTCTCTAGCAGACGACAATCTGAAATGAGGTAGTACAAACGACGGAAATGCACGAAATTCGTAGAAAATTATTATTTATAAATAAAGTACGGCCATTTTCAAATAAATAATCATTGTGATTATTTTATAGCTGGATATGATGGACAAATACGTCTGTCAGAGGTACAATCCCTCTCTAATAGAGTACAATCCAAAATGAGGGAGTACAAACGACAGAAATGCACGAAATTCGTAGAAAATTATGATTTTTTTCCAAGTACGGCCATTTTGAAAAAAATCACCCTTGTGATGATTTGATCGCTGAATGTGATGGATGAATATGTCCTTCAGAGGTACAATCCCTCTCTAACAGAGTACAATCCGAAATGAGGGAGTACAAACGACGGAAATGCACGAAATTCGTAGAAAATTATTATTTATAAATAAAGCACGGCCATTTTCAAATAAATAATCATTGTGATGATTTTATAGCTGAAAATGATTAACGAATACCTCTTTCAGAGGTACAATCCCTCTCTAACAGAGTACAATCCGAAATGAGGGAGTACAAACGACGGAAATGCACGAAATTCGTAGAAAATTATTATTTATAAATAAAGTACGGCCATTTTCAAATAAATAATCATTGTGATGATTTTATAGCTGAAAATGATTGACGAATACCTCTTTCAGAGGTACAATCCCTCTCTAACAGAGTACAACCCGAAATGAGGGAGTGCAAACGACGGAAATGCACGAATTTCGTAGAAAATTATTATTTATAAATAAAGTACGGCCATTTTCAAATAAATAATCATTGTGATTATTTTATAGCTGGATATGATGGACAAATACGTCTGTCAGAGGTACAATCCCTCTCTAATAGAGTACAATCCAAAATGAGGGAGTACAAACGACGGAAATGCACGAAATTCGTAGAAAATTATGATTTTTTTCCAAGTACGGCCATTTTGAAAAAAATCACCCTTGTGATGATTTTATCGCTGAATGTGATGGATGAATATGTCTTTCAGAGGTACAATCCCTCTCTAACAGAGTACAATCCGAAATGAGGGAGTACAAACGACGGAAATGCACGAAATTGGTAGAAAATTATTATTTATAAATAAAGTACGGCCATTTTCAAATAAATAATCATTGTGATTATTTTAGAGCTGGATATGATGGACAAATACGTCTGTCAGAGGTACAATCCCTCTCTAATAGAGTACAATCCAAAATGAGGGAGTACAAACGACGGAAATGCACGAAATTCGTAGAAAATTATGATTTTTTTCCAAGTACGGCCATTTTGAAAAAAATCACCCTTGTGATGATTTTATCGCTGAATGTGATGGATGAATATGTCCTTCAGAGGTACAATCCCTCTCTAACAGAGTACAATCCGAAATGAGGGAGTACAAACGACGGAAATGTACGAAATTCGTAGAAAATTATGATTTTTTTCCAAGTACGGCCATTTTGAAAAAAATCACCCTTGTGATGATTTTATCGCTGAATGTGATGGATGAATATGTCTTTCAGAGGTACAATCCCTCTCTAACAGAGTACAATCCGAAATGAGGGAGTACAAACGACGGAAATGCACGAAATTGGTAGAAAATTATTATTTATAAATAAAGTACGGCCATTTTCAAATAAATAATCATTGTAATGATTTTATAGCTGAAAATGATTGACGAATACCTCTTTCAGAGGTACAATCCCTCTCTAACAGACGACAATCTGAAATGAGGTAGTACAAACGACGGAAATGCATGAAATTCGTAGAAAATTATGATTTCTTTCCAAGTACGGCCATTTTGAAAAAAATCACCCTTGTGATGATTTTATCGCTGAATGTGATGGATGAATATGTCTTACAGAGGTACAATCCCTCTCTAACAGAGTACAATCCGAAATGAGGGAGTACAAACGACGGAAATGCACGAAATTCGTAGAAAATTATTATTTATAAATAAAGTACGGCCATTTTCAAATAAATAATCATTGTGATGATTTTATAGCTGAAAATGATTGACGAATACCTCTTTCAGAGGTACAATCCCTCTCTAATAGAGTACAACCCGAAATGAGGGAGTGCAAACGACGGAAATGCACGAATTTCGTAGAAAATTATTATTTATAAATAAAGTACGGCCATTTTCAAATAAATAATCATTGTGATTATTTTAGAGCTGGATATGATGGACAAATACGTCTGTCAGAGGTACAATCCCTCTCTAATAGAGTACAATCCAAAATGAGGTAGTACAAACGACTGAAATGCACGAAATTGGTACAAAATTATTATTTATAAATTTTCTCCCTCATTTCGTATTGTACTCTGTTAGAGAGGGATTGTACCTCTGTAAGACATATTCATCCATCACATTCAGCGATAAAATCATCACAAGGGTGATTTTTTTCAAAATGGCCGTACTTGGAAAAAAATCATAATTTTCTACGAATTTCGTGCATTTCCGTCGTTTGTACTCCCTCATTTTGGATTGTACTCTATTAGAGAGGGATTGTACCTCTGACAGACGTATTTGTCCATCATATTCAGCTATAAAATAATCACAATGATTATTTATTTGAAAATGGCCGTACTTTATTTATAAATAATAATTTTCTACGAATTTCGTGCATTTCCGTCGTTTGTACTACCTCATTTCAGATTGTCGTCTGCTAGAGAGGGATTGTACCTCTGAAAGATGTATTCGTCAATCATTTTCAGCTATAAAATCATCACAATGATTATTTATTTGAAAATGGCCGTACTTTATTTATAAATAATAATTTTCTACGAATTTCGTGCATTTCCGCCGGTTGTACTCCCTCATTTCGGATTGTACCATGTTAGAGAGGTATTTTACCACTGAGAGACGTATTCCTTCATTACATTCAGTTATAAAATCATTAAAATGATGCTTGGTTTGCAAATGCCGCGAGTTTATGTTACTATACTCAAGGCGTTGATTGACAAAACTTTCAGTACACCATATCTCCTAGCCCTATAAGGTACAAACAAAATAAAAAACGGTACAATCCGGTACTAACCTAGTACAATCCTTTGGCAATATAAAAAAATATATATTTTAAACTCACTTGCTAACTTCACACAGGTCATCCATCCTCACAAACTTTCGCATTTATAATATTAGTAGAATATAGTTTTATTTATTTAGATTGTTTTTAGGTAGATATGCGATTCATCATTTAGTATACAAAATAAGTAAAATTACCCCAATTGTTTTGTTTCACTTAGGGGCCGTTCAAGTATTACGTAACGTTAATAAATATTTACAATTATTTTACGCAAAATACCAGAAAGTCGATAAAATACCTTTGTTATTGTTTTAAGAGTAAAAAAACAATGTTACATAACGCTTTATATGAAAGATAAATGGTAAAGTGGGGTAAGTGAACATGCAGGAGGTAAATACCCATTAACTGATATTTTTATTAATAATCATAGTTCTAAAAATATATGGAGGGGACATCGGCAAGACAAGTCATCCAAAAATTTTGCACTCTTGTGATGGTTACTCAATCTACAGAGAAATAGCAAAACATCAATGTAAAATACTTTATTACCGTATCGTGACTTGCACATTTTTAATGCGCATAATAACATTATATTGGGATTATATTATGTAAATTTGCTATTTTGTATTAATATCTAAGGACACTGTTCTTGTCACACGGACATTTTAAATAAGACAGCGACTTATTACCAACTAGCTTCCGCTCGCAGCTTCGCCCGCGTGGATTTCGGACTTCAAAAATGGAGCCGGTCGCGAACGTTCGAGAATGTTCGTTTTACGAAGCTACTCGCTAGGTGATTCGCTAGCCTCTAGGTGCCAAGTAAGCCGCCTGCCTGTGCGTTCGCGACCTTATACATATACAAAAATAATCCTTATAGCATGATTCAGTATTCACGCATTATGGCTTATTATTAGCGTATTTCATGTATAACTTTGGTGTTTCTATACCGATTTCTATGATTCTTTTTTATGGAATATTTAATAATGTCAACTTTTTTAATTAGGGATGACTGAGAGTGTTATAAACGTAAGAGTAGACAAATATAATGAGAAAGCTTCGAACTGCTAAGCTATCGGGAGTTACACGTGTTATTGTGAGTCAACCATAGAAGATAGACATATGCTATCGTGGGATATTTTTTACATAATTTTAAGGAGAACATTTCCGTCATACATGATTTCTGTGTAGCTTTAACCATTAAGGTTGCACACGCGCCGGAAGCTTAAAAAATGGAGTAACTTCTCCCGTTTTCCCAACATTTCCCTTCACTGCTCTGCTCCTATTAATTGTAGCGTGATGAAAAGTATACTATAACCAGCACAGGAGTATGACAAATAATTGTACCAAGTTTCATTAAAATCCGTCGAGTAGTTTTTGTTTCTATAACGGTTATACAGACAGACAGACAGACAGACAGACAGACAGACAGACAAAAATTTTACTAATTGCATTTTTGGCATCAGTATCGATCCCTAATCACCCCCTGATAGTTATTTTGGAAATATATTTCATGTACAGAATTGACCTCTCTACAGATTTATTATAAGTATAGAAGATATATAGATTAGTAATACTTAACTTTTGGAAGCGGCGATAGCCTAGTTGGGTGTGGAACGGACTGCCAAGACGAATGTCCGCAGGTTCAAAACCCAAGCATACCTCTGACTTTTCTGAAAATCATGTGTGTATTCTTTGTTTAATAACTTTTGGAGCAAAAATTTTGTCCTGGTGTTCGGTCTATAACTAACTATATAGTTTAACGTCTTTGTTAATAACTATTAAAATTATAAAAATACATCGAAGAAATTTCTATTATATAATGTAACTTACTTGTAGTCAAACTTTGTAAAAAAATCACTAACCGAGCAATAAATGTCAATTTATATGTGAAGTTAGTTCAACATTTACATTTTTTTCTCTATTAATATCGCATTTCTATTCACCCCTATTCATTTATTCAAGTTCCTTGTAAAGTATTACATAAAAGGTTTTTACAATACAAGTTCTATTTAATGAAAACATGCATTAAAATATAATTGCTAGCTCCACTTCAACCATTTTTCGCACTAAAAGTGTCTAAAATTAAATATTCCATAATAACCGCTTCTTATCTGATCTGACGTTGGTGCAATAAATCTACGTCAGTTTATCTGACGTTTCAAATCGCGCCGCTAGATGGCGTTATTACAATGTTATCATGAAAGCACTAAATTAAGTTAAAACAATTAAAAGAGGTTACGAGGAAGGTAAAATAATAAAAAGTATCATTTTTTTTAATTTTGTGTCGTTTTAACACACACAAGTAACTAACGCGCACTTGTTAAGTTTGATGATCCAAAAAAGCATTATTTCTTATGTTTACGCGAATGTCAAATATCGAAATAAATCTCTTTTTTTAGATTTTATGGCAGTTTTTATATTACAATTTTCTTCCGATGTTTCGGGGACTTTGCAGCCTTTATGGTAAGGAGGCGAACTCAGGTTTTGGTCGTTTGAAAAGCCAACGTCACAACTTAAGTGTGCCACTATGGCGGATTTTAAACCTAGTATATAGTGCTCATTATTTGAGTGGATATAAATATACTAGCACCAGCAACCAATTTCTAATTTATTATATAAAATACACCCAGAATTCCCGCATATATCCCCAAAGACGTACGTAACCAAGGCACCTGCTTTTCACCATCTCATGATACGATAAGTCGCAAGCCATATCGGACACGAATTCAATACTACGGACTGAATAGCAAAATCAAATAATCTTTCACGACTCGGAATTTGAACCTGATATAAAGCGCTGTCTTAGCGCATGCAATACAACCACGTCATTAAAGCAGTCAGATAAAAACATATCGATCTGACCCATTATTTGCTTTTCAATGTACCCCGTTTTATAAATATTTAACGATTCTACCCCAATGACGTGTTTTCCCGCCATTAAACTAATCGCGTGATGTCCACTATCTGTTCGGGAACATACCCCATAACTCTCTGATAAAGGTTAGGTTTCAAAGACATTGAGCTGGAAATAAAATTGTAACTTTATTATAAGTGTATAGAATTCAATTTGGGGTATAACTAGGTTTTATCAGTTAAATAATAGTAATTTTCACTTTTTAAAGGTGTGAGTTTGATGTACGTTTTAATGAATTACGGTAATTGTGAATGAGTTTTAGGGGTAAAATTTTAGAATTTAGTATGACTATGTTTAAGTACTATATATTTATTTATACAGAAAAGTATATAGGCAGACTTAATGCCAGAGGTATTTTTTACCAGTCGACCTTAGGGTAGCTTAGAGTTAAATAAGGTAGGAGCATCTATATATAGTGAAACAAATAATTTTATTAAATGCATATGAATAAAAATAATAATATTATGTATATATTATAGAATAATTTTAAACATATAAATATTGCACATATCATAGTGGCGATTCTTCCACTCTATGCACCAGCAGTTTTGCGACTCTCATTTTAAATGTCAGACGCGTGGTATACAGTTATAACTGGAAATCCATTAAACATAGTGCTAAGGAACTTATCGGGAGTCATTTCGCAGGATTAAGCTTTCAGTAATATCACTGGTCAACATACAATTTTACCCTAAATATAATCAAAATAGCTTTTAGTCGGAGATAATTCTAATTATATAGTTTCGGATGTAATCGTTATATTTCAGTCAATTTAATTAAAACCGTAATGTACTTTTAACCTTCCTGAAGAATTGCACTATGTTTTCGTAAAACCGTACAAAAATCCGTTCAGTAGATTTTGAGAAAATCGATCACATACTGACAGGTTTTGGGGACTTTGTTTTATAATACTTATAGATAATGTATAATAGAGTAAATGGGGTATTTCCAACAGTAAATGTCTAACAGGCATTTACCCTAATTATATTAAATCATAAACCACTTATTTTTATTCCTCTGTTTACACTTTACGATCTAATCCATTATAATGTTGACATTGCGTGATATTATGACAATTATAACACTTAAAATTATTTTTATACGTAAATTTAATTTATATTATTGCAGGTGCGTTCGGGTAAGATCGTATAACAAAAAAATACCACGAATCTATGTTTATTTTTTAGTTTAAGCTACATAGGCGGTTACGCTGTCTTTTTTTTTTTTTTTACTGTCTTACGTTTGTTAGCCTGGCAAGGGCCGGCTTATACAAACACACCGGTCTTACGGGTGCGTGCTTTAGGCACTGCGAGCCCTTAAGTGACCATGCTGAGGGCGACCCTCTAAAGGGTCACGACCTCGGCTCAGGACGGCCACTGAGAGAAGATGTTTTGGGGACATCAACGTTTATGGAAACGCGAGAGGTGCGAAAGAACGACCTAACAATCTAACATGGTTACATCGGCGTCCGGGCCGGAATTATCAGAAGGGTCAGGAGGACGGGGGACGCGGCGAGGTCCTCGACGGCGAGGACGGAGCAGCGGTCGTGTTGAGTGTTTGAGCTTTTTAAGCAGCTCGTGCTTTCTACGTATTGCCAGAGTTATATCGTCCTCTGGATCTGACAGAATTACGCTGTCTCTTTTTGCCCCGCCTTATATACCACAGTTGATGCTACGATCAAGAACGGGTGCGCTATGTGCATTGAAACGAAAAAGGTGGATTTCGCTCTTATTAACATTTTTGAGGCTTCTGCTTGATTTTGTGGACCTTATCATACTAGAATTAGAAGCGTTATTAGAACGATGTCCGAACTTACCCCGCGAAGGTCCGATCTTTTCTAAGGGTTTTAAATTTCTATACTGATATTATCATCTATTTTTAAGCTTACACAGTAAGAATTGGAAGATGATTAAATTATCACATAAAGTAGCATTAATAACCAGTTTCATGTATGAAATGCCGGTACCGCTTAAATATTTTATGCGAAAAAAAAATATTACCGAGACTCCTCGCAACACACCGAAAAACCGTCCGAAATTAGCCGAACGCACTACGTTTACTAAGTTCGCTCGGTGGCCGGTGTTGGCGTTTATTTGTAACAAATATCCAATCATTTTTCCCTTTTTTTTTATTTCATTATTAGCAAAGAGTTCTAACATATAAAGCGGACATTGGGAAGATTGTCATGCAAAATTTTTACGCTTATGTTATGGTTATATAATCTACCGTGAAATAGCAAAACATCAATGTAAAATACTTCATATTGCTTCTACATCTTATTTGTATATTTTTAATGCGCATATTAGAATATTTTCTGTACATATATTATTTTTATATTAATATTTCCAACTCCTTCCTATCTATTTGATTAATTCCGTTGGGGGATAATGACGAGTGTTCCCTGAGACTCGACGCTTCACCGCTCGGTGTCATGCGTGCTACTGCTGATCCTCACAGGAGTTGTAGTGGGTGTGAGGGCGGGAAAGTCTCACAAAAAAAATGTACTTCCTTCGTGCGAGGGCCCTAGGAATGCGATGGCGTAGGCAATAACCCACGTCGACCACGCATTCCGCCGCCTCTGCGAATATGTGTCATTTACATGAAAAAATCAATAATATTACCCTCTGGTAATCGGATTAATTGGCCCGTGGGATGGTGTTGACCCCAAAATAATCCTCAATTGTATGCTAATTTGTTTGACAGTAAATAGCTATTGTCGTTTCTCATAATCCTTTCTACAATTAAATCGACCCGTGGGAACTAGCAACCCTTTTTTGCGATTGACGCGACGAGGTAATTGTTCGCTGGATGCGTGTGGCGGTGGTTGTAAATGATAACAAGTTTGTGTTTTTGTTTATTTCGCTGTTTACTTGTCGCTGTATTAATATGCATCTCAATTTTGCTCTGAAATATCAGCAAAGACGATATTGTTTGATGAAATATTTCTACATTTGATATTACACATTATAGACTACACAATAAAAACTTTACCTTCCTATCTATTTGATTTATTTCGTTGCGGGATAATGACAAGTGTTCCCTGAGACTCGGCGAGCTTCACCGCTCGGTGTCATGCGTGCCACTGATGATCCTCACAGGAGTTGTAGTGGGTGTGTGAGGGCGGAAAGTCTCTACACAAAAAAAAAACAGATTAAAACATTGCACACAGCATGGTGGAAATAGATGCAAATGCTCCAACTAGAAGCCCATCTAGCAAAATAAAGCCCTGAATTGCATGACGTACGCAATAATAGAAACTCTGAGGGGTGTAAAGAAATCGCCCTTCGCACGAGGGGTGACGAAATTAAAATGCTTCTAATTAGAACCACAAAACTTAAAAACTTGTGATGTTGAAAAGGTATAAAAGAATTTGTTTTAATGAGGACATTTAATTTAAGGATGATTTTTGTAGTTTAGAAGGTTCTTTAAAATAAAACTAGCTTGTGCTAGCGGCTTCGCTTGCGTGAAGGGGATAAAAGTTCCGCTATATATTTCCCCAGGATAGGAACCCTATAACCTTCCCAGTGTCTTAAACTATCTCCATACGAAATTTCATAAAAATCCGTTCAGTAGATTTTGAGAAAATCTATAACATACAGACAGAAAAGGGGACTTTTTTCGTACACTATAGATATTAAAGTAAAACTAATATGTTTTTATGTGGCAACAGAAGTCAAAACAATAGTCTTTAAAAAGTTTGTTAGGCTGTATGTTTGTAGTTTCCACACGCATCACGTAAAAACTTTGAAAAATGAAATTGAAAACATGGAATTTGTTGTAAAAGTTTGTTTGCTGGTGTCTTCTACTGTAAATAAAACACTTATACTACACTATACTGCTAGTTTTTAATTAAAGGCACCCAAACTACATCAGCCACTCATGGAAGAGGAAAAGGAAGATACAAATCAACGACAAATAAACTATACAGCCAGGGTTGCCACTGTGCAACAATAAAAAACACTCGTATTTATCATTGCATCCAACAGAATTGAATGCTCTGATATACAGACATTATTACGACAATCATACTACAATACAAATTCGTCACCGAGTTAGAGAGTGAAAGTGATTTCCTTGTTTATTGCTTTGAATGACGAGACGAGCTTGCCGTTCGCTTGATGGTAAGCGATACGACCGCTCACAATCAGTAGAAACACCAGCACCTTGCATTATAAAGCATTGTTTGTTATTCCACTGCGCTCGCCATCCTGAGACATGAGATGTTCATGTCTTATTATGTCTAGTAATTACACTGGCTACAATGTCCTGCAAACGGCAACACAACAGTGTGTAGGTACTGTAACAGTACCTACACACTGTTGCGGTAGAAATAGACATTGCCGTGGTACGTATCCAGGCGGACTCTCACATGACCTACCACCAGTAGGTCACTACAAACAACCAAATAAAACATTTTTATGATCTACCCCAAAATTTCACTCAAACGACATACTGCATACAATTTTACTCATCGTGGGAACAGCATAAAGATCACAGTTCAAATGAGGGGCGAATGTGTTTGACATTATGCCAATATGGCGACGGGGGATCAAAGGCCATTCGTAGTGATAAGCCGCTGCTTGTTATTGGGTGTGGAATTTTGACGTTATTGGAATTTGTTTAACAATACTCCTAAGTTACTTCTTTTACGCTGGAAGTACACATGAAGCATTTATCCTTGAAGGAATATTGGATTGTCATTCGGAGTACGAGACTAATAAATTTTATTATTCATCATTTTGAAGCGGCGATAGCCTAGTTGGTTGTGGAACGGACTGCCGAGACGAATGTCCGCATGTTCAAATCGCAAAGGCACACATCTCTGACTTTTCTAAGAAAATTATGTGTGTTTTTTTTGTGAATTATCGCTTGCTTTAACGGTCAAGGAAAACATAGTGAGGAAACCTGTACACCTGAGGAATTCTCTATAGGAATTTTCGAGGGTGTGTGAAGTCTACCAATCCGCACTGGGCCAGCGTGGTGGACTAAGGCCTAATTCCTCTCAATAGTAGTGGAGGCCGATGCAGGAGTAGGACAGTATATAATAGAGGGCTGATATTATTCATCATTTGCTTATTCATCACTTCCTCAGCCATGTAAAGAAATTAAAAAACTAAAAATAATTTAACATTACATATATTGGTTAACAATTTTGGAGTTGATGACTAATTAAAATTAAACATTGTTTTTGTACATTTTATGTTAGTACAAATCAGTATACGTTGATAACATTATAGTTGACATAATATTAAGAGTTTTCTGAAATATTTCTTAAGTCATGTAGCAACAATAAAATAATATAAGACCACAAGAAGCACCAGTTTCTAAATAAAAACGAATCGTCAAAATCAGTTCACCCAGTCAAAAGTTCTGAGGTAACAAACATAAAACAGTCGAATTGAGAACCTCCTTTTTTACTAACACTATGGGTGTATACTATTCTAAAATAAATGTATTATTATTATTAAAGTCGGTTAAAAAACATGACATCAGAACACATCTATCCAACAGCCAGATTTCAAAGTTTAATTAAAAATTTGTAAAACACCCCGCCCGATCGTCGTGTCCCTAACAATTTAACATGAAATATCTCTGACACTTCCCGTCCACGTGGCCGACACGCGTCCGCCACGCGCATGGCACGTATCCGACTTATCAAGGATACCATGTCCAAGGGTAAATGTGTTTTTATTGTTAGAGTATTTGTAGAAATGGTATCTTTTTAATGAGACGAACAAGTTTGGTACTGGTGCCTATCACTCAGAAAAAATGAATCTACATAACAAAATAGTTTATGGGGAAGAGGTTAGTCATACTTTTGAGGCAGGCTGGCCGGTTTAATTTTTTTTTTATTGCTTTAAATGACGAGACGAGCTTGCCGTCCGCCTGATGGTAAGCGATACGACCGATAAACAGTAGAAACACCAACACCTTGAATTACAAAGTATTGTTTGGTATTCCACTGCGCTCGTCTGAGCCATGAGATGTTAAGTCTTATTATGACCAGTAGTTATACTGGCTACAATGCATTCAAATATTCAAAAAAGGACAAAGAGAATCTGAATATTATTGTTGTTTTTACATTTGTATTTTTATTTATTATATTATCTGCAATCGTATAAAAATGTTTTATTTAATGACCGATATATTTCCCCACAAGTTGTTAAGATGTTTTTTGTCTCATCTGTCTTTATGCGTTAATACATGCGATCTATCAAATAATATATAGAATGAATGTGTTCAAAAAAAGTGCATGCACTACTTGGTGGTAGAAATAGACATTGCTACCCAACCGAACTTGTGTACGAGATAGCTTTTGTTCGAAACTCTGCTTACGTAAAAAAGATTAACGGTTCAAAGTCCTCTTTATATTATTTCTTTATTTGAGGACCCCCAACGAAGGATACACGGCATATAATAAAAACAACGTCGTAGCATTTTTACAATTAGCAATGTGACGTGCCTCTTCAATTATAGGAGACCACAGCATGCAAATTTATATACTTATTGGTACAGCGGCAAAAAAAAATGTTATTAATATTATTTAGATATATAAGTAAAAACTTAAAACAGACAAAAAAGGATAAAACATAATAAGAAGTGACAAAACATAACATATTCTAGGACAAAAGTAACCTATATTACTCAAAAGTATTGTAGTTCCTAATAATCAAATACATTAAGCAGTATAGTATGTAAAGTGATGTTAGTTACACTATTTATAACTCTAGAACGGATGAACCGATTTGGCTGAAAATTGGTGGAGAGGTAGCTTAGAACCAGGAAACGGACATAGGATACTTTTTATCCGGAACGGGACGTGACATCAGACGTGGTATAAGAAAACAAAATTTGGAATGGAGATAGTATAAGACACTGGGGAGGTTATAAGCTACTATCCCGGGAAAATATATAGCGGGACTTTTATCCCGGAACACTCCTTCATGCGGACGAAACCGCGAGCAAAAGCTAGTTGGTAATAAGTCGCTGTCTTATTTGAAATTTCCATCACAAGATGTCACAGCGCCTTTAGATATTAACATCTCACGTCTCAGGATGGCGAGCGCAGTAGAATACAAAACAATACATAATAATATTTTTTGTATGTTTATAACTGAAGTCAAAAACTACTTATATATTTATTTTGAGAGTTCACAACAGAGAACACACATTACATTATTTTCACATATAGCAGTATAACGGCAGAAGATAGCTAGGTGTCTCTGCTTACAGTAAACTACAGCATGCATAATTTACTTGCTATTAGTAAATTTTGAATTTAAAAGATTATTATTATTATTATTATTTTTTATTACTTTTAAACTATTTGACTGATTTTGAAAAATCGTTACAATCTACATAACTCAATCTTTATCCCGGAAATGGTGGGCATATTGAATTTATGTATTTAGTATTATCCGTAAATCTGGAATTAGTGCCCGATATGGCAATAGGCGGAGATAGCTTAGTTGTGAATGAAACGTACTGCCGAGGAGAAAGATCGCAGGTAAAAAAAAAGGAACTAAGTGTACTCACTCATCTTTGACTTTTCTAAAGTTATGTATACTTTGTGAATTACCTCTTGTTTTAACGGTGAAGTAAAACATCGCGAGTCAACTTGCATATCTGCGAAATTCTCTAAGAATTTTGAGGGTGTGTGAAGTCTGCCCGCACTACAGCGTGGTGGACTAAGGTCTAATCTCTCTCAGTAGAGGAGGTCCGTGCGGCAGAACGACAGTATATAATACAAGGCTGATATTATTATAATTATATATGGCGATATCCTCGCCCTCTATATCATAGGACGATATACAATGAGAAAATAGGTACACTAGCTTCTTCTCTGCTTATCACTGCGGGGACAAAGGCGTGATGTAATGAATGGCGCGCGGACCCGCGAGCAGAAGCTATGAAAAGCCAAAGGGGCGAGAAAAAAACAACTAAGGGACCAAAAACCATTAATACCTATTTATTTTTCAATGTCAATAATTCTTTTCGTCCCCAATTTGATCCGACAGTAACTTTTGCCTCCAATTTAATCTGTTTAACCGCGGGAGCGCGTTTACCGCCCCCTCTGAGTGCATTCGTAAACTGAGGGTTGGAAAAGGTTGAAAAACTAATTATGTGTATTAAATATTAAGAGGCGAATCAATAAATCAACCTCAAATTTGAGTTAGATTTCAGGTAGACATTTATATTATAACTATCTGACCCGACAGACGTTGTCCCGTCTTAACTATGATTTTGCAGCGCGCATTGTCAATTGCTGACAGTTATTTCAAACAATTGACAGTTATATAAAATTAATATTTTCGTTAAGTTTTCTTAACTTTTTTAATTTTCCGCGCAATTTTTTGAATTTTTTCTTTCATAAGAACCTTCTCCTGACAATAATAAACACAACAAAAAAATTGTGAAATCGGTCCAGCCGTTCACGCGTGACGGCATGACCAAGCGAAATAGGGATTCATTTTTATATATATAAGATATCAGCGCTGTTATATAGGTATATGTATATAGGCCGTCCCGCAGTGGCTTTCGCCGCATACGGGTCGGCCTCAAAGTATCTTGTTGCACTGAGATAGCTGCAAGGAACCGTCCCTAAACTTGTTGACGAATGTGAAGTTAGCTGCAATGTGTACAATGTAAATAATATATTATAATATCAGCCCTGTATATACTGCCCCACTGCTGGGCCTCCTCTACTGAGAGGGATTAGGCCTTAGTCAACCACGCTGTAGTGCGGGTAGACTATACACACCCTCAAAATTGCTATAAGGAACTTGTCAAGTATGCAGGTTTCCTCAAGATGTTTTCCTTCACCATAGCGAGCGATAATTCACAAACAATACACACATAACTTTAGAAAACATCTCATGTCTCAGGATGATGAGCGCAGTGGAATACCAAACAATACTTTGTAATTCAAGGTGATGATGTTTCTTTTGCTTATCGGTCGTATCGCTTACCATCAGGTGAACGGCAAGCTCGTCTCGTCAATCAAAGTAATAAAAAAAATCTAAATAATGTATAACATTTTACAGGTACATATACTTTATTTCATATCTGTTAAAAAGAAGAACCAATAGAGAACCCCAGTTGCATCAATTAAAACGCCTCCTAATGTCTTTTGGCAACAAGCTGACGTCTGCCATAGTTAGAAGTAATGTTAAATGAAAGCAAGTCATGTTAAATTCCGAGGAATTTAATATGTTTGTCAGACAAACAGTGCGTGCGACCCCTGCTCCCTTCATTCGGCGACGCAACCGTGCGGAATTGACTGTTAAAGCGAATATAAAAATGGCGGGAATTTTTAGTTATGTTTGGTACAATTAAAATAGTTTTGAAGACTGCAGGCTACGCAGTCCGCTCCGTGACCACAGAGGCTGTAATGTCTTTGAAACGAAAATTATTATATAAAAACCGCGATAGAATCCGTAAAACAGTTTTATTTCAATGTCTAACATTCGCGTAAACATAAGAAATTATTATGTAGAATCTAATCTTTTTATAATTTAAATGAAAATAATAAGAAAGCAGAGTGAAAGAAATAAAGATTTATTCGACACATAAATTTAGATAAAAACTCAAGGCTCGTTAAATATCACATGCAATACTGAAATGTTTCAAAGAAAAGTAATAGTCAAAAACAACGGTACGCTAATTACGTAATTCTACAGAAACATAATGGTTGTATCATACATTATTCTTTATATTATAATAAAAAAATCTGGGTAACATCTTATGTCTGATGAGGAACGTAATGGAGTATCGCGCAGTTTGTAATACAAATTTCCGTATGTTACTGCTTAGTGACGGTCATATCGCTTACCATAAGGACAGTGGTAAACTCGTCTCGTCATTCCATAAAAAACAATAGGGTAATTGAATACTTCTTTTTAAATACATGCATGTCATCTAACGGAAAGAAATTTCTCAAAATCCACGCAATAATAAGTTATATTGAAATTTGGTGGAAAGTGTAGCTGGCAAATGACAGTAATAGCAAACTGTGACGTCACTGACTGTCACCGGCCATAATGCTGCGTGCATGAGAAAAAGACAGCACGATAAACCACGACTCAACATTTACACCCATTTCATATGAATAAGAGGCTTATTTTTCAACCAATTTGAATTCTGACTTCGCAGAAAATCTTTTTCGTATTATTTTCTGTTACATATAAAATAATGTACAAAAGCAAACTGCCTTTATCCTGAGCAGGCATTACGCACATCCCAATTCTACTTACAATTCATTCTTCCCCTTAACCACCCTTGGAATCAATCGAGCGGAGCTAGGGTGCCCGCCAATTATAGCGCTAACCTATTGAAAATTTATGACTTCTATTGGACAAGTATGATGCATTGTTTTTTTTTTAATTTGCTAATGCCTAGGGATATTTCGTGAGTAGATATTGATTTGGCTGAACGTGTATTGCATTCGATTTTCGTTTTGTTTCTCGGAAATTGTAAATGAAAAAATATTTAAAAAGATAAAACATATATATTTTTTATATCCTATACTATTATATAGGGTAATTTGTACATCGCGTTACTAAATGAAACCACGTACTTATCTACTTGGAAATAACACTACAATAAGTTACTTGAGCCATAGATGTAAAATAAAAAATGTAAGTTTCGAACAAAATAAATACTAACAAAAAGTTGTTTTAATTTTACGCGCCTTATTGCCACTACTACTACTCTAAGAGAATTCGTTGCAGATGCAACAACATACTTTCAGTCAGAAATACACTCACAAGCCATATTCGCATTAAACTACAAAATGATCAAAAAATCTGAAAACTAAAACCAGGATTTTTCGTGAAAATGTTAATTATTATTGGATGATTTTTGGTACAATGTCAGCAAAGGTGAAGACGAGTATGTGGTTTCATTTAGTAAAGCAAAGTCAACATGAACCTGTATAAAGCTGAAGAGTTTGTTAGAACGCGCTAATCTCAGGAACTACTGAACCGATTTTGATTATTTTTTCACTAATAGGAAGCTGCTTTATTTCTGAGTATTATAGGCCCCTTTTTGTCTTAAAAAAATATTTTTCATACGGGTGGAGCATCAGAGAAAAGCTATTTTGAATATATTAACACCTAATTTACTATTGTACCTTATATTTATCTTCCCCCCGAGGCAGTTCCTGTGTACTCGGTCTACACACCTCATGCTCTCAAAGGGGACATTTGTCGCGGCCCTAGGCACATAGTTCAGTGTGTATACCTCATGGTTGTAAGTACACATTGAGGCCTATAAGGGCTCGAGAACAATTCCTAGGCTTATCCCCTCCTCCCATCCTAAGAGGTCTCCTTTTCTTTCCCCTACACTTCCTTCCCAGCTGTCCCCTCCCAACTTTTCTCCAGGACCCTGCAGTCACTAAGTCGATTCTCCCGGTGTTGGCTGAGAGGTCCGATACCCAAAAAAAAATATATATCTCTCTTTGACTTTTGCATTATTATTTTATGTTTTTCCTTTTTAACAAATAACTGATTATGATTATTATGGTTATGGTTATGATGATTATTATGTATTACGATACTGAAGCGACTTTGGTAAAAAAAATAACAAATACACTTTTAGAAACACTTTCATAAATATCTCACCAACCAACCGACCAGGACGTCTGTCAACCACCACCTGCCCCAGTCTGTTATAGCAAAATATGTCCCAAATACCCTCACAAAAATATTTTTATGCTAACATACATACATACATAACATCACGCATTTTATCCCCGAAGGGGTATGCAGAGGCGCCACTAGGGCACCCACTTTTCGCCAAGTATATTCCGTCCCATGATGTGATAGAGGGCGAGCCTATCGCCATATCGGGCACAAATTCCAGACTCCGGGCTGATACTGAGCAGAAAAACCCAAATATCACTTTGCCCGACCCGGGATTCGAACCCAGGACCTCAGAGCGCTATTGTACCGGACATGCAATACAACTACGCCACCGAGGCAGTCTATGTATATGCTAACATATGATTATGATTATTACTATCCGTGCCTAATACTCTGAAAACACCAAAGAACTTTTCTGACTCCAGCTCTTGTCTACAGATGCGGCGGTGTGACGCGAGCTGGTGCGCTGGCTGAGCGACCATGGAGTGCTGGTGGCTGCTCCTGGCGGCTGTGTTGGCGGCCGCGAAGGCGCAGAACAACAGGAGTAAGTGCCATAATACGTCAGCCATAAATTTAAAACGTTGGATGTTACCTTTGCTTTGGGCACATGGAAAGATTCGATCCCGAGAATAATATCAGCCCTGTATTATATATTGTCCTACTGTTGGGCACGGGCCTCTACTACTGAGAGGGAATAGGCCTTAGTCCACCACGCTGGCCTAGTGCGGATTGATAGACTTCACACACCCTCGAAAATTCCTAATAGAGAATTTCTCAAGGTATGCAGGTTTCCTTACGATGTTTTCCTTCGTTAAAGCAAGCGATAATTCACAAAGAATACACACATAATTTATAAATGTCAGAGTTGTGTTTGGGTTCTGAATCTGCGGACATTCGTCTCGGTAGTGCGTTCCACAATCAACTAGGCTATCATCGCTTTTAACCCCGAGAATACACCAATCAAAATATTTAATTTGTAAATATGGCAAAAAAGTTTGTTTTGATTGTTCAACATTCCCGATAGAAAAAGGTACTTTGATCGTTTATTGAAAATCTCTTAGGGTTGCCAGTTTTTTTTTTGAGTGTATAAGGGACAGATGCTTAAATGGGCAAAAAATACGGGACTTCAGTTTTTTACCCGGGACAAATAAGAGACAAAATTATTTTGTGACATTTTTATTTATTTTTTATATTTACCGAGGATCGAATTAGTTATAACATAATATTCGTTTTAACATATTAGTAACAATCAATACAATTATAATCATAATTAAAAACCGAGTCGTATTGATATGTATGTGAAAAAGCGAACGTTGCGTGCGTGAGTATTTGTCAATCGTAGATCGATCGATTTACGGGACAGAGTCTGTTCCGCCAGGACGTTTTAAAATGTGCCTAAAATACGGGACGTCTCGTTAAATACAGGACGTCTGGCAATACTACCTAATACTCACAATATAATTATGGAAGATGGGCTCAATGGACTTGTTTCCAGAGCCATAATAAAATAAATAAATTAAAAAAAGAACTCACAATATAATCGTTTATTGTGAATATCCGTAAATAAATCTCGTAATACCCACGATATATTTATTCGACAAACAATACCAAACTATCAAAACTCCCAAACTTTAATAACTAGATATCCAAACACAAAATGAAAGAAACGTCTAGTAAATCATAACTGTAAGCCCCCGCCATTTTGTGGCGGCCATATGTTTACATTAAGTCAAGATGGCGGTTTCCTATCGGTAATGGAGGAACAGAAAATAATAATTAACTGCATTCGGATCAAATTAAATTCTTTTACTAAAAACTCGTGATTTTTAAACATAGGAAGTTAATAATATCAGCCCTGTATATACTGTCCCACTATTGCACGGGCCTCCTCTACTACTGAGGGATTAGGTCTTAGTCCAACACGCTGTAGTGCGGATTGGTAGACTACACACCCTCGAATTTCTTATTCAGAACTTCTCAGGTATGCAGGTTTCCTCACGATGTTTTCCTTCACCGAAAGCAAGCGTTCATTTATAAATACACACATAATTTTAGAAAACTCAAAGGTATGTTTGAACCTGCGGACATTCGTCTCGGCAGTCCGTTCCACAACCAACTAGGCTATCACCAGTATACATACATTTAATGTATTGAACTTTAATAAACAAAGCTTAACTTGACATAAGAACCTTGAAAAGAGTCTATGGAAAAAAATATAAACTCTGGTCTATGTATGCATAATTTGACACCACACTTGTCCAAAAAAAAGCGTGGAAAATGGCACATTTCGCGTGGCTAACCGAATCCGTACAATAAAACAACAATAAGCAATTATCGCGGCACAGTCGGAAACGAACCAGCTCCCTCCGCAACCCCCTACATCCCGCCGGGGCGCAAGTAATTTACCGTCTCCGGGGCGGAACTGCGCGCGGCTGACTTCGTTTGTTTTCTGTAGTGGATGAGTTATGTGTAAAAGTACAGTTGTAAGCAGTAAATAAAATAGACTAAAATGTTGGCAACGCTAAAATTACTGATTTGATTTAAAACTTTATTACTGACTAGCGACCCGCCCCGGCTTCGCACGGGTGCAATGCTGATACTAAATACACTACAGAAAAACTGTGAACGTTGTATATAAAAACATAGCGGCCCGCTCTGGCTTCGCACGGGTATAACATAACAAAATAACAGTATTTCTTCACTATTTAATGGATGTTATTATTGTACATATAAACCTTCCTCTTGAATCACTCTATCTATTAAAAAAATCGCATCAAAATCCGTTGCGTAGTCTTAAATTTTTAAGCACACATAGGGACAGAGAAAGCGACTTTGTTTTATACTATGTAGTGAAGAATATGACGCTCTTTTGCATAACATGTCTGTTTTAAGTTTCTACTTATATATCTAAATAATATTAATAACTAATATTATTATTTTTGCCGCTGTACCAATATATAATTTGCGTGCTGTATAATTGAAGAGGCACGTCACATTGCTAATTGTACAAATGCTACGACATTGTATTTATTATATGCCGTGTATCCTTCGTTGGAGGTCCTTAAACTAATAAATGTTTATGGGAGAAAATAAGGACTTTTAAGGCGATACCTCAAGGTCCATTTTCATACATTTTGTTTCGGCTTTAATCTGGGTAACTAAACAAGTATTGGCAAGTAAAGAATTTAAATTCACGTCTAGTTAGTGATTAGTTCTCGCAGTTGAAAGAAAAATGTAAAATCATGGATCATGGATATTTCTGCCTTTAAAATTTCGTCATATTAAATTTTAAAGGCCGAAATATCCATGATTATTAATTATTTTTACGTTTTTCTTTCAACTGCGAGAACTAATCACTAACTAGACGTGAATTTAAATTCTTTACTTGCCAATACTTGTTTAGTTACCCAGATTAAAGCCGAAACAAAATGTATGAAAATGGACCTTGAGGTATCGCCTTAAACAACACTGTCAAGTATATAGTACCACTAACGATCTGAACATTATTTATATTTCATTTGGAAATCATGCCACAAACTGTGAATGATTCATCTGTCCCCCATTTTATCTTGGTTTTGGTTACACGAAACAAGCCTAAAAAATATATTCATATTAAATATAGTGTTATACATATATAAAAGTGTAAGTATGAAAATCTAGTTGAACTACAAATCAAACATGGCGGCGACACGTTCTTGCACGAACTATTTTTTTTTATTTATTTATTACGGCTCTGAAAACAAGTCCATTGAGCCTGTCTTACATAAAATACAATTTCTTAGAATTATTCATGTTGCAAGTTTTCTAATTTTAAACTAAAAATTACAATTCTTCGATCGTAGATCGCACGTACTGGAACATTGGTCGATAAAATATCTTCTTCAATAATTCTGGTACTGATTTAGGAAAATTTGATTCTGCTTCTATTAATTTATTAATAAAGATATTTCTTTGTAGATTAAACTTGGGGCGGAAAAAAATAAGGTGGTTGAGATTTGTACAAACTACAGATAAGAGTGTTGCCAGTATTCGAATTGAAAAATTTACTAAAGAAATGCCATGTAATGCGGTTTGAGATCAGTCTGTGTATCCGGTTCGAACAAACCGGCATAATATTGTCGACTACCGAGAGGTAATCATCTCTTGCCAGTCTCAACAATCAAGTATGACAGAATTGTTTCTCTTAAAATTAAAAAAATATCCCCCGCCACATCTGTTTGCCTGTCTGAATGATAAACTCAAAAACTACGATAGACCTTTTCCTATCCCAGGAAAATATATAGCGGGACTTTTATCCCGGAAAACTCTTTCACTCGGGCGGAGCAACGGACAATATTTCATAAAGATTGACAATATAACGTGTGCATACTTACTGGTGCTAGGTCTCTCATATGTGAGAGTCCGTCTGAGTAGGTACCACCGCAATGTCTATTTCTGCCGCCAAGTAGTCACTGTTGTGTTCCGGTTTAAAGGACATTGTAGCCAGTGTAACTACTGGACATAATGAGACTTAACATCTCATGTCTCAGGATGGCGAGTGCAGTGGAATACCAAACACTTTGTAATTCAAGGTGTTAGTGTTTCTACTGTTTCCCGATCGTATCGCTTACCATCAGGCGAACGGCAAGCTCGTCTCATCATTCAAAGCAATAAAAACATATTATCTATCTATCTATATCTATCTTCTATCTATATCTATACTTATAATAAATCTGTAGAGAGGTCAATTCTGTACATGAAATATATTTCCAAAATAACTATCAGGGGGTGATTAGGGATCGATACTGATGCCAAAAATGCAATTAGTAAAATTTTTGTCTGTCTGTCTGTCTGTCTGTCTGTCTGTATAACCGTTATAGAAACAAAAACTACTCGACGGATTTTAACGAAACTTGGTACAATTATTTGTCATACTCCTGTGCTGGTTATAGTATACTTTTCATCACGCTACAATTAATAGGAGCAGAGCAGTGAAGGGAAATGTTGGGAAAACGGGAGAAGTTACTCCATTTTTTAAGCTTCCGTCGCGTGTGCAACCTTAATGGTTAAAGCTACACAGAAATCATGTATGACGGAAATGATCTCCTTAAAATTATGTAAAAAATATCCCACGACAGCATATGTCTATCTTTTATGGTTGACTCACAATAACACGTGTAACTCCCGATAGCTTAGCAGTTCGAAGCTTTCTCATTATATTTGTCTACTCTTACGTTTATAACACTCTCAGTCATCCCTAATTAAAAAAGTTAACATTATTAAATACTCCATAAAAAAGAATCATAGAAATCGGTATAGAAACACCAAAGTTATACATGAAATACGCTAATAATAAGCCATCACGCGTGAATACTGAATCATGCTATAAGGATTATTTTTGTATATATATAAGGTCGCGAACGCACAGGCAGGCGGCTTGCTTGGCACCTAGAGTGTACCTTATGTATAATCAAGAAGAAGTATCAAGAAGAATTTTAAGAATTAAAAGCAAGAAATTACACGCTGACAGAGTCGCGGGCACAGCTATTAACAATAATATTGTGCGGTTCCGTATTGCGATATTTTCAACAGTATTGTAGATTGACATATTATATTTCCCTACTAAAATACGAAAGTTAATCTTTCTGTTACATCAAAACCACTGAACCGTGAGGAAGGACATAGGCTACTTTTTTTTACGAAAAACGACGGAAATGCGGACGAAGTCGCGGACAACAGCTATGCTATATAAAATACCGAAGTCGTTATAGGTTTGCCTTTAATATTAGAGGAGTTCCTTCGATTTCACCAGGATCCCATCATCAAACAGTAACCGGACAATCGCACCACCTGCATACCACCATACATTAAAAAAATATCCCGACAAATTGAGCACCTCCTCCATTTTTGAAGTCCGAAATCCACGCGGGCGAAGTTGCGGGCGGAAGCTAGTATTAAAAAAATTGAATAAGCCAGCTAAAGAACGGGCTGAGTTTCACCAAGTTTTTCAAACAATACCATCTCTCAAAAACTTCTGCATGCATCTGACAGAGAAATGTGGATCGGAATAAAGTAAAAAATATTACTTTAAAACCGACTTTAGTTTTGTATTCCATAAACTGACAGCCGTATTCACAAATTTTAAAACTTATTTATTAATGTTTAGATTGATGATCCTCGCAGAATGAATTCGGCCATGGTGAATATTTCGCCTTTTTCCTAAGTGGGTAGGCAGAGGCGCAATCATGGAATACTCTTCGACTCATGTGTTCTTTCCCATGATGTGATAGGGGGCGAGCCTATCGCCTCTCTAGCGCAATTCCAGACTCCGGACTAATACAAAAAAAAAATAATGTGATAGGACTCTTTCTTTTAATTTTATCCGTGGTGCTTTATAACTAGCTTATCTAGTTGTAAACGTCCCTATCCTTGAGGTTACAACGCCTCCTTAGACCATGATTTTGTCACCCGCATTGCTATGGAGGGAAGTGGACAATTAATATTTCCAACTCCTCCTTATCTTTGTATTTGATTAATTTCGTTGCGGGATAATGACAAGTGTTCCCTGAGACTCGGCGAGCTTCACCGCTCGATGTCATGCGTGCCACTGCTGATCCTCCAGGAGTTGTAGTGGGTGTGAGGGCGGGAAATTCTCGTAATACAAAAAAAAAACAATATCAATGCCAGGTATTAGCGCTTGTTAACAAAAAATAATTAAAAGATTTTCATCATCCTTGTTTGTTACAGATGACGGCCCTAGATTCCTGTCTCGGGGACATTCGTTCAGGACTGTTGTTGGAGACACACTGCTGCTGCCATGTCAGGTGCAGAACCTGGGTAAGTTCATTGGTGTTGAATCTCATACGCGTGGGAAGGTCACCGCGCATATGAGATATTACTAGAATAAATAAGTGGCGTCAACTGGCGACAACCTTATAAATTTCTAATGCGTGAATAAGTATGCATCTCTTTCTGTCACCTTATCCAAGCCATAAGATAATATAGTAATAATGTAGCTATTTTACCATGGCTTCTAAATAGCTTTAGTTATTGCTTTGTGTTTTTATTTATCCTTTTAAAATAAATTATAACTGTAACATGTAGGTGCACGACGAAAATTAAATTGATATATTTTCGAATAGTCTTTACAGTTTTAAAATCAACTTGAAATTGATAATCGGTAAGGCCTACTCACCTTGTATTCGATGTGACTAATTAAATTTATTTTATCTAAAATTATGGTAGGAACAGAATATGTAATTGTACTTTAAGCTTAACAGTAACAATTATGGTGTATTATTTCTTTCTTAATCTTGGCTCAATTTTATTATATTTATTTTTTGGCTGCTGTCTGTATAAGCTTGTCATTTGTACCTATAATTGAGGTGGCATCTACCATATGTAACTTGGAGTATTGTTTTTTATGACTGTAATGATGTTCACTTTGTTGGTTCAATAAATAAATAAAATCACAGTCCGCTCCGCGACCACGCAAGCTACAATCTTCGAAAAATCGATAGAAAATTATAAAAAACCCAAATAAAATCCAAAAACTAGTTCAATTTCGAAAGAACAAATCATAAACTCATTGCTAATTCATTGTGCAGGTTCGCTGGTGTTGCTGTGGAGGAGAGGTCCTGCAGTGCTCACGGCTGCGAGCCTCATGGTGACGAGGGACGAGAGATTCAGGCTGGTTGATGGTTACAACTTGCAGATCACAGACGTCGGGCCGCAGGTACGTAAACTGCAAACTATTTGTAACCTTATATAGCCATGCCCGTGGCTTCTCGTTAAAATCAGTGTGTCAAACATTTATCCCGCGTAAAACCCACGAGATTTTTTACAAACACGC
Source organism: Manduca sexta (assembly GCF_014839805.1). NCBI lineage: Eukaryota > Metazoa > Arthropoda > Insecta > Lepidoptera > Sphingidae > Manduca > Manduca sexta. The sequence goes on along the minus strand of NC_051115.1, from coordinate 5,409,468 downwards.
GACCTCTTCAATATTAATCGTTATATTTCAATTTACATAAAACCGTAATGTACTATTAACCTGAACCTTCATCAAGAATGGCACTATCTTTTAGTAAACCGTACAAAAATCCGTTTAGTAAATTTTGAGAAAATCGATCATTGGAGACTTAGTTTTATATGTATAGAATGTACACTCCCGTCTTTTTTTCCGAAGTGGTAGGCAGAGGCGGAGCTGGTGCACCTTAAGATGTTTTTATTACATAGATACGTTGTCCCAGCTAAATATTGGCAAGACGAAAGCAAGGTAATTACCCGACATTCACTAAATCAACCTCCAACCACTGTCACGGCTAGTCCGCTTACTAACTTATTTTTAACTAATAAATGCATTTTATTCGACTGTCATGGTGACCAGAGATCAATAAACTAGATGTTCACGGCAGTCGACGCTCGGGCCGTATCAATGCGAGCTGCTAGGGCTGTACAGGTATGTGACTATAGTAAATAGTGCGCTGTTTTTATATACAATTTTGTTAGTCTATGACGCGTCTATTTGTAAAACGTCATTGGGTTCACCCACTTTCCGCATTGTATGTACAAGAAATAATTTCCATATTTCAACGAACAACGAATGATTGTTTATCCTAGTCAAGCAATAACACCAAATAACTTTAAAACACCACATAACGTTACCAAGTTCCCACATAAATTCTAGCGTGTTATAAAATTACAAAATTCCCGCCAAACGTACATGAAAAAGGCGCGAAATCTTGGTATTTGAGGTTATAAAAAATAACGAGCACTCCGCCATTACCGTAAGTCAACGGACAATTAGCTTTTAGGGTGGTGTTTAGCATTTCTGACGGCTTAGAAAAATTTTATACGATGGGACGGCGTTGGGTGGTTTTGGGGGTCATTTGTTATAGATATTAAGACAATTCAAGCAAGAAATGTTATAATAAAACTCTTGTGTCCACTTTTTTACTTTTGTTGAGTGTGATGTTATAGAACTCTTTCTTTTAATTTTATCCGTGGTGCTTTATAACTAGCTTATCTAGTTGTAAACGTCCCTATCCTTGAGGTTAAAACGCCTCCTTAGATCATTATTTTGTCACCCGCATTGCTATGGAGGGAAGAGGACATTTCCAACTCCCTATCTTTTTATTTGATTAATTTCGTTGCGGGATAATGACATATTAGTTTTCCCTAAGACTCGCCGAGCTTCATCGCTCGGTGTCATAAAATGCGTGCTACTTCTGATCCTGGCTTACAGGAGTTGTAGTGGAGGATGTGAAACACAACAATACAAACTGCGTGGCACTTTACATATTTTTTTTTCACTAATTGGTAATTTTTTTCAATAATATTACTCTTGAGTGTTACCGAGAAATACTTTTTTTGCGGGCGGACTCGTAGTTAAAAGCTAGTATATTATAAACAAACGCTCTAGGTTAATTTCAAAGATTAGTAAAATTAATATGAAATGTGCTAATTTATACTGGCTATAACCTAATCTAACCTATTCCAACTATGCTCTCATATCTCAAATCACCACTCATTAAGAGGGACAGCAACCTAATTTACATTAAAACTAATATTTATGCTTAAAATACAAATAAACTGATTTATAACTGCCTCCAAGCCTTTTTTTATTGCTTTAAATGACGAACCTGCCCGCCGTTCGTCTGATTGTAAGCGATACGACTAATAAACAGTAGAAAAACCAACACCTTGAAACTGTGCAATAGAAATGACGAGAGATGGTCACCCCTCGACAGTCGACACAATTGTGCCGGCCTGTTGGAACTGGATATACACAGGCTGTTTTCGGAACGCGACACACTTACGTGAGCCATTATGGCGAGGTTTATCTTGTGTACAGTGGTCGCTATCCGAATGGATATAACATATATCTTACTAGCAACAAAATAGTGCTTTATATAACTCATAATTAAAAGACTTGTGAACTAAAACTAGACTTAGAGCGGTCATGACCCCCACAACGCGCGCCAAATCCCTCCCTGCCCCCACCTAATGTTATTATGGCAATTGGAAGCATTATCCTTTTAAAATAAATTTTCGGATCTGACTACTTTATTTGAAACAGAAATGAGGTTCCTTTTTAAAAGTTAAATACCATTATAGACTTTACAGTTTTTATAATTCATTGTGTTGTGACAAAATACACACATAGTATCACGCCTCTATTCCATAGGGGTAGGCAGGATATGTATTGCATCTTTGCACGATTTTGGCATACTTCTCTATCTTCCTTCGCCTTCATCAATTTTAACTTTTCAAAACAAATATACAAAGTATTTGTTTCATCATCATCAGCCCTGTATTATATACTGTAGCATTGTTGGGCACGGGCCTCCTCTACTACTGAGAGGGATTAGGCCTTAGTCCACCACGCTGTAGTGCGGATTGGTAGACTTCACACACCCTCGAAATTCCTATAGAGAACTTCTCAGGTATGCAGGTTTCCTCACGATGTTTTCCTTCACCGTTAAAGCAAGCGATAATTCGCAAAGAATACACACAATTTTTTTTAGAAAAGTCAGAGGTGTGTGCCCTTGGGACTTGCACCTGCGGACATTCGTCTCGGCAGTCCGTTCCACAAGCAACTAGGCTATCAGCGCTTATTTTTCGAAACAAATATACAAAGTATTTGTTTAATAATGACTATAAACTTATAGTAGAAGTACTTCAAATAAATAAATAAAATGTTAAGTTAATTGCGTTTAGACAGGCAGATCGATGCGAAGGAGGACTTTGTTCTATAATATATTTATACTATGTAGTGATTTTTTAGAACTTTTTGAAAGGAATAATTCCATCATACATGTTTGTTGCGTAACTTTAACTTTAACTTTAAAACCCGCCATAGTGACCCGCGTAATTGTGTCGCGTTCCGGGATCAGCCTGTGTATACGTTTCCAACATGCCGGCATAATTGTGTCGACTGCCGAGGGGTTATCATGTCTTGTCATTCGACATTCTATTAGAGTCAACTCCACTTACCATAAGGTGCAGTGGGATCCAATGACGATTTACAAATAGACGCGTCATACACTAACAAAATTGCATATAAAAACAGCGCAGTATTTACTATAGTCACATGTACAGCCCTAGCAGCTCGCATTGATATGGCCCGAGTGATCCCGAGTGGGCCCGAGGGTCAACCGCCCCGTCGCCACGACAGTCGAATGAAATGCATTTATTAGTTAAAAAATAAGTTAAATAGTGTACACTTTGACTAACGTATGAAGTGACACGTTTGTTCATTCACAATTGGAGTATAATTTGTACATCGTCTAAAATCACAGGAAGGCATTTTAATTATATAAATACAAAAAGTTAGTAAGCCGACTAGCCGCGACATTGTTTGGAGGTTGAATAAGTGAATGTCGGGCAATTACCTTGCTTTCGTCTTGCCAGTATTGAGCTCGGACAACGTATCTATGTAATAAAAACATGCTCGTATAAAATGCTTAATATAAAAACTCTTTCTTCCAGGATGCAGGAGATTACGTCTGTCAAATATCAGATCGAGTGGCAAGAGACCAAGTGCATACGGTAGAGGTGCTCGTGCCTCCAAGTGTTCGCGCGTCCCCCGAATCTCGGCATGCAACCGCGCGCCGCGGCGGCGCCACTGTGCTCGAATGTCGCGCGGCCGGCAATCCCGTGCCGTCTGTCACTTGGCACAAACTGGTTAGTGTTTTTAATAATAGATGGCGGTAGTGTTGTGTGTTATCTGATTTCGATAAGGTACGCTATACTATTAGTATTAGGGTAAATCATAATATTTACTACTAGGTCTATTGATAGTGAATAATTCATTATTAAATTTTCTCATTTATTATTGCTTTGAAAATTCTTTTCGATAGATTTGGATGAATATCATTTTCAAATCTATTTAAGAAAAGTCAACTACTCTTTTGTCTTTCGTCTTCATTCTCTATGCATCACGTACATATCTCGCCCATCCTTCCTCTCCAACATGCCCAATAGCATCCAATAAATGCCAAGAAGCTTTACTTCCAGAATGACAGCAGTACGCGGCTGGGCGAAGGTCCTCAGCTCCAGCTCTCCCGCCTGGAGCGGCACCACAGCGGAGTGTACGCGTGTACTGTTGACAATGGGGTCGGCCCCCCGGTGGTGACGGAGTTTCAGCTGCAAGTGCTTTGTGAGTATAATAATATATAATAATATCATCCCTGTATTATATACTTGCTCACTGCTGAGCACGGGCCTCCTCTACTACTGAGAGGGATTAGGTCTTAGTCCACCACGCTTGTCTAGTGCGGATTGGTAGACTTCACACACCTTCAAAATTCCTATAGAGAACTTCTCAGATGTGCAGGTTTCCTCACGATGTTTTTCTTCACCGTTATGTGAGTATATTTACATCTAATTAATTCGAAAGTAATTCTGTCTGACGATGTCCTGATGAACCGTTGAACTGATTTCCCAAAAAGAGATTTCAACACCGTTGGGAAAAATTGAGGCGAATTCGTTGGGTCCGAACTAAAACTCTATTAGTAATATCAATTTTTTTTTGATTTTTCTCAAACTCTATTCTCATTGTTTGCGTCTCACCTGCCCATAAACTGTTGATAAACACAAAACATTGGATCACAAAGATGTCTACCACCAAAGATTTTACCCCACATACACTCCAATTTAACTTGTACACAAGTGAGTTTTTATAATGAAATAGTTATTAAATTTGTCACTATTAGATAAATATATCCAGGAAAAATCGCTGAAGAACAAAAAACAGGCTCTTCCTAGTTCGGCTACAGATACTCCCTTATTTTATGAAAAAAATTGTATTTTATACCAAGAGCTAGAGTTTAAGTATTAATAATAATAATAATATCAGCCCTGTATTATATACTTGCCCACTGCTGAGCACGGGCCTCCTCTACTACTGAGAGGGATTAGGCCTTAGTCCACCACGCCGTAGTGCGGATTGGTAGACTTCACACACCCTCGAAATTCCTATAGAGAACTTCTCAGATGTGCAGGTTTCCTCACGATGTTTTCCTTCACCGTTAAAGCGAACGATAAATTCACAAAGAATACACACATGATTTTTTTTAGAAGTCAGAGGTGTGTGCCCTTGTGATTTGAACCTGCGGATATTCGTCTCGGCAGTCCGTTCCACACCCAACTAGGCTATCGCCGCTAAGTATTAACTACTACACTATTTAAAAAAAAAAAAAAAAATTATATTCCATACTTTTCCAGACCCGCCAGAGATCACAGTGGAGAGGTCCTGGGTGCACACCGGAGAAGGATTCAGAGCTGAGCTTCTTTGTACTGTGCTTGCAGATCCCCCAGCAGAGGTAACAAATATAATATCAGCCCTGTATCATATACTGTCCTATTGGTCTCGGGACATCTCGACTAAGAAGGCTTAGGCCTTAGTCCACGCTGACCAAGTGTGAGCGAATTCGCGTATCTTCGAAATACTCAAGCAGAGATTGATCCTTGATAATTTAAATACCAAAGATTTGTCAATAAAACTATTTTATTTATATCAAGAAAAATATTTCACGCACGCGCATTTGCGAGCATTGTCTAGTTTATAAAATATCAATTTTTAATAGATCCAATCCAATACGATATGGCGTCCTCAGTTTCGCTCTGAGGTGCGATATCAACTAAGACGCTATTAGGTTAAAATCAACATCTTAAGATGGTCTCTGTTTAATAAACACGTATTAAAAACAATTAAAATTATCAAATAATAGTGTTAGTCCTAATTATATATAACAAAGAGTTTATTTTTATGTTACCAGACTCTAAAAAAGTGCCTAGAACATTATTCTTAGTTGTAGTAAGCTTAAAGCCTGGAAAATTAACTTAGAATTGTATTGCTTATTAGTCTTATAGACTAGATTGTGATTTACTGCTAAGAATCTGGTTGTTAAAAATACAATTCATGTGATATGTCAAGTCACAACTTTTTGACAGCGAGTTTGTTTTAAGAAGCGCTGTCTCAGCTGACTACAGGCGCTCAAGTGAAAGCTCAAGTTTTTTTTATTGTATAATTCAATACGTTAAATTTCCACTTAAGAACATACTCAAAAATAAGATTTGTATTAATACAACCCATAAAATCACGTTAATTAATATTGTATCGCTTATACATAGTATATGTTTTCCAAGGTATCGTGGTACCAGAACTCGTTTCCTCTGAGCGCGTCGGAGCGCGTCACCATGTCGGCCCGGGGGAACAACCACACGCTGCTCATAGCCAATGTGCAGCCTGAAGACTTCGGCAATTACAGGTAAGGGACATATTGGATTGACTATCATCGTCATCAGCCCTTCGCAGTCCACTGCTGGACATAAGCTTTGCCATTAATTGAGTAGCAAGACGGAATGAGACACTCGTAAGAAACACGAGCTGGTATTTGGTTTATTCTATGTACAAATGGTGCTTATATACTGATGTGGTACGTGTCGTACGTGAGTTAATACTCAGCCAAGCACCTACGTGATACCATGTGCGACGCTGTCGCTACATAAGCCTCTCCCAAGGTACGCCAGAGCCCGGTCTGCTGCTTTATGCATCCAGTCGCTGCCCTCTTGTGTAATTCGTCCCGCCATCTGGCCGAGGGCGTCCCACGCTACGTTTGCCAAGACGAAGTCTCCATTCCAGAATACGCTTATTCAAGCGGTTATCTGTTCTGCAACATATATAGCCAGCCCATTGCTACTTCAACCTACACACTTATCGAGTTAGCTATACTTCCCTTTATATTAATTGGACTGCCTTGGTGGCGTAGTTCTACGAGTATGACCGCGCTGAGGTCCTGAGATAGGATTTCGGTCAAAAAAGGGACTGGGTTTTTCCATCTTAAAAATTGATCAGTCCCAGCTCGGAGTCAGGAAGTAGGCGGTGATACCCCCGTGCCTCATGCACGTAAAGCCGTTGGTCCTGCGCCTGATCTCTCTCCGGTCATGTCAAGCCGTCTCATCGAACTATAAGAAGGAACAGAGAGTGCACCTGTATATTGCGCCCACACTTGATCACTTTGAGATTGGTCGCCGTGGCTGAAATTCGGCTAGGTAGAAATCATTAGTCGGAACTCGGAACTGGTCGCAGTCAAGATGTCCTACGACCATTGGGCCGTACCAATAGATGACACTCAATTTCTTTCTTAAGTGTGATATCAGCAGCGACGCTCTTACTTCGAGGAGTCGTTGCTTGGTTTTGATCCGCCAGACATCTGTCTAGACAGACCGCTCCATTCCCAACTAGCTATCGTGGACTTGGAGTCTTTAAATGATTTAAATTGTCTTGTTTGCAGCTGCGTGGCGGACAACAGCCTGGGTCGCGCGCGGCAGCACGTGGAGGTGTCAGGCCGGCCCGGGCCTGCGCGCTTTACCTCGCCTCCGCTAGCGCGCTCCAACACCGTCTACACGCTGGCCTTCGCCGTGGACAGCTACCCGCCGCTGGACGAGCTGCGGCTGCTGTACCGGCAGTTGGCGGTGAGATATTCAGCTGAAATTGCACAGATGATGGCAAAAGGGCATTCTAAATAAAAAATATCTTCATAAAACATATTTTTGACTATTTTACGAATTTTAACGCGGTTTTTATATATTTTAATTTTCGGCTGATATTTCGAAGACTGTAACCTTCATAGTCTAATTTCTCGTAACTATGGAAGCGACTACAGCTACCAGCGAGAAGTCTCCGACAATTGATCTGATAGCGCTGCGCTCTTCATCCCAAGCTAGGCAGAATTCGAACGTATGTTAAGCCGTATCCTGCGGGCAGTTGTCTCTTCCGTACCTACGATCCTCAAAGACTCACCGAATTGTTTTGGTTGCCTGCACCATAAGTACCACCTTAATACCAGTGGATACGGGCCTAAATTTCCCCTCCATCGCAGATGAACGAGACGTTCCAGCAGCCGGGGCGGTGGCACGACGTGGTGCTGCCGCCGCCGGAGTCGCGCGGCGCGCTGACGCACCGCGTGGCGCACGAGCTGCGTGGGCTGCAGCCCGCCGCTGTGTACGAGGCCATCGTGCAGGCCAAGAACAGATACGGGTGGAATGAGGTGGGTGGAGCGAAAATACAATTAAATACAATTTTACACCTTAAAATTATTTTACCGCACTTGGCCAGCGTGGTGGACTAAGGCCTATTGCCTCTCAGTAGTAGAGGAGGCCCGTGCCCAACAGTGGGACAGTATATAATACAGGGCTGATATTATTATTATTATTAAAATTATTTTAGTACGAATATTGAAAAATTGTTTTTTTTTGCGAACGTAGTGTAGGACGCCCTCCAGCGAGGTGGAGTGACGATCTGCTGTCGCTGGTAAGAACTGGATGCGACAGGTCGAAGACAGGGTGAAATGGTGCATATTGGAGGAGACCTATCTCCAGCAGTGGACAAAGATATAGGCTGATGATGATGACGAATTTTGATATTATTTATTTTTTCATCATGGATCAATGGTACCTAAATTATGTAAAACACGTGTTAGAATTGACAAAGGCGGCCGCCATTTTGAATTTCTTTGTTTTAAGGCCAATTGGCTTCAAAATCGATATATCAATGTGCCAATGGTCACAAAGGACAGATCCAATGAAAAATAAAAAAATTGCGCCATTTTGAATGTTTTTGTATTAGGGCGCATTGACTTCAAAATTGATATAATTCAAAATTGATTAATATGACGAATCCAAAGTCAGAATGTCTTTTGTGAAGACAAACACGCTCAGATATCAATATTGAAAGGCCTTAAAACAAAGAAATTTAAAATGACGGCCACTGTTACTGATTTTAATACTAAATTAATATCATATCGCGATAATGTTACATCACTGTTTGTGAGTTATAACCTACGCCTCTTGTTCACAGGTCAGCGATATCTTCCAGTTCCACACGCTAGGCGGCCCACACTCGGCGCACGCGGACGAGCTCACCCCAATGTTCTCCGCCGCGCCCAAAATCCAACTGACGTCCCTCACCTGTGTTCTAGCTATTTATGCCGTCGTCTCCCGCCTTCACAGCCAACCAGCGTTCCAAATTTAATAATAGCTTACTTGTGTTGCCATTCGAAAAACTTTCTACCATACTACCATTTGGTAATTTAATCGTAAAACGATTGTAACACCAATGATGTTTTATTATAAGCTTTTGAAGTGTTGTGACAGCGTTTATAGACTGTTTCCCTAGCTGATATGACATGTTGATTGTTCGAGGCAGATGTTCTGAAATATTAGTATTACAAAGCTTTACTGGACATAAATAGATTTTATCGAATATCATTCAAAAATAAATAACAAATGACGTCGCGTAGTTTGAATAGGTTGACGATTCCCTATGTTAGAGTCCTCTATGAAGTCTTAATGTTTCTAAGTAATGATGAAAATAGCCGTTATGGGCTATTTGACTCATTTTGTTCTTTTATAAAAATTTATATCATATTAATTCTAAACAAAAAGAATTATTAACATCCGGTTAAAAATCAACAAGTTATAAGCTTTTGAGCTTCGGTAGAAGGTGTGTCAAGAAACTTGAAAAGAAGCGCAATATGCACAAGTGACGTCATCGGAAATTATGCGCGCGTGAAAGAATGAGATGGAGCGATATCCCCACCACGCACATTGCATTATTTGAAATATGAATTACTGGCTTATTTCTTAACCAATTTTGATGCAGTTTTAACAGACGGGGCTCCATTTTTTGTGTTATTTGCTGTAACATATAGAAAATATACAAAATCAAACGTAGGAATATACCCTATTCCCAATACTAAAAATTATTTCATACCATTACAGTTTAAATATGACTTCTTGGAAGATCTTTTACGTTGCTTTATCATATAATGTGACTATATTTAGGTATTGAACATAAAATTTAACCTTCCTTCATACTGCGTCATAATTTATTATAAACGTAATAAAACATTTTTTTCGGATTTTATCCCAGTTTTGTATATTATAATTTTCCCCCGACGTTTCGAAGACTGCAGCCTTCATGGTCACGAGGACTGAGGTGTTGATCATCCGACCTCAATCAAAACGGTAGTAAATTTTAAAAAACACAATAAAATCCGACATTTTATTTCGATATCAAACATTCGCAAACATAAAAAGCATCAAACACATTTGATATTAACTTAATAGGTCGAAACTGATCGGCGATTCCGACTACTTTTTATACGTGAGTAAAACCGTGTTGTTTTCGACTAACATTTGATATTATTTAAAATGTCATCTGCCTCGAACGATACCTCATACACATTGCTGCAGAATTATTTTCCTTAAACTTACTAGAATAATTTGGTTCATGTACAATATAGGAGCGTCTCCGTTCGCTTTGTAACAGATTGTTTTGGTAATATCACCACACGTTATACAATATATCAGGAAAGGTTAGAAATGTTACAATATTGGGGACACATTTATACAGGGTCATCTTGACATCGCGTTACTGAATGAAACCACATACTTATATACTTGGAAATAACACTACAATAAGTTGCTTGAGTCGTAGATGTAAAATAAAAAAGTGTAAGTTTCCAACAAAATAAATATTAACAGAAAGTAATTTAAATTTTATGCGCCCTAATGCCACTACTACTACTCTAGGATAATTCATTACAGCGGCAACATCATACATTCAGTCAGAAATACACTCACTGCTAGCCATATTCGTATTAAACTACAAAATGATGAAAAAATCAAAAAACTAAAACGAGGATATTTCGTAAGAATACCCGATAATTTTTGACAAAATGTCAGCAAAGGTGAAGACCATTATGTGGTTTCATTTAGGAACTCAATGTCAAAATGACCCTGTGTAATAGGTTTTCCAGCAGATTTAAGACTATTTTTTTCTTAAGGGGCCGTTCAAGTATTACGTAACGCAATTTTTGAAGATTTTTTAACCCCCCATCCTCGCTCCAAAAGTTATGTAACTCGTAAAGTTTTTTTCTAATATTCACAATTATTTTACGCAAAATACCTTTTTTATTGTTTTAAAATTAAAAAAAAACAATGTTACATAACGCTTTTTGGAGACCCCCCTCCCGCCCCTGTAACGCATCGTAACGTTTTACAAGACACCCCCCCCCCCCCTAAACTGGGTTACGTAATACTTGAACGGCCCCTATATGAATATTACATTTATAGCAGAAAAAATCTGTAATAAGATATCGTAACGTTAATTCCTAGTTTAGTTACCACATTTCCTTTCCTGACCAAACTATTACGTGTGGTGATCCAAATTTCCTGAAAATTCTTTTGTTTTCTACGTCAATCGGTTAATAAATATTGTGGTCTTAATATTACAGAGATTTTCTTAATCTCCAGCTGATTTTGAACGTAGACTATCAAGCGTGAAGAATTATGTCTTTTGGAAGTATTGTGGGGTAACACAATATACAAGTTCTTTTAAAACCGGCCAAGTGCGAGGAGGACTCGCGCACCGAGGGTTCCATGCAAACCTGTAGGTATATAAGTAAAAGATCACCCATCACGACAATCGAGTCATAGTTATGGTATTTTTATTGCAAAATGAAATCCATAACATTACAATATGGAAAGCTGGAGAAGCATAAATTAAAGACAAAGTTATAAAAAAGAGGTTTTTGGAATTTGTTCTTTATATGTGCTATAAAACACTGCTTCATGCCAAGTTTCAAGATTCTAGGTCGACTGGAAGTACCCTTTAGGTTTTGATTCCCTTGCGAGTAGTAGCGAGTTTGAAAATATGGGGCTTCATTGATAAAACATCCTTACATACATTCATATTTTATATAAGAAATGTATTAATAACTATCTGTAAACGCGGGTTTTCCCGTGAAAATCAATGTGCCACAAAGTTTTCCCGCGTAAATCCCGACCCACGACAGTTTTTACAACCTCTTCAACAGTAATCGTTATATTTCAGTCAATTTACAAAAACCGTAATGTACTTTTAACCTAAACCTTGCTCGAGAAATGAAATTTTTTAGTAACAATTTTACATAAATCCGTTTAGTATATTTTGAGAAACAGACAGACAGATTTGGAGGACTTTGTTTTATAATATGTATAGATTACTGGGCATATGAGAACTAACATATAATCTCAGTTTAATGAGCTTAGTAAAATGTGGAGTGATTTAATTTTCAAAATTCGTGTGGTGTTTCTATTGGTTGTAATGGGTGGTAGTGTCGCATATAAATATAGCCCAGTATTGTATACTGTTCCAGTGTTGGGCACGGGCCTCCTCTATTACCCAGAGGGATTAGGCCTTAGTCCACTACGCTGCCCTAGTATGGGCGCACTTCACACACCCTCGAAATTCCTATAGAGAACTTCTCAGGTATGCAGGTTTCTTCAGTTTTCTTTCACACATAACTTTAGAAAAGTAAGAGGTGTGTTTGGGTTTTTAATCTGTGTACTCTGTTCATCTGAAAAGTAAAAGTTAGTAATCAATAAAAAAGTTAATTGATGTGTTACCCCACCACTTTCGAAATTCAAATAATTGGCGCCATTTATTAGACGTTTAGTATTGCCATGTAACGTACCTTTGGTACACTAGTCATTACTTTTTTAAAACATCCGTATAAATGAATTTATTACGTAGGTATTTAATATTAAGCAATAATGTGTGTTAGTGATACAGCTATCTAGAATAATAACCTTGTACCTACCTAAATGTTTAGTTAAGGCGTTTTCTACTTATTTCTATTTGTTTTAGGCACGATTGATTCAAATTTGAATGAGTGGAGCCAATTTGAAATACTGTTTGCTCTATGTTATGAAGTATTCAATTTTCAACGATATGCAAAAATGTAAAAGGTAATTATTAGTGATTGTCTAAATCGGAAAGTTTTAAAGTTGACGTGTCCATTTATCTTATAATTTTGCAAATACAAGCGTGTTTTTTAATTTACCTCAGAGCCGTCACTAGAAGTCTCGAATGTATGCGTCTTGCCATTAATAACAAAATACAAATGCTACATTCATCTGGTAATATAATATAGTAGTATGGTTTTATATTTATTACACAACTTCAATGACGAATTTAAATTTAAAATAATTGCTGATATCTTCGGAAACTCAAGTAATCGAAAATCTTAATCAAAAACTTCACGGAACGAAAATGTTCTAAATTTGAATCAATCGTCGCCAACTTTAGGTGCAATATTAATTTAAAAAAAGAAATTTATAAGCAATAATACACACATCAGTATCGCATCTATAAGATTTTTGTAAAACTTTTGTAATTATTTTATACGAATACTATTTTATTTATATACAAAGATAATAATGTAAGAATCGTCTGATATTTCTATAATGTATTTTTGAAACGTTTGTTTGATTGAGGTAGTTTTTGGATTCGTGGATTGGCAACATTTTTTGTATGCGGCTTAAAAGCTCAATATTTAATTCAGTAAATCTATATTTAAAACTTGATAATTTTGAGCGGTAATTTTGTATTTAAACGAACATTCTTTTTTATTAATTTCAATTTTACATTGAGTTATGTACTATTTACAAAAGTTCTTTACCCACTTCTTAAATATACTCAGTATCATTATAAAATGGCTACATTAGGCGTATTTATATTCTCACAATAACTATTCAAGAACTATTCAACAAAGAATTTGTACAAAGTATAAGAATTGTATTTAATTTCTGTTATTAAAAATCGTGTTGGAATCCAAAATTTACCTCAAAACATTTTAAATCTCTGAAATTATCTGTTCTTTTATATTTTCCCCCGTTAGTTCTAATGTAATATAAATGACGTATTTTGAGAAACAACAATACCTTACTACAATTTGAAATATTTTAAAATACCATTATTAGATGACAGAAACGGGTTCCCGCGTATTTTAAACATACCTACCTTACCCAGTACTTATAGATGTTCTACAGTGGATTCTGCTATAGACCGATTTCCATTGCTATTTTTATTACTATAATTAAATATTTATGTTAATTAAAAAAAAAATGGCGACATGTTTTTTAGTCGCTTTTTATTTGATAACCGTTATTGGTGAAACTACCGAAAGACAAACGGTGAAAGCCATAATATAAAAAAGAATAGATAATTGAATTGCACATTAAATTCTTCCAAGGAGATTCATATTAACGGTCCTTTTTATTTGTAATAGGTAGAATTTAATTTTGCAATTCCCTTAATTATGAAACTGACTATAAAGCTGAGAAATAATAATTTGATATTCGATGTAATATTCGAATTATTACTCTCGTCGTTCTTAGACCTGCAAAATACTATCACTGCCAAAGTATTTTTGTTAAATCTTATAATAAATAAAAAGCTAATGGTAAATCAATAAAAAAAAAAATATTTTTTTTCAGTTTTTCTGCCCCGTCCCAACACATATAGATGTTGTTTCTCAAAATACGAATGAGTTTTAAGAAATAATCGGCCATAATTTGAATCTTTTACGAAAACTAGACGTAACTTTTTTTAGGAAAATATATTTAAAATAGTTCGAGTGAAAAAATGTAAAAATTCGATGGGCTGTAGAAATAATGCCTTTTTATTTGAAAAACAAAAATAAAAGTGAATCCTGTAAGTAGTAAATAAACGTGTAAGTTTATTATAAATTGGGTTTTATTCAATTATTATAAGTTATAACTAATCCCAAAAGTAATTCTAATATAAATCCAATTTTTAGAAAACATGTATTAAAAGACTGCGTTGTTGTAACATTCGGCGTTACCCGATAGCCACATTACTTTCGTAATTCCCGCTATTTTATAAAAATACGAAAACGGCAAATTATTCATCCAGTCTAATTAAAATTAATATTTTACGGAGTTAATGTTAATTCATTATATTGAATAATATAATATATTTTACAATGCGAAACAATATTCTTATCACAAACCATGTAAATATGGATAAGAATATTGAGAATCGATCCTAATAATCGACTAAGCAAGTGACAACTGACATCAACAAAAATTGCGCATCCCTAAACCCCGATTTAAAAACAAAGTTCCAATGTTATTGGATTGTAAATATTGCCCATTTTTATCTAAATAATAAATTAAATAATGGAGAATACAATAAGAAAAGATCGGCCTATTTGCCTTGGATGCCTTGGCACACAGAAACTATATAATATGCAGGAATATCATCTTGTTGAGGCGTACCAACTTCTTATTGGATGTACGGTTCGTATTTTTAATTGAATCGTATATTTAATAGCAACAAAAGCCTAGCAAATTTAAATAAATTATTACAAAGTATCATTGGATTTTAACATCAAATATCGCAAGGTTATAGTGTAAACGATGCTTTGCAGTTTAAAAAAAAAACTAATTCATTTTTTCTTTCCAGATACCCCCAGACACATCTTCAAGTCTTTGCTACATATGCTCAACTTTACTCCTCAAATATGCAGCTTTTAGAAATAGATGCAGAGATACAAAGATTTTACTAGAAAGTGCAACGGGACATAATATGGTAATATAACTTTTATAGTACAGGCGTAGCATAGTGACCTCACTACACCTAATGGTAAGCGCTGTGGAATCCAAATAGTGTTGGCTGATGAGAGATGATTACACCAGTCAACACAATTCAGCATCTTAGAGTACACAGGCTGAACCCGGAATGTGACACACATTACCCACTAGGGCAGATATTAAATATATTCCACTGTTAGCAAATCATTATTACTAGGTTCATTATTTTATTCATTTCCTCCCATATATAAAATAAAATTCCAGGTAAATCAAACACATCCATATAAAAAATCGGAAATGTACATCACAGAATACCCTGAGCCTGAACCTAGCATACTAGAGGTCATGCTTGACTGCAAAACTGACAGTCCGTCAGTCAAAACTGAGACAGATGTAATACCTGAAGAAGAAATAAAACTAGAAATCAATACGGACATAGTAGATCCACCAAAAGTAAAGAAAAAGAAACATAAAGAAAAAATTAAAAAAAGTAAAAGAATTTTAAAAATGGAATCAGAGGAAAAAGAAAAAAATGATGAACCCGTAAGGTTTAAGCAAAAAGGACGATATTTTGAAACTAAAGAAAACATGACCAACTTTCAAAGGATATTTGACTGTGATATTAAAGTATTGAGTAAAGAGGAGCAGGTTCAAGATATTAAGGAGAGGAGAGATGGGTTTAATTACCCATACAGATGTGGAGATTGCTTCAAAGGGTTTATGGATGAAGCAAATTTGACAAAACATAATTTGTCATGGCATGATGTGGTGAGAAATTTATAGTTATTACTGTAGAATATTAGAAAAACAGGAAATAATATTCAGTTGGTTCACTTGAAATCCATTTATTTATAAACTGACATTTCACTAAAAAAAAACATTAAACAAAAACTTACCAGCCAGTACTACAATTACATTATGGTATAGGCCTGTTTAATTGTCCATCGCTTGAATTCAATTCTTCTTATATTAAATATTAAATGCGAAAGTTTGATATAAGGTTTTTTGTTACATTTTTACACATTAATTGATTAACAGTACATGAAAAATATACCCAGGCCTTTTATGTCATTTCTTTTTGGAGGCACGCTAATTCTCGAAAGTTATATATCCATTATTTGTACCCCCGTCCCTTCATGTACTTTTTAATGGCATTTTTTTTTACAATATGGGGGCTCTGCGTGACCTCGCAGGCCCTCACAAAAAAGCCTAATAAATACCTATGTTGTCTGGGGTACAGAAAAAAACATATCATAATAAAAGTAGGTAGTGTTCCCGAGCCATAGCAATTGATGAAATCACGCTGGTCCTTCGCTCTTCCTACGGATAGCGCCCTCCACTTTGAAAAGTAATGCTTTTAATGATACATATCGTCGGTTGAAAGGGTAATTGACTTAAACGACATTTTTTGCAACCCTAAGTTTCATGACTGCCTCGGTGGCGTAATTGTACTGCATGCGCGGTATGACAGCACTCTCAGGTTCGAATCCTGAGACGGCCAAAATGATATTTGGGTTTTTCTGCTCAATATCAGCCCGGAGTCTGGAATTTGTGCCCGAT
Organism: Manduca sexta; assembly: GCF_014839805.1. Taxonomy (NCBI): domain Eukaryota; kingdom Metazoa; phylum Arthropoda; class Insecta; order Lepidoptera; family Sphingidae; genus Manduca; species Manduca sexta. The sequence goes on along the minus strand of NC_051115.1, from coordinate 5,392,450 downwards.
ATGGCGATAGGCTCGTATCACATCCTGAGACAGAGCACTATTGGCGAAAATAGGTGCCTAGGTTGCGCGTCTACATACCCCTTCGGTGATAAATGCGTGATGTTGTGTATATGTGTATGTTAGTTTCATACATATTTAAAAACAGCACTTTATTCTACATTTTTTAAGCTATTTAAATTTTTTCGAAAAAAATGTTGCTTACGTCAATTAACCTTTCCACCGCCTATATATACCGTTCTTGTCCTGACGCCATTTTAATAAAAAACACGCTATTGCCCTCACGCCTTCTCTTGCCAGAGTCGAGGCGCTGCCGTATGCGATGTGTGTAAAATCCGGTACAAAGACAAACGGGATCTCAACCGACATCTAAAAAGTCATCGACTTAAGTTCACATGCAGGCAATGCAACCACGTCTGTAAGAACACGTGAGTATTTATATCGGCGGTTCTAAAGCATAAGCGACACCAAGATTATTAGGAAGGTGTATCTGCATAAGTAGGTAATATAATATCATCACTACATAGTATAAAACAAAGTCGCTTTCTCTGTCCCTATGTCCCTTTATAAGCTTAAATCTTTAAAACTACGCAACGGATTTTGATGCGGTTTTTTAATAGATAGAGTGATTCAAGAGGAAGGTTTATATGTATAATAACATCCATTAAATAGTGGAGAAATTCTGTTATTTTGTTATACCCGTGCGAAGCCAGAGCGGGCCGCTATGTTTTTATATACAACGTTCACAGTTTTTCTGTAGTGTATTTAGTATCAGCATTGCACCCGTGCGAAGCCGGGGCGGGTCGCTAGTATATAAGAATAAGAAATTAATTAAAAATGAGTAAGTCGATGTCGTTTAACTTCGATGTTTGTGATTGGCCGAGAGAACAATGCGTCACGTGTTAGTTCATCAACCAATCACAATAAAACTAGAGTCGTGTCGTGTTTATTACATTCTAAGCATTGAATTTACAGTTCAAAAGCAATGGAACATTTCAAAATGCACGGAGGACAGTTGTATAGATGTGATCATTGTGGGAAAACTTATGAGTGAGTACTTTCAACTTTAATCTGTAAGGTTTATGGTATGCTTTTGTTCACAGTTCCACCCTGCTAATCGGTTATTTTATTGTATTTGGGGCCTGCGTACTATATATTTCTTGAATAGTATATAGTACGCAGACCCCAAATACAATACAATACTATATATTATAGTACAGTTGGCAACCATAGGTATGATTGCTTTGCAAGTGTCGCTTAGACAAAATATTCTACCAATATAAAACCATATCGTAGGAAGCAGTCTACCTACCTAACCCACATGCGCGTGGTCCATCCATCAGCCCTTATCTGGTGCGAGCTCTGCGGGGAGTCCTTCGTCTCCAATTTTGGACTCAACGGGCACAAGAAACAGGCGCATAAAGAGGTGAGTTATTTTATTTAATTTGACTGGTAGGTCTCCCATATGAGTGTCTTTCTGGGTAGGTACCACCGCAATGTCTATTTCTGCCGCCAAGTATGTAGTCACTGTTGTGTTCCGGTTTGAACATTGTAGCCAGTGTAACTACTGGACATAAGGCTTAACTAATGTCTCAGGATAGCGAGCGCAGTGGAATACCGAACACTTAGTTATTCAAGGTGTTGGTGTTTCTACTGTTTATAGGTATCGCTTACCATCCGAACGGCAAGCTCGTCTCGTCATTCAAGGCAATAAAATAAAAAGAACTGTAAGCGTATTTGATACTATAATACGGAGTGAACATCGCGCCTTTTGGATAGTAAATCGTGTAACCATGGTGATTGTTAACTCAAAATGTTTGGGAATCAATTCAATTCAATTTTTAAGGTGCATTTCCATGCTTGCCAAGGCTTGACAAGCATCCACAAGGCACAAGCGTCCACAAATCTCGCTTGGCATTTGGAAGTCGGTTACACGCTTGTGAATGCGTCAGTGTGCTACATACATCCAAGCATGACGGACACCGAACTTGTATCGGCTATTACGTTTGGTTTAACGTACTTTTATTTTAAATAATAGCAAAATAAAACAAAAGCAAGGAAACCCCGACGACCACGAAGATGGTGGATGATAAAGATTCATAGAAATCGTACCAGGAGATCACAACGGCTACTAAGCGCGCGCCAACATGTGAACGCGTCGCAAGCGCTTGCCGCAAGCGCCCTTTGATCTGTGTCCAAAAACCGACACTAGACCGGATCGGATACAAGCGTCCACAAGCTCACGCAAGCCAAGCCAAACACCCTCTTTGCACGCTTGTGTTTGTGGACGCTTGTCAAGCCTTGGCAAGCATGGAAAGGCACCTTTAGATTGTGGCTCCATCATTGGCAGACGATGATTTTGCCAATGTCAAAGTTGAAAGTAGGAAAAGTTGCGGTCATTTGTTATAGGTCTAGTATTATCTATGACTATTGAGCGGTAAATAAAGCAATGGCAATACAATATAATCGACGGCACGATACTTTTTAACAAGATATGATGGTATATTTTATATCAGCCCGGATAGCGACCGTACACAAGCTGTTAAAACTTATAGTGGCTCACGTGTGTCGCGTTCCGGGATCAGTGTATATCCGGTGCCAACATAATTGTGTCGACTGAGGGGTAATCATCTCTCGTCAGTCGACACTATTGGACCAAACTTACCATCAGGTGTAGTGGAGTCTCTTTCCTGTGCACGTAAAGGATCAAAATTGGGAATATTTCATTTGTTCAACACACTCAAATGTTTATATTTTATGAAACTAGATCTAAAATTATGAGACCAATATTTTTTCTTTTTTCAAAACTCAGATATTTTCACTTTGATTTTGTTTTATTTTAAAACGACGTAAGCATTAATGACGTCACATCTACGGCTCAAGGCGTAGTGATCTTTGCTTTGCAGTAAAAAAGAAGTGAAGTGACAGTTTTTTTTTGTTTCTCTCTGTCTTTGAAAGTGACAGTTGTAACGTATCTATTGTAATTTTGACATTTGATATGGACATACGTCGGTGTCTTAGTTTTTTAAAATAAATAGTAAGGTGGACCAAGGAACTATTTCATTCAATCGTACGTGTGAAGTCAAGCATTTTTGGTTATTAATTTTTTTCTTCGAAATTAAGTATTAAAAATTCATAATCGTACTCAGAGTAGAAAAAATAAGAAACGGTAATTTTGTTTTAGGCACATTTTAATTCTGAAATGTTGTCAATTTTATTTCTAGCTCAAATACCCACCCAACACGACCTGCTCCAAATGCAACACGCAATTCATGACAACAGAAGCTCTAAGGCGGCACGCAGACGCGGATTGCGAAATCGCGAGCTGCGTCCACTGTGGAGAGGGCTTTACAACTAGATTATTATTGAAAGATCACCTGACGACACACAGACCGACAACTGTTGTTGGTAACTTTCCTTGTGTTAAGGTAAGGAATTTTGTATTCTACTTCCTCGGTGTCGTTGTATAGGGTACATGACATATTTTTATTTAAACTTTTATAATATATGTACGTCGTATTTTCTAAAACAGATATTATTGAAATCTGGATAAAAATCCACATGTTATAAGCCATTAAGTAGTAAGGATGAATGTCAAAAACTAGAAAAAACGAAATATTTGCATTGTGACGTCACCAGGCACTACGACGCGTGTGAAAGAAAAAGATGGAGCGATATCCCCACTCCACGCCCACTGCTGCACGTAGCAATATTTGAATAAAAAAATATATTCGTATATTCAACAGTGGCGGAGGTAAAACATTTCCGAATGGGAAGCCGACACAACTTACACGTGCTAATAATATGCCAAAATGCAGCCTAGAAATCGTTGTAACGATAATTAGATTTTTCATTTACTTTCAATTACTTTTATTTTTATCCGTGGTGCTTTATAACTAGCTTATCTAGTTGTAAATGTCCCTTGAGGTTAAAACACCTCCTTAGATCATGATTTTGTCACCCACATTGCTATGGAGGGAAGTGGACAATTAATATTTCCAACTCCTCCCTATCTATTTGATTAATTTCGTTGCGGGATAATGACAAGTGTTCCCTGAGACTCGGCGAGCTTCACCGCGCGGTGTCAAATGCCACTGCTAATCCTTACAGGAGTTGTAGTGGGTGTAAAGGCGGGAAAGTCTCTCAAATTACGAAAGGAAGGCGGTATGAATCAAATTATATGGATCGCCACTGATATTTAATTATTACTCGTAGTGCAACAAAACATTCCCGCGTCAGAACCTGTACAGTGCGCACTACAGGCGAGTGCATGCCGACTCCAGCCGCAAGAGGAAGCAGTTCATGTGCGAACTGTGCGGGAAGGCGCTGCCGGTGAGTGACCTTGACCTTGAGATGTGACCTTGAGTTATTTGAAAGGGTGTATCTTATACACGAATTGGTGATAGCCTAGTTGGGTGTGAAACGGACTATCGAGACGAATGTCCGCAGGTTCAAAACCCAAACGCACCTCGGACTTTTCTAAAATTATGAGTGTATTTGTGAATTATCGCTTTAACGGTGAAGGAAAACAGCGTGAGGAAACCTGCATACCTGAGAAGTTCTCTATAGGAATTTTCGAGGATGTGTGAAGTCTGCCCGCACTACAGCGTGGTGGACTAAGACCTTATCCCTCTCAGTAGTAGAGGAGACTCTGATATTATTTAATATTGTATCTTATAAAACATGGTAGAGATTATTATAGTGTAATTTATTTGTGTATATTACTTTGACCTTGACCTTGGAGCATGAATTCTTATACACCGTGATTTTATAGTCGTTTTGGATCTAAATTGTGGTTAACTAGAACAATTTGTAGGATCAAAAAAAGTGAATTAATTGTAGGTGGTAATTAAAAATATATAGTTCTTGATATTATTATTCATTCGTTCGAGTTTGATAATGATAGTAAGGTCGCGACAAGTGATCGTAGTACGTGAGATTTAGTTGCATTACCACGAGTTCTTATTTATTATACGTAAACATTAATTTTAATGTTTTTAACAAAATATTACATTGGTATTTTTTTAAACTCTATTATTGATACAGAATTTAAAATTTTCGTTTCCGAAACGACTATAAAATCACAGTGTATATTAAAAAGTGAAAAAATAACTTTGTAACCCTGTCTATCATAATTGAGTTTGTGAGCTTGACCTTTTCGTGTGACCTTGACCTTTCTGGATGACCTTGACCTTTGTGCGACCCTGGCCTTTTCATGTGACCTAGACCTTTGTCCGCAGAATAAGTGTGAGCTACGATATCATCAACGGACGCACACCGGAGAGAGGCCGTTCGCGTGCCCTCACTGTCCGAAGAGCTTCATCAAAAGGGCCTTTATGAAGGTACTCTAAGGGGCCTTTCAAGTATTACGTAATGCAATTTGGGGAGAGGGGGGACTTGTAAAACGTTACGGCGCGTTACATGTGGGGGGTCGGGGAGTCAAAACTCTTCAGAAATTGCGCTACGTAATACTTAAACGGCCCCTTATATGTGGTGAATAGAGAAAGGGTTGAGGAAAGGTGATGGGATGTGGGGACGTATATTCTATAGACACGAACGTCCATATAAACTATTTGTTCAACTGAACTAAAATGGCAAAACGTCACTGTTATAACCTATTTATTCACTTGAACAACAAATAATTCTAATAATATGTTTTATTCATATCGAAGTTTACATTTAGACTCGAGTTCTTATATCATGAGCGCCACTCCGTACACAACCACAAGCTGTCAATATTGACCATACTAAAGTCAGGTTTAATAGATTGCAGTTCAATTCAATTGAACACAAGGAATGTTCGGAACGCCATATCTAGTACGTAGTAAATATTTCTTATATATCAATGTATGGAATGAATTCTCAAAGGCGTTTGCTCAATCAGTGGCCTTAAGAAAAAAAAAACATTATTTGTCGCAGGCTCACATGCGCGTGCACTCAACAGAGCGTCCATTCGCGTGCAAGTTGTGTCCGAAAACGTTCAAAGGTCCCGCAGCGCTCAGCGGTCATCAATATGTAAGTATATTTCTCCCTTAATGATCAATTTTTACATTTACAAAGTAACTTGTGTGAAAAATATGACGAGTGTGGCGGTAACTCGAGTATAGCGGTCTAAAAGAGCAACTCAATCTCGCTGTCAAGCGTGATCAGCTGAGACGCTCTCAAGTTAAAAACTGCATCTTAAGGTCATGGTCGCCGCCAACATTACTTTTAGGGGAAGTGCATCTGCATAAGTAGGTACCTACTACATAATATTGTTTTTTTTTGTTTTTAATAAATACCGTGAGGTTATTTGCATATGCTAAGCTATAATAAAAACTTTGTGGTTGATAGTTCCCATTGTCATTCAGTTATTTTTATTGTAATTTGGGAAGGACAGGGTGCCCCTTGCACCAAAAATGTTGTTGACTCTAATTTGGATTGATACATTTAATAAAACTTTTAAATAAAAAATTATACCGCCTTCCAAAAGCACTAAAAACCAAAAATGATAACCAGTATATAGGTAATGGATTTTTTTTTTGTTTTTCGTTGTTTTTTTAAGGCGGTATAATTTTTTGTTAATAAAATTCTATTTTTACTTTTCGGTGTTAGTAGAAATCAGTATACATTGACGACATCATTTTAAGAGTTTTCTGATGTATCTCCGAAGCCAAGGGTCCAACATCAATTAAATTTATATGGAACAGGGGAAGTACCAGTTTTAAAAAAAAAATAATCATCACAATCAGTTCAGCCAGTCAATAGTTCTGAGAAAACAAAAAAATTCAGTCGAATTGAGAACCTCCTTTTTTTGAAGTCGGTTAAAAATCGAAATCTTTATTTCCCCAGGTACACACAGGAATCAAGCCTCCAGTGCGGCGGAAAAAGAAAGTTCCATACGTAATAGATACTACTTTTTGGAATTAAAATATATCCAAGAGTATCTAAAACTGACGTGCCATATGCTTACTGCCCAATTTTAACACTTCTGTAAGAAAAACTCATTGCACACACTGGTTGTCACACACTTTATACATTACGCTCTCTTAATAAAATAATGACCTATTTCAACATTGTTAATTTGTCGTCGTCGTCGGAAAACAAATTTTTGTTTGCTACCTTTTTTTGAAGTCGCTATAAAATTGAGCTTATTGTAACATTGTTATTTTTTTTATTTTAAATCAATAACAAAGGTATTTTAGCCACTTTCCGGTTTGTTACTTAAAATAATTGTGAATATTACAGAAAACGTATTACATAATACATGAACGACCCCTTGTTGAGGCTACAGAACCAGTGGAGACATAATATTATATTTTAATGTTAGCACAAGAAATTAAGTTCCTGATTGTACCGCTATATAGCGAGGTTTTTTATTTTTCTGGTCAGACTATAATAATAAAAAAAATTACATAAGCAATTCTTGTTTCGGCGCCAAAGGTACATGCTTAGAATAAAACTAACCATGATGTAAGAAAATGTAAATATGGTATGTTTACTACAATAATATAATATTCTATATTTATTAAATATAGAATATTATATTATTGTAGTTTTATTTCTACAGAATAAATATAATGCCAGCCCTGTAAGCATGTAGATACGTTTGAGAATTCCATAAGTGCCAAAGGGGAGTTTAGAAGTCTGTGCTTTGCTTATTTTCGATGACATTAGGGGCGCGGGGGGGGGGGGTCTAAATGATGCTTATGTCGGCAATGTTTATTCAATGTGGTTTATTTCTAAATTAATGAACAACAATAAAGTTTGAACAGATTTTGTAATTCCTATACTTACGCAAGCGCGTCGCCAAATGGGTGAAGGTAGGGGCAGCTCCCCCCAGAGATTCTATAAAAGTTTCCAAATGTAAAGCAACCAAGTCCTAAATCTTTGATTTGACTTGCTTGATTAATCATTCCCGTAAACTCGAATAAACTCACCAGTTTAGTTCAGTTAAAGCGGGGACGGGGAGTGAGGTACATGTGCTCTGAACTTTACCTACAATTCATACTTTTCTTGTTCTCCATATCAACTTGCCCTGCCCTAGGCCATTGACTGGCGGCGTTCTTGTACTTACGTAAGCAGAAGCGGCTCTAGCTCATGTGCCGCCTGTGTGCAAAAAATTCCTTAACGCCCCCTAGGAGACAATGTAATCTTTAATTTTGATAATATTAAATCAAAAGTTATTGTGTAAAGTAAAGAAGCCGCTCGCCGGCCTTAGCGCGGCTGCAGGTTGTTTCAGAGCGCCAGTGTCACGAGCGACGCATGTCTCTTTGAAGGTTTCTGGCGCCCCCTAACACACTGCGCCCGTGTGCGACGCACACTCTGCACAATAGGTAACCTCTGTACGTAAGCATGAGAGGGTGGTAAGAACTTACCTTACTTTTGCTGCCAAAAGGGACGGATGAGTTAAAAAATACGAAAGTTCTGCTTACATAACATTCTAATGGATTATGATATTGACCTAATAACCCACTGCGGAGCATAGGCTTCCTCTACTGAGAGGGTTTAGGTCTTAGCCCACTATGTTGAGTGCGGGTTGGCACTTGCAGACTTCACATTTCTCGAAATTTTATTGTAGAATTCTTATTTCTATAAGTTACTACACGAGGTTTTCTTCACCGTTTAATCGAGCGATAATTGTTAATAATGAACACTACTTCGAAATCGAAGGTGCGGGCATTACTCTCGGCAGTCCGTTGCATTCCCAACTAAGTTCTCGTGTATTTAGGTGTTTACACATATTATAGAAAAAGCATAATATTTCAGTATCTATAAATTATATAATAATCTAAGTATCAATTAGGTACATTTTGAGTCACTGTCCCACAGGATTCCTATACCTACGAGCCTTTAGGTTAAATACAAAGGTATTTAAATAGAAATAAATTATTTTCAATTCATCCGATATCAACGATTTGCATTAAAATAAATATGCAACTTGCAAAATGACTATTATGAATGTAGCCTAAAATATCTTTTCCCGCCAAAAAAAAATATCTATTGCAAAGAATAATTCACACAATAATGGCCTTTTATCTATAGACAACAATAATCGACTAACCGATTAATATTAAATGCTATGATTTCTTTTTAAGATTATATATAAATTCAATATTTATTATAATTTTATTACATAAAATACTAAAAGTTCGTTAAAAAAAGAAAGAACTAAGAAAAATAGGTAAATTATTTTGGTTCTCTAATTCATGTTTCTTTGCCTATAAATGTCACTATTTATAAATAATTTTAGACAAAGACAAACGATAAACAACAATTTCTTTTCTCTTTTTTTCAAAATAAACAAAATATATCGACGAAACAATATACATTTGACCAACATTTTCCATAAAAATGAATGAATGTAAAGAGTTTTGTGAGTTAATTTGCCGCGCCTGTCTCGGCTCCGGTCGCCTGTACAATATCTACGAATATCAACTTGCTGATATATACAACCAGCTAATAGGAGATAAGGTAAGTAAATAACGAGAACTTTTCGCAGTACATAACTTAAACTCCTTGTTAAATTAACGTTGTCGCAAAACTTGCACTTCCTCTGCTATTTGAGTATGCCTTAAAAATACTTTTCTTCCTCAAGATACCACATATTTTCTTTACACATCCCATTATAGCATTTGTTCTGTCACGATCTGGATAACATTAACTCAGACACAATTCCAGGATTATTTTTAAGCTTTAGCTTGATATTTGAACCTCTCTATAAAGTTCAGTTTCTTACCCAAGCTTAAAACAGGCTACATTGAACTTAACATATATTTTTGTATAAAACAGGTTAATTTTTACTAAACTAAACTTTTTTGCTAAACTAAATCACTTATTCGACTTTACCTCTGCTACTATTCCAAAACTCATCCATAAATAGTGAATATTTTCACTTAAATGCTTGTTATAGTTTTGTATTAATAATTTTGCAGTTTGGTCCGTTTTTTTGGCTGAAAGGATAATGCTGCTCTGACAAACTCTTTTTATATAGTGGCCTTAGGGTATATAAAATTTAAAGTACTTTTTATTAATATTAGTTTGTTTCAGACTTATATATATTTTTACATCTATTAATTAACTTTTTAAAAAGACAAGTATATGGTCTCATTTATTAAGTCTAATTGACCACCAGCTCTGATTGACACTGGTTGTACTGTATACCGATACATATACGATAAATAAATAAACAATGATTCTTAATTAACCCTGTACATAACAATCATAAAAAATACAATTACTGTTGATGATATGATGCATGGAAAAACTCACCGAGTTTATGATTGCATCAGTTAGGAGAATAAGCTGTGTATGTTTTAATAAATATGTCAAAATGAATATAGATTTGGAAATTGCACGTCTCAGTGGAGAAAGAATCCGTAGAAATATTGTTATACACTCTCTAAATTTGTTTCTTAGTTTTATTGTATTTCTATCCTCGATAACTAATATTAACTTGTACAATTTAATAATCGGTGCCAGTTGTGCCAAAATGTACCCACAAATTATCCAAAAATAAGATATATATGTAACATGCAACTAATCCAAATGTTGTACTTTACTGTTCAGCAAAACATGCCAAGATCGATTTATATGTAACACAAAAAATATGTGTAACTAACAAATTTTAAATAATTTTATAGTACAGAAAAATCTGACAAATTCATATACATATTATAAATTATTTTCATTACCTTTTCATAGTACTTAGATATATTTTTATTTTTTTGTGTAAATATTTATTTCTTTTATATATAATATGAATGATTTTCAAACATTATTATTAAATAATTCACACTATTGTTTTTATACATACAATAATCTAGTTGTAAGATATAACAATTTCCAAGTGTTTTAAACAGTAGTTAGTACAGTTTTGGAGTACAAATTTGGTCCTGACGTCTGGTCTATAACTACCTATACTGTTTAATGTCTTTATATAACTCAGTCCAATTAATACTATTTGATAAGTAATGATCTCTTTATTCTTGCCCCGTCTGCCATCATTTCTGCGAACTATGTGCCCACTGCCACTTTAGCTTGCTAATCCGATGGGATATGTCGGTGACTTTCGTTCTTCTACGGATCTTCATTACTAATTCGATCACATAGAGAAAGAAGAATTGGGGCAAGAAGGTTCTGGAGTGGAGGCCACGAACTGGCAAGCGCAGTGTCGGACGTCCACCCACGCGGTGAACAGATGACCTCATAAGAGTCGCAGGAGATCGCTGGATGCGGGCTGCTTCCAAAAGGGCGATCTGGAAATCTTTGGGGGAGGCCCATGTTCAGCAGTGGACATCCAGCGGCTGAGGATGATGATAATGATCTCTTTATTTATTCCAGGTGTTGCCTTGTGACAATATGCCACAAAATCTCTGTGCTGTATGCTGTACTATGCTACTTAAACTCACTGAATTCAAGAACCAGTGCCTAAAAGCGCAAATAATACTAGATAATATTAAGGAAAAACAGCATGCGGTAAGTTCTTAATAAAAGCAATATAATTCTTTCTTTTTTATTATGTATATGCAAGAAACTGCCGATAACCTAGTTTGGAGCGAAACGGACTGCCGAGACTTGTTTGCAGGTTCAAAACCCAAACTCCCCTTGTGATTTTTTTAGTAAATGGTTTTTAATGTTTTTTTTTTAATACTTTGAAAGAAGAGACGAGCTTGTCGTTCGTAAGTCTTGATGGTAAGCGATACGACCGCCCATACACAGAAACACCATCCAACTCCTCGTATTACAAAGTATTGTTTGTTATTCCACTGCGCTCGCCATCCTGAGACATGAGATGTTAAGTCTTATTATGTCCAGTAGTTACACTGGCTACAATATCCGTTAAATCGTATCACAACAGTGACTACACACTGTTGGTTCGCGGTAGAAATAGAAATTGCGGTGGTACCTACCCAGACGGACTCTCACATATGAGAGACCTACCATCGGTAAACCTTGACCTTGATAACGAAACGTTAAAAAAGTTAATATCGCTATTTTTCCAGTTACGATACTTTACATTGGAGCCATCAAATGTACAATTGTTATATGTATTGCACCACATAAACTATATTGTTCATACTCACATTAAATTTAAGAATAAAAGTTCTAATTCCAGATCACATCAAATTCAATCTCCAAAAACCTAAAAGTATGCAGAAAATATTCTCAAACTATAACCAAAATTACAACATACCCTCAAACAGATGTAAAAATAAAAGACATCAGAAAAAGCTTAGATATTAATGAGGTGGAAAATATTAAGAATGGTTTTGAATGTTTAGATTCTTCTATGAAGGTCAATGAGTATTCTTTGAACGGTTGTCACCAATTGTATATAGATAATGTGAAGAATGAAGAAATTCAATTTGACAAACAGTTGATTGAAACTAAAACAGAAGATTTTAATGAAAATGGGGTTGAAGCCAATACAGAAGTGTTTAATGAAAACGACATAGAATCTAAAATAAAAAAAGCTAAACATAATATAGAAAAAGATAAAAAGTGTAAAATTGAAAAAGATGTAGATGTTAAGAAATCAAAATTTAAAAGAGCAGCGAAAGTCAACAAGATAAAAGGAAAGTATTTTGAAACTAAGGAAAATATGACTAATTTCGAAAGCATGTACGATGTTGAAATAGTTATTCTGACTAAAGAACAACAACTGAACGATTTATTAGAAAGGAAAAGTAGTCACAATTATTTAAATAGCCCGTTCAAATGCCAGTATTGTTACAAAGGATTTATCGATGAAGATAATTTGAAAAAACATTTCAAAGCTCAGCATGATCCTGTAAGTATATTTTTCAATACGACTTTATCGAAGGGATAGGTAAAGGTGTATTCAGGGCACACTTTCACCTATGTACCGTCCCATGATGTGATAGGGGTCGAGCCTATCGCCACATCGAACACATATTCCAAACTCCCGATTTATACTGAAAAGAAAGTATATTTCTTTGTCTGGCATGGGATTCGAATCCGAGCCCGATAGTTAATTGGTGTGACGGGGAGGGGTGGGGGACGAGGTCCGCTAGTTAATACGTTGGTCGCTAATCGATGTGAAATTCTTTTAGTGTTGGATAGCCCATTTATCAATGGCTATATAACATCACGCTAAGACAGCAGCGGAGCAATTATGAAAAATGTTACAAAAAAGGCGAAAACTTATACGAAAATTATGAATACGTATTGCATTTAGTACCAAAGTCAAAACATTGTATTAAGTTTCATTAAGCAGGTCCCCCACGAGATGGACCGACGACTGGTGAGGATCGCCGTAGTCCGATGGATGAGGGCGCGAGAACCGGTCCCTGTGGCGCTCAATGAGGCCTATATCCAGCGGTGGACGATTCTCGGCTGAAATTATGAAGTTTCATTAATAAATATTTTTCCCTAGAGCCGCGGCGACGTGACTTGCGAGTTCTGCCAATACAGATACAAGGACAAGCGCGGCCTCAACCAACACCTCAAGAGCCACAGATTGAAGTTCGTGTGCAGACAGTGCAAATACGTGTCCAGGACTACGTGAGTATTGAGCATACCAGCCAAGATATGCTGGGGGTAAAATAAAAATAAAATAAAATACTTTATTTATCACGTAGGCGAACAAAGTTGCACTCATGATACGTCAAAACAAAGCATAAGAATAATTATAATTATTTCTAAACAACTATTAAAATTACTTATATAACTATGGACATTTTAAATTATGGATAAAATTTATAATGAAAACAAGGTACAAACCGAAGTAACCAGCTCGGGCTGGCAGGTAGGGGGAAATAGAAGGAAAACGCGTCGCGATCCTCACCGGCGAGGACATGAGCCCTAACCTAGCTAACCTACTAGCCTTTCACTAGTTAGGTAGGATATATTATATCCGCCCGGATTGCGACCGCACACAAGGTTTTAATACCCATAGTGGCTCATGTAAGTGATTCGGGATCATCCTGTGTATGTATATTATCGCTATATCGAACAGAAATACGTGTTCCTTCCTATAACTTGGGGTACTTCAAGAAGAGCGTGAAGAAACACTTATGCAAGCATGACCGTGCCGACCGTCCGGGGATGCTTGTATCTTTGGCCGGTCGGCACTTTCTTCGTGATTCACTTCGCTTAACATCAGGTGCAGTGAACCTACTTTGGGCTTCACTTAGCTTAACATCAGGTGCATTGAAGCTACTTTGGGCTTCACTTAGCTTAACATCAGGTGCAGTGAAGCCACTTTGGGTTTCACTTCGCTTAACATCAGGTGCAGTGAAGCCACTTTGGGTTTCACTTCGCTTAACATCAGGTGCATTGAAGCTACTTTGGGCTTCACTTAGCTTAACATCAGGTGCATTGAAGCTACTTTGGGCTTCACTTAGCTTAACATCAGGTGCAGTGAAGCCACTTTGGGTTTCACTTCGCTTAACATCAGGTGCAGTGAAGTCACATTGGGCTTCACTTCGCTCAATATGAGGTGTAGTGAAGTCACTTTGGGCTTCACTACGCTTAACATCAGGTGCAGTGAAGTCACATTGGGCTTCACTTCGCTTAATATGAGGTGCAGTGTAGCCACTATGCCGAGCACCGATAAAATAAATGCGAACTCAGGGCTAATGAGCAGATAAAGCCAAAATCACTGCCCGACTAGGAATTCAAACCCGAAACCCGTGACGTTATTTATTTATTTTGGGATAACAAACAGCTACACAACAAAATTTACGTACCGATGATACTGTATCATTAACATAAGTGTACAGACTACAACTCTATCCACAGTTTATTTAAAATTTCATTGTTTCAGTTACAATGCTAAAGAGCACTTCAAGATGCACCGTGGTTACTTGCACGAATGCAAAGATTGTGGAAAATGTTACGAGTGAGTATCAGCCAATTCTAATCTAGGGAAGATACGTGGTGAAGGAGGGGTCATTGAGGTCGTTTATATATTTTTTTAAGCTTCCTTATGTTAGATATCCAAATGAATGTAATTTTCGGATTTTATCGTGTTTTTTATTACGACGTTTCGAAGTCTGCAGCCTTCGTGGTCACGGGGGGACTGAAGTGTTGGTCATCCGCAAGTGAAACTTATAATATCTAAATTTTACAATTATACAAAAAAAAGTAAATTCTTTTCATAAATGTCATGGACAAAATATAGGCAGTAACAGAGTAAAATAGTTTTATTTCAATGTAATGATTATCTTATTTAAGCGTTATGAACTAAATATGTGACAGACCAGAGACACTGTTCCTGCAAACGCAGTGTATTTCGCAGGAAGTTGTCGACGTACCTCACGCACATGCGCATCCACCACCCCGCGGAGTTGGTGTGGTGCGACCTCTGCGGTGAGCCGTTCATCGGCGAGTTTGGACTCAACGGGCACAAGAAGAGGGCTCATCGTGACGTAAGTCGTGAAGTTTTTGCTTATATAAAATATATTGATAATAGGTTGTCATGTTTTACATGTTAAAATATTTGAGGCATTCAGCATTATTATCTATATATATAAAAATGAATCCCTATTTCCCTTGGTCACGCCATCACGCGTGAAGGGCTGGACCGATTTCACTATTTTTTTGTTGTTGTGTTTGTTATTGCCAGGAGAAGGTTCTTATGAAAGAAAAAATTCAAAAAATTACGCGGAAAATTAGAAAATTTAAGAAAACTTAACTTAAAAATATTAATTTTATATAACTGTCAATTGTTTGAAATAACTGTCAACGATTTACAGAATGCGCGCTGCAAATTCATAGTTAAGACGGGACAACGTCTGTCGGGTCAGCTAGTTATAAATAAAAGCAAACATCATTAAAAATGAGATCAAATTCTACGTATACATGACTAAGTATAGTCGACTCATATGGCTTAATTTAAAATACGATGAAGATACGAATAATTGCAATATGTAGTAAAATAAAATAAAAATATTTAATTCGACGGTCCCCAAGAACAAAGTCTCATCTGCAAAATACTCTAGTTGCAGTATGAAGGTAAGTTAAGTGAAAATATAAATATCAATTTCTCATCTCAAATTAAAAATTGCATTATTTTTTGATAACAATCAATAGTTTTGCAATGAATTATTGATTATATTTTCACTTAACTTAAAACCTTCATACTGCAACTAGAGCATTTTGCAGATGAGACTTTGTTCTTGGGGACCGTTGATATAAAAACTTATAAAATAAACGACAGTATAAACATACTGATAAAAGTTACAGTAAATTCTACTGAAAAATAAATCAAACATCACGTTGTTTGTTTTTATGCGCTCTCCTGTAAATCATTTTGCAGATACGTCTTTATACTTTGCACCCACTTTTGCAACACTAAGTTTCATACATATTTTAAATCAACGTTTTTTTCTATGTTTTTATACCCTACTTAAAAATTGACGATACAAAATAGTCAATTAGTCTTCCAACAATTATTTTATAACCTAATTAAATTTTTCGGAACATAATGTCTCTCAAGTCAATTAGCCTTCCAATCGACTATATCTAGTTGTTGTCGCCCCGCAGCTGCAGTTCCCGTCGGACTGCGCGTGCAGGTGCGGCGCCCGGTTCACGAACCCCATCGCACTCCGCGTCCACGCCTCCGCCCGCGCCTGCGCACAGCCGTGCTGCTCGCTCTGCGGCCAGGCTTTCCCCACCAGGCTCTTGTTGAAGGACCATTTGCTTGAAAAACATCGGGGCGTCGACAAATATTACTCTTGCACTAAGGTGCGTATGTTTTTATACACATACAATTATCATTCGTAGCTCCGTTTGCGTCTCTTTTTGGGATAAATGTCTGGGTATACACGATTTCTTTTTATTTCTTTGAATGACGAGACGAGCTTGCCGTTCGCCTGATGGTAAGCGATACCTATAAACAGTAGAAACACCAACACCTTAAATTACAAAGTTTGGTATTCCACTGCGCTCGCCATCCTGAGACATGAGATGTTGAGTCTTATTATGTCCAGTAGTTACATTGGCTACAATGTCCTTGAAATCGGAACACAACAGTGACTACACACTGCTGGCGACAGAAATAGACATTACGGTGGTACTTAGCCAGACAGACTCTCACATATGAGAGACCTACCACCAGTAATCATTTTGACATTGCGTTAATAAATGAAACCATATATATGTCTTATTGACAGCAACACTCTAACAAAAGTAATTTTAACCATAGATGTCAAATAAAAAGTGTAAGTTTTGCACATAATAAATATTATCAATAAAAAATAATTTAAATTTTACACACTCTAATGTCACTACTACTCTAAGAGAATTCGTCGCAGCAACATCATACTTACAGTTAGAAACACACTCATGTCCACTCCATATTAGTACAAAATAACAGAAATATAAAAAAAAAGAAACGGATATTTAAGGTGTAAATATTCATTATTCATGGATGATTTTTAGTTAAGGAATGTAATGTAAATATCACTTTCTAACATATAGTGGCCCACATCAGTTGCATACCCTGTGTATCCGGTTACAAACAGTACGGCTTGTGTCGACTGGGGAGGGGTAATCATCTCTCGTCAGTAACACTGTGTGGACCCTACTCCGCTTAAGGTCCGTTCAAGTATTACGTACCGCAATTTTTGAAGATTTTTGAGACCCCCACTTCCCCCCCCCCCCATGTTACGCGCCGTAACGTTTTCCTGTACGCCCCTGCCCCCCTCCAAAAGTTATGTAACTCTAAAGTGATTTTTTTTTAGAAAATTGACAATTATTTTACGCAAAATACCAAATATTGGCTAAAATACCTTTGTTATTGTTTTAAAATAATAAAACCAATGTTACATAACGCTTTGTACGACCCCCCGCCCCTGTAACGCATCGTAACGTTTTACAAGACCCCCCTCCCCCCAGTATTGCGTTACGTAATACTTGAACGGCCCCTTACCGTCATGTGCAGTGGGGTTGCCTAAAATATATATACGCATTATTGCAGTGCAGTAAGATTTTCCGCAGCGAGTCGTTGTACAGCGCCCACTACCGCCGCATGCACGCGGAGAGCACGCTTCGGGGCGACGCGGCACCGCCCTGGGTGTGCGAGATATGTGGGAAGACGGTACCGGTATGTACAACACTAGCAAATATTATACACTGACAAACACATTGACATATACTGACATACACGTAGACATACTGACATACACATAGACACACTGACATACACTGACATATCCTGACATACACATTGACATATACTGACATACATTGACACATTCTGACACATAAATTGACATACACAGGTTAATAAGATATGCGAGATATTGGGAAAGACGCTAACTATCAAACCATTCAAAATAAATTATTTGTAAATGACAAAAACTGCTGTGTCCTGATGGAAATATGTGATTTTAAGACATGCAGTGTAAAAGCGCTTTAAATAACTATCAATATTGACATACTAAAGTCAGTTTGAATGGATTGCAGTTCAATTGAGTGAGTGTTCGGAACGCCAAATCTATATATCATATATATTGATGAATGAAACGAATGCTCAAGGCCCTTTGCTCGCGTGAGGGTCTTAATTGAAAATGGCAGCAAATCAATGTAATGTTTCCAGAATAAGTCCCGGCTAGTGTACCACCAGAGGATCCACACGGGAGAGAGACCATACCAGTGCCCGCAGTGTCCAAAAAGCTTCACCATGTCTAAGCTGCTGAGGGTGAGATATTTATTGCTTTGAATGACGAGACGAGCTTGCCGTTCGCCTGATAGTAAGCGATACCTATAAACAGTAGAAACATAAAAAAATATAAAAAAAAACAGTCACATTAAGAACTTCCTCCTTTATTTTGAAGTCGGTTTCTTCCTCTCTTCTATGTTGCCGTGCCCTGCAGGGTCAACGATTATGTATTTTCCTTAATTTGTAAAACCTATATTTTAACAAGCATGGAGTACAATAAATTGAATTGAATAAGCGGCGATAGCCTAGTTGGTTGTGGAACGGACTGCCGAGACGAATGTCCGCAGGTTCAAATCCCAAGGGCACACACCTCTGGCTTTTCAAAAATCATGTGCGTATTCTTTGTAAATTTATCGTTCGCTTTAACGGTGAAGGAAAACATCGTTAGGAAACCTGCACATCTGAGAAGTTCTCTATAGGAATTTCGAAGGTGTGTGAAGTCTACCAATCCGCACTACAGCGTGGTGGAGTAAGGCCTAATCCCTCTCAGTAGTAGAGGAGGCCCGTGCTCAGCAGTGAGCAAGTATATAATACAGGGCTGATATTATTATATTATTAATGGCATGGTACAATTTTGTTCGCAGTCCCACTCTCGTGTGCACTCGAACGAGCGTCCCTACGCGTGTAAATATTGTCCCAAGACGTTCAAAGGACCTTCGGCCTTACGTGGACACGAATATGTGAGTACAAAGTACTAAGTACCTGAGAAGTTCTCTATCGGGATTTTGAGGGTATGTGAAATTTGCCCGCACTACAGCGTGGTGGACTAAGGCCTAATCCCTCTCAGTAGTAGAAGAGGCCCAGCAGTGGGACAGTATATATTAGTAATTATTAAAAATAAAATTTCATTTTCAGATGCACACTGGCGGCAAAATGAAGAATTCAAGAAATAGAAATGGCGTTATTTGAAGTTAATATTTTGTGACCTATCTGTAAAGGTTTCGGATGTGGAGTCCTCGTGTACGTATCGCCAGAATGTCTTGAGAGTGCGACGCTACAGTTACATTGTTATTTCGCTACGACTACGCATCCATAATAGGGGACCGTCCTGTGTTTGATTTTGTACATTATTCTATATGTAATGGTTAATAATACGAAAAAGAAACCCTCCTGCGAAAACTGCATTAAAATTGGTTAAAAAATGAGCCAGTAATTCATATTAAAAAATATTACTATGAGCCGAAATGGGGATATCGCCTCATCTCTTTCTTTCGCACGCGTCGTAATGCCCGATGACGTCACACGTGGGTATTGCGCCTCTTTTCTGTTTCTTGTTACTTACTCCTACCGAAATTGAAAGTCTTATAACTTGTTGATTTTTTACCGGATTTAAAGAATTCTTTCTGTGTTATAATTTATATAACGTAAATATTTGATAATAATAAAGAACAAAAGTCCGGTCCCCTATTGTTGATGTCTCATCCTCCCAGTGCCCGAGAGTCGAGGTTCGTGCCCCGTTAGTTCCCCTCAGCTTGCTTCATGTTCAGATTGTGAGCGACTACAGCGCTCACACTACGTCGGTGTTTGTACAAGCCGACCCTTGCCAGGGTAACAAACGTAGGGCGATGTTAAACAAGGAATGTCCGCACATTCTTTCGAATCACAATCACAATTCCCGCGAATTGCTATTCCACTAAGAACCCTCTCTTCCTGGATAGACATTCCCGCCCTCACACTACAACTCCTGTAAGGACCAGCAGTGGCACGCATATCAGCAGTGGCATTTGACACCGAGCGGTGAACCTGTCTCAGGGAACACTTGTCATTATCCCGCAACGATAATCAAATAGATAGGGAGGAGTTGGAAATATTAATTGTCCACTTCCCTTATAGCAAAATCTCTTCCTGACTACTTCTCACATGATGCTGGGGTCAGCTTTACATTTTTCTTCTACTTCACCCTATTCCTGACATCGGAAACATTGCCGATGAAAATAGGGGACCGGCCTATGCTTGATTTTGTACATTATTCTATATGTAATGGTTAATAATACGAAAATGAAGCACTCCTGCGAAAACTGCATAAAAATTGGTTAAAAGATGAGCGAGTAATTGATATTTAAAATATTGTAATGTGCAGTAGTGGGCGCGATGTGGGGATATCGCTTCATCTCTTTTTTTCGCACGCGTCGTAATTCCCGATGACGTCACATGTGGGTATTTCGTCTCTTTTCTGTTTCTTGTTAATTACCCCTTCCGCCAAAATTCAAAGACTTATAACTTGTTGATTTTTTACCGGATTTTAATAATTCCTTCTGTGTTATAATTTATATTATGTAAATATTTGATACTAGTAAAAAACAAAAATGAGTCCGGTACCCTATTGTAAATATTACAAGGTATATAAGACTACTTATATCCCATGAGGAGTGTAGTGGAGTGTCGCGCAGTTTGTAATACAATGTTCTGTATGTTGAAGTTTATGGTCGTATCAGACGAGCTGTTTACTCGTGTACAGTACAGAATGATTTTAGTAAGCTAATTATTGTAGATATATGGCCTATATTGTATAGATTCGATAAAATGTGACGAATAAATTATTATCAAACTGTTTCGTTTTATTAATGATCGGAGGAGAAAAATGAATTAAATGTTTGATGGCGCCACTTTAGGTTTTTCGTTTTAAAGTTAATGTTCTAGTACAAGAAGTTTCTTTCATATGTTATCATGTGACGTGGTTACTTATTTTTCTGGTATGGCTGTTCACTTCGACTGTTTGTTTTAGTTTGAGATTAACCCGGCATGTCCTGGATTTGATACCCAAGGTCTAGTAAAACTTCCCCAGACCCTTTTCATTTAACTGCGCAAGTGTGTGACCGAACGATATGGCCGAATGACTGAAGAATACAAATGGTCTGACCGAACGAATGAATGATCAAACCGATTGAGTGAATGATCTGACCGTACGAGTGAATGATCTGACCGAACGAGAGAATGATCTGACCGAACGAGACAATGATCTGACAGAATTAGTGAATGATTTGTCCGAACGAAAGAATGATCTGACCAAACGAGTAATGGTCTGACCGAACGAGTGAATGATCTGACCGAACGAGTTAATGATCTGACCGAACGAGTGAATGATCTGACCGAACGAGTGAGTGATCTGACCGAACGAGTGAATGATCTGACTGAACGAATGAATGATCTGACCGAACGAGTTAATGATCTGACCGAACGAGTGAATGATCTGACCGAACGAGTGAATGATCTGACCGAACGAGTGAATGATCTGACTGAACGAATGAATGATCTGACCGAACGAGAGAATGATTGACCGAACGAGTGAATGATATGGCCAATAGGTGAATGATATGACCAATGAGTGATTGATATGACGAATAAATGATATGACCAATGAGTGAATGATTCGACCGCTTAAGTAAATGATCTGACCAGTTTAGTGATTGAATATGTATGACAAGACTAAATTATGACTTGTTTGGATCACCATCCAGAGTTTCTTGCCCGTTCTTCTCTGGTAAAAACTGTTTTCCGAACTGGCGGTAGAGTTAATATTGACGGAATCTAAATAATGTATAACATTTTACAGGTTCAAATAAATCATTTCATTTCATTTCACCATTCTTGTTCATTTTACATCAATTAAATAAAACAACTTTGTCAATGCATAATTTTATAATTCACATTATATACAGCCTTTACAATGATACACAATAATAAATATAAAAAATGTTACGCATAGTATACATTTACTGTATAGAGTGTAGAGGCAAGAACCATCTTATATGGGAGTCTATTTAAAATTGTCCAACTGTGAGCAGCAAATTACAACCCAAAAACCTAGACAATAGCGCTAGTGTAGCAAGAGGGTATGACATGAACTTAGCAGTTGTAAATGGAGTGAAGTGTGCAGCGTTCAATATATCTCTGGTGACTAAGGGGCCGTTCAAGTATTACGTAACGCAATTTTTGAAGATTTTTTACCTCCCCACCCCATGTATCGCGCCGTAACGTTTTCCTTACGCACCCCCCCCCCCCCCCTCCAAAAGTTACGTAACTCTAGTGACATTTTTTTTGTAATCAATTATTTCTACGCAAAATACCGGAGTCGCTAAAATACCTTTGTTATTGTTTAAAAAAAAAAACAATGTTACACAACGCTTTGTACGAGACCCCCCTCCCGCGCTTGTAACGCATCGTAACATTTTACAAGAACCCCCTCCCCCCAAATTACGTTACATAATACTTGAACGGCCCCTAATGTAGTTTTCGACTATTCACATAGTCTAAAATAATTAAATAATTAACCTACCTAACAAGACCGCAGTTCTACAATCCCTATAGTCACTTCTAATAATTCCTTAAAGCTATTGACAATCCAGAGACTGGAGATTTTTAATTTTTATAAAAATTCGTGATTTTTCTTTACTGTTACCTTTTTTATTATTTAATTAAACATACTCATAATTGTATATACACATTTAAATAGATTGTTGATAATAAATAAAATAAAAAAAATTGCCGCTCTTTTCAAAATTTTACGAGACAATAAATTGACGCTTTTCCATGGACAATAAATACACAAAGATTATTCTTGTCTCTACCTTCCATACTTTACTGTCTACCCTTTATATGGCCAGCGTGATGGCTAACACCACCGAATTATTGATTATGCTCCCAACTTCCCGTTCTATAAACCTCATAGACAACAATAAAGTTGGTCTATGGTCATGCCGCAATAGACGGAAACACTGCAGGACCGTAGCTAGACTTGAATTTAAGGTAGGGCAGCTGTGATTACAGCTAGGGCGGAAGTAAAAATATGACTAGATCTGATCTGGTCAATCGATTTTGTCTTTCTTAACTTATGAATATGAATGAGTCATGTTAATACTTGCGTAATTGTTAGGGTAATTTACGGATTGTAACAAAATTCCCTTAAATCTCGAAAGGGGGTTATTCCACCCATCAATACGAACAACTCTTACTTGCTTCTTCCTGTTCCGTTCCTGCCATGTCGCGCTCACAATAAAGTCGTTCCTGTACTATTGGGGATTATTAAGTCTCCAATAAGTAAAACATGGTGTCAGAAGTGCAGCGTTAATGCTCATTCCATGAGACAAAAGGAAGTCATCAAATAGTCAACGCGGTAATAATAATAATATCAGCCCTGTATTATACTGTCCCACTGTTGGACACGGGCCTCCTCTACTACTGAGAGGGATTAGGCCTTAGTCCACCACGCTGTAGTGCGGGTAGACTTCACACACCCTCAAAATTCCTATAGGTAACTTCTCAGGTATGCAGGTTTCCTCACGATATTTTCCTTCACCGTTAAAGCGAACAATAATTCACAAATACACACATGATTTTAGAAAAGTCAGAGGTGTGTTTGGGATTTGAACCTGCGGACATTCGTCTTGGCAGTCCGTTCTACAACCAACTAGGCTATCGCCGCTATTACGCAGTAAGCGTATTCTTAATTATTAACTGAGCAATACGGCGTAATAAGATGGCGTCAGTGGTCAAGTCAAACAGAAAACAATGTAACAAAGTCTACCATGAAAATTGGTAGCGTCCCACCGCTCGACATGAAAGCCACAAATATGCCACTGGAACTACTGGTTTACGCAACTTAGAATATATGCGTGCCAACATACTAATGTTTCTGACCAAAAGAAAGCCGCCATATTGATGAACTTCATCGGAACAGAGGCATTATCAGTTTTTTATTCATTCAACGTCGATATAGACATAATTAGTTTCAACAGATTCGAAAAATATTTCCTACCTAAAGTCAACATTACAATGAAGAAGCAATGACAGTGTTGCAGAGCTGTAGCTAGGGGGGGGCATTGTGGGGAAATGCCCTACCTTAATAATCAACAAAATTATACATAAATATCAAAATATATGGAGCAGCGGAATTTTTTTCATGATTTGGAAGTTGGTCCCATAGTAAGAGTTATTCGTATTGATGGGTGGAATAACCCCCTTTCGAGACTTAAGGGAATTTTGTTACAATCTGTATATTACTCTAACAATTGCGGAAGCATTAACCCGTGAGGTAGCTGAATGTTTGCCGGCAAACATTGACAGCTACGCGTGTGACGGAAAAATAACCTTATTATGTAGTATATATGTAGTATATAAGGTTATAATCCCGTGACACACGCAAATGTCATGTAGCTGTCTTGGCTCGCCGGCGATTCACGAGAGACCAAGAGTTAACCTGACTCATTAACGTTCACAAGTCAAGAAAGCCAAAAATCGATTGACCAGATCAGATCTAGTAACATTTTTACTTCCGCCCTAGCTGTAGCCACAGCTGCCCTACCTTAATCCATGATGCATCGGAATGTTTGCCGGCAAACATGACAGCTACATGACATTTACGCGTGTCATGGAAAAATAACCTTATTATGTAGTATATAAGGTTATATTCCCGTGACACACGTAAATGTCATGTAGCTGTAATGTTTGCCGGCAAACATTCCGATGCTTCATGGTAAGTGTTAAATTCAAGTCTTTCTACGGTCCTGCAGTGTTGCCGTCTATTGAAGCATGAATAGACCAACTTTATTTATTGTTATCTATGTGACACCTATCTAGTCTTCGTATTCACAAACGTCACTTAGCTAAGTACGGAGCAATGCTGTGATAATAAGTCTGTACTTTCGTCATGACAGTCGCGGTGCGTACACATGGCGCTGTGATTGGCTAATATTGGCAACTTCACTTCAGTCGACTGTCGATAACAAAGCTGAACATAGCCACAGATAACTATGACAGACACTGTTCGTGCGCACTGTGTCCTCATAGTGATGTTTGTGACCACGGGTGTTACTATGACCATATCCGGGAAGTAATATATTAAACTAGATTTGATCATAGATCTGTGAAGGTAGCACGTAAAGCCGTTGATCCTGATCTCTCTCCGGTCATGTCTCACCGGACTATGAGAAGGAACAGAGAGTGCTTGTGTATTGCACACACTCGTGCACTATAATATCTCCTGCTGATCTCTCTCCGGTCATGTCGTCTCACCGGACTATGAGAAGGAACAGAGAGTGCTTGTGTATTGCACACACTCGTGCACTATAATATCTCCTGCTGATCTCCGTTGAGACTGCCAGCCGTGGCCAAAATTCAGCTAGGAGACATTCATTCACACTGAAAGCGATAGAATGATTCATTCGCGGCAATAAGCATTATGAGACTTAACATCTCATGTCTCAGACGAGCGCAGTGGAACACCAAACACTTTGTAATTCAAGGTATTGGTGTTTCTACTGGATCGTATCGCTTACCATCATCAGAACGGCAAGCTCGTCTCGTCATTTAAAGCAATAAAAACACCACATTGAATCAAAGTGTGAGGTCCAATTCACTTATTGCCACGAACAAAAAATCCCATCACTCAATAAAACTACATACAAGTGCAATACTAAACATGTGTTAATGCACACATAAATACATAATCAGACGTACGCACACTAATGCGATAAATAAGACAGCCTTTACACGCGTACGAACATTTGATCTTTTACTTTGAAAAGAATCAAGCCGCCTTTATACAGGATCATTTTGACATTGCGTTACTAAATGAATGCTGACCACCCCCCCTCCCCTAGAGTCCAAAACTCGAATGAATTCACCAATTCCATTCCTAATACGTACGCTCAACTACGCTCTGCTCTGTCATTGTTAAAGCGTGAGAGGGAGAGTGCGGGAGGAACATTTGCTTTCGACTTTACCTATAATTCATACTTTTCTCATTCTCCATAACAACTTGACCCCCCCCCCCCCCGCGCCCCTAGGCCATCAGCTGGCGACGCTCATATACCTATTTGTTGTAGGGTTACCTTTAAGAAAACTTCACCCTTCGCCAGTGTCTACTTTGATAAACGAATGTCGATACGTCGGTCCGAAACGAAGAAACAAACTTCTGGGCCCTTATTCTGTATGATAGTGTAAACGCGTAACGCGGCCTTGTCATGTTATCTTTGAGAAATGTGCGTGGAATGGTATTCAGTAAGCCAAATTTCTATAGTCCTAAACATGATGCGTTGTG
The DNA here is from genome assembly GCF_014839805.1 of Manduca sexta. Classification (NCBI taxonomy): domain Eukaryota; kingdom Metazoa; phylum Arthropoda; class Insecta; order Lepidoptera; family Sphingidae; genus Manduca; species Manduca sexta. The sequence goes on along the minus strand of NC_051115.1, from coordinate 5,365,745 downwards.
TTACGTGCTTGTTACGCACTGTCAAAATAACGTGCGCGATAGAGAATAAGGCCCCAGATATAACTCTACTACCAAATTACTTCGGATCCGTCACCGTTCTGTACCTTAACTTAGTAGTAGTTTCAATTCTCCGTATTTTTTTGTAGAAAGCAATGGAACTTTATCCTTGCCGATGGTTTTAAAAAGAGATAGCATAAGGGGCCGTTCAAGTATTACGTAATGCAATTTTTGAAGATTTTTGACCCCCCCCCCCCCCCATGTAACGCGCCGTAACGTTTTCCTGTACGCCCCCCCCCCCTCAAAAAGTTACGTAACTTTAAAATAATATTTTTTTCGAAAAGTACCGGAAAATCGGTAAAATACCTTATTGTTTTAAAATAAAAAACCCAATGTTACATTACGCGTTGTACGAACCCCCCCGCGCCTGTAACGCATCGTAACATTTTACACCCCCCTCCCCTCCAAATTGCGTTACGTAATACTTGAAGGCCCCTAAGTTCTTACAAATTCCATGTCTGAAATATCGCGATGAACGGATCGGATCCGTAACACTTCGTAGTTACAAAACGTATCCGTCATCCGAAACTACGAATTACAATTTAAAAGAAGACCCTTATTGCAACTCAGTCTATTGCTGTTTTTATTAACCATATCGCACTCTTAATAAAACAATGACCCATTCCAAAATAGCCAATTTGTGGCAATCGACAAACAACCAATTTCTGTTTGCGATCTTTTAGTTTTTTCCCTTTTTCATGCTATAGGTTTATTAACCTATCTTTAATAAGCTCAATTTTATAGCAACTTCAAAAAAAGGCAGCAAACAAATATTAGTTTTCCGACGACTGCCACAAATTAACAATTTTGAAATAGCTCATTATTTTATTAAGAGCGCTATATGCTAAATAGTCTTCCTCACTAATCTTCATAGACAATCTCGTATGTAACTTCCTCCTTATCGACTTCGTACATGATTTCCGGTTTGCAGAGTTGCATTTCCGCCTCGCTGAGACTCGTTTCCGGTATGCTAACTATGCTCTCTACAGCTGCTATGTCTTCCGTTTGCACGCCTGTGGCGCGCATTTGTCGCATTCTTGCCTGTGAAATAAAACTATGTATTAGAAATTAAATTTTTAGGGTTTCCAATATGGTTGCCAACTTAAGGTGCCTTTCAAGTATTACGTAACGCACTTTTTGAAGATTTTTGACCCCCCACCCCCGCATGTTACGCGCCGTAACGTTTTCCTGTACGCCCTCGCACCCCTCCAAAAGTTATGTAACTCTAAAGTGACAATTTTTTATATAATATTCACAATTATTTTACGCAAAATACCGGAAAATCGCTTGAATACCTTTGTTATTGTTTTAAAATAAAAAAACAATGTTACATAACGCTTTGTACGATTTATATGGACGTTCATGTCTATAGAATGTACGTCATTGTAAATAAAGAATAAAAAAAAACAAAAATCTAAAATGGTTCCTTTGACTCCACCCCGATGGACTCAATTAACAGACCATAAACAAAGATCCATAAACTTTGTTTAGTTTAATTTACTCCTTAAGGACAAGGCAAAGGCTCTCAGCCATACAGCCTGATAGACCATAACAATTACCATGTGCAGTCTATTCTTGCTCTTGTAGGGGGTAGGTAGTTTCATATGAACAGTGTGGACATGTAGCTTCATAGAGTTGGACTGCGTGAACGCCTTGCCGCACTGAGGACACTCGTAGGGCTTCGCCCCGGTGTGCACCTGGAACAACGAATATTGAAATACTATTTAAGTCTTGGATTTGTATATAGGCCGTATAGGCCGCGGCCTATGGGCAACAGCTTCTTAGGGGCGGCAGATTTCAGAGGACGCTCACTCGATTTAATTACATAGAAACCCGGTTTTAGCGATATCGAAGGGAACCTTGAATCTGGACGCTATATCCGATAGTCGTTATAAACGATACGCTTTTTATATCCATTCATTTAAAAAGACCTTACTATTTAGTCGTTATAACCGATGCGTCGCTATAACCGGGGTCGTTATAACCGGTTTCTACTGTAATCATTCGTTTATTTAACTTTAATGCCTTCCATAATACAAACAAATGGAAAATCATTAAGTATTTTAGAAACTTACATACATAAATCTACCTACATGGGGCGGCGGAAATAATGTGGCCTACACTCATAAAAAATATAAATCCGACACTGACGAGACGTTCATAAATAAATAAATAAAATGCTTTATTCATGACGTAGGCGAACATAGTTGCATTTATGATAAGTCAGGTATGAGAATATTTAATTATTACTTAAATGAAGTTGCTTAGTTTTAAATAAACCTAAAAGAGAAGACGGTAGAAGTCAGATTGTATCGTAGTATGTATATTTTATGTCCAACTAGCTGACCCGACAGACGTTGTCCCGTCTTAACTATGAATTTGCAGCGCGCATTCTGTCAAGCGCTGATAGTTATTTCAAACAATTGACAGTTATATAAAATTTATATTTTCGTTAAGTTTTCTTACATTTTCTAATTTTCCGCGCAATTTTTTGAATTTTTTCTTTCATAAGAACCTTCTCCTGACAATAACAAACACAACAAAAAAAAATTGTGAAATCGGTCCAGCCGTTCACGCGTGATGCGATGACCAAGGGAAATAGGGATTCATTTGTATATAGATAAATATAAAATGTCTGTAGTTACAACGACTTTATTTAAGTAATAATTAAATATTCTCATAAACCTTATCATAAGTGCAATTATGTTCGCCTACGTGATGAATAAAGCATTTTTTTTATTGCTTTGAATGACGAGACGAGCTTGCCGTTCTGATGGTAAGCGATACCTATAAACAGTAGAAACACCAACACCTTGAGTTACAAAGTGTTTGGTATTCCACTGCGCTCGTCTGAGACATGAGATGTCTCATTATGTCCAGTAGTTACACTGGCTACAATGTACTAACTGTGACTACACACTGCTTGACAGAAATAGACATTGCAGTGGTACCTACCCAGACTCTCACAGACGAGATATTGGATAATAAATATTAATGGTGTTATCGAATAATACCTCTTAAGTATTTTTTTGTGATTGCAACATTTTCTTCTTGTCATTTATGTTATTAGTTACGGTGCATATATTAAACGTGTTACAACAGAATTCTTGTTAATTTTACCATTAAAAGCCCTAATATGAACACGAGAGACTAATAGCACATAATTTTATTGTATTTTATAAAGTCGATATCTAAACTGACTGCCTCGGTGGCGTAGTTGTACTGCATGCGCGGTACGGCAGCGCTCTGAGGTCCTGGGTTCGAATCCGGGGTCAAAGTGATATTTGGGTTTTTCTGCTCAGTATCAGCCCGGAGTCTGGAATTTGTGCCCGACATGGCGATAGGCTCCCTATCACATCATGGGACGGAACACACTTGGCTAAAAGTGGGTGCCTTAGTTGCGCCTCTGCATACCCCTTCGGGGATGAATGCGTAATATTGTGTGTGTGTGATATCTAAACTGGTTTAATTTAATTTTGTTTCTGTTACTTATATATATCTACATAATACATATTTATTCGGTTGTTTTGTATTTGAAATATTATATCAATATTATGTAAATATTTGTTATAGTTCTCTATCGCAAATTGTTACATTTAAATAGTTTTTTATTTCTTTTTAAGTATTGTAATAGTGTTATCTGTACAATTGATAAACTAAGTACTTGAGCATTTGCTATTGTCTTAAAGATTGTGGCTCATGCTGTGATTGCTTATAACCAGAGTTACAATTACGTAAGCTATTATAGCTGTAAATATGTGTAGTTATTATAAGAATTATTGTAAACTCTGTTAGCAATCCTTATCCAATAAATAAATAAACGCCATTTGTACCGTCAGCAGCTAAACTCCGTTAGCAATCCTTATCCAATAAATAAATAAATAAATAAACGCCATTCGTACCGTCAGCAGCACAGTCAGATAGCCAAGCCGGCGTAATAAAACACGCTCATACATACCCTATCGTGTCTGAGTAGAGCTGCCTTGTTGCTGAACGCTTTGGCACATCCTTCGGCCTGGCATTTGTACGGACGTTCGCCGGTGTGCGTGCGGATGTGGATCTACAACAATAAATAAATTGACAACATTAAATACCGTTCCTTAATATTCCTATAGAGAACTTCTCAGGTGTGCAGGTTTGCATGTTTTCCTTCACCGTTAAAGCAAACGATAATTCATAAATAGCACACATAATTGACATTTTAAATGTAAACGTGCTATTGCCATTTCACTATGATCAGAAACATGTACTAACATCCAACCATATAAAATAAAATAAATAAATATATCCATTCAGTCGGTCATTACATTCGGTCTTTTTCGTACTTTCATTCAATCATTCGGTCATTTTCAGCTCACACAAACTCATTTACAATCATATATTCATTCAATTCCATTCACCGATTTACGCATATAATAATCTATTGACTAAATTCCATTCATTCATTCGTTCACCTGTAGGAACAGCGGCATTGTGAAGCTCTTCTCGCAGACGGAGCACTTGTACGGCCGCTCTCCAGTGTGCACCCGCTGATGATACCGAAGCGCCGCATTAGACTGCAACAATATTGTCATATATTTTATTTTGTACCGTAAGTAAACTACAGAAGGTTTATTTTAGAAAAACTATCTTATTAAGGGTAGAAGTGAATCTGTTAAGTTGTTATTGTAAATTAAACAAATTTTGATGTTCGAACATTATACTGCCATATATTGTTTTATATAAAGTCATTTTGATATTGCGTTACTAAATGAAACCACATACTCGTCTTCACCTTTGCTGACATTGTGCCAAAAATCATCCATTAATAACGAATATTTTCACCAAAAATCCTGGTATTAGTTTTCTGATTTTTTTAACATTTTGTAGTTTAATGAGAATATGGCGTGTGTGAGTGTATTTCTGACTGAAAGTATGATGTTGCTGCCGCAACGAATTATCTTAGAGAAGTAGTAGTGGCATTAGGGCGCGTAAAATTAAAATAACTTTTTATTCATATTTATTTCGTTCATTAAACTTTTTATTTTACATCTACGGCTCAAGTAACTTATTGTAGTGCTATTTCCAAGTAGATAAGTATGTGGTTTCATTCAGTAACGCGATGTCAAAATGACCCTGTATAAAGCTGAATTGTTTTTTTTAAGGCGCAATTTTTTTTATAAATTAAACAAAAATGTATATCATCCGAAATATACCAGAGAGAGATTTTTCAAAATCCACGCAATAATAAATAAGTTATGAAGCTTTACAATTTGGAAGGGACAGTAATCCTTGTTTTTCGTCCTATTTGCTTACTAAGTATAACATAATATAATCCTATTTATTGTTTAGTTTATATGTTTCTATAATACGTAATAGTGTAATTTAACAACATACGCATTACTTAAATGAGTTGGTTATACTTCTACTGTGTAAATTGAATGTATCATCTGCTGGAGAACCTAAAATAAATAAACTATGACGTCACCGAGTGTCACCGGCCATAAGACTACATGTGTGAGAAAGAGATAGCGCGATAACCGTGCCATATTGTTACACCTAATAATTAGTATTTAATAATTTTATGTTTTATTTTCTTTTTTATTTTATATTAGTGATAGTTACTCCACATTGTCGCATTGGAATACTTCTGTAATGGCTGTGTGTGAGAAAAATAAAAATATATGAAAAATATTGAGCAGGTGAACTGAAAACACTCACCGCATAATGCTTCCCGCACACTTCACACACTACTTTCTTCGGGCGCGTCTTGTAGTCTTTCTTCAAGCGCTGGATCTTGTATGGCGTGAACTTCTTCGTTGTATCTGATGGACATTCGTGACTGCAGTTCTCCTGAAAAGTGTGTCAAGTTCATTGTAGTCACTTGGATTTTTTTTTTATTACTTTGAATGACGAGACGATCTCGCCGTTCGCCTGATGGTAAGCGATACGACCGATAAACAGTAGAAACACCAACACCTTGAATTACAAAGTGTTCAAATCCGGGCAGCTCAACGCCGGGTCGTAATGCACGGTGACCACATCACAACCCAGTCGCCCCCCATGAAGGCTGGGCGGTAGTCATAAGGCACTTTCTCCCCGAAACCAAAAAAAGGTGGGAACCCTGTTATCAAAAAAACAAAAAGGTGGCAACTCTATTTGGAAGAAAAAAAGGTACTTACATAATACAGCTGTCCACAAACTTCACACACGACCCTGTAAATTGTATCGCGCGTCTCATGTTCCTGATAGTATTCATATTCGAGTTCGGTGCTCTCCTCATCCCTCTCCACGTAGTCGTGTTCTTGCTTCACGTCGATGTGAGTCGACTCGTAGTGGGCGATACATTGTTGTTCCGTGGGGAAGATTGATTCGCACTGGAAAATATATTAAGGTTTAGGGACTGTTCCGTCTAGGGGAGGTACATCCTTTTTTGCTATTACGGGCATTCCAGCCGAAGGTTGGTCCAAGGTTGAAAATATGTTTGGTTTCTTCAAATATATCGTGACCTTTCTTTAATAATGTTTATAAACAAGCGTATAAAAAAAATCATAATTTGTCAATAATACCCGCTAACGTAGCAAATGAGGAGGACAATGAATCGGTCCATCCTCGTAAACCTTATTATATTGATATCTTTTCTGATCCCCTTTATAGATTTAAAAACAATGTTAAAAAGGTAATTTATATAGATTATGGCATAATTTAATTTAATAGTGTATTTTTGTTCGTTTTATTTGTTTATTTTTTTCTTTTTATTTATATATGTCGTAGTATAGCTTAATTTTTAGATCTTGTTTCATTTTATTTAATTGTAATAATGCTTTGTTACTTATAATTTGAATTGACGTTTGCATCTATAATTGTATAAGTAGCATTTGAACAAAAATCTGTTGTAATCTATGCTATTGTTAAGGTTTGATGGTGTTACTTAGTTGATGCAACTTTAATAATAAATAAATAAATAAATAATGTTTAAATTTGGCATCCCTTATTGCCTCATGTTAGGGTGACTTTATAATCCGTGTTGTTATTCTAATGTTTTTTAAACTTGGTAACCTTCATTGACTCATGATAATGTGACGAGCGCAGTGCAATAGAAAAATAGATAAAAACATAAGTTTAAAATATAATATCAGCCCTGTATTATATACTGTCCCACTGCTGGGCACGGGCCTTCTCTAACTACTGAGGGATCAGGCCTTAGTCTACCACGCTGTAGTGCAGGTAGACTTTACACACGATGTTCTCCTTCACCGTTAAAGCAAGCTATAATTCACAAAAATACACACAATTATTTTTAGAAAAATCAGAGGAGTGCCCTTGGGATTTGAACCTGCAGACATTCGTCTCTGCAGTCTGTTCCACACCCAACTAGACTATCACCGCTAATACGTAATAAATTTAATATACAAATTTGTAAAACATATCATACACGAAAATTAAATAAAATTTCAAGCCTTCAATATAAACTTAATGATGCCAAATCTCACACTACCTATACATACAATGTACTTAAAAGGGGTACAAAGTTTGCTTTACATATTAATATATCATGTTTTATTACTTGAAACTATTTTATACAGTATAATATAGCATCTATAGCAGTGTTTTCTAACCTTTTTTAGGGTATGCCCCACCTTATAATATCAGCCCTGTATTATATACTTGCCCACTGCTGAGCACGGGCCTCCTCTACTACTGAGAGGGATTAGGCCTTAGTCCACCACGCTGGCCTAGTGCGGATTGGTAGACTTCACACACCTTCGAAATTCCTATAGAGAACTTTTCAGATGTGCAGGTTTCCTCACGATGTTTTCCTTCACCGTTAAAGCGAACGATAAATTTACAAATTTATTGTTCGTTGATTTATTTTTAAATTTAATTTTAATTTACACCTTAACATTTCTAAAATTTTTATGCGCCCCATACATACGTTTTAACCTTTAAAAATTGTTTTGTTCCCTTAAGAAATATAAATGATAAGTTTTAAGGAGAAATCACTATGAAATTGTTATCAAAACATCATAAGGAAAATCAAAACATATAATGAAGAACTGAAAATTCTGTTATTGCCCCTTAACTATCAAATTGCCCCCCTCTGGGGCGTGGGCCCCACGTTGGGAAACACTGATCTATAGCCTGGCAAAGTTTTGCAAGTGACCTACTAGATTTAAAGAATGTCACTAAAACCAGAAAAACTTTATCAAACTTGACTAAAGCTCTATGCTAAACTAATAAGAATAAAATCATTGTTTAAATTCCTATTTGGTGTGATTCACTGTATCATTTTTACAATTCTGCCAATGTTGTTTGATAACAAAAAAAAAGCATTGGTAATAGTGTATACTTTTTATTGTTTATAAACATTTAAGAAGGTCAAACAATTTATTTTGTGTTATGAAGTATAACTAAGAAGTCTTTATGACCTGGATAATAAAAGGGTGAGTATGGTGGCTTTACATCATTGATTTCCAAAGTAGTCACTGAGAGACTTGACAGGAGTCTATGTTAGAAAAACCAAGAAATAGGCGTTCACAATTTGTAAGAGGGGGACCATGTAGTATGGTTTTGATAGTAAAGAACTAAAATGGCTTGACCTATCAATGTAGGGAGATAATATTGTAAGCTCAGCGGCTATTACATGTAAACACTTGCATATTCTGTGGTATGTGGTAAAAGTTTAGCTGCAGAGGTTCCACCAGAACCAGCAAAATTTAGAATGTGGTCTTTGAGAAAAAAACCCTTAGAGCTCTGTTTTATAATATACCCTTTGTTTAAAATATGTTGCATAAGTTATGATTTTTTGATGGACAAAGCCTATTTAGTGCTTAAGGTGTTTTGGTATTTTTAAAGATTCACTTTTCGTATTGTCTACCTAAAAATGTTGTAAAACTTATATAAGCTATAAAAGGTATTTTCATCCCACTAAAATGATTTCTGGAGTATTCAAAAATAAAATATAGATTTATAAATATATAAATTATTATAAACAGTACACTATCAGCGGAATTGATAAATTTGTATATATTACATTTTTTACTTGTGCTATTTTAGTAAAATAATGTTTTTTACGAATAGTGAAGTTTATTATATAAATTAAATTTCGGGATAGGTAAAACAAAACGTCACTCACCACTCCACATTTATATTCTTTCCTTTCTTTCTTGTGTGGATGTTCTTTTTCTAAATGTATTTTCAACGCATCCTCTGTTGGAAAAGTTTCTCCACACTCACAGATAATATAATGTATACTAACAAATGAGCAGTAAAACATATCTTCCTCGCTCATTTTGTCACAGATTAGTAATTGATATCAATAACAAAAACGACTACGCAAGGTAGACACAGAATGTAAAAAATTTAATTTTCTATGTCGACGCCATCTTGATTTTCTATTTTCTGTACAGCGGAAGTTGAATTAGCAAAAGTCTATAATCTGTGGTAAGTAATGTAATTCCAATATATATATACCTACTTGTTGTACTACGTAAATGATTTCCATTTGTGATTCGTATAATATAATAAACACTTTAATAAAGAATGTTTCTAAATTAGTAAAATTGTTTTTACTTTATTTGTTTTTTCATAGTCTATAATTGATTTGGTCTATGAAAGTAAAAGTTGCACATCTCTAGTGTCTAATACTCTTTAGTGAACCAAAGATAATAAACGTCAAACATCGAAGGAAGACTGCACATTTGTTAACATTTTTACGATTAATTTTACAATGTTATTTCATTATTATTAAATAAAAACTGTGTTATATACAATGGAGGAGTTGTTAGCATGTCGTGCGTGCCTCGCCACAGGGGTCAAATTGCACAACATGCGTTCACAGCAACTAGTTAATGCCTACGAAAGCCTTACTGGTATCAAAGTAAGTTTTACGAAAATTCAGCGAAATAATTTTACCGGATTTTTAAAATGTATTTTATTAGGATGTCAATAAACTTTATTTTCCTTTGAGAAATATAATAATACTTATATATCGTAGTAATAAACAACAAATTTATCAAATCATAATGTCTAAATATAATTTCTTTTGAACAAATTAAGCCACTTACATAAATATATTTTTGCTGACATATAAGTAATTATTTGGAGTATTAGTTTTGAATTTGTTCAGTTATATTGCGGCTGACTATGCCACCCTTATTTTTTTGGAGTGATGGATATCTTCTTTAGCAAAAGTGGACACCTACAATAATTAACACTATGCTAGCTTTAAAATGTCAAGTTTAGAGGAGAGACGTTTAAAGTGAAAAATTTGATAAATTTTATAATTGTAATATCAGCCCTGTATTATATACTTGTCCACTGCTGAGCACGGGCCTCCTCTACTACTGAGAGGGATTAGGCCTTAGTCCACCACGCTGGCCTAGTGCGGATTGGTAGATTTCACACACCTTCGAAATTCCTTTAGAGAACTTCTCAGATGTGCAGGTTTCCTCACGATGTTTTCCTTCACCGTTAAAGCAAACTATAAATTCACAAAGAATACACACATGATTTTAGAAAACTCAGAGGTGTGTGCCCTTGGGATTTGAACCTGCGGACATTCGTCTTGGCAGTCCGTTCTACACCCAACTAGGCTATCGCCGCTTGCCGCGCAAGATTTTATAACACTAGAGTTTTGTGTTATTAAAGAATTCTTCATTTTATAGCAAAAAAGAGATTTTGTAAGCTTATAAAAGATAAAGAAATAATAATTTTGATATTTAATGGAAATTAGACAAAAATCTATTTAGCACGGTGTTAATTGCAGCTGACGGAGTGGTCTTTGTCAGTAACTGGTCTATGACCCATTGCTTCTACGGATCTTCAGATAAATATTTTTTTTCTGACAACAGATATACTTCAGCAAAATTATTCTTGAACCGTTTGCTTCTGTGGTCATCAGGATCTTTATTTTTTATTTAACAAAAGGCATTGCCACTCTAATAGTCTATGCTTTCAGATGACGAAACCAGAGAACTATCCAGAATATCTGTGTTCATACTGTACAACATTGTTGCTCAAGAGCATATCGTTCAGGGATAAGTGTGTGAGGGCCATGGATTTACTGAACATGGCAGTGTTGCAGTCTGGGATGGTGAGTGATATCTACCTTTTTTAGATGTAATTTTTTATGGTTGTCACTTCTCTTTATAATAAAGGTATTTTTTTACATTTTTACATATATGTTTAAAAAAAACATGCATATAAAAATATAAAAAAAATTAATGACTCTTCGATGGCAAAGCTCAAGACCCAGGCCATTTTAAAATTATTAAAAAAAAATTAACAAAGCATGAAAGCACTCCAACAAAAAAAAAATATGACAAAGCATGCCTTTAAAAATACTCCAACGAACTGATGGGTCTATTCACTATCCCCGAAATGTTGCGTGACACCTTTAATAAGGATATTTTACATCGCCTGATTAGTTACCACTGTAAGGTGTGATAACCTGCCATAGTAGTCCACATAATGTCACGCAACGGGATCAGCCTGTGTATAACGGTTCCAGCAAGCCGGGATAATTGTGTTGACTGAAGAGATAATCATCTCTTGTCAGTCCGCTTACCATCAGGAACAGTAGGGTCACTTTTCATTTATTTATTTATTTATTTGGACAAACAGTAGTTGTTACATTGTAGCATGGATACAAAAATCGTTACAAAAAATATAATTCAATGTACAACACTTTAATTTGTCACATGCACACATAATAACGTGTATTTTTCTCGGTAAATAAATATTGGCATTGCACATATACAGCCCAAGATACGCTCGCAAATATAACGAACCTCTTCCGTTCCAGCTGACCCAATCAGACATTCTGAATGTAGACAGACGGTACAATAACTTGGTGCTGCCGTATGTATGTGAGAGTCTTCTTCTGAATGTGAAGGAGGAGAGTTCCCCCATTCCAAGGGATGAGAGTGATGTGGAAAGTGATAATGATTTCGAAGGTAAGAGGTCTACCACCACGTACTGGCAAGTGCAACATTGGACGTCCACCTGCAAGGACAGACTGCTTGATGAAGGTCACTGTATGCAGCGTTTCGACAGTTTCGCCTGAAAATCTTTAGGGGAGGCCTATTTTCAGTGGAGTTTAAGTGGCTGATGATGAGAGAAGTGTAATTGTATACAAATTTGCCACCAATGTTACATAACGCTTTGTACGGACCCCCCTCCCGCCCCTATAACGCATCGTAACGTTTTACAAGAATAAATTGCGTTACGTAATACTTGAACTGCCCCTTATATCCACATCAAATTTCATGGAAATTGGTTTCATGATTCAGTTGTAAAACGTAACATACAGTTAATTTCGCATTTCTAAGTATGGATAGGTTTTTCTCGCTGCTCGGCTTCATGTTAGTTTTTCCGGGATAAAAGTCCCGCTTTATATTTTCCCGGGATAGTCTGTGTCAGTCAGGAGTAACGTAGCTTCTGAATGGTGAAAAATTTCAAAATCTGTTTAATAAGTTCCTGAGATTGGCACATTCAATTGAACAAAGTCTTCAGCTTTATACAGTGATGATCCGCTCCTATTGGACATAGCGTGATGTTCTATAGCCTATAGCCTTCCTCGATATACAGGCTATCCAACACTAAAACAATTTTTTCATTCGAACCAGTAGTTCTTGAGTTTAGTGCATTCAAACAAACTTTTCAGCTGTATGTAATAGTATATTATTTATTAAATTTTCTCTCAGCAGATGACAATGACGCACAAACAGACGCATGTGATACAAGAGAAGCCATGAGCAGTGAAGATGAACCTCTCTCTGTGAAAGTAGAAAGAAAAAATCAAAATGAAGAATCAAAAGACGTTCCAAATTTGAAACAAGATGAATTCCAAAGTGTCAACATAGAGTGCATTACTTTGACCAAAGAGGAGCAGATTGCGGAGGTTTTGGCGCGAAAGAATTCTGTTAATTATCAAAACTCATTATACAAATGTGATAAGTGCTACAAAGGGTTCATAACCGATGTAACATTCAAGAATCATATGTTCCGCCATGATCCGGTAAGTTTTGTTTTGTATTTTTTTGGGAATATGGGAGTTGCTATCAAAATTGTGTCTTAATAAACTAGCTATGGGTTGAAGGAGTTTTCCGGGATAAAAGTCCGGCTATATTTTCCCGAGAAAGCCTATAACCTTCCCAGGGTCTTAAACTATCTCCATACCAAATTTCATAAAAATCCGTTCAGTAGGTTTTGAGAAAGTCGATAACATACAGACAGACAGAAAGGGGACTTTTTTTTATAATATGGATAGATGGTTTCTTATGTTTACGCGCATTTTCTTTCTTATTAATATTAAGGTGGAAAAACCAAGTAAAATTTTATTTTGGCCCGACCCGGGATTATAATACAGGATCTCAGCGTTGTAGTCGTATTCACACCATGTGCAAACAAGTAAGCCATCGAAGCAGTAACTTTTACATATAAGTAATGAAGGTTGTTCCATACAAATGACTGCTAAATTAACTTAATACTATATTTATTAATTAGCTTTTGTTCGCGGCTCCGCCCGCGTTATAAAGTTTTTCGGGCCCAAGTTTTCCGTTATAAACGTCACGCTATATATTTTCCCGGGAGCCTATATTCTTCCCAGGGTCTCAAACTGTCTGCATACCAAATTTCATCTGAATACGTTGGGTAGTTTTTGAGTTTAACACGTTCAAGCAGACAGATGCAGCGGGGGATTTTGTTTTATAATATATTTTTATAGAACTTTTTAAGAGGAGCAATCCCATCATAATCATTCATCATTGTTGCATAACTTTGACCGTTTACGCAGCGAACGCAACGGAAGCTCTCATAACTAATAAATTTTCCCCGTTTTTGCAACATGTTTCATTACTGCTCCGCTCCTATTGGTCATAGCGTGATGATATACAGTCTACAGCACTCCACGAACAAAGGGCTATCCAAAACAAATATTTTTTCCGTTTAAAACCGGTAGTTCCTGAGATTAGCCATTACTGATCCGCTCCTATTGGATATAGCGTGATGATATATAGCCTATAGCACTCCACGAACAAAGGGCTATCCAACACAAAAATAATTTTTCAGTTTGGACCGGTAGTTCCTGAGATTAGCGCGTTCAAACAAACAAAGTCTTCAGCTTTATATAATAGTATAGATAATACAATATCATTGCGTAAATATTTCATAAGACTTATTGTAGTCAATACCGTCAGATTTCGTATATACCACTTTTATTTTCAACGTGCGCTGTGTCCGTGTGTCAGGCCGCGGGCCCGCACGCGTGCGCGGCGTGCCACACGCGCTGGGAGAGCGCGCGCGCGCTGCGCTCGCACACGCTGGCGGCGCACGCGCGCAAGTTCGTGTGCCGCGCCTGCGCGCACGTCACGCGCTCGCGCCACCGCGCCACCGAGCACGCGCACTGGCACAACGGGTGCGCCACATTATATACAAATATATGCAACCCGACACTCGTAATCTCACATACTCCTCATAATGTTTCTAGTGCTATAAAACATAAGTACTCTATTTATAGTTGTCATTCTTATACGAATGCTGTTTCACACCTGTGATTAGTGAGTAGACTCATCCATATAGATTTTAATTTGAATTAAGCATGTTAAGTCTATTAACTATTGGTGTCATTTAATACTCACCCACATAAATTTGTTAGTAAAAATACTTTTAAGTCTGTTCTAACACTATTAGTAATATGAAGTTGACAAATTATATTTCAAAATTCTATCTCTATAAACGAGTCATTGGTGTAGAAAAAATATTTTTAAAAAATGATTTCCACTAAAAAAATTTTTGTTATCCATAAATTATAACAATAAAATATTTACACTCTCACAACTTATAATTTTTTTATGAAACAGGCTAAAAAAATTATTTCACTTTAAAAATAATAACAAAAAATAAATTGACCTCCACAGTCACACATTCCGCTGCAAAGTATGCGGCTCGACGTTCTCCAAATCGACGAGCTATCTCACGCACTTGCGCCTACAACATCCCTCGCAACACCGCTGCGAACTGTGCGGCGAGGCGTTCCTCGGACCGAACGGGCTCAACATACACAAGAAGAAGGCGCATCGGGATACTCAGGTTAGTAACGTCACTGCTGTGTGAGTGAGATAGACTTTTTTTATTGCTTTGAATGACGAGACGAGCTTGCCGTTCTGATGGTAAGCGATACCTATAAACAGTAGAAACACCAACACCTTGAATTACAAAGTGTTTGGTATTCCACTGCGCTCGCTATCCTGAGACATAAGTCTTATTATGTCCAGTAGTTACACTGGCTCCAATCAGTGGCGGTTCGTCCATAAAAGCCCAAAAGCCTGGCTTGCCTTAAAATTATTTGCACTAAACGGAATATGGAACAATTATTATAATTTTAAGGTCAGTACAGTAAAGATAATAATTCCCTTGCTATGTGTCGTTGCACCGAGCCGGTTCGCCTCGAGCGCACCTACACACACACTAATACACCCTAACATACACCACATCTATACCGTATCAGTATGCACACATTTAATATTTCCAAAATTTTATAAAGATAGGGAAATAATTCCAATATTACCAATTCCTCCCTATCTATTTGATTAATTTCGTTGCGGGATAATGACAAGTGTTCCCTGAGACTCGGCGAGCTTCACCGCTCGGTGTCATGCGCGCCACTGCTGATCCTTACAGGAGTTGTAGTGGTGGGCGTGAGGGCGGGAAAGTCTCATGAAGTCTCATTTCATTTTTAATATAAATCACGCGCACAACATGTATTCCACCACTCTCTCTCTCGTGGGCTTCTACGAGGCTTTTCGCCTCGGTATTTCTTTTCTTTCACACTTATAGATCGAATACGGATAAAATCCTACCACACACGTATAGCTATAGTGGGTTTCTATAGCAAACAGTACTAGAAACAAAGCCACGCTTTAAAAATAGTGTTGCCAAGTGTACGTTACTTCTAATATTTAACATTTATTCTGCATCATATTTCTTATTTGAATGAATAATCTTTTATTTTCATAAATATTTAGTGATTTTAGAATTAACATAATTTTATTTACATAATAATAATTAGTTTTGTGTATTGTAAGTATTTTATATAAAACTTTCGTATAGAGTATTATTTTGTAGTATCATTTGCGATTAGTAACTGGCAGCACCAGTTGTTTGTTTTGCTTGAGCTGTCAATACATTTTTAAAAGTATCAGTGTTTATTGCGTGTTTTTGAGTTTTATATTTAAATATAAAGAAGATGAGTGAAATGATTCCTTATAATAGTTTCCAAGTGTGTGAAAGTTTGATAGTAAATTTGTTAGGTTATGATGGACAACTTTCAACAAGCTGGCGAGAGGCGCGAAATGTTCTGAGTTGAAGAATAAGGTATTTAGTGTAGTATCCAAAACTAATTGTCGTGATTTATTTATTTCAATTAGAACGGATAAACCAATTACACTAATTAAGTTAATAATAACAATATATAACTATAGTAAAATATGAAACAGATCAATAATGTACTTAATAACTACATGAAATATGCTGTATCATGAGTTAATTCCACAATAATGCAAACATTCATACTGGATCACGTTCCAATCAGCAGAAAAAATGTCAAAATCGGATGCGCTATTAAGGAGAGCGTTAAGCGTCGAGAGTTCGCGGAATGGATGGTCCAATACGAACAAGTATTACCTAAGTTGTATCGTTGGTTTTGCATATTTTTTTCGAACGATTTAGGATACTTCTGGTTAAGGATAATGATTTAATCGGTCAAATATATTCTTATTTACAAAAACATAATATGAACGTATTAATTTCGAGAGCTAAATGTAACCTCATTTCGGCAGTTAAGTAGGTACAGTAGATATGTGACAAAATTTCAAAACAAAACATTTAACATATAAAGAAGACAGACACAAAAAAATGTATGAGTTCTTTGAGAATTTTAAGTGTGTGAAGTCCACCAATCCGCACTACAGCGTGGTGGACTAAGGTCTGTGCAGTGAGACAGTATATAATACAGCGCTGATATGATAACCCTTGCAGTCGCAGCGGCCGCAGCTGCCGTGCGCCGCGTGCGGCGCGGTGTTCCACTGCGCGGCGGCGCTGCAGTTCCACGCGTCGCTGCCGGCGCCGCTGGGCTGCGGCTCGGCGCTGCGGCCGTGCGCCGAGTGCGGCCACAGCTTCCTGTCGGACGAGCGCCTGCGGGAACACCTGCGCGCGCACCACGGGGTCGGCTCGCTCCAGTGCGAACACGTCAGTCATGCTTCATGTGTTGGATTCTAATTCTATTTATATTGCAAATGAGTTCACAATGGTATGCAGGGTCAATTTGACATTACGTTCTAAATGAAATCGTATACTTATGTACTTGGAAATAATACTACAATAAGTTACTTGAGCCGTAGATGTAAAATAAAAAGTGTAAGTTTTGAACAAAATAAATATTCATGAAAAGTAACTTTAATTTTACGTGCCCTAATGCCACTACTACTACTCTAAGAGAATTAGTCGCAGCGACATCATATTTTCAGTCAGAAATACACTCATGCACCAGCCATATTCACAGTAAACTACAAAATTCTCAAAAATCACAAAACTAAAACCAGGAATTTTAGTGAAAATATTCATTATTAATGGATGATTTTTGACACAATGTCAGCAAAGGTGAAGACGAATATGTTCATTTAGCAACGCAATGTCAAAATGACCCTGTATAATTTCACAAACAATTATAAATATATTACTTTATAATAAAATGTAAGTAGATATTGTAACTTTGACTTGCGGACGACCAACACTTCAGTCCGCCTTCGTGACCATGAAAGCTGTAATCGAAACGTTGTGAGAAAATTACAATATAAAAGAAAAAAGAAAAATCGGCGGGTCCTACGTATACTAGTACAGGTGCAAAAACACAGCGTTACAGGAGAGCAGTTAAAACTTTGTACATTTGTCATACTTCAACGGAAATCATTGAAATATTCAAATGATATACCTCAGTATTTCAAAATTTCAAAAATTTCTTGTCTTTCTGTTGAAATAGTTTGATTTGAATATCTGACATTGTTGTAAACATAAGGCATCATTATGTACATTATTGTCGGCAGTGCAACAGAACGTTCGCGCACAAACGTTCGATCGCTGTCCACCACCAGCGCGTGCACCTAGGCGTGAAGCTGGCCCTCGGCAAGGACGCGCGAGGGAAGGTGTTCGTCGTCTGTGAGATATGCGGCAAGAAGTGCATCGTGAGTTCCTTTGGGACTAGCTTGTGGACGCGGCTACGTCCGAGTAAAAAAATCTGGAAAAAATCTTTCTGTATATGGTCCTGTGTAAGCAGCGATAGCCTAGTTGGGTCGGGAACGGACTGCCGAGACGAATGTCCGCAGGTTCAAATACACTTAGAATCGAGTTCTTTATGAGCGCCACTCCGTACCTAACTACACGCTGTCAATGTTGCAATTATACTAAAGTCAGGTATACAGATTGCAGTACAGTTGAGTCGAACACAATGAGTGTACGGAACGCTAGATCTAATGTATAGTACATATATGTATATCGATGCTTTTATCGATGTTAATGTTATGGTTTGCAGTCGAAGGCGTCGTTGGTGGATCACCAGCGGATCCACTCCGGGGAGAAACCTTTCCAGTGTCCAGAATGTCCAAAGAAGTTCAGCGTCTGTCAGCGTCTACAAGTAAGTTAGTTGTACCATGATGAAGTTAATATAATAATATCAGCCCTGTCACAACCCACGTTATCCTGGAATGCAGAGGAGTAGCTGCACAACGGGCTAACATCCTCGGTACACCAAGGTCACTCTGAGGAGCCTGTGGAGGAACCAGGAAGATCCTGCGCTTCTGGAAGGAGTTGGGCTGGCTAGACCCATAGTCGGCATCCCACGCACAACGGCCTGATCTACTACGGGCTAAATGCGAAAAAACGAGCCTCTCAACATAGAATATCAGCCCTGTATTATATACTGTCCCACTATTGGGCCTCCTACGGAACCTCCTCCTGTGGAACGGACTGCCGAGACAAATATCCGCAGGTTCAAATCCCAAGGCCACACACCTCTGACTTTTATAAAAAATTATGTGTGTATTCTTTGTGAATTATCGCTTGCTTTAACGGTGAAGGAAAACTGAGAAGTTTATAGGAATTTTGAGGTGTGTGAATTCTGCCAATCCCCACTACAGCGTGATGGACTAAGGCCTAATCGCCCTCAGTAGTTTAGGAGGTCCGTGCAGTGGGACAGTATATAATACAGGGCTAATGAATGATGAATCTAAACTAATTGTGTGTTGTAGATCCACCTGCGCACGCACACGGGCGAGCGTCCGTTCAAATGCGCCATCTGTCCCAAAGCGTTCATGCACAAGGCGGCGCTCAACCGACATGACCGGGTAACTACCACATAATAATCTCGATATACCATATTTTTACACTCCATTGTAAATTTTTTTACGTAGCCCTAGTTACGTCGCCGTAATTGAAACACAAGAAGAAACAAACAAGATAATTAAGTTTAGAGATAAGAGTCAATGATTATATGTTTCAATTAATGTAAGTCAGTTCTCTGCTTGTATTCGGCGTGGACGGTCGAGTCCACCGGGCTTTTCTTTTACATGTACTAATATATTTTAAAATCAAATATATTCTCATTTATAACACTTTTTAAAAAGCCCGAATCGCCACGACGAAATATAACTCCCTTCCATAATATAACTCCCTTCCATAATATGGTAAAACTGATTTAGGCTGCGCACTAAGTTTTGCACTTGTATCGGGTATCCTTTACAAACCTGTTACAGTAATTAGATTTGTCACACTCCAAAATGCAAAGTTATAAAAACATGGAGAGAAAATATTAAAACAAAATCCGCAAAAAAATATTTTTCAAAGTCTAACATTCATATAAACATAAATCATGCGGCGGTTGGGAGCCTGCCCGCAGATAGAAGGGAGACAATTGAAAACTCAGGGTAATTACGTGGTACGAGCTTTATTTTTACACCTCCGCGTTACACTCGGTACTGGTTGCTGGTGTTATGCAACACGAGTCACTGGCCTGGGGAACTCCGATTAGGTCATAATCATTTTTCTAGACCAAAATGCTTTTCCCATTGCAGGTGCACACAGGAGTGAAGCCGTACACGTGTTCCCATTGCGGGCGCGCGTTCTCCCAGTCCAACAGCATGAAGCTACACGTGAGGACTGTGCATCTCAAACTGCCGGCGCCGTACCGCAGCAGGAGGAAGCTTAACGAAGGCGGATAATGTGACTCGCTCGGATGGAAGGGGTGAATTGAGCTTAGGGGGTGAAAATGTGTCAACGAGTGCAAATGAGGCAATGGGTGAAAATTAGTCAGTCAGTGGTGAAAGAGATGAATAGTGCTCTAGGGTATGAAAATTAGTGCAAGAGTCAATGGGCGAAGAAGAGTCAATCGGGTGAAAATTTGTCAGAGAAGTGAAAATTAGTCAGTCAATGGTGAAAGAGTTGAATAGTGCTCTAGGGTGTGAAAATTAGTGCAAAAGTCGACCGATGAAGTGTATTCAATCGAGTGAGAATTAGTCAATAAGGTTCACCTTATTGACTAATTCTCACCTCACTAAGGTTTGGGTTAAAATGTAAGGCCTTTTACTAATTTGGTCATGCTCCTCTAGTTCCGCCCATTTTTTTACTACATTATTTGTCAGACTTTGTAATACAGTAATATACAATCATATACAGTATGTAGTACATACAGATATTTGTCTAAAATCTTATGATACATACAATAGGCAATCACATTTTGTGATCTAATAGGCCGTTAGTGAACATCCATGGCACATGAGCCGCTACAGTCCAGGAACGGAATGAATACTTCAAATCGCCTGTGTTTTGTAGCAAAGCATTTCCTTCGCTAAAATAAACTACAGAAGGTTTATTTTAGAGAAAGAAAACTATCTTATTAAAGTTAGAAGTGAATCTGTTCAGTTATTGTGAATTAAACGAATTTTGATGTTAGAACATTATACTGCCATGTATGTTTTATACAGGGTCATGTTGACATTGCGTTACTAAATGAAACCACATACTCGTCTTCACCTTTGCTGACATTGTGACAAAAATCATTCATTAATAACGAATATTTTTACCAAACATCCTGGTTTTAGTTTTCTGATTTTTTTATCATTTTGTAGTTTAATCCAAATATGGCGTGTGTAAGTGTATTTTTTAATGCAAGTATGATGTTGCTGCGACGAATTAGCTTAAAGGAGTAGTAGTGGCATAAGAGCGCGTAAAATTAAAATAACTTTTTATTAATATTTATTTTGTTCGGTACACTTTTTATTTTACATCTACGGCTCAAGTGACTTATTGTAGTGTTATTAAAGTAGATAAGTATGTGGTTTCATTTAGTAACGCGATGTCAAAATGACCCTGTATAGTATCTTGTATAGTGTAAGTACGCGGCTGCCTCGCGAGCCTGCTACAAGGTAAGAGCCTCTAAAAGCAATCTGTACTAAATATTTGCGAGGCAGCTGAGAGACAAGCCTGTTGGAGACCAAAAGCTAAGTTGATAAAGAGATAGAGTAATTTGACACAGACAATAACAGAAAAGTATTTTTTTTTTTAGTAATGCTACACACCTTTTTAAGATTGTTACACAAAAAAAATTTTTTTTTCGCGGAAAAAAAGGCGTTGTCGCTACCGTCACTTGAAGGTGAGTGGAACGGTTATGTTATCAGTCTTACGGCCCAATGTCACTCGGCAGTATCTGTACTTGAGCGTCGACGTGACGTCATCGAAGCGAGGTGCACACGGAATTTGACCGTGTGGTAGCTTGGCTTCTGGTCTGCAACTGACTTTACGAGTAAACTGACATTTTAGTATTAAGATAAGCTTTTTAGATCTGTTTACACGCGACAAATACCTCGGAACTTAGACGATGTATAAAGGACACGGCTTGATCTGTCAAAATATAAAAATTGCGCACGCGCACGTTTGTAAAAACTGTCATGCGCTGACACAAGTGTGTAAGATTTATATGCGTTCATTAACAGAAACAGTATGTTGCACTTTCTATGTAGTAGTTACTGAAAGTGTTAGAATTAATTGTTCGCACCAAGAGCGTCGCCAAGGGGGGGCAGGGAGGGGCAGCCACCCAACCAGAGGTTCTAAAACAGTTCTCGACTTTTCCTACAATTCATACTTTTCTCTTTCTCCATATCAACTTGCCCCCCCTGGGCCTTCGGCTGGCGACACTCTTGTGCAACAATTAGCACATAGCGCGTCCTTTCTACATGGTCGAAGGCTCAAACTGTTCAGAACTGACCCGCAGGACATACAGGTTATATGGGTAGAATTAGTTATTTACATGAACTAAGAGAGGCAGATAAGAAATTATTTATAAGCTTTTGCTCGCGGCTCTGCCTGTTTAAACCCATCCCGAGATTAAAAGTAGCCTATATCAGTGGCGCGAAACCTGATACAACACATAGGTACTAAGATGTTTTTATTACATAGAGACGTTGTCCGAGCTCAATACTGGCAAGACGAAAGCAAGGTAATTGCCCGACATTCACTTAGTCAACCTCCAACCACTTTCGCCGCTAGTCGGCTTACTGACTTTTGTATTTTTATAAATAAAATGCCTTCCTGTGTTTTTAGACGATGTACAAATTATACTCCAACTGTGAATGAAATAAACGTTTCATTACATACGTTAGTAATAAGTATACACTATTTAACTTATTTTTGACTAATAAATGAATTTTATTCGACTGTCATGGCGACGGGGCAATCGACGCTCGGGCCCATTCGGAACCACTCGGGCACACTCGGACTCACTCGGGCCGTATCAATGCGAGCCGTTTGGGCTGTGACTATAGTAAATACTGCGCTGTTTATATGTGCAATTTTGTTAGTGTATGACGCGTCTATTTGTAAAACGTTATTGAGTACTAATATGCATGAAATACTGCAAATCGTTCTAATGATAATTAGATTCTACATAAAAGGAAGCAGTAATCGGGTTATATGGATCCTTTGCCATTGGTATATATAAGTTTGTCAACTGATCGTGCACACCGAAAGGGTCAAAAGACAAGCAGCTCTGTCTAACGCACGCGTTTTACAATCTTTTGTTTCATCTTTCCGAACTGTTATTTTTTTATGGATATATCTGTAGAAATCTTCACTGGTGGTAGGTCTCTCATAGTGAGAGTCCTCTTAGGTAGGTACCACCGCAATGTCTATTTCTGCCAAGTGTGTAGTCACTGTTGTGTTCCGATTTGAACACTAGCCAGTGTAACTACTGGACATAATAATTAACATCTCATGTCTCCGGCGAGCGTAGTGGAATACCAAACACTGTAATTCAGGATGGTGTTTCTACTGCTTATAGATCGTATCGCTAACCATCAGGCGAATGGATAGCTAGTTTCGTCATTCAATGCAATTAAAAATAAGAAAAATCTCTGGGAGTTAGGAACGTAAAAGTCTTCCATGCAAGTATTTTGCTTTAGATAATTTACTATCTGCCTCTCTCAGTCGGTCTGTTTTCGAATTACATATTTTACAGGATAAGAACTTATGACCTCGCATACTGATCAACCGGTTATACATCGGCGTTTTTAAATTTATATTTCACTTGTGTATGCTCATGCAGAAGAAACCCATTATCTATATCTTGACAGTGGAAAAACGTGCGTGAGGGCGCTAGTATCGCTTTCTAGTTTTAAAGTTGATATTAGTGCAAGAAATTATTCATATTATACTGTAACATGGTGAGGTTTTTAATTTCCTGGTCGGGCTATAAATGTAATTTAGACAAAAAGCATGAGATTAACACTGGTTTGCGTTGTATACAAATTCTTATTTTAATTGAGAAAACTTGTGTCTCATTGCCAATTTCTTCATGATTTATAAAAGTAGCAGCTAAAGTAAAATCCATAAGAGCTTCCACAGTAATAAACCAAAAGTAACAATTACTTTGACTGATACAAACTTAGACAATATATAAACATGTCTTGTATGATTTTTCTGTTCAGCCAAAGTATAAGATTAAATGCTCATTCGCACGTTTATAAATACTGTTGTATTTAGCAGATTATAATCATAATATTAGCCCTGTATATACTGTTTCACTGCTGGGCACGGGCCTCCTATAAGTACTACTTTGCCAGTTTAACTACTGGACATAATAATTAACATCTCGTGTCTCAGGATGTCGAGCGCAGTGGAATACCAAACACTTTGTAATTCAAGGTGTTGGTGTTTCTACTGTTTATCAGTCGTATCGCTTACCAGCAGGCGACCGGCAAGCTCGTCTCGTCATTTAAAGAAATAAAAACAAAAATGTATGCGTTCATAATAAAATAAATTTGCAAAGTGTGTTGCTTTCTGTGTAGTAGTTATTGAAAGTGACAGAAATTTTTGTCCGTGGCGTCCTTTCTAGATGGTCTAAGGGCAGTGTTTCCCAACGCGGGGCCCACGCCCCACAGGGGGGCAGTTTGATAGTTAAGGAGATAATTTAAACAGAATTTTCAGTTTTTCATTATATGTTTTGATTTTCCTTATGATGTTTTGATAACAATTTCATAGTGATTTCTTCCTAAAACTTATCATTTATATTTCTTAAGGGAACAAAACTATTTTTAAAGGTTAAAAATTATATATGGGGGGCATAAATAATTTAAAAATGTTAAGGTGGGGCATGGCCTAAAAAAGGTTGGGAAACACTGGTCTAAGGTATGAAGACATTGGCCGTAGGGAATACAAAATACAGAGACACGCGCCGTGTGTAACCTTCCCACAAGCTGTTCATTACAGGTGCTGCTACTATAATATTATGATTGTTTTTTACGCATTTAATACTCAATAAAATATACGAAATGTATATGTTGTTTTATTTGGCAACTAGCTTATGCACGTGACTTCGCCCGCGTGAAGTTTTCCGGAATAAAAGCCTTGCTATATATTTTCCCGAGGTAGAACTCTCTCGCTTTAACAATAACATAGACCAGAGTGTAATTCAGCATACGGAATATTAGGAATGGATTTGGTGAATTCATTGGAATACTGACGTACGGGAATGATCGATCAAGCAAGTCAAGTTCAATACTTAAGGCTTTGATTGCTTTACATTTGGCAACTTTTTTTAATCCCTAGGAGGAGTGGAAGGGAGCAGCCCCCCCACCCTGCCCCCTCTTGGAGACGCCCTTACGTCGTTCATATTTTTGTAAGCCTACAATGTCTTTCACGAGCACGCGAACAGTGAAGAAATTAAACACAGTATCAGTAGAAGTAGGTATGTATTAGTCGGCGAGCGCGGGTGTGGGATGGCGCGCGTCATGTCGCGCGTCACGCCGCGCGTGGTGGCGGCGCGGCGGCGGCAGCTTCATGTGCACGGTGCGCACGTGCGTCTTCATCTCGGCGGACGTCGCGAACGGCTTCCCGCACACGGAGCACGGGTAGCGCCGCACGCCCGTGTGCACCTGCGGGACATCACCACACCTGCACTGTGACACTCTTACTTATAACAGTTTCGCAAACCTATGTTTAGTTACAGCTCGACTAATCTGCATTTACTCAGAAACTTGGTCTACAAAAAATATGAATAAATTACCAATATAGGCAACTCTACATCAGAGCAAATTATAATTATCGAAATTCATTTATGATATAAATCAGAGTCCCCGCCTTTACAATAATATTTAACCTCTAAACAGCCACACTCACCAGGTGATGTCTGCTCATCGCCGGGTAAGTCTTGAACGTGTTGGGACAGTACTTGCACTTGAACGGCCGCTCGCCCGTGTGGATGCGCACGTGGTTCTGGAAAGTGTGCGTATGCGCACGATTAAAAAAAATAGGTCGTCGAGGTCTATTAATAAAAAACATGTCTATATTATTGCATCACGCATTTTTTCATTTTTTTTCTTTTTTTCAGAGGTTCAAGAGGCCATGTGTGTTGGTACCTACGCATATAGGAGTCGTACATAGTATCTCTCCTCACACTACGACTGCGAGCTGATCCCTTGTACAGTAACGCATCTGTAAGCATGTCTAACTCTGCTAGTGGTAACTCTACCACTAAATATCAATTTGCAACTGCTCATAAATCGACCACCGTACACAAAGTCATTTATTTAGTTTACACACTTCAGTTTTAATTTAATAACCAAACAAAAACATCATCAATCTAAAGAAGTTTGCAAATTGGCTAATAAATTAGTTCTGAAGTGACAAACATAATATACTACTAATTGAAGACCTATTTATTTTAGAGAATAAGCTAAACTGCATTGATCTTACTAATGTAATCACTGAGAGTGCTACATAACAATTTCTGAGATATATGAAGTCTGCCCGCACTACAGCGTGGTGGAGGCCTGATCCCTCTCAGTAGAGGAGGCTCAGCAGTGGGACAATATATACAGAGGTGATATTAACATAAAATAGTTGTATTTTATCTAATACTATACGACTGCACTGAGGTCTTGAGTTCGACCCCCGGGACGGGCAAAATGATATTGTATTTTTCTGCTCAGTATCAGCCCGGAGTCTGGAATTTGTGCCCGATATGATAGGCTCACCCCCTCAGATGACATCAGTGGCGCCTCTGCCTACCCCTGCGGAGATAAAGCTAAGTCGTCGCGTGTGGTTACCTGCAGCTGCTCCGGCATCCTGAACCGCTTCGGGCACTCGGTGCACGCGTACGGCTTCTCGCCCGTGTGGATGCGCTGGTGGTACACCATGTGGTACTGGTCCTGCGGGACACCACACTCTCAACCTTTGTCACATGCGAGGTCTCTAGCGCAATAGGCACGGACCCTCGGGTAGGGGCCGTTCAAGTATTACCTAACGCAATTTTCGAAGATTTTTTAACCCCCATGTAACGCGCCGTAACGTTTTCGTGTATACCCCCGCCCCCTCTATAATATCAGCCCTGTATTATATACTTGCCCACTGCTGAGCACGGGCCTCCTCTACTACTGAGAGGGATCAGGCCTTAGTCCACCACGCTGGCCTAGTGCGGATTGGTAGACTTCACACACCTTCGAAATTCCTATAGAGAACTTCTCAGATGTGCAGGTTTCCTCACGATGTTTTCCTTCACCGTTAAAGCGAACGATAAATTCACAAAGAATACACACATGATTTTAGAAAAGTCAGAGGTGTGTGCCCTTGGGATTTGAACCTGATGACATTCGTCTTGGCTGTCCGTTCCACACCCAACTAGGCTATCGCCGCTCTAAAAATTACGTAACTCTAAAGTGTTTTTTTTTTCTAATATTCACAATTATGTCACGCAAAGTACCGGAAAGTCGATAAAATACCTTTGTTATTGTTTTAAAATAAAAACCCAATGTAACATAACGCTTTGTACGACCCTCCCTCACCTACAAACTACGTTACGTAATACTTGAACGACCCGTAAGAGTCTTTTGTTATTTTGTAATAAACCTATATTTTGAATATGTACCACTGGTGGTAGTCTCATATTTGAGAGTCCGCCTGGGTAGTACCACCGCAATGTCTATTTCTACCGTCAAGCAATGCGTAGTCACTTAGAAGGACATTGTAGCCAGTGTAACTACTGGACATAATGAGACATCTCATGTCTCATGGCGAGCGCAGTGGAACACCAAACACTTTGTAATTATTGGTATCGCTTACCATCAGGCGAACGGCAAGCTCGTCTCGTCATTCAAAGCAAAAATTTGTATATACGAGTATATTATGAAACCCATCGGCCTCACCGCAATGATCTTGCCACATATGTCGCACATGGCGGGCACCACCTTCATGTAACGCTTGCGCCCGCGCTGGTCCCCCGCGGGGAGCTCCTCGCCGTGCTTCTCCAGCGTGTGGTTGTTCAGCTTGCTCTCGTGGCTGAATACCTTGTTGCACTGGAATTGACACATTTCGACCTTCAAAGACAAAGTGGAGAAGCGCGTACACATATTTCATATCTGGAAACATTTTGAGGTAGATACGAGGGTAACATTTAGTGTGAGTATAGATGTGTGTACGTGTGCGTGCGTGTGTGTATGTGTATTCAAATTTCATATCATCTCACCTTATCGCAGGGGAATTGAACCTTGTGGCTGGCCAACACGTGGTCTCTCAACGCGTTCTCCAGCTGGAACCCTTCTCCGCAGTGCAGACACCAGTGCTGCGTGCCGCACTGCGCCGCGTGCGCGTGCGCAAGCAGCGCCGCCGCGTTCAGGAACTGCGTGTCGCACGCGGCGCAGTGCAGCTCGGGGGGCGGGTTTAGTGTCTGGGGATTACAATATTGGATCGACACTTGAAATAGACTGTTCCGTGACAATGAAGTATTGGTTTCTATTTTCTCTAGTCCAGCAGCATTGATTCTTCTTCCGAGTGCAACACATATACCATCTGTGTCGTAATGTGGGCACACATAAATAAATCTTCAAACATTTACTTTTACACACATTACAATTTATAAATGTGTTAACGAGCATCTGCTTTTACACTTTGGCAGGAAGGATAGATCATAAAGACATGTCCTTTATATATTGTCTAAGTTGATTCCCAAAGTGGTCTAGGGGAGACTTGATGGAGGTCTACGTTGGTGTGACTAAAAAATAGGGGTCCACAATTCGTAAAGAACTAAGATGTTGGCTTCACATATTTGTAGGCAGATAATATTGATAGGGGTCGTGAGGAACGTTGACAGCATAACTGTCCAGACGCCCTCCGCGATGACTGAGCAGTAGTTGTAATAAATTGTTTCTATAAAACCAAAAAAAGGCCACCAAAACCAGTAAAATTTTGAAACTGGTCTATGAAAAAAGAAATAAGAAGTAAAATTTCTTTAGCTCAATTTGTCACTTTCTACCATAGTTTGTTATTATTATTAATTTACAATTTAATTTAGTTAAGACGTAGAACAGTCGCTTCGTCCGATCACACTGCGTGCGGAAAGTTTTAGCTGAAATCTAAGATGTTGTTATTACATAGACACGTTGTCCGAGCTCAATACTGGCAAGACGAAAGCAAGGTAATTGCCCGACTTGACCAATGAGCGTGCAGCACTAACGTTGTTACGTAACTGTCGATGTATATATATCCTTTTCTAACGAATGTGTGCTGCATCTTTTTATTCCTTCTTCGAGCCAATTTGTAATTATATGTGACTATAGCAAATAGTGCGCCGTTTTTATGTGCCATTTTGTTAGTGTATGACGCGTCTATTTGTAAAACGTCATGGCTGAAATAAAGCGTGTGTAGGTGAGGTTAAAGCGGCGATAGCTTAGTTGGGTGTGGAACGGACTGCCGAGACGAATGTCCGCAGGTTCAAATCACAAGGGCACACAGCTCTGACTTTTCTAAAAAAAAATCATGTGTGTATTCTTTGTGAATTTATCGTTCGCTTTAACGGTGAAGGAAAACATCGTGAGGAAACCTGCACATCTGAGAAGTTCTCTATAGGAATTTCGAAGGTGTGTGAAGTCTACCAATCCGCACTAGGCCAGCGTGGTGAACTGAAGGCCTAATCCCTCTCAGTAGTAGAGGAGGCCCGTGCTCAGCAGTGGGCAAGTATATAATACTGGGCTGATATTATTATTATTATTATTATAGGTGAGGTTACGATGAGGCAGGGTTACCTCCTTGTGCAGCCGCTCGCGGTGCGTCTTGGTGCAGACGAATGCGTCGCCGCAGACGCGGCACCACGGCAGCTGCGTGCCGTGCTGCGAGCGCACGTGCGCGTGGTACGTCGTGCCCTTCGTGCTGCGCGGGACACAATGCGCGCGCGCGTCAGACAACCGGCGCGGACTCGGCGCGAACGGACCGAACAGACTCCTTACTGATCGGTCCGTTCGCGACGGATCGTTTTATATAGGGTGTCCCTAGATAGTGTCATGCGGAGGACCAGAGATAGAGCACCTTTCGGGGTATCCCAATCAGCCTTATGTATGTTCCGCGGTTTTGTTTAGTATTCGAGTTATGAATATTTTTGTGGGTTTTTGAGAATTTTCGATTTGCATTAAATAACTTTTTTTTTATTTAAATAATTTTTGGATAATGGAAAATTTTAAGCATTTCCCACCTTGCTGTCTTTTAAGACTGAATTTAAGCAAAGTAGCTCCCTTGAAGGACTGTGTTTATTTAATGAATATGTAAATTGAGCATCTGGAGAATTTTCTCATCTATCTTAGAACCACAAAGTCACGTGTTTAGATTTTTAATTTAAAATAGAATATTTAAGTCACAATTCATAGAATGTAAATTTTTCATTCGACACCAACATTTTCATAATTTACATTAAAATTACGAAGCTGGTTGTTTTTAGCAAAAAAGTACAACAAATTAAAATTTACTTGCAATATAAATTCTCGAAAAAGTCTTAAACTTTATAAAAAGAAATATTGTTAAATCTAAAATTCTCAAAAATTCAGAAAAATATTCATAACTCGAAAACTATGAAACATCGCTGAACATACAAGGGGGTGATTCGGGTACCCCAAGAGGTGATCTATCTCTAGAACACCGCTTGACACTTTTTTGGGACACCCTGTATAATTAAAAATGGCGATTGTAATACGCAGATCAATGATATACATATATTATCACATTTTGCTAGTGGTAGAATATATTTAATATCTGCCCGGAGAGCGACCACCGTACACAAGGTGTTAAAACCCGCCATATTGGGCCACGCGACTCGTGTTCCAGGATCTGTGTATATCCGGTTCCAACATAATTGTGTCCACTGAGGGGTAATCATCTCTCGTCAGTCGACATTCTATTGGACCCCTCCACTTACCATCAGGTGCAGTGGAAGCCCTTTGCCGTGCGAGAACAAAAAAAATAAACACTACAATATCCTTTCAACTGGAACACAACAGTGTGTGCAAACTGCTGCTTGATGGAAGAAATAGTAATATGTTTTGTGGCATGGCATGAATCTAAAGCTTTAATTTACTGAACTGGCCGTTAATGATTAATAAACTCACTTGAAAGCCTTCCCGCAGTATTTGCACTCGAACTTCTGAGTGTGCATCTTCGAGTGTTGGACCGCGTGCTCTCTAGAATAAACATGTACAAAGTCATACTTACATAGCATCACGGCTCTGATCATACTTACATAGCATCACGGCTCTCATCATACTTACAAAGCATCACGGCTCTCATCATACTTACATAGCATCACGGCTCTCATCATACTTACATAGCATCACGGCTCTCATCATACTTACATAGCATAACGGCTCTCATCATACTTACATAGCATCTCGGCTCTCATCATACATACATAGCATCTCGGCTCTCATCATACATACATAGCATCACGGCTCTCATCATACTTACATAGCAACACGGCTCTCATCATACTTACATAGCATCACGGCTCTCATCATACTTACATAGCATCACGGCTCTCATCATACTTACATAGCATCACGGCTCTCATCAGCATCATGGCTTTTACCCTTTTTTAGAGATGAGCAGAAATATAAAAATCGGTACAGTCTCATGATCAGATCGTAGATTGAGATCGTTTATTAGAATAGCCGTTAATCTCTCGATTGATCGAGAGATCGAGATTACATAAGTAGTCTTTACAACTTACCGCATCCTGGTGACCACCGAGCACACGCGGCACACATACTTGTACTTGTGGTGGCGTCTGTAATGGCCGGTCAAGTTCACACGCTTGCCAAAACGGAACCGGCAGAACTCGCACGCGTGCTCCAGGCTCTGTGGACATATTATCAACGTTTGTAAGGCGGTACCGCGGACAAAGACTAGTGTGTGTAACGCAAATTTGTGTTATATAACATAAAATAAATAAAACTCCTGAGCTAAGACAACACGCGAGGTCATTCGTGTAACTGCGAGGTCCCTAGTGTAACCACGAAGCCCCTCCTGTAAACGCGAGGGGCCTTGTGTTATTGCGAGGCCCCTTGAGTAATTGCAAGGCCCCTTGAGTAATTGCAAGGCCCCTCGAGTAATTGCGAGTCCCCTCGTGTAGCCGCGCGATCCCCCATGTAGCCGCGAGGTCCCTCGTTTAATAAAGAGGCCCCTAGTGTACCGGCAAATTCGCTCAGTAAACGTGAGCCCTAGCACCTATGGGGTAGGGCTATGAACCACTCACCGGGTCATGCTTATCTTTGATATGCCGCTTGAGTGTGTCCTCGTGTATAAACCCTTTGTAACATTGTTCACACTTGTTGTGGGCCCTGAGGTACTTGGGACTGTTCTTACGCTGTAGCATGTCGTTTATTTCATCCTCTTTGGTCATCACTATTATGTCCACGTCGTATTTTTGGGAGAATTTTAATCTGTAACAATGTTTTTTTTTTTTTTTATAAGAGTACTGCAAAGTGACGTCACTGCAGCTGATGGTAAGGAGAAGGGTCCAATAGTGTCGACTGACGAGAGATGATTACTCTTCGACAGTCGTCAATTATGCCGGCCTGTTGGAACCAGTTATAAATAATTTCTACGATGGAAAAACCAGGCCATAATTATTTTGACCTGGAATTCGAACCCAGGACCTCAGCACGGCAATCGTAGTCGTACTACTTACGCATTAATACTGCGTTAAAAGGCAGTCTCAAATAACTACATACCTATCTTCTGGATCCGTGTACAAATTATTGACCCTCGGCTTAGCACTCTTCCTGACCTTCTTCTTCTCTTCTTTCACCTCTACATCGTCCACTTCCTTCTTACACTTCCTTTTTCTAGTCCTCTTAACCGGAATCTCAAATTCTGTATCAAGAAAATCATCACATTTCGTCTCAACATCAGAATAGTTGTCCTTGAAGTCGGCATATTCTTGGAGTTCTGGTGGTAACTCTGGGATGATCTCCTGTGGTATTTCCTGGGTTTCTGGTGGTGGCTCGGGCTCTGAATGGGTGACTATGCTGACATTCGTTTTGCAGTATGAATGGGATATTTGTTCTGCATGACGGTCTATTGTCGCTATGTCTTCCAATGTGATCTGAGGATAAATGATCTATTGTGTAAACAGTTTAAATACTTGATTAATATGCTATTGGAATAATTAAATCTTTTTGGTCTTTCTATTCTAATTTGTTGCTTGCTTGTCTTTTTGACTATTGGCAAAGACCTAGAATCTCCTGTAGGAATATGTTTAGGAAATTTTTAGTTAACATGATAAAATTATATATAATAGGATATTGTAACCATAATGAGACTTTTGGAGACTTAACAATGCATGCAGTGGTGTCCCACACAGTCACATGATAAAAAATTCAAGAAGTTATTTCTTCTGTTTATGTAGGATTATCTCATACCTGGTGGCATGCACACCTCGCCATATAAATGCAATAACAAAATCGAATATTTCGGCAGTCCAAAATACATTATTTTTGTTAGTAAATTTCACGACACACATCACGCTTTTATTACCAATGGGATACGCAGACATGCAATTAGAGCACCCACTTTTCGGCAAGTGTATCTGATACGATAGGGAGCGACTCTATCGCCATATTAGGGAAAAAATTCTAAATATCACTTAGCCTGACTCAGAGTTCGAACCTGGGACCTGAGAGCAGTGGTAGTATCGCGTACGCAATACAGCCACGCAACAAAGACAGCTGAGAAAAAAAAAATACGTTAAATTCTCTCACCACTGGCGCCAGCATGAGCATGTTCTGAAGAAGCGTATCCGCACGACGACATCTCTCGCGGAACTGTATGAACTTCAATATCAGGGCCCTGCAGAGGTGGCACAGGTGTTGCGGCAGTAGGTCGGTCTCTTGCACCTGGTTGGAAATCCATTATTTTATCCTACGTAATAAACTTTGTGGAATATGGCTATACATGCTAAGTTTCTATAAACAGAGGAAAAAAATTACATATTTCTTTTTTATTACAATATGGTGAAGTCCTTGGTGCCGAGGACAGAAATGTGGTTGTACTGTTGAAGCAACCCACATCATGCGCGGTGTGTCAGCGCTTTACACCACACAAATTAATTGTATTAATTTTACCAATCAGTTCACGATCGATCATCGACCTGTTCTATGAACCACTGATTGATGAGACCACTTAGACTAGGTCAGTGTAAATAAACCACATTTTACCCACACTTTAGTCTTTTATATTTACCAACCAAATGTAAATTGTACAGACACCAAACCCTGTACAGCGGTCATGTGGAGAATATAATGCTATTGAAATAAAATTATTTACACATTTTATCATGGTTATTGACATTATTATTTTCTCCCATTTCGAAGGCTTTATGGCTTCCATGTTTACGGAGCAGACTGAGGTATTGGATGGCCGCAAGTTAAACTCACAATATCGTTGCTTGAACGGCAATCATATCTAACTGACAAATATACCAAAAATAAATTATATAAATATTTTTGAACTGCCATTTTATCTAGGTTTTGTAGTTCAAGGACAATTTAAAAAAAAAATCTTTATGAAATATAAAGTCCAATTTTTATAAATTTTCATATAAAAATCAAAACTTTAAAGCACTCTACTCAAAAATTTACTCATTGTTGCTTAGATATGAATGCCTTTGAAGCATCTATATCTACCTATAATATATTAAATCATTCCTTGAAAAAGTTTAATTATTGTCAGGAAGATATTGCCTCTTAAGCATCAATATAGATTGTATTAGTGAATATATATATTTTATAAATACTCTTCAACACAGCCTCCTGATGATAAGTCGAAATTTGACACAAACAGCGGTTTTAAATATGCATCCATTATTGGATATTCAACTTTATTGACTTGTCTACCCAGTATATACATTATATTTTTAAAACTGCACTACACCATGGTTTTTGTTACCTCTATGGGCACTCACATGAGCAGCACTTGAACGCAAATGTTCAGCCTCTCAGCTACCACTCTACGGTGAAGTCACTATATCACCTGCTAGCCATCTAATATAAAAATTGTGTTGACCCGTTCAAATATTTGACGCTAATTAATTTATATTATGATTTGTACAAAGTGAAGTTACAAACAATATTACACTAATTGAATTAATATACTTTGATTATTATTGTAACATATAATACAAACATAATGTGGGTGAGTACACCTTCTTTCTGGTGATTTTTGATTGTTGGCAGTTTTAGCGTCAGTGTCAAAGGAGATTAAACACAGGAGTTCTGATGACTAACGCGCGGGTACCAGGCGCGTCACGTACTTCGGACTTCAGTCAACTTTGACGAGGACATCATTGAAGCCTCTTCATGAGTAGTGTAAATATTATGGCTTTATTGTAATTTCCTTAGCAACATATACGGATTACCCTGTTCCTACCGTCAGGTATCTCCTTTCTGTGCCAAGATATAATTTAAGTTCAAAATTTCAATATCTAAAACCAGATTCTGAAACCTTACCTCAACGCCCACTAACTGTCGGTATGGCTCTGCCAGTCCGTATTGCGACATGTTGTAAAGCCGCCCGGTGCCTAGACACCCGCGGCAAGTGAATAGTTCACTTTTAACTTCATCCTTAGGCGAGAAATCCATGTTTTGTGACACCGACCACATCTTTACTGTATTGTAGGATTCTTAACTTAACCTAGTACTAATTTTACATTTATAATAAAGCTTAGATGTTACATTACTAGTTAATTATGATTAATATTGTTTTATGATTCAATAAAATACAAAATAAATAATTTTAACAGCATCCGCCTCAGTATGGAAAATGACAATTAATGTTTTTTTAAATGCGCTAGTGTTTATGGTAAAGAAATTTGTAAAATATTTTCAATACCGGGATGACATTCTATATATATATAAAGGAATTTAGTTTTATTATTCGGTACTAGATGGCGTTAATAAGATTTATGGCATTGGCGGGAAAATATCTCAAATAAAATTGAATTTTGAAAACACTTGGCGAAAATTCAAGCTACTCACTTATTTATTATTTTTTGCGTGGCTATATTTAGTGCAAAACTATTGAATTTATACAATATGCGTACATAACAAACTTTGCAAGCGAACTCTCTTAGAAACTGTCAAACGAATTTAATGCCAAAGCGTCATAAAACTTTGTATCGCGCGCAATTGTCGTATTTTTAATTTTTTGAATAACTCGCAATTTTTGCTGCTATCAAGGTATGTAAATAACATATAATACAACCTTTAATATATATAAATTTGGATACACTGTTTGTGTTACACTGCATCTGACATAAAAACTTACCCCCTTATTCATTAAAACGTAGTGATTATATTCTCTTTGTAATTCATAGACGTTATTTATCTAAGGACGTCTGTTTTTCAGTGCTGACGGTATGGCAGCCTTCGCAGTGCGTAGACATGGGGCCGTTGTGATTGGCTAATATTGAGATACAACTTGAATCTAGTTGGCTGTCAGATAAACAAAGCTGAGAAACAGACTTTTTTGATAGCCATGGATAATAGCTAAAGTGAAAATATGTTCTTAGTGATTCGTTCCTAAATCGTGATTAATAGACTCATTTTAATATTTCTTGCTGTTACGGACAAGTAGAGTTGATATATTTTTTATACCGTTGAACTCAATTGCCCGTGCCCAGCAGTGGGAGAGTATGTAATACAGGTCAAAATGATGATGAACTCAATTGTCTTCGGTAACTGCATTTTCAAAAACGATTTCAATCGTTTTTTTCGATCTCAAAAATCGACCAATCAGAATAAAGTATTTTTTTGACATTACAAATGAGTTATTTTGATTGGTTCATTATCGGAATCGGATTTAAAATTGAGATCGGGATGGTTCATTGAAAATGACTGTTTCGTTCAACGGAATTATGGCAATAGATTGAAAGAGAATCGTCATGGGATTTGAGGTCGCAACTGTGCCTAATCATTTTTTTTGCTTAGTTTTGGTATGTTTCTATACAAAAATCGCTAAAAACACGCAAGTTCATGGAATAACTTTTTGGTTTGCCACGACGGGTCTCTTAGGAATAAATAAGAAACAGTTTGTACTGAACGCTTTATTGAGTAAGCGCGTCAGTCGAGCGGCGGCTGGTAGAGGGCCCACTGTTCGGGCGGCGGCGGCGGCGGCGGCGGGGGCGGGGGCGCGGCCGCGCGGCGCTGCTTGAGGTGCACGAGCTTGACGTGCGTGCGCATGGCGGTGCGCTGCGTGAACTTGCGCGCGCACAGCTCGCACTGGAAGGGCTTCTCGCCGGTGTGCGTGCGCACGTGGTTGGCGAGCACGCTGCGGCCGCGGAAGGCCTTGCCGCACGCGTCGCACACGTGGCGCGGCGGCGGGCGGCGGCCGGCGTGCACGGCGGCGAGGTGCTTGTGCAGCGAGGCGCGCGAGGCGAGCGCGGCGCCGCACAGGCCGCACGGGTGCGCGCGCACGCCCTCGTGCTGCACGCGCGTGTGCGCCGCCAGCTGCCGCGCCGACTCGAAGCGCTTCAGGCAGCGCGCGCAGCCCCACCTGCGGACGTGACATCTAGGCATGGCTCTCACCGCCAAATACACGTGTGACAGATGGCTACTCACTTCAGGCTCTCTATATCTTGTTACGATCGGATGGGGGCAAGTTTGTCTCCTACTTCCAAAAGAACACGATGACTTCAAAATCAATATATACACATATCTCTTACCGCGAAATACACGTGTGACAAATATATATATACTCACTTGAGGCTCTCTATGTCTTTGTGCTTCAAACTCTTCTGCAAGTGTTGGCGCAAACTGTGCGACGATTTGAACCTGCAAAGAAATTATATTATTATACTATAATAATATCAGCCCTGTATTATATAGTGTCCCACTGCGGCACGGGTCTCCTCTACTACTGAGAGGGAATAGGCTTTAGTCCACCACGCTGTAGTGCGGGCAGACTTCACACACCTTCGAAATTCCTATAGAGAACTTCTCAGATATGCAGGTTTCCTCATGATGTTTTCCTTCACCGTTAAAGCAAGCGATAATTCACAAAGAATACACACATAATTTTTTAGTAAAGATAAACCTGCTTATTCTACTTAAAATTACAACATGCCATTTTAGCGGGGACAAAATTAACTGCTTTATTTTATAAAGAATATACCTTTTGGTTGACAATAAACAGGTTCACTGTAGAAACAGATCTAACACTACTGATAATAATATCACACAGATATGATTTTTTTACAAACCATAATACACAGGGTCAATTTGACATCGCGTTACTAAATGAAACCACATACTTATCTACTTGGAAATAACTCTACAATAAGTTACTTGAGCCGTAGATGTGAAATAAAAAGTGTAACGAACAAAATAAATATTAATAAAAAGTTATTTTAATTTTACGCGCCCTAATGCCACTACTACTACTCTAAGAGAATTCGTCGCGACATCATACTTACAGTCAGAAATATACTCACACACGCCATATTTGCATTAAACTACAAAATGACCAAAAAATCACAAAACTAAAACCAGGCTTTTTGGTGAAAATATTCGTTATTAAGGCGATACCTCAAGGTCCATTTTCATACATTTTGTTTCACCTTTAATCTGGGTAACTAAACAAGTATTGGCAAGTAAAGAATTTAAATTCACGTCTAGTTAGTGATTAGTTCTCGCAGTTGAAAGAAAAACGTAAAAATAATTAATAATCATGGATATTTCGGCCTTTAAAATTTAATATGACGAAATTTTATTTTTACGTTTTTCTTTCAACTGCGAGAACTAATCACTAACTAGACGTGAATTTAAATTCTTTACTTGCCAATACTTGTTTAGTTACCCAGATTAAAGGTGAAACAAAATGTATGAAAATGGACCTTGAGGTATCGCCTTAATGAATGATTTTTGTCACAATGTCAGCAAAGGTGAAGACGAGTATGTGGTTTTATTCAGTAACGCGACGTCAACACGAGCCTGCAGTGACCTGGTATCACACTCGACGCAGTAGTAGTCCTTGCTGGTGGAGTGTTTGAGCTGGTGGTGCTTCATCTGCGTGCGCGTGCGGAACTGCTTGTCGCACTCGCCGCACGAGTAGTTCTTTATGCCCTGGTGGATCCTGCGGACAGGGGAAATGTATGTCAGTTAATAATATTAGCCCTGTATTATATACTTGCCCACTGCCGAGCACGGGCCTCCTCTACTACTGAGAGGGATAAGGCCTTAGTCCACCACGCTGTAGTGCGGATTGGTAGACTTCATACACCTTCGAAATTCCTATAGAGAACTTCTCAGATGTGCAGGTTTCCTCACGATGTTTTCCTTCACCGTTAAAGCGAACGATAAATTCACAAAGAATACACACATGATTTTTTAGAAAAGTCAGAGGTGTGTGCCCTTGGGATTTGAACCTGCGGACATTCGTCTCGGCAGACCGTTCCATACCCAACTAGGCTATCGTCGCTTCTTGTCAGTTGGTTGTTTTGTATTTATTTATGTACTGGCGGCCAGGGGAAAATGTAGTCAGTTGGTTTTTTGTATTTATTTATTTACTGGCGGCCAGGGGGAAATGTACTGTCAGTCGGTTGTTTGTATTTATTTATGTACTGGCGGCCAGGGGAAATGTATGTCAGTTGGTTGTTTTGTATTTATGTAATGGCGGCCAGGGGAAATGTATGTCAGTTGGTTGTTTTGTATTTATGTAATGGCGGCCAGGGGAAATGTATGTCAGTTGGTTGTTTTGTATTTATGTACTGTCGGCCAGGGGAAATGTATGTCAGTTGGTTGTTTTGTATTTATTTATGTACTGGCGGCCAGGGGAAATGTATGTCAGTTGGTTGTTTTGTATTTATGTAATGGCGGCCAGGGGAAACTGTATGTCAGTTGGTTGTTTTGTATTTATGTACTGGCGGCCAGGGGAATGTATGTCAGTTGGTTGTTTTGTATTTATTTATGTACTGGCGGCCAGGGGAAATGTATGTCAGTTGGTTGTTTTGTATTTATGTAATGGCGGCCAGGGGAAATGTATGTCAGTTGGTTGTTTTGTATTTATGTACTGGCGGCCAGGGAATGAATGTCAGGTGGTTGTTTTTTATTTATGTAATGGCCGCCAGGGGAAATGTATGTCAGTTGGTTGTTTTGTATTTATGTACTGTCGGCCAGGGGAAATGTATGTCAGTTGGTTGTTTTGTATTTATTTATGTACTGGCGGCCAGGGGAAATGTATGTCAGTTGGTTGTTTTGTATTTATGTACTGTCGGCCAGGGGAAATGTATGTCAGTTGGTTGTTTTGTATTTATTTATGTACTGGCGGCCAGGGGAAATGTATGTCAGTTGGTTGTTTTGTATTTATGTAATGGCGGCCAGGGAAATGTATGTCAGTTGGTTGTTTTGTATTTATGTACTGGCGGCCAGGGGAATGTATGTCAGTTGGTTGTTTTGTATTTATTTATGTACTGGCGGCCAGGGGAAATGTATGTCAGTTGGTTGTTTTGTATTTATGTAATGGCGGCCAGGGGAAATGTATGTCAGTTGGTTGTTTTGTATTTATGTACTGGCGGCCAGGGGAATGTATGTCAGTTGGTTGTTTTGTATTTATGTAATGGCGGCCAGGGGAAATGTATGTCAGTTGGTTGTTTTGTATTTATGTACTGGCGGCCAGGGAATGTATGTCAGTTGGTTGTTTTGTATTTATGTAATGGCGGCCAGGGGAAATGTATGTCAGTTGGTTGTTTTGTACTTATTTATGTACTGGCGGCCAGGGGAAATGTATGTCAGTAGGTTTATTTGTATTTATTTATGTACTGTCGGCCAGGGGAAATGTATGTCAGTTGGTTGTTTTGTATTTTTTTATGTACTGGCGGCCAGGGGAATGTATGTCAGTTGGTTGTTTTGTATTTATGTAATGGCGGCCAGGGGAAATGTATGTCAGTTGGTTGTTTTGTATTTATGTAATGGCGGCCAGGGGAATGTATGTCAGTTGGTTGTTTTGTATTTATGTAATGGCGGCCAGGGGAAATGTATGTCAGTTGGTTGTTTTGTACTTATTTATGTACTGGCGGCCAGGGGAAATGTATGTCAGTAGGTTTATTTGTATTTATTTATGTACTGTCGGCCAGGGGAAATGTATGTCAGTTGGTTGTTTTGTACTTATTTATGTACTGGCGGCCAGGGGAAATGTATGTCAGTAGGTTTATTTGTATTTATTTATGTACTGTCGGCCAGGGGAAATGTATGTCAGTTGGTTGTTTTGTATTTTTTATGTACTGGCGGCCAGGGGAATGTATGTCAGTTGGTTGTTTTGTATTTATGTAATGGCGGCCAGGGGAATGTATGTCAGTTGGTTGTTTTGTATTTATGTAATGGCGGCCAGGGGAATGTATGTCAGTTGGTTGTTTTGTATTTATGTAATGGCGGCCAGGGG
Source organism: Manduca sexta (assembly GCF_014839805.1). Taxonomy (NCBI): domain Eukaryota; kingdom Metazoa; phylum Arthropoda; class Insecta; order Lepidoptera; family Sphingidae; genus Manduca; species Manduca sexta. Next base: position 5,324,417 of record NC_051115.1, on the reverse strand, counting down.
AAATGTATGTCAGTAGGTTTATTTGTATTTATTTATGTACTGTCGGCCAGGGGAAATGTATGTCAGTTGGTTGTTTTGTATTTTTTTATGTACTGGCGGCCAGGGGAATGTATGTCAGTTGGTTGTTTTGTATTTATGTAATGGCGGCCAGGGGAAATGTATGTCAGTTGGTTGTTTTGTATTTTTTTATGTACTGGCGGCCAGGGGAATGTATGTCAGTTGGTTGTTTTGTATTTATGTAATGGCGGCCAGGGGAAATGTATGTCAGTTGGTTGTTTTGTATTTATGTAATGGCGGCCAGGGGAATGTATGTCAGTTGGTTGTTTTGTATTTATGTAATGGCGGCCAGGGGAAATGTATGTCAGTTGGTTGTTTTGTACTTATTTATGTACTGGCGGCCAGGGGAAATGTATGTCAGTAGGTTTATTTGTATTTATTTATGTACTGTCGGCCAGGGGAAATGTATGTCAGTTGGTTGTTTTGTACTTATTTATGTACTGGCGGCCAGGGGAAATGTATGTCAGTAGGTTTATTTGTATTTATTTATGTACTGTCGGCCAGGGGAAATGTATGTCAGTTGGTTGTTTTGTATTTATGTACTGGCGGCCAGGGGAAATGTATGTCAGTTGGTTGTTTTGTATTTATGTACTGGCGGCCAGGGGAAATGTATGTCAGTTGGTTGTTTTGTTTTTTTTTTATGTACTGGCGGCCAGGGGAATGTATGTCAGTTGGTTGTTTTGTATTTATGTAATGGCGGCCAGGGGAAATGTATGTCAGTAGGTTTATTTGTATTTATTTATGTACTGTCGGCCAGGGGAAATGTATGTCAGTTGGTTGTTTTGTATTTATGTAATGGCGGCCAGGGGAAATGTATGTCAGTTGGTTGTTTTGTACTTATTTATGTACTGGCGGCCAGGGGAAATGTATGTCAGTAGGTTTATTTGTATTTATTTATGTACTGTCGGCCAGGGGAAATGTATGTCAGTTGGTTGTTTTGTACTTATTTATGTACTGGCGGCCAGGGGAAATGTATGTCAGTAGGTTTATTTGTATTTATTTATGTACTGTCGGCCAGGGGAAATGTATGTCAGTTGGTTGTTTTGTATTTATGTACTGGCGGCCAGGGGAAATGTATGTCAGTTGGTTGTTTTGTATTTATGTACTGCCGGCCAGGGGAAATGTATGTCAGTTGGTTGTTTTGTATTTTTTTATGTACTGGCGGCCAGGGGAATGTATGTCAGTTGGTTGTTTTGTATTTATGTAATGGCGGCCAGGGGAAATGTATGTCAGTAGGTTTATTTGTATTTATTTATGTACTGTCGGCCAGGGGAAATGTATGTCAGTTGGTTGTTTTGTATTTATTTATGTACTGGCGGCCAGGGGAAATGTATGTCAGTTGGTTGTTTTGTATTTATTTATGTAATGGCGGCCAGGGGAAATGTATGTCAGTTGGTTGTTTTGTATTTATTTATGTAATGGCGGCCAGGGGAAATGTATGTCAGTTGGTTGTTTTGTATTTTTTTATGTAATGGCGGCCAGGGGAAATGTATGTCAGTTGGTTGTTTTGTATTTATGTAATGGCGGCCAGGGGAAATGTATGTCAGTTGGTTGTTTTGTATTTATGTAATGGCGGCCAGGGGAAATGTATGTCAGTTGGTTGTTTTGTATTTATTTATGTACTGGCGGCCAGGGGAATGTATGTCAGTTGGTTGTTTTGTATTTATGTAATGGGGGCCAGGGAAATGTATGTCAGTTGGTTGTTTTGTATTTATGTAATGGCGGCCAGGGGACTGTATGTCAGTTGGTTGTTTTGTATTTTTTATGTACTGGCGGCCAGGGAATGTATGTCAGTTGGTTGTTTTGTATTTATGTAATGGCGGCCAGGGGAAATGTATGTCAGTAGGTTTATTTGTATTTATTTATGTACTGTCGGCCAGGGAAATGTATGTCAGTTGGTTGTTTTGTATTTATTTATGTACTGGCGGCCAGGGGAAATGTATGTCAGTTGGTTGTTTTGTATTTATTTATGTAATGGCGGCCAGGGGAAATGTATGTCAGTTGGTTGTTTTGTATTTATTTATGTAATGGCGGCCAGGGGAAATGTATGTCAGTTGGTTGTTTTGTATTTATTTATGTAATGGCGGCCAGGGAAATGTATGTCAGTTGGTTGTTTTGTATTTATGTAATGGCGGCCAGGGAAATGTATGTCAGTTGGTTGTTTTGTATTTATGTACTGGCGGCCAGGGGAAATGTATGTCAGTTGGTTGTTTTGTATTTATGTAATGGCGGCCAGGGGAAATGTATGTCAGTTGGTTGTTTTGTATTTATTTATGTAATGGCGGCCAGGGGAAATGTATGTCAGTTGGTTGTTTTGTATTTTTTTATGTAATGGCGGCCAGGGAAATGTATGTCAGTTGGTTGTTTTGTATTTATGTACTGGCGGCCAGGGGAATGTATGTCAGTTGGTTGTTTTGTATTTATGTAATGGCGGCCAGGGGAAATGTATGTCAGTAGGTTTATTTGTATTTATTTATGTACTGTCGGCCAGGGGAATGTATGTCAGTTGGTTGTTTTGTATTTATTTATGTACTGGCGGCCAGGGGAAATGTATGTCAGTTGGTTGTTTTGTATTTATTTATGTAATGGCGGCCAGGGGAAATGTATGTCAGTTGGTTGTTTTGTATTTATTTATGTAATGGCGGCCAGGGGAAATGTATGTCAGTTGGTTGTTTTGTATTTTTTTATGTAATGGCGGCCAGGGGAAATGTATGTCAGTTGGTTGTTTTGTATTTATGTAATGGCGGCCAGGGGAAATGTATGTCAGTTGGTTGTTTTGTATTTATTTATGTAATGGCGGCCAGGGGAAATGTATGTCAGTTGGTTGTTTTGTATTTTTTTATGTAATGGCGGCCAGGGGAAATGTATGTCAGTTGGTTGTTTTGTATTTTTTTATGTAATGGCGGCGAGGGGAAATGTATGTCAGTTGGTTGTTTTGTATTTTTTTATGTAATGGCGGCTAATGTCTGTCAGTTGGTTGTTTTTTTTTTATGTTATGGCGGCCAGGGGAAATGTATGTCAGTTGGTTGTTTTGTATTTATGTACTGGCGGCCAGGGGAAATGTATGTCAGTTGGTTGTTTTGTATTTATGTAATGGCGGCCAGGGGAAATGTATGTCAGTTGGTTGTTTTGTATTTATGTACTGGCGGCCAGGGGAAATGTATGTCAGTTGGTTGTTTTGTATTTATGTACTGGCGGCCAGGGGAAATGTACTGTCAGTCGGTTGTTTGTATTTATTTATGTACTGGCGGCCAGGGGAAATGTATGTCAGTTGGTTGTTTTGTATTTATGTACTGGCGGCCAGGGGAAATGTATGTCAGTTGGTTGTTTTGTATTTATGTACTGGCGGCCAGGGGAAATGTACTGTCAGTCGGTTGTTTGTATTTATTTATGTACTGGCGGCCAGGGGAAATGTATGTCAGTTGGTTGTTTTGTATTAATTTATTTACTAGTTTTGCGTGCGGGCGCGTGATATAATTTGACCCAGAATAAAAGGATGGAGAAGATTAACTCGTGATGGCGGTGAGAGGAAGATATTAGGAGAGGTCAATGTCGAAAGACAACCTTACCAACAAACTGGTTACTGAAGAATAAATAGGCACATTTTGCATTAATTGATTCTTGTCCAATTAGTTAAAACTGATTTATTACTAGATCGGTGAATAAGGGCTTTTATTATAATATATATTTTCCTGGAATAGAAAGTAGCCTATGCCCTTCCCAGGGACTCACTCAAACTATCTTTGTAGGAAATTTCGTTGAAATCCGTTGTGTGGTTTTTGAGTTTATCGCGTTCAGACAGATAGACAGATGCGGCGGAGGATTTTGATTTCTGATATATTTTTACCATCACAATATTTAGAATATATTTTTATATTTTTACCATCACAATATTTAGAATAAATAAACTATTATTATTATATCGTGTAAGGATCAGTGAGTACTCACTGCTTTGCTATGGAGGGAAGTTGACAATTAATATTTCGAACACCTCCCTATATTTGATTAATTTCGTTACGGGATAATGACAAGTGTTCCCTGAGACTTGAGCTTCACCGCTCGGTGTCATGCGTGCCACTGCTGATCGTCCAGTTGTAGTGGGGGGTGTGAGGGGGGAGTGGCCGTGAGGTGTGTGTACTCACTGCTGGTGCTCGGCGAGTGAGTCGGCGTTGATGAAGGTCTTCCCGCACTGGTCGCACTTGGGTCGCTCGCCGGAGTGGTGGTTGCGCACGTGGCCGCGGTGCGTCTTGCTGTTACTGGAAAAATAATGTCTTTTTTTTAATTGTAATAAAAAAACATTCAAGATGAAAAATAAAAATACCAGATAGTACATTCACTTGAAAAAAAAATTAGCAAACACTTTTTTATTGATTCGATTGTACAAATATACAAAAAAAAAGTGATTTTCAAATAATTACAAAAAAAACTGTCTAGTGTTTAAATTAAACTATTTTACGGATTTTATCGCCGTTTTAATATTTTACTTTTCTCCTGACTTTTCGAAGACTGCAGCCTTCATGGTCACGGGAGGGACTGAAGTGTTGTTCACCCGCAAAGTCAAAGTTACAATATCTATTTTTAAAAATACAAAATAAATTGAAAATTCACATAAAAAAAATTAGAAAACACTTTTTTTATTGATTCGATTGTACACAGCAAAGACCGGCACATTTCATCAATATTAGTATTTTTTTATATTACTTTTTATCACTTACTTTGAAAACTTTCCCACAAAATTGACACGTGTAGAGTGTCATGATGCCCTCGTGCTGAGATCTGGAAATAAAAACGACTCGAGTAATGTTGTCTATAAGTGTAGCGTTTTGGGATCAGCCTGTATACATCCGACGCAAACAGACAGACATAATATTTGACTATGTTTGCTTTTGTGCATTTTTTAATAAGTAGCAGCAATTAGCACAAAAGAGAATTCCTTCTGTGAAAACAGCATTAAAATTCGATAAGAAATGAGGCAGTAATTCTTTTAAATATTGCTAAGTGCAGGAGTGGGGATATCGCTCCATCTCTTTCTTTCATAATGGCCACTGACGTCAAGTGCAAGTATTCCGTCCCTTTACTGTTTTTTGACTTTTTTACACTTACTACCAAATTTCAATGGCTCATAACTTGTAGATTTTTCACCAGATTTCAATGATTTATTCTGTTTAAATAATTTATAAAAGTTATAAAAAATAATAAGTCAAATACCCCATTGTAAATGTACGCTCACCTGTAATGGTCGAGTATGGAGGCGCGGTCCGTCATCCTGCGGCCGCACTTCACGCATTCGTACCGGCGCGTGTGTATGAGCGAGTGCACGCTGAAGCTGTACGAGGTCGGCAGGAACATGTGACACAGCTTGCACTCGAACGGGCCGCGGGACTGCGGGAGAAAAACAAGGGGTCGTCCAAGTATTACGTAACGCAATTTTTGAAGATTTTTGACCCCCAATGTAACGCGCCGTAACGTTTTCCTGTACGCCCCCCCCCCTCAAAAAAATAATGTATCTCTAAAATTTTCTTTTTCGCAAAGTACCGTAAAATCTCAAAAATACAATTGTTATTTTTTTAAATACATAAATCCAATGTTACATAACGCGTTGTACGAACCCCCCCGCGCCTGTAACGCATCGTAACGTTTTACAAGAGCCCCCCTCCCCACCAAATTGCGTTACGTGATACTTGCAACGGCCCCTAATCGTCAAACCGAACTTCGCTAGAAGCTAGGGTGGGGGCCCATGGTGACTAGGAGGCGGGAGAGCGTCAGATATATTTTCTTTATTGCTTTGAATGACGAGACGAGCTTGCCGTTCGTCTGATGGTAAGACGACCGCCCGTAAACAGTTACACGAACACCTTGAATTACAAAGTATTGTTTGGTATTCCACTGCGCTCGCCATGAGACATGAGATGTTAAGTTTTATGTCCAGTACTTACACTGGCTACAATTTGCTTCAAACTGGAACACAACAGTGACTACACTACTGTTTGGCAGCAGAAATAGACATAGATAACCTAAGTTCTTTATAAGAAATTTTTAGGTATGTGAAGTCTGCCAATCTGCATTAGGCCAGCGTGAGAGACTCCAGTGAAAATAGACAAAAAAATACCTGTGAGTTAGGAAAAATCGCATAGAGCTGAAAATTGGTATATACGTTAAATACATAATTATCATAAAATGTCAAAAGTCCCTATCGATCCTGTGTGCAAAAAAAATTATTCAAGGTCAAAGGTAAAAAAATCCGGTAAATCCTATTTTTCTTCGAAACCAGAGGTATTATCGTAAAAATAGTTCAGACAGAAGTTAAAGAACACACGATTCTCAACAATAATTGTTCTTTTTTTTTCGTACGAATCACCGTTCGCGATTTTAAAAATTTAAAACTTATATTCATAATATGCAACCTGTATACGTCATCGGATGTTTAATATAAGTATTATATATTACCAATTTTCAGCTCTATGCGACTTTTTCCTAACTTAAATGTTATTTTGACTGGATTTTAAGGCGTAACACTCAGTAGTAGAGGCCTGTGCCCACCGGTGGGACAGTATATAATATAAGGTCTATATATCTGAACCTAGTAGTATTAGTATATGCAAGAGAGAAGAAACTCACCGGACTGTGTTTGTGCATGTGATTTTGTAATTTAGCTTCAAAGTTGAACCCTTTAAAGCACAAATTACACTGAAATGGAAACTTCAGATTCGTTTTGCTTTCTTCCTGAAACAGAAAAACATTATTGTATCTATTAAAAATTACCTTTGAAAACGTAGGAGTAATCTATGCATGTTTTCTAGTAAACTATGCATGTTTGTAGTGTACAATGCATGTATGTAGTAACACATGCATGTTTGTAGTACTCGATGCATGTATGTAGTAACCTATGCATGTTTGTAGTACTCGATGCATGTATGTAGTAACCTATGCATGTTTGTAGTACTCGATGCATGTATGTAGTAACACATGCATGTTTGTAGTACTCGATGCATGTATGTAGTAACCTATGCATGTTTGTAGTACTCGATGCATGTATGTAGTAACCTATGCATGTTTGTAGTACTCGATGCATGTATGTAGTAACACATGCATGTTTGTAGTACTCGATGCATGTATGTAGTAACACATGCATGTTTGTAGTACTCGATGCATGTATGTAGTAACACATGCATGTTTGTAGTACTCGATGCATGTATGTAGTAACACATGCATGTTTGTAGTACTCGATGCATGTATGTAGTAACACATGCATGTTTGTAGTACTCGATGCATGTATGTAGTAACCTATGCATGTTTGTAGTACTCGATGCATGTATGTAGTAACCTATGCATGTTTGTAGTACTCGATGCATGTATGTAGTAACACATGCATGTTTGTAGTACTCGATGCATGTATGTAGTAACACATGCATGTTTGTAGTACTCGATGCATGTATGTAGTAACACATGCATGTTTGTAGTACTCGATGCATGTATGTAGTAACACATGCATGTTTGTAGTACTCGATGCATGTATGTAGTAACACATGCATGTTTGTAGTACTCGATGCATGTATGTAGTAACACATGCATGTTTGTAGTACTCGATGCATGTATGTAGTAACACATGCATGTTTGTAGTACTCGATGCATGTATGTAGTAACCTATGCATGTTTGTAGTACTCGATGCATGTATGTAGTAACCTATGCATGTTTGTAGTACTCGATGCATGTATGTAGTAACACATGCATGTTTGTAGTACTCGATGCATGTATGTAGTAACACATGCATGTTTGTAGTACTCGATGCATGTATGTAGTAACACATGCATGTTTGTAGTACTCGATGCATGTATGTAGTAACACATGCATGTTTGTAGTACTCGATGCATGTATGTAGTAACACATGCATGTTTGTAGTACTCGATGCATGTATGTAGTAACCTATGCATGTTTGTAGTACTCGATGCATGTATGTAGTAACACATGCATGTTTGTAGTACTCGATGCATGTATGTAGTAACACATGCATGTTTGTAGTACTCGATGCATGTATGTAGTAACCTATGCATGTTTGTAGTACTCGATGCATGTATGTAGTAACCTATGCATGTTTGTAGTACAAAATGCATGTATATAGGTATCTATACATGTATGTAGTAAACTGTGGATGTATTCAGTGTTTTAAGGGAATCAAGAATTCCGGCGTGTCGATTGCCCGGGAAACTCCAACATTTGTTGTACCGGAACTTTACCTGTTATCAACTCTTGGAGGTTCCTGCTAACTGCTTAACGTTCGGTGATAGGAAGAGAGTGAGGAAAAGGAGGAAGCATGTATATTTTTTTTTCTAATGTTTCGGTTTATATTTAATAATCAAAATGGGAGTGAAATTTGTGTCTCCTATAGGGTAGTTCCGGTATTTGATACGTAATTCGTCCCCCCTAGGGAGCATGTATTTTGTACAGTAGCACATCCTCACCTCTCTCTGTTTGATCTGCTCCTCGGGGTTGAGCGCTACTATTCTTATCTTACTCGGATCTATCTCTACTGCCTTTCGTATCGTCGTTTTTTTTTCAGTCTTAACCTCTGTGTTTGTTGCGTCACTGTAAAGAATAAAACGGAAAAATTTAGATTATTTTTATTTTTATACGCTAGGCTAAGTAAGCCTTTGCACTTGAGGGTCAGAGAGAGTTCCACATAGCGTATACTGATGAAGGATGAATAACATTCGCCAATCGAGACAATTATGCCGGCCCGTTGGAACCGTACTCATAACTGATTCCGGAACGCGACTCGACTGGGCGATTAAACCAACCATTTAAAAATACCACCTAATACAAAGTAACTTTACTATTGCTGGTGGTAGGATATATTTTATATCCGCCCGAATATCGACCGTACACAGGGTGTTAGAAACCGCCATAGTGGCTCACGTGTGTCGCGTTCCGAGATCAGCCTGTGTATAACCGGTTCCAACCATAATTGTGTCGACATAATAATAATAATATTAGCCCTGTATTATATACTTGCCCACTGCTGAGCACGGGCCTCCTCTACTACTGAGAGGGATTAGGCCTTAGTCCACCACGCTGGCCTAGTGCGGGTTGGTAGACTTCACACACCTTCGAAATTCCTATGGAGAACTTCTCAGATGTGCAGGTTTCCTCACGATGTTTTCCTTCACCGTCAAAGCGAACGATAAATTCACAAAGAATACACACATGATTTTAGAAAAGTCAGAGGTGTGTGCCCTTGTGATTTGAACCTGCGGACATTCGTCTCGACAGTCCGTTCCACACCCAACTAGGCTATCGCCGCCGTTTCGATCGACATACATTTGCCCAAATATATTGTGGACAGAACTGGTTTGGGTTTACAATCAGCCTCTTTGATTCCCATAGACACAATCTTAGATAAATAATCCCAGGCTTTGCTAATGGTAGGATATATTATATCCGCTCGGATATCGACCGTACACAGGATGTTAGAAACCGCCATAGTGGCCCACGTGAGTCGCGTTCCGGGATCAGCCTGTGTATATCCAATACCAACATATGTGTCGACTGCGGGTAATCATTTCTCGTCAGTCGACATTCTATTGGACCCTACTCCATTCACCATCAGAAACAGCGGATCACTATCGTGCACTAATACACTGATAACAATAACGTACCCCTGTTTTTTCTTTTTGGCTTTGTCTTCTCTTTTCTTCTTTTTCGTTTTCTTTTTGGCTTCCTTCTCTTCTAGGAGTGGCTCCTGGCGCTGCTCGGCTCCGTCCAGGAAGTTGCTGATGTCCTCGTCAGTTATCTTGTTTATTCTGAACGAAAGTATGTTTTAAGCATTGACGTATATTCTATAGACACGAACGTCCATATAAAGTATTTGTACAAATCTGAACTAAAATGGCAAAACGTCACTGTTATAACCTATTTATTGACTTGAACAAATAATTTTACTTATTTAACTAATATTTATTCACATCCAGGTTTACACTTAGACTCGAGTTCCTTTATCATGAGCGCCACTCCGTACACAACCACAAGCTGTCAATATTGACCATACTAGTCAGTGTGAATGGATTACAGTTCAATTCAGTTGAACACAGTGCATGTTGGAAACGCCAAATCTATTACGTAGTACATATATATTGATGGAGTATGTTTTGCAGTTATTTTACAGCATATGATAACCTAGTTGGTGATGGAACGGACCACAGCCCAAAATCAGCAATTGAAACCCAAACCCACCTCTGATTTTTCGACCTTATGTATATACTATGAAGACACAATGCGCCCGAACGAATAGTATTTAGGGAGAGGGACGAATTAAATATCAAATAGCGCCCCTCCCCCCTTCTTCCCAACTTTCCTTTAGCCCCAGCAGTCACTAAGCCAGGGGAATCCAGCATCTCGTTCACATGTGCCTCAGGGTAGACTGCAGGGAGGTTCTAGCCCCTGCAGTCGAGAGGAATCCAGCATCCTGTTCGCAGGTGCCCCAGGACAGGCAGCAAGGAGGTCTACTCAAAAAAAAACTATACCAATGGTTACTGACCTGAACTCATCGAGCGTGAGATTGTCCTCGTAGTCGGAGAGGCCCGTCTCCTGCTTCACCGGCTCCTGGTCCAAGTCGGTGCTGTTCAGCCGCAGGGGCGGCAACTCCCCCTCCAACTCTGTCTTGCTTACTAGCTTTTCGTGCTGCATCAGAATGGAATGATTTTGGTTTTGCTGGTGGTAGCACACTTGTAATGTACACAAGGTAATATAGTGGCTCATATAAGCGCTCCGGGACACAGCCTGGGTTCATTCGGTTTTAATTAGAAACGTATAATATAGTACTCTGAATAATTTTTTTCTTTAAAAATTCAACAAGTTATAAGCTTAAGAAATTCGCTAGAACAGTTTATGTCAATAAAAAAAAATGCGGCGCAAAACGCGCTTGTTACGTCATAGGGGATTACAACGCGTGCGAAGAAAGAGGGAACGATATCTCCACTACGCACACTCCTACACACTACATTATTTATAATATGACTACTGGTTTATTATTTAACCAATTTTAATTCAGTTTTCGCAGACGGACTTCTTTAAGGCGATACCTCAAGGTCCATTTTCATACATTTTGTTTCACCTTTAATCTCGTCATATTAAATTTTAAAGGCCGAAATATCCATGATTATTAATTATTTTTACGTTTTTCTTTAAACTGCGAGAACTAATCACTAACTAGACGTGAATTTAAATTCTTTACTTGCCAATACTTGTTTAGTTACCCAGATTAAAGGTGAAACAAAATGTATGAAAATGGACCTTGAGGTATCGCCTTAAGTACTATTTGCCGTTAGTAACGCAATGTCAGAATGACCCTGTATAACGATACAGGGTCATTCTGACATTGCGTTATTAACCACATACTTATCGACTTGGAAATAACACCTTAAAATAAGTTAATTGAGCCGGTGATGTAAAATAAAAAAGTGTAAGTTTCGAACAAAATAAATATGAATAAAAAGTAATTATAGTTTTACACGCGCTAATGCCACTACTACTACTCTAAGAGAATTCGTCGCAACATCATGCTTTCAGTCAGAAATACACTCACGCACACGCCATATTCGCTTTAAACTTCAAAATGATGAAAAAATCAGAAAACTAAAACCAAGTTTTTTGTTGAAAATGTTCATTATAAATGTATGATTTTTCGCACAATGTCAGCAAAGGTAATATCAAAATGACCTTGTATAATAATGTTCAAAATCAAAAATATGATGATCCCGTATTGTGTCAACTAAGAGATAACCAACTCTCATCAGTCTCTCATCAGCATTGGTTTTATATAAACAAAATTACCTCCAAAACATTGTGATATCCAATCTTCCCTTTGCCATTGGTTTCTAGAATCATCGTCGGCGTGCTCACCAAGTATGGACTCGCGTACTTCGTCAGTTCCGGATCTTGGGCATCTATCGGGAACTGTGAAGAAATAGTTATCAAAATTGGTCTATAGTGTAAGAAGTTATGCATGATTGAACACTAGAATATACATATCGAATTGAGTAGTTCTTCCACATTTTACATCAGTTCAACGAGTTACAATAATCAGTAGAATCAACTCACTGGAGCACATCTTGTGACATATTCATACAGTAACGTATGCGCCCGTATCACCTTGTGCTTGAACTTGACGGCCTTCCTGAGCAGCGCCGAGCACTCAAAACACAGCCACAGCGGGAGACCGTCTGAATTTGAGACCTGCAAAATATTCAATACAATATATCAGCCCTGTATTATCTACTGTTCCACTGTTAGGCACGGCCCTCCTCTACTACTGGATTAGGTCTTAGTCGACCACGCTGGCCTAGTGCGGATTGGTAGACTTCACACACCCTCGGAAATTCCTATAGAGAACTTCTCAGGTATGCAGGTTTCCTCATGATGTTTTCCTTCACCGTTAAAGCAAGCGATAATTCACAAAGAATACACACATAATTTTTTTTTTAAAAGTCAGATGTGTGTGCCCTTGGGATTTGAACCTGCGGACATTTGTCTTCACAGTCTGTTCCACAACCAACTAGGCTATCGCCGCCTTGCAATCTATTTACCAGTCTTCAATAAATCTAATTGCTTATATCGACGCTGGAAAGCAAACACGTAGTAACTGACATGTACGGTATTTTTTTTTTATTGCATCATTGGAATCAGAAAATTAAAACACGTCGAATGGTTTTTTTCAAGTAACTGTAAGATTAATAATAACAAAAATAGGATTTTTAAAATTTACCTATTTTTTCTTTTTTTTGTACCACAAAACGCTGTAAGTAACAAAAAAACTGTTAATATTTTTTGTTATGTTACTTACGACAATTCATTTTCTATAAAAAAATTAAACCTATTATTTACATCATCAGTAATTCCATATCTTATGCTGGTTACTACATTTTTGCTGCTCGTAAATTTTGATTATTTGAGTTTACATCATTTAGTGGGCGATATGTTTTTAAATGGTAGTGTTTACTACGCTTTGTACGGTATTCAGTTTTTTTGGTCGAGACCTTTACAGTATTCACAAGGATCCTATTTAAAATGTAAGTTAGGTTTACAGCACTACTAAAGATTGTAGGCTTAACACATTGCGGATTTACGTCTTATGATCGGCGCCACCGCAGACATTCCTTTGATTCTTACGCCACGTCTTATTGCGGGTTTTGAAGTGGAAGTGTACGGCGATTTGTAGTGAGAATTTTTATACTGAAAAATAGTAAGCGAGAAAACGAAATCGAGTATAGGCCAAGTAAGTACAATATTATTATCTTAGAACTTTTATTACTTGTGCAATTTTTGTTACGTAAGCATTATAATTTTTACCGAAATTATTTAGAATTATAATAATAATAATAATATCAGCCCTGTATTATATACTTGCCCACTGAGAGGGATTGAAGACTCTACTACTGAGAGGGATTGGGCCTTAGTCCACCACGCTGGCCTAGTGCGGATTGGTAGACTTCACACACCTTCGAAATTCCTATAGAGAACTTCTCGGATGTGCAGGTTTCCTCACGATGTTTTCCTTCACCGTTAAAGCGAACGATAAATTCACAAAGAATACACACGTGATTTTTTAGAAAAGTCAGAGGTGTGTGCCCTTGGGATTTGAACCTGCGGACATTCGTCTTGGCAGACCGTTCCACACCCAACTAGGTTATCGCCGCATTATTTAGATTTAGAATTAATTACACAATAATTATTTTTTCCAAAATCTTAGCTGATAATCTCGCTAAAATATACAAATTACTCTTTTAGATGGTGGCGCAACGAATAAGGTGGTGAGAGACCTTACGAGATGGTTTTTAATATGAAAAACCAACGAAAAAATATAAGTAAATAGTCTCGAAGGAAAGGGTATAATTATAGATCAAAATAGAAATTTAGTACATACAGCATGATGCTGTATTTTAACAACAAAAAGTCAGGTCTATTCAAAGTATCTCTCCTGACGGATTTGGTTCAATATAATCAAATGAAATTAAATATAATAGTGATAATTGGACGACACTTGAATCATATGAAGTAGGAGTAATTATTGAACGTAACTTTGGAGCTGAGGTTGGAAATGCTAACGAAAGAATAGTAGTAACCACTATTTTTTACTTAACGTACACTTATTTTTGGAATCTACGTTTAGAAATAACGCAGCAGGCAAATATTAAAAAGATATTTAAAGAATTAGAAAATATAGACGTTATGACAAAGAAAAGATTAAACGGAATCAAAGAAAAATTCCAATGTTTCTAGACACAAACGATGATATATTAAGACATGCCCCTGTCTCAGACTTTACTAAATCGGAAGATGAGAAGCTAAAAAGCTGTTAATCGACGATAAAAAAAATAAACTTTGAAGAATCTTAACTAGATTTTGTTGACGATAACTCTGAAAATATTCAAGTCTGTGATTGAATAGAAAATAATCAACTTCTTCTTCAAGTGATCCTGAAGAAAACAGTTCAAATAAAGATAATTTAATGAATTTTATTGTGATAAGAATATAATAATTTGATTAATCAATAAAGTTCTGCAAAGTTTTTATGTGGAACATTAGCTTTTTCTTGTTTTAGATAAAAATAACAATAAGAGACTGAAAAAGAAACAGAACAAGAATGTAAAAGAGTTCACCGACTGTCATTAGAGAAATCCAAATCAAAGCATGAAATTATAAAAGAGAATAGCGAAAAGAAAAAGAAAGGAGATTGACATATTAACAAAAAAGGTGAAACAGTCAAAAGTAGTGTGGTAACAACTGAGGTAACGCTTCAGAAGAACGACGTGTTAATATTTTTTTTTTTTTTTGTGATTTGAACAGCTACCAAAGAAGAATAGATTGATTAGCTCAATGTGGTAATAGAAGGTCACTCAAATGACCAAGTAAAAATGCAACATCTAATAGAAGTCAAACATAAGAATTTTACATAAATGAAGGTGAAGATAGATGTAAAGCATGCCAAAAGTTTCCGATTGCCAAGTTAGAAATTACGCAAAGATTTATGCTTTATACTCTAAATACAATATGATCGACGGTATTGCAAGAGAAGATGGATGACTAAGGGCTGGAGGTTACAACAAAACATCTGAGGATGTAGTTCAAAAAGCAAAAATTTTGTACACGATCTACCCCTTTTGCCATCGAATTACTACCGCAGAAAATTTGCCAAAATAAATATTCAATTAAAAAAAAAGGTTGAAAAACTTATAATTCCAAAAAGATATGTACGCAAAAGAATATTTAGATTTCAAGACCAATGCAAAAGTTAAAGAGTGCTTTAATCTGATTCTAGGATAGAAAGTAATGAATATTTACCTGCATTAAATGGTTTTATGTGGTTTCTAAAGAGAAACTTAGTTTTTTTTATATATACAAATGAGCAGTGTTAATTTTGTTAAGTAATATATTACAGTGTGTAGTTGTAAGTTTTTTTTTACCAATAAAAACTAACTGAGTTGTTTTGTCGATGGCAAGTGGTCGATCTGTGGCGCAAATATTAAAAAAAAATCCAAAGCAGAACATTTTGCTAAAAAATACATTTTGGTTGTATTAAATAAACATTTCAAAAGTAGAAGTAACCTTTTTTTATTGTCTCTTACAGCAGTTTAATTAGCAAACCCACTTTAAAAGATTTACTTTTAAAACAATTGACTCTTTCAGGATACGGAAAATAATGCCATTTACTACATACTGATTGCAAAATATTTACAGATTTTATTTATTATAACGTTTTTCTAAGTTATGTTGCTTAAAGCAACGTTGGTTACTACATGTATGCTCTCCCTAAAAAAGTGCGATTTGCATCGTGCCATATATTTACTCTCTTCATTTACTACGTTTCAATGGATTGAAAAAATATTTACAAATGTCGTAACCCGCAAAATATTTCTTTAAACAACCTTTAGGTTGATGGCGTTTAATACAACTTATTAAGCACAAAAATATAAATATAGTGTCCAAAAACGGCGACTCTAGGACTATAAAAACGCAAGTTATTAATTTTTTTTGAATTTTTTTTTAGTTTTTCTGCTCTGGTGAAAAATTTTAGTTTTGCGGGTTACTACGTGTTTGCTTTCCAGCGTCGATATGATGTATCATTTTGATGTTGGTAGGATATATTTTATATCCGCCTGAATAGCGACTGTACACAAGGCGTTACAACCCGCCATAGTGGCGCTCATAAGAGTTGCGGTACAGGGTCAGCCTGTGTATATCCGGTTCCAACATAATTGTGTCGACTGTCAAGGGGTAATCATCTCTCGTGTCAACATTCTATTGGACCTCACTCTTACCATCAGGTGAGTGGGGTCACTGTGCCAAAGGAACTGTATTAAAGGAAAGATGGAAGGAAGGCTAGAGGGACAACAGTGGTAAAATTAACACTATTTAATTTAGGATCCAACCCCAAAACATGTATGGTTTACCTGGATTCTACTTCTGGTTACCTCTTTATGGAAAAAAACATGATTTATGTATAAGTGAGGAGAGAGCCCACTGCTAATATATGATTTTATGAAGAGACTATGTACAAAGCAAAAAGTGGTAAAGTTATAGTACTTACTTGTAGTTGTGTATTTACCAGAGTTTTTGGATATAAATCGTTTTAAACATTATATTTAAGTTAAATTAATATTTATCTATGAAAGTCTTGGTAAAATTTAAAAAAACGTTTGAATTCCGTTAAAAAGACCACTAAAACTACACTTTACCTACAGAAAATACCATCAGAAAACTTTATTAAACCCAAAACCATATTGGTGATAAATAACAGAAAATTAATTCTAATATCAAATGTGAGAGTAAGAATGATTGTTATTAACATAATTGACTAATAAACATTAAAATAATAAAGAGAAATAACAAAAACAGTCATTACTTACACATATACCGGCTAAATCTTGAAAATATGCATCGAAAATTTCTGCATTAAACATTTTTCTATCTGTCGTCAGACAACACCTGCAGAGCGGCTTCTCTATCTCAAAATCTAATTTAAAATCATCTACGTTATCTAAATGTGTGGTATCCATTTTAGAATAATTATAATTTAAATAATTACATCTTCACATCTGTAAATCGAAATTATTGTAAAATGTAAACAATATGGCGACGATAATGGCATTTTTGGCATACAACGTTTTGTTGTTGCTACTTGTGATTTCAATTTTTGAATGCGTTAAGTTCAAAGATTTAATACAAGATTATAGTGTAAAGTATTTTAACTATTATATTGAGTAGAAATTTCTTTACACATATATAATCGCGTTAATAATATGGATAATTTTATCGACAATACTATTGACAGAGATTGATAAGTAGCGCATCCCTTGAATAGTCGATTTTTTTTACATTCCGTTTCACTCGGTTGTAGAATAAAAAGGCGCAATAAAATAAAGGACTTATTATGGAGGCTAGAGGCATCAGGCGGGGAGCATCGTTTTGCGTGGGGGATAAATTTAACCAAAGTCCACTCAAAAACCCATAACACTAAAAGAGACAAGATTTTGATTTTAATTTAGTGATCTCTGATGTTGATCATTTTCAACTAATGATCCCAATCACTTTTTTCTATCTATTTTAAAACTGGACCAATCAGAACAAAGTTTTTTGATATCCTTACAAGAGTGGTTTTGATTGGTTAATTCTCGCAATCGAATTCACGACAGAAAATTATTAAAAATGACTCTTTCTAATTACATAATTACATGTGCATTTTTTTATTATTTAGTTGAGTTTAATAACCTCTCATTGAAAGTTAGTCATACAGGTACCATCGTGGATTTTTCTTTACACCTATAAAAGTGAAACCATTTCACCATGTATTGTTTTATTATAAATCAAAGGAATGGGGCAGTGAGTACGTTAGCATGAGTGCAGACGCACACTACGATGACTAGCTAAGATGTTTTTATTACATAGATACGTTGTCCGAGCTCAATACTGGCAAGATGAAAGTAAGGTAATTGCCCGACTTGACGGCCAATGAGTGTGCGGCACTAAGTCTAACGTTGTTACGTAACTGTCGATGTATATAATATATCCTTTTTAACGAATGTATGCTGCGTCTTTTTATTCCTTCTTCGAGCCAATTTGTAATTATATGTACAGGTATATGACTATAGCAAATAGTGCGCCGTTTTTATCTGCCACTTTGTTAGTGTATGACGCGTCTATTTGTAAAACGTCATTGATGACTAGCGTCAAAGAGTTAGAGCAGTTCCCTTACCCCGCGACACCTTCGCTGAAAATGTGGAGTACGTCTTCGTAGACGATACGACATATTCTGTATGTCAAGTTACAAACGACATGAGGTTTATTATGTGTTTGTTATGAACTGCCAAAATGCGTAGGAAATCAAGGACTAAAATATATATTTTTTATTGCTTTAAAATGACGAGACAGCTTGCCGTTCGCATACGATCGATAAACAGTAGAAACACAAACACCTTGAATTACCAAATGTTTGGTATTCCACTGCGCTCGCCATCCTGAGACATGAGATATTAATTATTATGTCCAGTAGTTACACTGGCTACAATGTTCAAACCGGAACACAACAATGACTACACAGTTTGGCGGTAGAAAGACATTGTGGTGGTACCTACCTAGGCGGACTTTCACATATGGGAGACATACCATCATGTTGTGTTACAGCTATTCCTACCAGTATAGGGAGAAATGTCTTTAAATAATATAAAACATTATAAAACTAAACTTTATTACCAAAATATAAAATCACAATGTTTCTTTTTTGACTAAATCATAATCTATCACGAACGTTCTAATTTCCTTGCCCTTAAGAGCGACATTAAAACCTTCATCTTGAATTTGTCCATTACTGGATACATGACTTGTTTCTCCGTTACCACCATACTGTTTGTTAAAACTGTCTGCAAACTCCCTCTCTTTCCTCCATTCAAAGCTCTCTACATCTTCTTTCCACCGATTTCCAGCCAAATTTGTTTCATGGATGCCATTAATTTTAATTCCATCAAAGAGGTTGGAAATATCAATTTGCATGTTCGTATCTTTGTAATTCTCGAATCGTAGCAATAATTGTTCGCCTCGCGGTTCCAAAGTGAGTAAGTGTAGCCCATCAGGCAGGCTGGATTTTAAAAATCTATGACAATTATCTAAAGTCAACCATTGGTCGTAAGGGATATGAGCCTCAGAGACAAACACAATTGGTTGCTGATGTAATTGAAGTATATTTTTCCTCAAAAGAACTTCATCTTTAGTCGTAAATATTCTGTGGCGCCCTCTGACGACTAACCCTTCTCCGTTCGCAGTTTCGTTCAACGCCTCACCGACACCAAACGCGTCGTCATGCAACAATCTTCTGTGTAACATCAGTTCAACTTGACCTTCTTGAAGTGACGTGCCGCCTTGCGACCTATCAGTCAGAACTGTCAGTCTCTTATCCCCGTTTTCGATGTAAATTTCATTTGTAACCGGGTAATAGTTGCCAGCTATAGGCTCTGCTAAAGTCACGTTCCATTGTGGACGTTGATTCAATTTCCTTTTCAAAACTTGCCTACCATTAGAGTCTGTATAAAACTCTCCATTATTTAATATATCCGATTGATATCGCACCGCGAATTCTTTTCCTACGTCATCTGATATATCAATAGGTCCTACTAACCATTCGTTTTCGATAAATTCTAGTTCTTTATAATGCCTTCTTACAGACAAAACTTTTTGGTCGTACACAACCCTTTTCTCATCAACTAAAACCCCGTTAAAGTTTTCTGTTGTTAGTGGATTTAACTGTTTAGGTGAAGTAGCGTTGGGCCTGAAGATGTACGCGCCAGAACTACGGTTAGCTGGCACTCTGTTATTACCAACACAGCCTGGATAATAATGGAAAGTGATGTCTAAATCTGACGTATCCCTTTTGGCGCGGTTTTCGAAATTGTCTATGATCGTCGGTTTGACGTTTAGTCCATGGCTTCTGACATTACTGCCAACATTATAATAATCGTGTGTGTGCGAGTCGCGTTTGTTCTTTTTTATTTTTTTAATGTAGAAGGACTTGATGCCTAGGGCGTGTAGGCGAGCAATGAATACCAATTCGTGGGTGGCTGAGGAGTGCCGTGTGGGTATTTTTAACACCAGCGGAGGTATGGGTACAAGTTGAGAGTCGATTTTTTGACCTGGAAAATGAAAACATTATTACATAAATTTACTTCTTGCTAATATCATAAACAGAGGCGGTTTTAGGTGGAGGCGAATCAAGCAACCGCCCGGTGCCTCGCTCGGTGCGTTGCCGGAGATTTTTATCATGAAAATTAAACTATTTTTCGGATTCCACCGCGGTTTTTACATTTTAATTTTCGTCCGACGTTTCGAAGACTATGCAGCCTTCGTGGTCACGGGGACTGAGGTGTTGGTCATGCGAAAAGTCAATTACAATATCTATCTACATTTTACAATTGTAAAATGTTACTTTTAAAAATTAAAAAAAAATATTGACTGTCCGATCTACGCAAAAAGATCTCACAGTCTCTTGAAGTCCGGCAGCTGGTCTTTTGGATTCCGAATTAATTAATTATTAGAACAGGATCCCAGGCTTACACAAGCATCCAATCATCTTCTTTATTAAAATTCGGATGTTAGTTTTTTTTTCATCTTACCGACGATACTTTTGATTCCGGGGAACTTTATTCTGTTTTTTTTTTATTCTTTTATATCTGTGCGTACATGTCCTTCCATTAAAAAATATCATAAACAATTTCTCACCATTTGGCGCGTAAACTTCGTAGCTCCCCTCCACTACCGGTATCCTCAAGGCTTCTTTCAGGTCCCAGCCCAAAGAATTATATACAGTTATCTGAAAAATAAATTACATATAAATATTTTTTTTTCTATGACATCCCCGGGGAACTGGCTAAGGTCCGAGACCATGGTGCCACGTCATAAGTACAATGCATCTATAATGTGTTAAAAAACAAAAAAATCTCTCTATATCCCTGAAGGGGTAGGTGGAGAAAGACATCCACTCTTCGCCCTATGTCCCATCACATGGTATGATAGCGTGTCGTCATATCAGGCCCAAATTCTGCAAAATGGACAGAACAGTCCACACAAGCACCCGTTCACGAGTATGACGCATGTGCCAGCCATCGGCCTCCTCAAACATAACACAGGGACGTGTCCGGCCGGCAAACGACAGCGGCGAAAACATACAGTTGAATTTATTGCTTTTAATGACGAGACGAGCTCGCCGTTCGTCTGATGGTAAGCGATACCTATAAACAGCAGAAACACTAACACCTTGAATTACAAAGTGTTTGGTATTCCACTGCGCTCGCCTGAGACATGAGATGTTAATTATTATGTCCAGTAGTTAAACTGGCTACAATGTCCAAGCGGAACACAAATGACTACACACTTGGCGGCAGTAGACATTGCCGTGGTACCTACCCAAGCGGACCCTCACGTATGAGAGACCTAATATCTCTAGTTGGAAACACTCACAATGAACTGGTCGCTGGTCTCCGACGCGTGGCAGCTCGACTCGTTGAGACGGCAGCGCGCGTACTCAAACAGCGGCGGCTTGAGTGCGTCGCCTTGTGTCACTTTACTGAAACAATTTATTATTAATGTGTACGCTTATAAGCGGGGATAGTCTAGTTGGTTGTGAAACGGACAGCTGTGACGAATGTCCGCAAGTTCAAAACCCTGACTATTCTAAAAATTATGTGTGTATTCTTTATGAATTATCGCTTGCTTTAACGGTGAAGGAAAACATCGTGAGGAAACCTGCATACCTGAGAAGTTCTCTATAGGAATTTTGAGTGTGTGTGAAGTCTACGCTCACTACAGCGTGGTGTATTAAGGCCTAATCCCTCTCAGTAGAGGAGGCCCAGCAGTGGGACAGTATATACAGGGCTGATATTACTATTATACGTGAATATAAAACGTTAATATCTACTCTCAAACTGCGACTCAATCACAGCCGTCAGTAATAAAGTAACTGTCAACCTCACCGGCTTTACTCGGATTAAACATTGACACCATAATTGACAACATTTCACTTTTCGTACTCAAATGTTTATATTTTATGAAACTAGATCTAAAATTAAGAGACCCGTATTTTTTCTTTTATCAAAACTCAGATATTTCATTCATGAATTTCACTTTGAATTTTGTTTTATTCTAAAACGACGTAAGCATCAAATGACGTCATATGTACGACTCAAGACGTAAACCTTTGCTTTGCAGTAAAAAAGAAGTGAAGTGGCAGTTTTTTTTGTTTCTCCCTCTCTTTAAAAGTGACAGTTGTGACGTATCTATTATAATATTGACATTTGACATTGACAAATGACGGTGTCTTAGTTCTTTAAAATAAATAGTAAGGTAGAGCAAGGAACTTCATACAACCGTATGTATAACGTCATATACTGATGGCTTTCGGCACAGACGAGACGGACTCGAAGTATCTTGTTGCACTAAGACAGCTGCTTGGAACCGTTTCTACTACTGCCAAAGCTGCTGCAAACCTCTCTAATTAAGAGGGCTATGATGCCTTCACACGCTAAAGAACTTTTGGCATCTACGACTACCCGCATTGTCCATCTCGGTGCACTCACTTGAAAGCCTGTCTCGCGATCAGCAACGCGTCGTCTATCGCCTGGTTGAGAAGCCGCTCGTAGTCGTGGGTGACGTGCTGCTTCTCCGTGCCGGTGATGGCGTCGTGGTGCTGCATCACACCTGGAGTGAGAGCGAGAGTGAAGGGAGCGGAAAGGCGGAAGCGGAAAACGCATTGTCGCGGAACGTAATGCAAAATTTCCTTGTTTATGATCTAGAAGTTATTAGTATCGTGTTTTACAATAGGGTAATCAAAAATGATTATTGAACTATGACAAATATATGTATATGTTTTTTTTCTATACAGGGTCATTTTGACATTGCGTTACTAAATGAAACCACATACTCGTCTTAACCTCTGCTAATATTGTGCCAAAAATCATCAATGAATGACGAATATTTTCACCAAAAATACTGGTTTAAGTCTTATGATTTTTTGATCATTTTGTAGTTTAATGCGAATATGGCGTGTGGGTGTATTTCTGACTGAAAGTGTGATGTCACGATGAATTATCTTAGAGTAGTAATAGTGGCTTTAGGACGCGTAAAATTAAAATTACTTTTTATTAATATTTATTTTGTTCGAAACTTACACTGATTTATTTTACATCTACGGCTCAAGTAACTTATTGTAGTGTTATTTCCAAGTAGATTAGTACGTGGTTTCATTTAGAAACGCGATGTC
This sequence comes from Manduca sexta, assembly GCF_014839805.1. Taxonomy (NCBI): domain Eukaryota; kingdom Metazoa; phylum Arthropoda; class Insecta; order Lepidoptera; family Sphingidae; genus Manduca; species Manduca sexta. Next base: position 5,301,066 of record NC_051115.1, on the reverse strand, counting down.
AAAATGACCCTGTATATTTTTTATTCAAATCGAAATAATGATTACTATAATTATACAGGGCTATTTTAAAAACACCAGCATACATGACGACTAGATATATTGATGTGTGCTATCTAGTCACGCGAGGTTACTGGTGTTACAAATAACCCTGTATACAAATTAATCAAAAACAAACATAAAGAAACACATTAAATTGATAATATCTTCCATATTTTGAAGTCGATTATAAATAGGGTATTTCGGAGTTTATTTATAAGAGCATAGTAAAGTGACCCCACAGCACCTGATGGTAACTGGAGTCCAATAGAATGTCGACTGACGAGAGATGATTACCCCTCAGTCGACACAATTATGTTGGAACAGGATATACACAGATCCCGGAACGCGTCTCACGTGTGCCACTATGGCGGGTTTTATCACCTTGTGTACGGTCGCTATCCGGGCAGATATAATATATATCCTACCACCAACAAACGTCCTTAAGTTGTTTGTCTATTAAACAGCTGAACTCATTAAAATTAAACTATTTTTCTGATTTTATCGCGGTTTTAATATTATAATTTTCTCCCGACGTTTCGAAGACTTTGCAGCCTTCATGGTCACGGGGGGGACTGAGGTGTTCATCCGCAAAGTCAAAGTTACAATATCTACATACATTGAACTAACCCATAGCACTCTTCAGTTCGTTCAGAACGAATTTGTTGTGCTCCTCCAAACCTGCTAACACTTGCAACTGTTTTACCATCTGTAAAAAACATTATCAATTAAATCATTGATGTACATTCTATAGAAACAAACGTCCATATAAACTATTTGTTCAAAATCTTAACTAAAATGGCAAAACGTCACTGTTATAACCTATTTATTCACTTGCAATATTTATATTCAAATCTAAGTTTACACTTAGACTCGAGTTCTTATATCATAAGCGTCACTCCGTACACAACCACAAGCTGTCAATATTGACCACACTAAAGTCAGATTGAATGGATATAAGTTCAAATCAGTTGAACATAGTGTATGTTCGGAACGCCAAATCTAACAAACAAATAGTTTATATGGACGTTAGTGTCTATAAAATATACCGCACTCTTAATAAAATAATGACCTATTTCAAAATTGATAATTTTTAGCAGTCGTCGGAAAAATAATTTTTGTTTGCTACATTTTTTTTGAAGTTGCTATAAAATTGAGCTTATTAAAGATAGGTAAAAAATGAAACCTATAGCATGAAAAAAAAGGGAAAAAACTAAAAGGCCGCAAACAGATATTGGTTGTTTGACGATTCCCACAAATTGGAAATTTTGGAATGGGAAAAAACAGTAAAATTAATTCCGCACTCTATCGATAGATGGCGTTAATATCCCTTCTATATCTTACCTGTAGGTAGTTGTTGCCTTCCCTCTCGAAGTATTTAGTGGTTGGTCGTGAGGTGAAGTAGCCAGTCCAGTAGGCGGTCGAGTCGCTGGCGTACGGGAAGAAGTCGTCCTGTTTGATCGGCAACTCCGGACTGCAACAATATTCATACTAATGAGTGATTTGTATTTAGTACATGTAAAGTAGGTCAACCCGTACATGAAGGCTTTATTAGGCTAAGGTCTAATCTCTCAGTAGTTGAAGCATAGGACCAACAGTGGGCAAGTAATATTATGTTTATCCTACTAATATTACAAATGCGAAAGTTTGTGAGGATGGATATATGTATGTATGTTTGTTCCTCTTTCACGAAAAAACTACTGAACGGATTTGGATGTAACGTTACAGTAATATTGGTTATACATCAGAATATCACATAGGCTACAATTTATAATGATTTTGTGTAATTAGGTCATAATATATACATATCAAGTAAGTCGGAAAAAAATGTTATCTTGGCGTACGCTGCCTAAACCGTAGGAGTTAGACAAAGATGATGTACCGTGGGATTGTTTGTCTTACATAGTTAGTAATAAAAGTCCGCGACAGCATATATCTACATTCTTTTATGTGCGTGGTAGGTATTTTATATTCGCTCGGATATCGACCGTACAAGGTGTTAAAACCCATAGTGGCCCACGGGTGTCGCGTTCCGGGATCTGTGTATATCCAGTTCCAACATAATTGTGTCGACTGAGGGGTAATCATGTCGTCAGTCGACATTCTATTGGACCCCACTTATCATCAGGAGCAGTGAGGTCACTACAATGGCCTTATAAAAAAAATTACATAAAAAATACTTACTTGGCATCTCTCACAGACTTCAAATAACACGTAGGTGTAGAATAAAACAATTTAACATTCAACCCATCTTTGGCTGACTTGAGATTTGCATATCTGAAACATAATGCAAATGATCAAAACAATTCTAAACAAAGACATTAAACAGTATAATTATAGACCGAACATTGGGACCAAAGAGCTCTAAAAATGATTACCTAATGGTAATAAGTCTTATTATTTGAAATGTCCGTATGACAAGATGTCACAGCGTCCTTAGATATTAATACTGTAGAGTTGACTGTGTATTTGATGTAATGTATGGGAGTCGCAACTCTAGCTATAATGAAACTCCAAAGATGACACTGAATATATTATGTATTTTAAAACTCCAGAGTACGTTTAATACACAGAGGCGTACTTAGATGGTAATAGTAACAAATCGTAAGACGTACTAATTAAACAAAGACGCGCGTTGCTTTTATACGGGAGGTATGGTGTGACACAGCGTTCTCGCACAACTACGCACGTGCACTTACATAGCTGCGCAAGTGTGTGTCCCCCAACAAATACAAAAACATATTTGCAGAAAATATGCTAATATGCGCATTAAAACATGCAAATTACTACATGGAAAACATTTACGCTTTATCTTTGCTGTGATAACAAGTCTGTTTCTCAGTGCTGACGGCATGGCAGCCTTCGCAGTGCGTAGAGATAGGGCCGTTGTGATTGGCTAATATTGAGAAACAACTTGAATCTAGTTGGCTGTCAGATAAACAAAGCTGAACAAACAACAAGCTGTCAGGTAAACAACGCTGAGAAACAGACTTGTTATCACAGCAATGCTTCATCCTTAGATAAATAACGTCTATGAATAAGAGGGATAGTATTTTTACATTATTTTACTATTTCACAGTATTTTGAGTAAACATAACATAATCGTAAAATTTTTCTATGACAATCTTCCCAATGTCCGCTCTATAATTAGAACTCTTTGCTGAAGATGAAAGCATGCAAAGTACTAGCATAATGAAAACACGGTTTTAGTAAATATAATTGTTAGCGAATTCCGCATAACGCATTAAATGGATTTGGATGAACTTTGGCACACAGATAGACTGAGTTCTGAATTACTTTCATCACATAAAAATGGAGTACGATTTATAAAAATAATCAAGTTACAATTTTATGAAGATGTGTTAAAAAGTGAAATATTAGAATGTCATGTCAATCAAGTAATTAAATTATAGGTTATGTTTAGATAGAGATGGACTTTATGAAGTTTGTAGATCATAGCCCCATGCTTGTTCTTGTTCTGAGTAGCCCCAGTTTCCTTAGAATTCAATATATATTATTTTTCTTTTTTTATTAAGGGTTGCCAACAAAATTAACAATATTACATACAAGTAGAAAGTAATACAAAAAATTTGAACTAATTGAAGTTTGAATGGCAGGCAACTACATGAGATAGCTTAATAGAAAATAAACATTTAGAAATAAAAAATCAGATCAATAATAAATCTGTCTACGTGCCCAATTTTAAAAGTTAGTGGGTATGTTATTATTATTCTTTAATTATTTATTTATTTTACTATACTATAGTAATATAATTACAAATAGATTTTAATTAAGTTTGTTCGTATTTCTGTTTCAATATATTGGCGTGGGTTATCTTATTTCTTGTTGCCTTATACATTATAGAAGATTCTAACGGAAAAACTAAGGAAATTGCTCTAAAATGTTAAATGTGTACGCGAATGTTAGACATTGATATAAAACTATTTTCCGGACTTTATCGCGGTTTTTTATATTATCAGTTTCGTCCGTTTCGAAGACTGCAACTCGCATTGCGGGCGAGGATATCGCTCCATCTCTTTCTTTCGCACGCAGCGTAATATCCGCTGACGTCACATGCAACTTTTTCCTACCTAATTTCAATGGCTTATAACTTGTGGTTTTTTCAACAGATTTCAATGATTTCTTCTATTTTATAATTTATACGACGTAGGTACATATTTTATATTTTTTTTAAATAAAAATAAGTCAAATACCCTATTGTAAACTTTAGGTAGATATTTTAATTTTGACATACGAACGACCAACATCTCAATCTGCCCCGTGACCACGAAGGCTGCAGTTTTCGAAACGTGGCGAGAAAATCCTACTAGTCCTACTTATATTATAAATGCGAAAGTTTGTGAGGATGTATATATGTTTGTTCCTCTTTCACGAAAAAACTACTGAACGGATTTGGATGAAACTTTACAGTAATATTGGTTATACATCAGAATAACACATAGAATACAATTTATAATGATTTTGTGTAGTTTGGTTATAATATAACGATACATATCAAGTCGGAAAAAATATTCCGAAAAACTCCACACGGGCAAAGCGGCAAGCAAAAGCTAGTAATATAAATAACTACAATAAAATCTTCGATATATATAAAAATAAATCCCTATTTCCTTTGGTCACGCCATCACGCGTGAACGGCTGGACCGATTTCACTGTTTATTTTATGTTGTGTATATTATCAGGAGAAGGTTCTTATGAAAGAAAAAATTCAAAAAATTGCGCGGGAAATTAGAAAATTTAAGCTAACTTAAAGAAAATAATAATTTTACATAACTGTCAGTGGTTTGAAATAACTGTCAGCGATCGACAGAATGCGTGCACACATAGTTAAGACAGGACGACGTCTGTCGGGTCAGCTAGTTCGTAAATATATTTATTTTAATGTGTTGGCGTGGGCTATATAGTATACTCACTCGATAAGTTTGTCAAGGTTTTTGTACCACATGCTCGCGTCTTGATACGTGAAGTCGCCCCCCATGGTGACTATCACGTTTTGGGTGCGATAGTGCAACGATTGCTTCTTCACGTAGTCTAGGAATACTGCGATCTGTTTGTACAACTTTTGTTTAGTGAGTGATTTCTAAACGAATTTCGACGGCCAATCTTAACGGAAATCAGTAGGAGATATTATAGTGCACGAGTGTGCAGTACACAAGCACTCTGTTTCTCATAGTCCGGTGAGACATGACCGGAGAGAGATCAGGACCAACGATTTTACGTGCTTGGCATGGAGGTACCACACCGACAACTTCCTGACTCAGAGTAATTTTTAAGAGGGAAAAAGTCAATCACAATTTTGGCCCGACCCGGAATTTGAACCCAGGACCTCAGCGCGGTAGTCAAATACAAAAATCTTCAAAAATTGCGTTACGTACCCTTGCGAGCATGTGCGTCACGTGATTTAAAGTGATAATCACTCATAAACACAACTGAATTAGTTAGATTATTAGTTCGCTACGACTACGCGTCCATAATCATTGATGTCTCATCCTCTCTCAGTGTCCGAGAGTCGAGGTTCGTGCCCCGTTAGTTCCCCTCAGCTCGGTTCATGTTCAGGTTGCGAGCAACTACAGCGCTCACACAACTCCAGTGTGTTAAGCCGATATAAATAAAGAAATAATAAAGACGAATAAAGGTCATGTTTAAAAAAAACAATTATGAATGGACTGCCGATGTGACAAACGTAGTCAAGTTAAATAAAACAATTATGGATGCCAATGTGTACGACAGCCTTGTTGAGAAAGGAACGGATGTTGAAAATATCCGAAGGTTCAAAATTCAACGATACACCTGAATGTCTACTTCGAAAAACGAAATCCGTAGTCTCGGATGACGGCTCGCACGTTTTGTTACTACGAAGTGTTACGGATCCGATCCGTTCGACGCAATACTTCAGACATGGAATTTGTAAGTACTTATACCATTCCTTTTTAAAACCATCTGTGAGGATAAAGTTCCACAGCTTTCTCAAAAAAAAAATATACGGGAAATTGATCCTACAGAACGGTGACGGATCCGAAGTAATTTGGTAGTAAAGTTAAATCTGAAGTTCGTCGTTTCTTTGTTTCGGACCGACGTTTCGACGTTCGTTTTTCGAAGTAGACCCTCAGACTCCGAAGTTACGTGTGAATTATTTATCAATTATCGCTTTAACGGTGAAGGAAAACATCGTGAGGAAACCTACACTTGAAGTTCTCTATAGGAATTTCGAAAGTATATGAATTTTTTTTTCCAAATTATTTCACATTACAGAGTATAATTTATCACTAATTTACAGTAGCAATTTTTCATTGTGTTTCACAAGTGGGAGGGAGGTTCGCAATTTGATACGTATCTCACCCCCATGTATGTGAAGTTTGCCAATTAGGAACTGGCTAGCATGGTGGATTAAGGCCTAATACCGCTCAATAGAAAAGCCCCGTACAGTGGAACAGTATATACAGAGCCGATATATATGTTAATGATGGTAATTTTGTGCCAAATACGAAAATCTGTACAGCGGTTTGTGAGCATACTTCGAATCATTTAAACACGCATTACATTCGTGGTAATACTAAATTTCGGGAAAAATGAAAAGTGAGCATAGTCAACCCCAACCACTAGCACCAAATAATAGGAAGCACACCTTTAATAATACCAATACGAATGAAACCACACAAACTATTTATATTATAATTGCTCTCGGATTCGCCCACGTAAAAAATTTTGAAGATAAAAGTCCCGCTATATATTTTCCCCGGGTCTCAATCTATCGCCATACCAAATTTCATCGAAATCCGAAAGGTGGTTTGAAGATTATCGCGTTCCGACAGACATATACACATGCGGCAGGGGATTCTGTTTTATTCAATATTTTTTAGATCTTTTTAAGAGGAACAATTCCGTCATACATGATTATGGCGTAACTTTAACCGTTTATACACGGCGCACGCAACTCTGCACGCAAGCTCTGAAAAGGTATATATTATTCCCGTTTTTGCGACATTTTCATTCATGCTCCGCTCCTATTAGTCATAGCGTGATATTCCCGATGAATGAGCTATCCATCACTAAAACAATTTTTAAATTTGTACCAATAATTTCTGACATTAGCGGGTTTAAACAAACGAACTCTGCAGTTGTATATGTAGGATATTAGCGAAATAAAGCTCTTATATTAGATACTTATTTCTGTATATTATTTTGAAGGAGTTTACAATTAACAGCTAAAAAAGTGTTCTACATAACCGCCGACGGTGTCGCCGCCATGCGGCAAGAATTAAAATTATGCAAATTGCGTTCCATTTCTTACAGTTTATTAGTATATAATTTCTCCCAACGTTTCGAAGACTTTGCAGCCTTCATGTTGGGTCGTCCGAAAAGATATTACAATATCTACCTACATTTTACAACAATAAAACCGTAATAAAAGAAAAATAGTTTTATTACAATGTCTAACATTCACGTAAACAAAAGAAATCATTATCCACACATACAATAGGATAGTAGTAGTGGCATTAGAGCGCGTAAAATCATAATAACTTTTCATTAATATTTATTTTGTTCGAAACTTACTTTTTATTTTACATCTACAGTTCGATTAACTTGTGTTATTCTCAAGAAAATTAATATGTTTCATTTAGTAACGCAATGTCAAAATGACCCTGTCTGGAGCGATCTATTAGAGCCTTTAGCGTCTTCACTAAAGCATGCTTGGCAACACCACCTGCTCCACCATACAGACCAGTGGCGTAGCTAGGCGTGGGCGAAATGGGTCCTTGCCCACGGCCTCACACTTAAAGAAGCCTCGTGTGGCTTCTTTAGATACGATGGCATCAGATATCAAGATTTTTTTGGGTAATTCTTGGGCATGAAAATAAAAGGGGTCGATGCGACTTCGCTCACGTCTATATTCACGCTACGCCACTGGTACCGACGCTAAGGGTTCCGCCAGTTTCTAGAAGCCACGAATGGTCAGTCGCCCTTATCCCTTGGAGCCTGGGGTGGCCACTCCTTTCGCCTTAACAGGTCGACCGAGTAGAATAGCATCAACCACCTCATTATCACCAGCTCGTTGAAGTCTACTGGACATAGGCCTCTCCCACACGCCACAGAACCCGGCCTGCTTCTTTATGGACGCACTCACTGCCGGCTCTCTTGTGTAAGTCATGCTCCTATCATCTGATACACGTCACGCATTTATCCCCGAAGGCGTAACCAGAGGCAACCAAGGCTCCCACTTCGCCAAGTGTGTTCCGTCCCAGGATGTGATAGGGGGCGAGCCTATCGCCATATCCGACAAATTCCAGACTCCAGGCTGATACAGGAAAAACCCAAATATCAATGCCCGACCCGGTATTCGAACCCAGGACCTCAGATCGTCGTACCGCGCATAGTCAACTACGCCACCGAGGCAGTACCACGTGATGTACTTAAAATAAATCCACCACCCAGTTAATTAAATGACAACTCATAACCGCCCTGAAACAAACACTCGATCACTTACTCGATCAATTTATCAAGATTTTTGAACCACATCGTCGCGTCCTGGTAATGGAAGTCATCGCCCATTGTAACCAGTATGTTGTCGGTGCGATACGCCAACGCCATTTTGAAACACGTCGATATGAAATCGTCGATCTACGAAGATTTCATTTTTATAAATCATGCTTTTATACCCAAAAAGGTAGGCAGAGGCAAGAGCGTCGCCAGCCGAGGGCCCAGGGGGGGCAAGTTGATATGGAGAATGAGAAAAGTACGAATTGTAGGGACAGTCCAGAGCAGATGTTTCTCCCCCACGCTCTCTCTCCTGCTTTCACAATAACAGAGCAGAGCGTAGTTGAGCGTACGTATTAGGAATGGAATTGGTGAATTCATTCGATTTTCGACGTACGGGAATGATCGATCGAGGCAGTCAATTTAAACTCCTCAGGAGTTTGGTTGCTTTACATTTGACAACTGGCAACACCCTTGGGAAAAGGTGCAACCAATGCAAGCACTTTTTTCCGTGTGTAATCATGATGTGATAGGGGCGAACCTATCGCCTTATATATTTTGCCCGACCCGGAGATCGACCACGCACTCAGCCCGGCAGGCGTCACGCGTACGCAATACAACTACGCCAAAATTAATTTTGTTTAGCTTATAGTTCTATAATATAAATATAATATCAGCCCTCTATTATATACCGTCCTACTGCTGGGCACGGGCCTCCTCTACTACTGAGAGGAATTAGTCCACCACGCTGTAGTGCGGGTAGACTTCACACATCCTCAAAATTCCTATAGAGAACTACTCAGGTATGCAGGTTTTCTCACGATGTTTTCCTTCACCGTTAAAGCAAGCGATAATTCCAAAGAATCCGCATATTTTTTAGAAAATGTAGAGTTGTGTTTGAGTTTTTAACCTGCGCACATTCGTCTCGGCAGTCCGTTCCACAACCAACTAGGCTATCACCTCTTTATGGTATTAGGATAAAAATATTATTGTGTGGGTATTTGTGACACTCTTTACTTTAAAACACTGAGCATTTGAATGACCACTAGTCATTGACATTCGTACCGGTCTGTTGATATCTTAGTGAAAGTATTTCTGTAAATTCAGCGATAGTTCTTTTTTACTTTAATCGTAATTGCTTTAGTTCCTAACAGTATAATTTAATGACGAGTCATTTCTGACAGTAAGCGCCCTGACAAACAACATCCTTCTATAATTTATTACAATTAAATATTAACACATAGTTTGGAAGTCATGATTTGGGCACATATTTTGAAGAGCAATCTAGATTAAGTATTAACCCTAGCTATAGTCATTATTATGTTATTTGTATTCTTAAATAAAATAAAAAAGAACTCCTTACTGTTAAGGAGTTGTATCTTCCATCATCAGCTGAGCTACGTAAGATAAAAGTCTCTGGAAATTATTTTATTTTATATGTCGCCGCAGCACCTCGTTATTCGTTGAATTGGTGAATTTCCGGAGCGATAGTGGCGCCATCTATCATTACATCGAGGAAGTATTAGAAAAGGAGGGAGGTCGACTGCTGTCAATATAAGGACCGGCCGAACAACGACGAGCAAGAATCTTTTAGAAGTTTTTGTACGAGTCTTGTTTGGACGCTCGAACCGAGCACATTGTGTATTCCGCTAGTGTTACTATGCAGTAAATTATTAGTGAAGTAAAGAAGTGTTTCAATAATCGAATAACTGTCTGGAAAATAAATATACACCGGTGATACTTTGCCGGTCATGTAAAAAAATAACCAAGTAAAGAGATTTCACTCCGACATATATATTGTATATATTTTATATTATGACAAGCTAAGTTATAATTATGACAAGCTGATAATAAAGGAAAATAGTAACGAGAAAAGGAAAAGGGAATTTTCCGCCTCCCCACAATCACCGTCCAAAAATCTACCAAAAAAGCAACAAACTCTTAACGCAATTAAAGCTAACAGAACAAACGCCTTTGATCTGATGCGAGGACGAGCAAACTCTCTAAGCAACATTTCTAATAAAAAACAATAGCAATTAATAGCCGGAAATCGAATAAAACACAATAATATTAAAAACCAAAACGAAACTAAAATCGAAACACAGGTAGCCCGAATAAAAGAAAAAACAAAACTTACAACAAATAAAAACGAACATCCTCCCCCAATACGCCCTGTCAGCGCGGGGGCAGTAGACTTTCACCCTCCAATTCGCTTTGAGCATTATTATATCGCGACATTCAATACAAGGTCATTAATGACAGAGGCTAAGCTCATTGAACTAGAATTTGCACTAAATACCATCAAATGGGATATTCTGGGCTTATCAGAGATCAGAAGAAAAGGCTTGAAAATAGAAAACAGAGGATTCTACACATAATACCACTATGGAATAACAAAAGGAGAGAAAGGAGTAGGATTTATGGTCAAAAATAAAAAAAATATAGAGGTTCTAGATTTCATTGGCCTTACCGACAGAGTCGCTATATTAAAAATAAAAATACAGGACAAGTCTTACTCATTAATACAAGTATATGCCCCAACGGAGCGATGCAGTGAAAATGATATCGAACTTTATTATAACACATTGGAAACAGCCATGTCACAATGCACTGGAAGCATCCTTTTATGTGGAGACATGAATGCAAAAATAGGAAAACCTCAGAGGCATGAAGAACTCGTTATGGGCAAGTTTGGATACGGCGTTAGAAACAAAAGAGGAAATATGTTTATAAACTTCTGCCACCAACATAAATTAAAAATTACAAACACAATGTTTAATAAGCCACACAAATTACGATGGACATGGAAGGCTCCAAATGATATAACAAGAAACGAGATAGATTTCATCGCTTCTAATGATACTAAAAATATAGAAAACTTTAATGTTATTAACAACTTGTTACACCCTAGTGATCATCGCCTAATCAGAATAACTTTAAACGTAAAGTCTAAAAAACATTCAAGAGCAGGTTTTAATAAGAAAAGGCCGAATTATGACATTAATGATGATCTCCGAAATAAACTATATTGTTTGGTACCCGACGAAGAAGATAATGTGCAAAATTATTACAACAAATTAGAAAACACCTTAATCAACACAAAGAAATGTAACAAATTATCAAACAAAGAAGAAAGGAATAAAAGAATTATCACTGAAGAAATAATAGAACTAAAGAAAATAAAACATAAGCTGAAAACAAAAGTAAACAAAACTAGAGAGGAGAAATTAACACTTAATAAATTATATCGGGAAATAAATAAAAAAATATCAAATAATCTAGAAAAATACAGAATAAATACAATAGAATTATACTTGGAAAAAACTGGAGGCATCAAAAAGGCCTACAAATATTTAGATAACACAAAGCAAATGATGACGCACTTAAATAACAATTTAGGAGCTACTGTTTCTAATAGAAACGAAATAATAACAATAGCCACTGAATTTTACCAAAATTTATATAGAGATATCGAAGGGAGCTCTCAAACAATAACCGAGGAGAATATATTGTGGACAAATAAGGACACTATCCTCCCATTTCTAGAAAATGAAACGTTATCATCTATCAAAAAACTCAAACATGACAAGAGTCCTGGAGTCCTCCTAACAAATAATATGATATTATCATTAGCAGAACCAATAACATCGCCGCTCACAAAACTTTTTAACTTGATAATCCAAGAGAAGAAAATACCAAGTCAATGGGTAAACTCAGAAATCATCTTGATTTACAAAAAAGGAGATGCAAAGTTAATATCTAACTATAGACCTATAAGCCTCACGTCGTGTATTTACAAAGTTTTCGCGTCCAACCTGCTATGGCGTATAACTAAGACCATAGAAGAAAATCAGCCAAAGGAGCAGGCCGGCTTCAGAAAAAACTACTCCACAGTTGATCACATATATACATTGAAAATGGCAATTGAAAAGTATGTAGAATACAATAATGTATTATACATATGTTTTATAGATTACTCGAAGGCGTTCGACTCCATTTCACATGAAGCTATATGGAAAGCACTTAACGAGCAAGGAGTCAACTTTGAATATATAGAAATTATAAAAAGAAATATATGAGAACAGTACAGCAAGAGTTAAACTAGAATCACCGGGTAGATCATTTCCAATACAACGAGGAGTTAGACAGGGTGACCCACTCTCTCCTAAATCGTTTATCGCAGTTCTAGAAAGCATTTTTAAAAAACTAACATGGGAAAACATGGGAATATGCATAGATGGAAAATACCTATCTCATCTACGGTTTGCAGACGATGTTGTCTTACTCTCTGAGGACCCAACGCAGATGAAACAAATGTTACAGACCCTTAAAATTGAAAGTTCAGCTATAGGACTAGAAATGAACCGAGACAAAACAAAACTAATGACTAATGGCCCTCAAGTTACAATAAGAATAGACCAGGCCACCCTGGAATATGTAAATGAATATATCTACCTAGGCCATTTAATATCATTCAATTCATGCACAGAGAAGGAAATAGACAGAAGAATCAAACAAACATGGAACAAATATTGGTACATGAAGGAAATTTTTAAAAGCTCCCTACCAACCGCACTGAAAACTAAAGCAATGCAAATCAGTCTTATGCCTTGCCTAACCTATGCATGCCAGACCTGGCCAATGACCCAAAAAAAATTAAAGATAATCAAAACATGTCAGAGAGGGATTGAAAGAAGTTTTATGAATGTAAAAAAGGGAGATAAAGTGAGAAATAGCTCAATCAGAGAAAAAACAAAGGCCAAGGATATAACCAAACAAGCACTCCACTTAAAAGTGGAAATGGGCAGGACATATCCAGAGAATTAAGGATGAAAGAAGGTCACTCAAACTAATGAACTGGTTTATAATCAATAACAAACGCAGAAAAGGTAGACCATTCAAAAGATGGAGCGACGATATTGTCCTGACAGCGGGAAAAACTTGGTCCAGAATCGCAAGAGACAGAGAAAGATGGAAGCAGTTGGAGGAGGCTTTCACCGCAATAGGCGGTCCTTACAGCTAAATAAAACAAAATAGAAATAGAAGAAAGAGAATAAATTAAAGCGACATAATATTTGTGATATAAAATCTACTAATCCTAAGTTTTTTAAATGTTAATTGCTGTTTAAGGAAAATAAAGCTTATTATTATTATTATTATTATATATTTTATATTATAAGTATATCTGTATTTAAGTAGAATGTTTGTTTTATATAATATATGTATTGTCTTATTTATTTTTATATACCTACACCCACATAGTCTCATCTCTGCATCACCCAAAGGTTGACTGTTAGAAAATGCCTCAGGCATTAAGTCCGCCTGTATACATTTACTGTATATAAATTTTAAATAAATAAATAAAATAAGATGATTATTACCATACGCAAGTACTTAAGATACTTCATAAAATTTCCAAAAAACTATGTGTGGGCCTATAAAATTTGAGGGTTGCCTTCAATTTTTCCAGGATCCAATCATCAGATCCTGACTTGGTGACTATCGGACCACTTCAGAAGTATCAGCTTTCGAACAAAAAAAAGAATTTTGAAAATCGGTCCATAATTGGCTGAGTAATCGAGTAACACACAAAAAAGAAGGTCGAATTGAAAACCTATTCCTTTTTCAAAAAAATTACGTACGCTAGTAACTACAACGTTATGACTTCCCTAAAAACGGCTCTGATAATACAATTCAGAACATTGACTTTTATACGGACATGAGATTATTGATAAGTGAGGTAGAATTTTAAAGCAATTCTTGAGGAAGGTTTAGGTTGCTAATACATTACGGTTTTATGTAAATTGAAATATAAGGATTACTGTTGAACGGTCACGTGATTGTAAAAAATCTCGTGGGTCGGGATTTACGCGGGAAAATTTTTGTGACACTGATTTCTACGCGGACGAAGCCGCGGGCATTACTTGTAATAAATAATTGAATGTTTTATTCCCCATAAAGTATCCGTATGTTTGCTAGACCGCGGGATCCCTGCGCTGTATTTTCACTATCACTACATAGTATAAAACAAAGTCGCTTTCTCTGTCCCTATGTGTGCTTAAATCTTTAAAACTACGCAACGGATTTTGATGCGGTTTTTTTAATAGATAGAATGATTCAAGAGGAAGGTTTATATGTATAATAACATCCATTAAATAGTGGAGAAATACTGTTATTTTGTTATGTTATACCCGTGCGAAGCCAGAGCGGGCCGCTATGTTTTTATATACAACGTTCACAGTTTTTCTGTAGTGTATTTAGTATCAGCATTGCACCCGTGCGAAGCCCGGGCGGGTCGCTAGTAAATAAATGAATGTTTTGTTCCCTTTTAAGTATCCGTATGTTTACTAGACAGCGAGATCCCTGCGCCGTATTATTACAATTAAAACTGCGAGCTTCAACACTAGATTTATTGTGATTGTTTATCCTTAATCTAGATAATCTAAAGACATGAGTTTATGGGTCATTCCGCCATTTCGTGCAAATTACATTTCTAGCCAAATTAAACCATGTAGGAATACCTGCATTTAACAGAATTATATTTGAATGGACAATAAATCAAGTACTTAAAAAGGAGTATCATTCAAAAGTTAGCATTTTTAGTTTATTTTCAAATTATGATAGTTTAATTCCCAAAAATCTCATTACACTCTGTGTCCAATCAGTGACAAAGTTGCATTTTACATGTTTATTAATTTTTTGTTGACTAGCTAACTTCCAATTCTTCGATAATACATTTGTTTAATTCCTTACTAATTCATTAGTAATATTTGTAAAATTATAAACATATTATAAATTATTAAAAAAAGGACTTTAAATTTTGTCACGTAAAAAAAATCATCACCATCCAGAGTCAAAATCGTTCCATTCTACCCACCACCCGTGTCATGACGCAAACTGTTCGTACTGGTCAGTTAGCCTCGTCAGCAAAGCCAAGTGTACGTGTCTCCCTCGCTTTTGAAATTATATACATTCTTCGTGCCTTCAAAAGCCTTTCGTCCAAATATTATTTCATCACATTCCGTCGAATTTGAAAAGGTATGTTGCATTTACAGTTATTATAATTTTCATGAGTTAAGCCTACTTCATAGATTATAATCCCATATAATTCTGAATCAGTTACTAAGTATAAGTAAAAAGTTATTTAGGTAATTCTTTACAATTCTCATTTATCTCCTTTGCATTTCCATCCATCCCATCCATTTTTTTCGTGGATGGTAATGAACGATGTTAGAAGTGAATGATTTTTTTTTTAATTATTTACTTTTAATAGATACATTGGATTTTTTTAGGCTTTGTAATAAAAATAAAATATACATTAGTAAGGCATCTACCTACGAAAATTAACAAGAAAGATTTATATTTTTACAGTTCAGCGCAAAATGACGAAGATGGACCGACTTCACGAATCTAAAAAATACACATCAATTAAAAGGATCCCTGAACTATATGCCATCCAAAAATAGAAAGAAAGAACAAGATATTTGGCCAGAAAAGCTAATAATAAGATTTGCAGTATTAAGGAAATGACTCCCAGAGCACAAAGGTCAGAGAAAATACAGAAAATTATTTAAAAAGGAAATTAGAAAAGTATTGAGATGGTACTGGTAGAAAACTCCGCTTCTAGTGTGGCTGATTATATTATACAGAGAGCAGACCCGTTAAAAATAATAGAAGTAACTAAGCAACTAACTAACTCCAAGCAGTAGTAAAGTTCCCCAACCGTCGTGAGCCACAAATGTAATAAGACGAATGTGTTACAACCATCTTAAGATCGTTAAGTAACCCTTATCAGCAGTGTTGATCGCCAGCTCTCACGATGGGTAGAACAATATTTGAACTTATATTCTCGATCCGTGGATATCCAACTAGAAGCAATAGACTCCATACCGATGTTGGCTACCTTAAACGAACTCGATGAACCACCTACACACGAATACAAGAATTTCAAAATGCTATTAAACTGCTCAAAAGAGCCCTGTAAACGATGGAATTCCTGCAGAACTCCAAAAAGTGCAGTGCACTCAACCTATCATTTACAAGTTGATAGTAAAGTATCGGAAGAAAGTATACGTGCCACAGGATATGCGCGGTGCTAATATTGTTACCCTGTATAAAGGAAAAGGCGATCACGGTGTCTGTAACAATTACCGCGGTATATCCTTGTTAAGCATCGTTGGTAAACTATTTGCTCGTATAATATTAGTAAAGATGTGCCCAAATATCCACTATTGATATAATCTTCACAATCAGTTTCGTTGATCTCAATAAAGCCTTCGACACCTTGAGCAGAGAAGGCCTGTATGCTGTAGAGAAAGTAGGACGCCTGCCTAAGATTCTGTACTTGATCAAAAATTTACACCAAGACATGAAAGGTTCGGTCGTTTTTAACAGTCAGCTTTCATCACCATTCGATATGTACGACATAGTTGCGTTCTGGCACCTACACTGTTTGGCATCTTCTTCTCGCTTCTAATTAAAGTTGCTTTTGAGGATGCCAAACAGGGAATACATTTGCACACAAGACATGATGGCAAATTATACAATGTTTCTCTGTTCTTATCCAAGTATCATCGCGAGGATTTGTTAGCAGACTGCCTCTTGTTTGCAGATGATGCAGCTCTTGTCGCTACCTCACAAGAAGAGCTCCAGAACATCATGGACAAGTTTGCTAAGGCATGTGTACTGCTTTCAATGTCTATCAACGCAAAGAAGTTCGTTGTAATGAAGCAAGGATGCACAATCACACCAATTATCCTGTTGAGTGGTACACCTTTGGAAAACTTTGGAAGTTTCTGCTACCTTGAATCGACCGTGACTGGAAATCTTTCGCTTGATGCAGAGATTGTGAGCCGTAATGGAAAGGCAGCCACCATGTTTGATACGCTCCATGCAAGGATATGGGACAATAGACACCTAACAACCAAGTCCAAGATGATAGTTTATCAGACTTGCATATTAAGCATACTCTTGTATGGAGTTGAAACCTAGATATCGTATGTCAAACAGGAGCGAAAATTTAATCGTTTCACATGCGCTGTCTTCGGCGCATCTTAGGCATAACATGGAGGGACAAGATCACCAATGAGGCGGTACTGACGTCTGCACAGCTGCCTAGAATAGCTGCACTTTTGAAAAAGAGACGGCTGCGTTGGCTAGGGTACTATGATCACCTTTGATATTAACTGGAAGAGCGGGGAAAGATTAGCTGAAGATCGCACCGTCTGGCGAAAAGCTATCTTTGATGGCGTAACCGAACACGATAATTCCTGATTTAAAGACCTATCCGAGAAACACGCAAAATGACACGAAAGCGTTAGCAACCCCTTATCATCCTGGGCAAACTCTGATAGTAACATCTGTACGTCATGTGGCCGGATTTGCCCTTCACGTGTTGAATCTTTACAGCCATCAAAGAAAATGTATCAAAACCTCCAATTGTTGGCGCTGTTTAAATCATCTTAATAGATGTAACAAGCCAATAATGATTAATCATAATAATTATTTAAAACTTCTATCCAAAGATTTTTTTTTTATTATTTTTATAGTTGATTTATATGGATATTTTGGTGCTGAATTTACTTTCTGAAGATTTTGACAATATTGTAAGAGATAATTGCTGTGAGAACTATAATTAATATTAAAACGTTGAATCTCAATAAATAAAATACTGATTATTACAAAAAAAATACATTTGATTTTTTTAAAATTAATTTGTCTCTGTTTTACATTACCATCTTCCCTATTTTATTACCTTCCTAGGCTATTTCATTACATTCTTTTTAAAGTTTATTACCATCCACTGCAGATTTTTCCAGCGGCGATATCTCCAAATCTAAACACAATAGAAAAGTGCCTTCCTTTGTATACCATTACAGAGGCAGTCTACATTTGATTTTTTGAATAAAATTCTTGATATTTGACATTTTTCTAAAATGCCGCGGATCGATGAAATTTGCACGAAATCACGGAACAACCCTTATATGACTACTAGCTGGTTGTTCTGTTTTAACTATGAATTTACAGCACGCACTGTTCATCGCTGACAGTTATTTCAAATAACTGATAGCTAGTAAAATATACGTTTTGCAGTCCAATGCATAATGATGAGTGTTTTATAGTTAAAGAATTTTCTTTGGAAGTCATGACATGCATTGAAAAAAATCTGGATATAAATTATAGAAAATTCATGCTTTCATTCATTATGAGCCCCGCGGCTGCCATTTTTGACAGCGTCATTCAAATTGCGAACGTATGCGTACGAGCATAAAAATGCCTTTGGCGCAACTTAAAATGGTTACGCTGGTCGTTAGCAAGCAGCGTAACTATTTTATGGATTATTATCCTAATCTCTATTTCTAATCATGCTAAATAATATTTTTATTGCTTTGTATGACGAGACGAGCTTGCCGTTCGCCTGATGGTAAGCGATACGATCGAAAAACAGTAGAAACATCAACACCTTTAATTACAAAGTGTTTGGTATTCCACTGCGCTCGCCATCCTGAGACATATGTATGTCTTATTATGTCCAGTAGATACACTGGCTATAATGTCCTTCAAACCGGGACACAACAGTGACTACTCTGCTTTGCGGCAGAAATAGACATTGCGGTGGTACCTACCCAGGCGGACTCGCTCTCCCAAGATGCTAACTCTTATTATGTCAAAGAGTTACACTAGCTAGAATATAATACGTGCATGCCAAAATTGCTTCATCTAAATGAGGGTTTAGGGTGTACAGAGGTGGCTTTACCTATTGTGCAGGATGTGCGCTGCACACGGGCGCAGTGTGTTGGGGACGGCACACACCTTCAAAGAGACATGCGTCGCGACATTGGCGCTCTCAAACAACCTGCGCCCGCGCTATGGCCGGCGAGCGGCTTCTTTACACAATAACTTTTGATTTAATATTATCAAATTTATTAGATTCCATTGGCTCCTAGGGGGCGCCAAGGAATTGCACACGGGCGGCACATGAGCTAGAACCGCCTCTGAGGATGTACATGCCATATCACTCACTCGATCAGTAAATCTAGATTCTTGAACCACATCGCAGCATCTTGGTAATGAAAATCCTCGCCCATTGTTATTAAAATGGAATTTCTTCTGTATCCTTCAGACATTTTCTTGCATATTTCTAGAAACTTCGACACCTACAACAATATTTGACATATAGCCAAATCAAAGTATATATAGATATTATAAAACAAGATCCCCTTTTCTGTCTGTCTGTATGTGATCGACTTTCTCAAAATTTACTGAACGGATTTTAATGAAATTTGGTATGGAGATAGTTTAAGACCCTGGGAAGGTTATAGGTTACTTTCTATCTCAAAATACTTCTTCACGCGGGTAAAGCTGCGGTCAAAAGCTTGGTATTATTACTGTTTCCTATCTGCCTCGGTGGCGTAGTTGTATTACGAACTGCAGTGCTAAGGTTTCGGGTTCAATCCCCGGGTTACGTTATTTTCTACTCAGTACTAGCCAAACATCCGCCCCCTATCACATCATGGGACGGAATACACCGAAAGTGATTGCACCTTACGCCTCTGCCTACCCCTTCGGAGATACTAGAGACTTCCGCCCTCACACCTACTACAACTCCTGTAAGGATCAGCAGTGGCACGCATGACACCGAGCGGTGAACCTCAGTCTCAGGGAACACTTGTCATTATCCCGCAACGAAATTAATCAAATAGATAGGGAGGAGTTGGAAATATTAATTGTCCACTTCCCTCCATAGCAGTGATGAATCTCCCTTCGGAGATAGGCGTGTATTTTGCCTTCTTTATGCGGTAAGATGATCCGACTGTACCTGATGGTAGACTGAGGTCCATAATGTCTACTGACGAGATCCCTAGCCAGTCGCCCAGCCATTCAGATATACAAAGGATATTCCGGAATAATTAAATGGGCCAATATGGTATCACGCCTTGTCTTAAGGTCGCTATCCTGATTACAGGGTCATATTGACATTGCGTTACTAAATAAAACCAACCGTCTTCACATTTGCTGACATTGTGTCAAAAATCATCCATTAATAATAAATATTTTCATCAAAAATACCGATTTTACTTTTCTAATTTTGTGATCATTTTGTAGTTTAGTGCGAGTATGGCGTGTAAGTATGATGTCGCGATGAATTCTCTTAGAGTAGTAGTAGTGGCTTTAGGGCGCGTCAAATTAAGATTACTTTTGTTAATATTTATTTTGTTCGTTACACTTTTTTATTTCACATCTACGGCTCAAGTTACTTATTGTAGAGTTATTTTTAAGATAAGTGTGTGGTTTCATTTAGTAACGCAATGTCAAAATGACCCTGTATATACCTGCACCAGATTCGTATGGTAAGTGATCAGAGACTCAAACTCTTCAATTTCTTTATTGCTTTGAATGACGAGACGAGCTTGCCGTTCGCCTGATGGTAAACGATACCTATAAACAGTAGAAACACCAACACCTTGAATTACAAAGTGTTTGGTATTCAGTGCTCGCAATCCTGAGACATGAGATGTTAATTATTATGTCCAATAGTTACACTGGCTACAATGTCCTTCAAACCGGAACACAACAGTGACTACACACTGTTGCTTGGCCGGCAGAAACTTTTTCATTATCCATATTCTTTTAAGTCAACAAAGTTTTGACTGTATTGTGTTTATGGGCAAAACAATGCCGCACATGCTCGATGCCAATCTATATTTTAAATGTACAAACTGAAAATTGTTCTGTGTTTTGTTACATGCCGTTTATAGTCAGACCAGGAAAATAGAAAACCTGCTTTGAAAGAGCTACTTTTGTTTCTTCTAGTTGTCAATAAAAGTGAATTAGTTCCATATTTTACCAGAACTTGGTTTAATTTTTCTAGTTATAAATAAAAAAGACATAACGGGACCAAGACGAGACATTACTTTAACAAATAAAAAAAGAATCACGAGAATCGGATCACAAACCTCAGAATAATTCGTGTAAATACAAAAAAATAAAATTGACGAAATTCGGTATTTTAAAATTTACCTTGTCGTCCACGTTGAAGAGGGGCGAGTCGGGGTCGTCTATGATTGGCTCGTCGTCACACAGCACGTCGAAACAAAAGCCCGGAGGCGGCGAGTATGTATTGAACAACACACCCGTGAAAATGTCGGATGATTTACCTTAAAACAACATAATGATTTGTTATGTTTTACTGGTGGTATGTCTCATTTGAGAGTCCGTCTGGGTAGGTACCACTGCAATGTCTATTTCTACCCAGCATATAGTGACTGTTGTGTTCCGGTTTGAACATTGTAGCCAGTGTAACTACTGGACATGATAAGACTTAACATCTCATGTCAATTCAAGGTATTGTCCTTGATTTACAAAGTATTGTTTGGTATTTCACTGCGCTCGCCATCCTGAGACATGAGATGTTAAGTCTTATTATTTCCAATAGTTACACTGGCTACAATGTTCTTCAAACCACAACGTGTTTCTGCTGTTTATCGGTCGTATCGCTTACTATCGGGCGAACGGCGAGCTCGTCTCGTCATTCAAAGCAATAAAAAAAATGTTCACAAACTTTCGCCTTTATATTAGTAAGATAAGGTAAGAAGGTACTAAATTAAAAGCGTCGCCAGCCGATTGCCTAGGGAAGGGAGGGGGGCGCAAGTTGATATGGAGAATGAGAAAAGTATGAATTGTAGGTAAAGTCGAGAGCACATTTTCCTCGACCACTCTATCTCCCGCTTTAACAATGACAGGGCAGAGCGTAGTTGAGCGTACGTATTAGGAATGGAATTGGTGAATTCATTCGAGTTTCGACGTACGGGAATGATCGATCAAGCAAGTCAAGTCAAGGACTTAGGATTTTGGTTGCTTTACATTTGGCAACTTTTTTAGAATCTCTAAGAGGGGGAGGAGGGAAGCTGCCCCTCCCTGCCCCCTTTGGTCACGCTCTTGTAGTAAATAT
Organism: Manduca sexta; assembly: GCF_014839805.1. Classification (NCBI taxonomy): domain Eukaryota; kingdom Metazoa; phylum Arthropoda; class Insecta; order Lepidoptera; family Sphingidae; genus Manduca; species Manduca sexta. Next base: position 5,278,583 of record NC_051115.1, on the reverse strand, counting down.
ACTCACCCAACACATCATCTCCTCTCCACACCATCTCCATGTCCTGGTTATGGAGTCTGCTGCTCTTGTCCTGGTAATCTATTCTGCCCAGGAACAGTCCGTCGTACCCCATCGCAGCAAGCAGCGAGGCGAACTCTCGCGAGTGGCCGAACGGATCGATCTGCCAGCCGACGCGAGGCAGGCCGCACGTGCCGAAGGTCTCATTCAATTTACTGAAAAAAATCATATAGTAAATACTAAATCTTACAACTAATGCTGATATTATAAGAGTATTATAGTGACAGATGACAGAAGATGGACCGACGACCTGGTGAAGGTCGCCGGAGTCCGATGAGGGCGGCCCAGAACCGGTCCCTGTGGCGCTCAATAGGGAGGCCTATGTCCAGCAGTGGACGATTCACGGGCTGAAATGATGATTATAATGACATGACTAGTGCCTTTCACCTAGCCAAGTGAAGAAGGGTCAAGGAGCAGAAAATAAGCTTGGAGTCAGGAAGTTGATGGTGCGATACCCCCATGCCTCGTGCACATAAAGCCGTTGGTCCTGCGCCTGATCCACGGTCATGTCTTACGTCTCACCGGACTATGAGAAGGAACAGAGAGTGCTTGTGTATTGCACACACTTGTGCACTATAATATCTCCTGCGTGGCTGATCTCCGCTGAGATTGGCCGCTGTGACCGAAATTTGGCTTGAGATTAATTTATTCATTCAATACCTTTTACTGGTACGAAGACCAGGGTAAGAGCCTAAAAGAAGGTCGTTACTTGATAAGATGCTCATAATGTAATCAAGTTGTCCGCAAAGTACTCAATTTGTTGAACATGTAATTAAGTCGTCACTAAAGTAATCAATTTGTTGTAAATGTAATCAAGTTGTCCGTAAAGTAATCAATTTGTCGGAACTGTAATCAATCATGTCTCTTACATGTCGATTGTCTTTCTATAGTTCAATATTTGTTACCGTGTACAGTAACATTCAATTTCATTCTCACCTGAGTCCCCATGTGAATTGATCGATGGTGCTCTGATAGTGTGAGGCTGCCTCGTCGTTCATGGACCACGCGCCACCTGGCGGCAGATTCAAATTCAAAATTCAAAAGCCTTTATTACTGATTTTACAATGAGTTTACATAAAATATAAGTGTGCACATCAGTCCGGTTCCAAATCTAAATCAGCGTGTCCTGCAGACACATAGGCCTTCTCTAACCTCTTCCATTCTTGTCTATCTCTTGCAACTCTCAGCCATCCTGGCGGCAGATATGAGACATTAATATGATGCCCATGCTCTTGCATTTCATAATACTTAGCATAGGCGTCGGTAAGGGGCCCACATACTTATCTACTTGGAAATAACACTACAAAAGTTACTTGAGCCATCGATGTAAAATAAAAAAGTGTAACGAACAAAATAAATATTCATAAAAAGTAATTTTAATTTCACACGTCCTTATGGCACTAGTACTACTACTTTAATATAATTCGTCGCCGCTGCAACATCATACTTTCAGTCAGAAATACACTTACGCACACGTCATATTCACACTAAACTACAAAATGATCAGAAAATCTGAAGACTAAAACCAGGATTTTTGGTAAAAATATTCAAATGGCCTAAAAAAGATTGGGAAACACTGCTATAGAGAATCACGCGCACTCACCGACGAATTGCAGCCGACCCTGCCTCACCAACGTGTGCACTTTGTCCCTGATGCTCTCGGGCTGGCGCACCCACCACTTCCAGAAGAAAGCTGTCTCCACGTATATAAACCTAGGAATTAATAGGTAAGTGTAAACACGGGTTGGGCATTAGAGACGTGGTGCGTAAGGAAGAAAAACGGTCCGAGCTTAGCATTCAGCTGCAGAGAGTTGCCACCTTTTTTTGGGCAAATAAAGTACATAAAATTGAAGGTAAAAAAAGTACATGGTGTCAAAAAAAGTACAAATTAATTCTACTTTATTATTTTGCTCATAAATTTGGAAACTTTTAACAAATAACATTAATATTTCACATTCAAAACACGAATTATGTTGTTCGTCTAGCCATTTGGTAATCTACATCACAAAATTAAAACTGTGAGTGCTGGAGGAGAAAGAATCGACAATAAAAATGAAATTATTGCATACCATTAAAAAGAAAATATATCGTTAGTCTTATTAAATACTTTCTGCCATTTTTGTACAATTACTTACTGCTGTTTTACGCAAAAATCCTTACGAACAACCCTAGAGGAATCATAGCATGGTAAATAAAGTATTTTCTTGTTCTCATAAAGTATAGAGTACAATTACCCGAAATAACGTACAATATTTTATTATAAAGTACGGGTGGCAACGCTAGCTGCAGACAACAACCGCACTGATTTTTACCTGGGCCCTTAATGAGTGTCAGACTGTAGCGGCCTGAAGCGACGCGAGACCTCAGGCGAAAGCAAAAATAACACTACGCGAATCCCCGAGCATAACAGAAAATAAATGTTGGGAAGATCGAAAAAATCCTCCAAGGCACCGCGAAAGTACCCGGGCAGTTACCCACTTCGCTTCCCCCTAAGACTACCTCTGCTGTCGAAAGAGCGATTATAATGATTGAAAGTACATTTTATTGCTTTGAATGACGAGACGAGCTTGCCGTTCGCCTGATGGTAAGCGATACCTATAAACAGTAGAAACACCAACACCTTGAATTACAAAATGTTCGGTATTCCACTGCGCTCGCCATCCTGAGACATGAGATGTCTTATGACCAGTAGTTACACTGGCTACAATGTCCAAGCGGAACACAACAGTGACTACACACTGCTTGACAGCAGAATTTATGGCGATGCTACTACCCAGGCGGACTCTCACAGAGAGACCTACCAGTAAACTATAGCACTGTAACCTCTACTCACTTTCTCTTAGGATCTTCCCATAACTCCTTGACAACTGAATCTATTATGTACTGCACACCAGCCTTCTGTACCCTGTTTCTACCTGAAAAGATAAATATTAGAACATAAAAAGATCATGTAGGAATGTACATGGTTGTGATACTTCGATGTATGACTACACCTGATGATAAGTGGAGTCCAATAGAATGTCGACTGACGAGAGATGTGTGAAGGAGACGTTTGTTTTTAGGGGCCGTTCAAGTATTACGTAACGCAATTTGGGGGGAGGGGGGCTCTTGTAAAACGTTACGATGCGTTACAGGCGCGGGGGGGTTCGTACAACGCGTTATGTAACATTGGATTTTTTTATTTTAAAACAATAACAAAGGTATTTTAGCGACTTTCCGGTAAAATAATTGTGATTATTAGAAAAAAAATTTAACTTTAACATAACTTTTTATGCATACTGGAAAATGTTACGGCGCGTTACATGTGGTGGTCAAAAATCTTCAAAAATCGCGTTACGTAATACTTGAACGGCCTCTAAGCGGCGGTTAGAGATTTAAAGTGGGATATCTCCTCAATAAGCGCAGTGTCCAACAATACTGCTATCATTATTATTATACTCACTTCCATAATAATATTGGTCTACAGTTTTCAGCCATCCGACGTCATCGTGTGTGTGCGCAACTATGTGCACATTCAGGACTCCATTCTCTGTGACAGGGCAGCTCTGAAACAAATAAAAAATATAGATAGCTTTAAATGCTGCTTCGTCAGAATAAGGATCAGCAGTGGCACGCGTGACACCGAGCGGTGAAGCGTCGAGTCTCAGGGAACACTTGTCATTATCCCGCAACGAAATTAATCAAATAGATAGGGAGGAGTTGGAAATATTAATTGTCCACTTCCCTCCATAGCAATGCGGGTGACAAAATCATGATCTAAGGAGGCGTTTTAACTGCTGCTCAGTTAGGGTAAAATGTTTTTCTGGAATAAAAAATAGCCTATAGCACTCGGAAGTAATGTAGCTGCCTATTGGTGAAAAAAATATCAAAATCGATTTAGTAGTTCTTGAGATTAACGTTCACACAAACTCTTCAGATTTATATATTAGTATTAACTTTTGCTCGCAATTCTAACCGCGTGAAAGAGATTTCCGGTATAAAAGTCCCGCTTTACATTTCCCCGGGATAGAAAGTATAAACTTCCCAGGGTCTTAAACTATCTCCATGCCAAATTTCATAAAAATCCGTCCAGTAGTTTTTGAGAAAATCGATAACATACAGACAGACAGAAAAGGGGACTTTGTTTTATAATATTATGTATAGATAGATCAGTAGAAACGCTTTGAAATTTTGTTTTATTCCACCAAAGACATCGCGAAGGGGGGATGGCAGGGCGGGGGCAACTGAACCCCCCTCCCCCCTAGAGATTCTAAAAAAGTTGCAAAATGTAAAGCAGCCAAAGTTCTATTTGACTTGACTTGCTTCATCGATCATTCCCGTACATCGTTACTTGAATGAATTCACCAATTCCATTCCTAATATTCCGTACGCTCAATTACGCTCTGCTCTATGTTATTGTTAAAGCGGGAGAGCGGGAGTGGACAAGGAACATGTGCTCTTGCCCCCCCCCTGGGCCATCGGCTGGTGGCGCTCTTGTATCCAGTATTTTTGTCTCTGACCGTACATCGCTTTAAGAAGAGGCAGAAATGCCGATAATAACAAACATAATATTTTATCATACTATAAAAATAATTAATTCTGGGTCGACATACTTTGTTTTGAATAAAACATATGTGAACTAAAAACAATATTATTCCTCGAAGAGGTTACATTGTACTGAGACAATACTGCAAACTTACTTATCTAACCTACTGTTATAAATACAAAGTTTATAAAGATGTTTGAATGTTTGATAGTAATAAACGGAGAAATATCTGAACGGATAGGACTGATATTTGAAATACGGGTAGACCATGTCCTGAATTAGTATATAGGGCACTAGGTCTCCTATATGAGAGTCCGCCTGGGTAGGTAGCAACGCAATGTCTATTTCTGCCGCCAAGTGAGTAGTCACTGTTGTGTTCCAGTTTGAACATTGTATCCAGTGTAACTACCGGACATAATAATTAACATCTCATGTCTCAGGATGGCGAGCGCAGTGGAATACCAAACACTTTGTTATTCAAGGTGTTGGTGTTTCTGCTGACAACCTGAGAATTGTTCATAAGAATTTCGAGGGTATGAGGTATGAGGGTATATTTTTTGCCAAACCGCACTATACATTATCAAATATCGATAATTTTGACAACTCCCACTCCTTACTGGGAAGTACTAATACTGTTTTTTTTATTGTTTTAAATGACGAGACGAACTTGCCGTTTGCCTAATGATAAGCGAAACACCAACACCTTGAATTACAAAGTATTGTTTGGTATTCCACTGCGCTCGCCATCCTGAGATATGAGATGTTAAGTCTTATTATGTCCAGTAGTTATACTGGCTACAGTGTTCTTCAGACTGAAACACAACAGTGACAACACACTGCTTGTTAGAAATAGACATTGCGGTGGTACCTACCCAGGCGGACTCTCACATATGAGAGACATACCACGAGTAAATGGAATGAGTGTAAAGAAATAGAAATGAGGCGCATTACGCGCACGTGACGTCATCGGGATTTACGACGCGTGCGTAAGAATGAGATAGAGCGATAACCCCACTACGCACACTCCTACACATTGCAATATTTAAAATATTAATTACTTATTTCTTCACCAATTTTAATGCAGTTTTGACAGAAAAGCATAATTTACGTACTATTTTCTATTACATTCTACTAATATTATAAATTCGAAAGTCTGTGAGGATGGATGTATGTATGTTTGTTCCTCTTTCACGAAAAATTTACTGAACGGATTTGGATGAAACTTTACAGTAATATTGGTTACACATAAGAATAGCAAATAGGCTACAATTAATAATGATTTTGTGTAATTTGGTTATACAACGATACATATCAAGTAAGTAGGAAAAAAAATGAACCAGAAAACTCCTCCACGCGGGCAAAGCCGCGAGCAAAAGCTAATATAAAATAATGAACTAAATCAGTGTTAAAAACTTCTACCCCTTCCACTTAAAAAACCAAACAGAGGAAGGGAACACGTACGCGAACAAACTGTTACACATCTTTGTCCACCCCAGATAAGGAAGAAGGCGACAAATAGAGACTTTCCCGCCCTCACACTACAACTCCTGGAGGATCAGCAGTGGCACGCATGACACCGAGCGGGGAAGCTCAGAGTCTCAGGGAACACTTGTCATTATCCCGCAACGATAGTCAAATAGATAGGGAGGAGTTGGAAATATTAATTGTCCACTTCCCTCCATAGCAATGTGACAAAAACGTGATCTAAGGAGGCGTTTTAACCTCAAGGATAGGGACGTTTACAGCTAGATAAGCTAGTTATAAAGCACCACGGATAAAATTAAAAGAAAGCGTCCTATCAAATGAGCTTTTGATTTGATTACAATAGGCAAAAGAAAAGATATGTGTATTGTAATTGTAAAACCAACTCAGGCGCATCAAATGTTTGCATGAACCATTTCAGATAAAGTTGTATGTATTGATTATACCATATCTAAGTTGAAAGGTTACCGAGATAAAGGAAGAGTCAACAACATTACCACTGGGTATTTAGACTATTTAGGCGATAAATACGTCAATATCCTTATTTATCTATAATTTAATGAATTTCCAATTGTTTCCCCGACAATCTTAATTATAAAACTGGATTTTTTTATTAATAATCGTTTTTTTTTTATTGCTTGAATGACGATACGAGCTTGCCGTTCGTGGGATTATAATTATTATGTCCAGTAGTTACACCTTATGTCTCAAAACGGCAAGCGCAGTGGAATACCAAACCCTTTGTAATTCAAGGTGTTGGTGTTTCTACTGTTTATCGTTTCGCTTACCATCAGGCGAACAGCAAGCTCGTCTCGTCATTCAAAGCAATAAAAACATGTCCTAAAACCGTGATTACCTCATAGCCACAAGCCTCGCCGCTCCTCGGAGTGATCTTATCCTGAAGAGGCACGGAGAATACTCCAGCCAAAGTCACCAACAGCACCAACAGCTTCAACATAGCTACCTGCAAAAATATCACATACTGTATTTCGTGAAAATGACAATAAAAAACATCGATATATATGTACCACGTAAAAATTTGGCGTTCCGAACATTCACCGTGTTCTACTGAATTGAACTGTCATCCATTCAAACTGATTTTAGTATCAATATTGATGCTTGTGGTTGTGTAATAAGTGACGCCCATAATATAAAAACGCGAGACTAAATGTAAACCTGGATTTGAATAAACATTGGTCAAATAAGTAAAATTTTTTGTTGTTCAAATGAATAAATTGATTATAACAGTGACGTTTTGGTTGCCATTTTAGTTCATATTTTGACTAATTTTTATGGACGTTCGTGTCTATAGAATATACCTACGTTAATGATAAAAAATGTTTTTTTTCGTCAATGATATAGTTAGTTATAGACTGGACATCAGGACCCAATTTGTGCTCCAAAAGGTTGGTCCATTTGGACCAATTGGTAATATGCCGCTGTCTTATTTGAAATGTCCGTGTCATGTCACAGCGTCCTTAGATATTAATCACTACATAGTATAAAACAAAGTCGCTTTCTCTGTCCCTATGTCCCTTTGTATGCTTAAATCTTTAAACCTACACAACGGATTTTGATGCGGTTTTTTTAATATATAGAGTGATTCAAGAGGAAGGTTTATATGTATAATAACATCCATTAAATGGTGGAGAAATACTGTTATTTTGTTATGTTATACCCGTGCGAAGCCAGAGCGGGCCGCTATGTTTTTATATACAACGTCACAGTTTTTCTGTGGTGTATTTAGTATCAGCATTGCACCCGTGCGAAGCCGGGGCGGGTCGCTAGTAAAAAATAAAATATTTACAGAAAATATGCTAATATTCGAATTAAAAACGTACAAATCATGATATGGAGAAAATGTGAATTATTTTACATTGTTTTGCTACTTCACAGTAGATTGAACCATCGCATTAGCGCAACACTTTTGTATAACAATCTTCCCAATGTCCGCTCTATATAATCTTTGAACTCTTTGGTTCTAAAGAAGTTACACTTCGAAAATAAAACAAAATAATCGATTTTCAACTCACCATCTATCGATGAACAACTATGATTAACATCTGACGTGGTGTAACAAAACTATATACCTTTTATCTGAACTTGATTACACAATTAAGAAGACACTATCAGATAAACTAATAAGAGCATTCTAGATCTGGATTCTCAAGTGTGTTGACCTACTAATAATTGTAGTTAATCTATCGCTATCTATTTTGACATCGCGTTACTAAATGCAACCACATACTTATCATCTTGAAAATAACAATACAAAAAGTAACTTGAGACGTATCTATGTAAAAATAAAAAAAGTGGTTAGTTTTGAACAAAATAAATATTAATAAAAGTAATTTTAATTTTACGCGCCCTAAAGCCACTACTACTACTCTAAGAGAATTCGTCGCAGCGACATCACACTTACAATCAGAAATTTATTCAAGCACACGCCATACATGCATTAAACAAAATGATACAAAAAAAAACAAAGTGAAACTGGGAAGTACCTAGTCTATAGTACTCAGAGGTTAGTTTTGTATTAGTGAAAAAATATTTGGTGAAATAATTTATATTATAATTTTCTCCCGACGTTTCGAAGCCTGCAGCCTTCATGGTCACGGGAACTGATTTGTTGATAGTCCGAAAAGTCAGTTACAATATCTACCCTACATTTTACAATTATACAACATTTTTAATGATTAAGCTATTGAAATATTTCCATAACGTTTTAGTAAGTTTTTGGAATTAGGCCTTGCTACTCTTTAAATATTATGTAAGTATAATTACATTTCTATATAATATATAATATCAGCCCTGTATATACTGTCCCACTGCTGGGGCTCCTCTACTGAGAGGGATTAGGCCTTAGTCCAACATGCTGTAGTGCTGATAGACTTCACACACCCTTAAAATTCCTATAGAGAACTTCTCAGGTATACCAGTCTACTCACGATGTTTTCCTTCCTTAAAGCAAGCGATAATTCACAAAGAATACACACATATATTTTTAGAATAATCGGAAGTATGTGCCCTTGGGTTTAGAACCTGCGGACATTCGTCTCGGCAGTCCGTTCCACACCCAACTAGGCTATCGCCGATTTTTTCTAGCACAAGCCTATTACACTAGTTAGGAACATTTTGTGTTTGAAGTCATTATGTCAAACATAATATTCTTAATTATTTTTAATAACCCCTATTTAGAACAAAGATGATATTCAAATCACTTATGGAACTTGGTTTAAATTGTATAATGTATTTTTTATGTTTACGCGAATGTTAGACATTAAAATTGAACTATTTTACGGATTTACTGCGGTTTTTATATAATAATTTTCTCCCGTTTCGAAGACTTTGCAGCCTTCGTGGAGATGGGGCGGACTGAGTTGTTGGTCACCCGTAAAGTCAAAGTTACGATATCTACCTACATTTTACAATTATACAACTTTTTAAATTGTGATCCCTATTTGTAGCAGACTTCAAAAAAGGTTCTAAAATCGACATATAGTATTTTTAAATGATTTTTACCTTAGAACTCCGACATTTATTATTAAATTGTTTTTTTTTTTATTTATAAAAATATACTTAATTTTTTTATCATAATCAGTTTAGTGGATTGCTTTCCAAACCAAAATGATTCCGTTCCATAATGTGATAGGGGGCGAGCCTATCGCTACATCGGGCACAAGCTGACACCAGGGTAATAATACAGGGCAGAAAAACCCAACTACTTTATCCGACCCGGGACTCGAACCCAAGACCTCAGAGAGGTGCCATACCGCGCTCACAACACACCAAGGTCCATTAAAATCAGAGGTCTTAAAATAAATCCTAATTCAATACTTGTACATGACCGCAAAAGTACTAGGATATCATAAAAGCGTGGTGATATAGAACGCAAGGCATGTCCGCACATGCGCATACCGCCCTGTTGACATCGTTTATACCCGTTAGATCTAATCGAGTTACGAGAAAAGAAATGGCGGGAAACGATTCGGTTTTTTTTTTAAACTAGGTGCTGTCCACGGCATCGCAAGCAAAGAATATTCCTGGTACAAAAGTTCAACTTGCGATTAACAGTTTGAAAGCCAGTTATGTTGGCCTAATTAATGGCCCTTTTCAATAAACAACCTTTAATTTTATTTTATTCATTTGTTAAAATAACATTGTTACAATAAAATATAACTTAACAGTGTAACTTAATATAAATTAAATGAGCTAATGTAACAACCACAGCAATTTCCACGTATTATGTAAAAAATACTGTAAATACATTTTATAACCGTAGCTATATTTAAAACGTGTCTTATACAATCATGCTATATGATCTGATTAAGCTTATTTATTATTTGTTTTTTAAATGTAAATTTTGATCCGGTGAAAATATCTTCATCTAAAAAGTTATTGTTGTAAATTCTACAGATTCTTTATTTAATCCGTTTTTAAAGATAAAAATCACCAAAATAAGTTATTCGTAAGCATCGACATATTCTTGTATGTACTACGTACTAGATTTGGCGTTCGGAACATTAACCGTCTTCAACTGAATTGAACTGCAATCCATTCAAATTGACTTTAGTGTGGTCAATATTGACAGCTTGTGGTTGTGTACGGAGTGGCGCTCATGATATAAAAACTCGAGTCTAAGTGTAAACCTGGATTTGAATAAAATATATAAGTCAAATAAGTAAAATTATTTGTTGTTCGAGTGAATAAATAGGTTATAACAGTGACGTTTCATTTTAGTTCAAATTTTGAACAAATAGTTTATATGGACGTTCGTGCCTATAGAATATACGTTATTGTTCATAACCATGTCAAAAAGCTTTATCCTGATTAATCTATTTTCGGGATAGATCGAGAAAAGGATTAGGGACCGATTGAAAACGGCTCTGAAACACAAGCGAGTAACTACCTATTCAAACACTCAAAATTTATTGAAATAAAATTAACTTCTTTTTTTATCGAACCCCGCCATAACACCGTGGAATACCTGCGGCTTAGCGGCTGCAGGGACCTGGAGGAAAGTTGAAAGGATAGCTGGGGAAGAAAGTGTGGGGGAATAATAAGGAAACGTCTGATGGGAGAAGGGAAGGCCAGGAAATATTCGCGAGCCCTTATAGTTATAGGCCTCAATGTGAATTGGCAACCATGAGGTATACACATTGAATTGTGTGCCTGGAGCCGTGATAAATGTCCCCCCGTGCGGGCTTGCAGAGGTGTGAAGACCGAGCAATAAAATTGAGTTACCATGTGTATGTAAGAGCATCACTTGAGAACAGCCCAACCGGCTTGGCTGATTCCTTTTGTGTTGAGTTCCTAATTATCAAGAAAAGGTTTGTATCAAAGAATATCAACGGGAAAAGGCGGGAAAAGTTGACAAGTTTGGTGATCACCCCCGTGACCACGATGGCTGCAAAGTCTTCGAAACGTCGAGGTAAAACTAAAACATTAAAACCGCGATAGAATCCGAAAAATAGTATAATTTTAAAGCTTGGTGATATTTTTGTAATAATATTTTTTTCTGTACACGCAAATATCAGATATTAATCGATTTCAATCCAATGAAGACGTTTGCGAACTGACTCCGTTGACTTAAAATGCCCGCAAACTATTCTAAAATATGCAAATTACCGAAGTTAAAAGAAATAAACAAAATTAGCCAGCCAAAAATCCAATACTTTGACCTCTAACCGGTCCTTTGATAAACCTGTACGAAACGCCTAAGATAGCTAAGCGCTTATACACTAAAAAGAATAAGTGAATTTGAAAGCAAGATTTAGATTAGCAAGAAACTTGCAGAAGTTAAACCTTGCAAATAATTTTTACTATGAAAACGTACAATTATTAATTCCACATATAACTATTTTACAGTTACCCAAAACAATAGTGTGGTACAATAGTGACTTTTATTATTATTTATTACATAACCGCCATTGTGAAATCCGTCAGAACATGCAGCGCATCATATTATATCAAAAAACTATTTTTATATATAAGCGGCGATAGCCTAGTTGGTTGTGGAACGGACTGTCATGTCGCGGCGAATGTCCGCAGGTTCAAATCACAAGGGCACGCGGCTCTGACTTTTCTAAAAAATTATGTGTGTATTCTGTTTGAATTATCTCTTGCTTTAACGGTGAAGGAAAACATCGTGAGGAAACCTGCATACCTGAGAAGTTCTCTATCGAAATTTTTGAGGGTGAATGAAGTCTACCAATCCGGACTAGGCCAGCGTGGTGGACTAAGGCCTAATCCCTCTCAGTAGTAGAGGTGGCCCGTGCAGCAGTGAGACAGTATAATATAATACAGGGCTGATATTATTATTTATAAACATCATTACCGGTGGTGTCCTGATCTGAGGTCCTAGGTTCGAATCCCAGATTGGACAGTGATATCGGTTTTTTGCTCAATATCAGCCCGGAGTTTGAAATTCTTGCCCGATATGGCGATAGGCTCGCCCCCTATCATGAGGAGCATCACACACCTCTGCCTACCCTTTCGGGAAAAAAGGCGATGTTAATTACCATCAGACCAGCGTCTTGCTCGTTACGTCATTAAATAAAATTATACTTAATTACTACTTGTTTACATAGAAAAACAATGGACACTTATTGGAGACTAATAACCGAGGTTAAGATAAACAAGAAAACTTGCAAACGCAAGTTCCGCAAGCGATTTTTGCAATGTTAATAATCGCGGCAAGCTTACTTCTTTATGAAACTTGCAAAACTTGCGGCTAGTCGCATGTGTATTGAATTTCTAACTTTTGTGCCTACGCGAACGATTTTTCTGGATAAATAATACCTCGGGACAAATGGTAGCTTCGATCCAATTCCGAAAATAAAATCAATTTAAAAAAGCATTTGTGAGCTTGTAAAAAAAACTGTTTTGATTGGTCGATTTTCGCTATAGAAACAGTAATTACTTTTTAGCCAGTGTAACTACTGGACATAATAAGACTTATGTCTCAGGATAGCGAGCGCAGTGGAATAGCAAACAATACTTTATAATTCAAGGTGTTCGTGTTTCTACTGTTTAACGGTCGTATGTATCGCTTACCATCAGGCGAACGGCAAGCTCGTCTCGTCATTCAAAGCAATAAAAAAAATCGAAAACAACGATTGGAATCGATTATTGATAACGGCAATTAGAGGTATCGCAAAAAATACTGATCGAATTAAAGTAATAGGTAATTTCTATGACTGAACCAATTAGCTACGACTTATGTTTACAAACTTGGAAAAAAACCATCGACCAACAGAGTAGAGACGAAATGAATGATGATTATTGAAATCAAATTATTACTTATACAGATTTTATTAATATTTATTTAAGTATAATTTAATATCGTTAAATATTTTAATTCGTGTATCATGAAATTAATAAATAGGAATAGTTATTGTAACTGTAAATAATATTTTATATAGGGCATCAGTTGAGACCTCAACCACACAATGTAGGAGGAAAAACTGATTAGAAATAGGGTATACATAATAATACCTACCTCGGACCAAAATCCATAAAAATGCCATTTAGGTTTACTAATAATAGATGGAAATGAGAATACATACTTACACTTTTCTCCGGGACACCATAAAAACAAATTGCACTACGTAAAAAAATATTTTATAAAACTGAGGACAACCACTTCCTTAGCTGTCCGAATAATTACTATTTTTTTTATTCCCGTTTCGACAGCTGTCGGGTTCAGTGTTGCTAGTAATCAATTTTGCAATCGATTACTAAAACAAATGAAAGTTTTAAAACGTGTACCTTATTCTTTTCTAATAAAAAATTATAATAATCGATATAATAATAAAAATTACAAACATATTTGTTGTTCGCTATCTCTCTCAAGACAAACTTTACCTTTAGAAATAAATTTTTTCGCGACAGGAAGAGATGAAAGACAAAAGGTACTTAAATTTTTATTGCGTTCACTTAAAATTATGTGTTTCTACAGCTTTCGACTACAGCCTCCACATTTAATATAGGCTTCTCGCATCTAACTAACTGCACGCTAATGTCGCATTGCTATATCGAAAAATAGAGGTGCTGTATTAAAGAATAAATTTTTGCTAGAACTACATCCAAAACAAGTTTTTTGGTAGCTCGCACACGTGAAAATCCAAGCATGGTCTAAAATGAACTCAGTATGCCCGAAACTTAAGCAATTACTGACCAAGCTAAGAGCAAATACGCCCTCTTATATTTTGTGGAGAACGAATAACGCGAATTTTTTATTCTTCCCATGCAAACGTGTCATTGCCATCGCTGTGCTTCAATAGGAACCTTATTTTTATTCAATTCAATTTGCCATTGATTGGCATTACATATAATCGATTAAAAATATAATTTTACGATTGATTGGCAACACTCAACAGCTGATTGTCAAAATAAAGTTATCAACTATCAATATCAAACAAGTATTTAAACTCTTTGTTTTGCAATACGTATATTATTATGTACACATTTTGTCCTTCATCAGAAGCATTACTAGCAAAGTGCATTGCCGCTGCGCCGCCTCCAGACCCGAATAACAAGTGGATGCTTGCCTTCCGAAGAAACATCGAAGAACCTAAACATAACCTAAATTTGTCGCGCGGTGAAAAAAATCCAGTAGTTTTAACCTGTGATGTGGTGATGAACGATGAGTGTATGAATGATTATGAAGAACTTATCGATGCGATAGAAACGGATCCGACTTCGCGTTGGGACTACATCGTAGAAGAATGTACAAAAAATCCAAACTTGTTTGTTTTGCTTTCCGAACGCTTGACAACGCCATCTATCGATAAACTCTGTAAACACGTCATCATTACTAAAAACAGCTTTGAGTTTCTAGAGAACTTTTGTAAACATTTTCTTGTGAATTGCATAAAACGAGAATATAATAGGTTATACTTAGATTTTTTCGTAGAAATACACAAAGAACATGAAGAATTATATAAAATAATGTTGCAAATTATACTTCAAGACACGGATATACCGGAGAAAATGCTGAGCGATTTCATAACTTTTTTAAATGAGGACGAACAAAAGGAATTCATAAAAAACATTCTACACATAAAACTAACGTCTGAAAATTTTGTTCATTATCTCCCTACAATATTAAATGCTTATAAAATAAGTAAAAATAGTGACGAAACTCAGAATTATATATTTTCTCTTCTTGTACAACATAATGATGTTTGTAGAAACAATAAGCAGTATGGTAAGCTTTTCTTAGCCTTCTTGCAAACTGAGAAAGCAATGGGCAGGGTTCTAAATTTAAAATATCTAAAAGATTTGTTAGAAAATCACATAACACCATTCCGAAAGCCTTGCGAGAAGATTTTAAATGACTTGCAATAAATATATAAAAAAAAGATCTTTAATTTGAACTCCACTTCAATTATTGTTATTATTTATATAAACAACCAAGTACTAATTAAAAACGGAGTGAAACCGTTTATTGCGTTATATTTTTTATAATAAATAATACGAATAAATTAATTCAATTTTTTTTCGTATCTACAAATTAGTCCTTTATTTTATAGGTATTAAGTAATGCTCGCAACTTCGTCCATGTGAAAAATCTTTCCTACTATAATAGGCTCTAAAATGCTATACCAACCCACAACGAACATTATCACCATCTACTTAGAAATCGGGAAAATAAATCTATCTATTACAGGAGCAAATTACCAAGATAGATATAATAATATCAGACCTGTATATACTGTCCGACTGAAGCACGGGCCTCCCCTACTGAGACGGATTAGGCCTTAGTCCACCACGCTGTAGTGCGGGTAAACTTCACACACCCTCGAAATTCCTATAGAGAACTTCTCAGATATGCAGGTTTCCTCACGATATTCTCCTTCACCGTTAAAGCAAGCGATAATTCACAAAGAATACACACAAAATTTTAGAATAGTCATAGACGTGTTTAGGTATTCAACCTGCGGACATACGTTTCGGCAGTCCGTTCCACAACCAACTAGACTATTGCCGCTATATTTGGATACCGGGTTCCTGAGATAAAAGTAGATGTTAATGCAAGACGTGACCATAAAATACCAATATAAATGCAAAAGTTTGTGAAAATGTTTTGAATGTTAGAGGAAAACTGCGAGACACCTGAACAGATTTGCATGAAATTTGGCACACAAGTAGACGTCTTAGATTGATTTAAACATTACTTTGTCCCGGTAATTGCTCTTGCGGAAAATAATTGAAGTCTTTAGTTAGATTTACAGAGGCGGCAGATTCCAGAGGACGCTCACTTGATTTAAGTCATCATACATACATACATACATAACATTTTATCCCCGAAGGGGTATGCAGAGGCGCAACCAGGGCACCCACTTTTAGCCAAGTATGTTCCGTCCCATGATGTGATAGGGGGCGAGCCTATCGCCATATCGGGCACAAATTCCAGACTCCGGGCTGATACTGAGCAGAAAAACCCAAATATCACTTTGCCCGACCCGGGATTCGAACCCAGGACCTCAGAGCGCTGTTGTACCGGACATGCAATACAACTACGCCACCGAGGCAGTCCATTCAGTATTAATCATTCGTTTATTTAACTTTAGTGCCTTCCATACTACAAACAAATGGAAAATTATTAAGTATTTTAGAAACCTACATACATAAACCTGCCTACATGGGGCGGCGGAAATAAAGTGGCCTACACTCATAAAAAATATAAATCCGGCACTGCATACCCGGGGAATGTCATAGACTTAGGTAGACCACCAGCCTGATAGTGAGATGAGACCGAGAATGCCAGCAAGCGTTGCATGAGGATCATATAGGAACGGGAAGAGTGATAGAGAAAAATATTCAACAGTGGATTATCTAGCTTTTTTTTAGTATCAGATCCCACAGTCAATACTGAGAGAATTCTGCGAACGGTATACTGGTTTCCCCGGCTTAGCTACTGCAGGGCCCTAGAGGAAAGTAGGGAGAAAAAATTAAATGCAAACATAAAAAAATCTTTATTAGGAGCTGATGATTACACGATAAATAATTAAAAATTAATAATCACTTTTATCGTGACGATTCATTGGTTTCACCAACAAGAGCATATCTTTAAGAATGCCAGGATGCCAACTTAGATCAGCTTGGCATTAGACCAGCGTGGTGGACTAAAGCCTAAACCCTCACTAGTAGACGCCCGTGCTCAGAAATCTATGGCCCCTATTAAACTATCGTATTTGGAAAAATAGCGACATTTACATTTTAGCGTTTCGTTATCAAGTACTGTTTACTACGAAACCCAATTAATTCAAACGTTAATAAACGAAAATACACTTCGCTAACAATCATTTACTAACTTTTCAATGAGTTTCGGTAGTAAACAGTACGTAAACAATGATAAGGTAAAAAACTGAATATCGCTATTTTTTCAGATACGACCGTTTACTTAGAGCCATCGAAATATGTCATACAATGCTGGTATTATATTTATTTGCATTTAGTTCGTTTTGTTCCATGCGCGTGATACAAAATTTTATAAGTTTGCAGCAAATGCTGTTTTTAAACATTACGTAAATTAGAAGTTTAATATTATTTTAAAAACACGTAACTTAGTGGTTTCGTCCAATCTTTGCATCTATTACAATTAAATATTAACACATCGTTTGTAACAATCATAATTTGGGCACAAATGGAGTGCAATCTAGATTAAGTACTAACCCTAGCTTTAGTCATCATTATTATATGCTTTGATTGTATTCTGTGCCTTAAATAAAACAAAAAAGAAGGCTTGTAATATGTTTAAAATTAACATGAAAGTGCATTTATATTTAAAGTTGCTTTTAATCCATTAACCCGATTACAGAGAATAAAGAGAACTCTGTCATTATATCACGTTTATATTTAAAGTTAGACTAATTCCATTATACATATTTTAATAATTTTTATGACAGTCATGCTTTTTTTTTCTTTTTTATAGCATTACATTATGCCAATATGAAGTTGGGACCACGACAGTCGTATCATTCGCACATTTTTTTTTCTCTTTGTCAAGGCGTGGTTTGTGCATCTGCCAAATTCTGGTTATAAGAATTTCTTACATCATAGATACAAAATAATCAGTCTTACTTATAAATTTGTTTCAGCGTGAGGTGGTTAAGAATTGCTTAAATAGCTGTCAAAAACATCATAAGTTTCCTAGCTTAAACGTTATGGTAAAATGGCTGGTTTTAACTTACAGATGATCGAGTCAATTTGTGTTTTAACTAAGCATAGCTTTGCGATTTTTTTGTAAGTAAGACTGTTTATATCTGCCTCGATAGTAGCATAATATTCAGAATTCTGGCAGTTTTGAGGTCACAGAAGAGGTTTTTTAAATTTAAATCTCGAGTAAGGCCAGGGAGTCTTTCCGTCTACGGAGGGAAAATCCGTCTTTTTGCAGTTACGGGCGGTCTAATCGAAGGACACCTTTGATAACCGTATGCTGCAGTGCTTCAAAAGCGGTATCTCAACAAAAATCTAAATCTTGATTTTTATGTCGTCAGATAACTTAAAGAAATACCCAAATGAACTTACCTAAATAACAGTAGGTATCTTGTTTAGAACTTGTTAAAAAAAAACCTTAGAAGAGTTTCTCTATCTCAGTTTTACATACAAAACTATATTTACAAAACTTCGATTATCTCGAAATAAGGTTTCCCTGACATACCGCTTTTGCGCTTAGCACGGCAGTATAGGCAAATAGGGGTTATTTTTATTTATTTATTAATAGACACACCAATTATCACATAAAACATACATATGAAAGATTCAATATTCAGCTCTTATTCTAGGTGACAAACCTTTACAGGTATCCAACACTATTGTCATTTTTTTTCTAACAGAAAATTGATATCCTAATTGAATTTATAAAATAATAATAAATTTTTACTCTCTTACCTATACGACTATCAAGCTGTCCTTCGAATAGAAAGCCCGTAGTTGCAAAAAGACGGATTCGCCGCTATAGACGTAATAAGACCCCCCTGATCTTATTACATTGTCTCCTTTATTCATAGATGTTATTTATCTAAGGACGGAGCATTGCTGTGATAACAAGTCTGTTTCTCAGTGCTAACGGTATGGCATCCTTCACAGTGCGTAGGCATGGGGCCGTTGTGATTGGCTAATATTGAGATACAACTTGAATCTAGTTGGCTGTCAGATGAACAAAGCTGAGAAACAAATTTGTTATAACAGCAATGCTCCGTCCTTAGATAAATAACGTCTATGAATAAGGGGGTCTGAGTTTTCTAATTTAGTAATAACTTAGCATACTATTACATTAATGAAAAATATCACAAAATGTTTGAATAGATTATTTTTCTATTCTGGATGGAATTTGGCACTGATTTACATTTATTTTATAGTTTAGGCTCTAAATATTGTTTTAACATATTTGATTTTCGTACAAAAATATTTCTTATATACATTGGATATGGTAATAAAATATTTGGTACTTTTGTAAATCCTGATTCCATTTACTGTGAGACATATTTTATTTGCTTCCTAAATGTAATATCCTTTTATAAAACTTACGGATGTAAAACAGATAATTATAAAAATCCTATAATAAGTATACAAAGATTACAAATCGAGATCCAAGAACAAAGTCTCATCTGCAAAAAGCTGTAGTTGCAGTACTAAAGGTTTTAAGTTTAGTGAAGATAATATCATTAACTCACCTCATTAGAAATTAAATTAATTTTTGATAAATACAATTGATATTTATATTTTCACTTAACTTAAAACCTACTGAGACTAGAGCATTTTGCAGATGACACTTTGTTCTTGGGGACCGTCGAAATACACATCTTAAATATCACATATATGAACTACTTTTTTGTCATACGACAGTCGGTCGACAATACGACACAACATTTAATCTTATCCAAAGTCGCCTAAAGCACTCACCCAAAAGTACGGTGTGTTTGTATAAGCTAGCCTTTGCCTAACAAACCTAGAATCATGTAAAAAAAAACATTGTTATAGTAAATCGCTTCGTATCATAGACTTGCATTAATAATGTTTTTATGTCAATAAATATAAAAACATGGATTGAAACGTAGAGAAATCAGTCTTATTAAAATTGCATAGAGATCTATTCTAAATACTATTAGATTGGTTCCAGATGAGATGAATTGACAGAGGTCTAGTTTATTTACATTTGTAATTATCACACAGAAAATAGGTTTTTATTTTTATTTCTTTGTATGACGAGACGAGCTTGGCGTTTGCCTGATCCATAAACAGGAGAAACACCAACACCTTGAATGACAAAGTATTGTTTGGTATTCCACTGCGCTCGCCATCCTGAGACATGAGATGTTAATTATTATGTCCAGTAGTTACACTCGCTACAATGTTCTTCAAACCGGAACACAACAATGATTACACACTGCTTGACAGAAATAGACATTGCGATGGTACCTACCCAGGCGGACTCTCACATATGAGAGACCTACCACCAGTATAATAGTTTATGATGCTAAATTAGAGTGGCGAATGGTCCATATAATCCGATTCCTATCGGCTTTCCTTTATGTAGAATCTAATTATCATTAGAACGATTTGCAGACCACATTTATGAATATCTCATTTACCAGCGGAATGTTTGCCGGCAAACATGACAGCTACATGACATTACGTGTGTCACGGGAATATAACCTTATATACTACATAATAAGGTTATTTTTCCGTGACACGCGTAATGTCATGTAACTGTCATTTTTGCCGGCAAACATTCCGATACTAAATGGGTTAATACCTATGTATTTTGTCGGGTTCTCTTGCGTATAAATTTCACCCTCCGCCATTGGCTATTTTTCTTACACGCGCCTGGTTAATTTCTATATTTCGGGATGGACAGTAAACCTGTTTTTTTCGTTCTGTAAAGTTATATTTTTTCTTACATTGAACAATAAGTACAATGAGGCAGTGACTGATGAAGTTGTATAATGTAATACAATGAATTTTAAAATAAAAAATGTACCTTAGTAATATCTTTGAAAAAATAAAAATATATAGAATATTGGGAAAAAGAAAAAAAAAAGAAAATAAATTTAATAGTTTTAATTCATCAAATTGGCAGTAGTCGTGTATAATTGACTGAGTTATGAAGATCAAAACAGATGTAATTTTTAGATATGCCGATCTTAGACAGTACATAAAGGTGATGCTTATATTTAATCATATTTCTATTGCTAACGCCAAGTAATTCGAGATTTATTTCTTCAAAATATTTGTTATCAGAAACTATTATGTGATAAAATTAAAATTCGTTACACATTGCGATAAATACAATAAAAATGCCACACAATATACGTCGCAAATTGCCATACATTTTCTCAATACATAGAGACGATAATTGATTTCACACACTGGATACGATAAATCGATTTTAAACACAAAAGTGGCACCAGACAGAGAACTAGGAAACTTTTAATTTAATTAATTTAGTTAGGAAGAGCAATTAACATAAAATGTTTGTATGAGAATGGAATTAGGTCGTCATTTAATCTGTCTGTCTCCCTCTTACAAATGCAATGCAGTGACGATGACGTCACTTATTACATGCATCGTTTACTATCTTTGACAATTCATCGGATACGGCACTTATGAAAGTATTTTTTTAATACTATTTGCGTAAATTTATTTTTTTTAATAAAATATATACCTAAATATAGAATTAACCGGACAAAGGTATAATATTTAATGGATTTTTATATAAAAGAAAGAAATAAAAATTTGTTTCATGGGCACTGTAAAACATATCTAAATATTCATCCACGACCTTCATCAACATATGAACGTAATCTATACTACAGCACCTAACTTATTATAATATTATTCGCTTTTCTAAATAAAAAGCTTTGGAAACATTAAAATAAGAGATCTATAATTTACGAAAATAAAAAAAGTAAAATCAGTCTTTCATAGGAAGTCAAAAGGTTTGCGAAAAAATGGGTAAATCAATATTGATGTATTTATTTTGCGACCAGCATCAGTCAATTATCAAAATTTTATTTATTAATAAACGCTTTTATCTTTTCAACTCATATTTTAGTAAGAGATATATTGCATTCAATATTTTTTCATACTAATTTTTTTATTTTTTTTTTAATTTAATGTATTAGTACAGTTTTATGACTTACCCATTTTTTCATCTATAGTAGTATTAATATGTAATGTTGTTAACTTTAAATATTATTCTAGAATAATTACACGAGTCAAAGATAAAGTTCAAGTTTTATAGAATAGATCGGAGTCTTATTTGAAACATGTTAATTATATTAGTTATGGAAAATGAAATATTAAATATTTTAAAAAATCGCCTTAGGCGGAATGTGAACCTACATTCTACTTGAGAATGCAAAAAACAATAAACCTTGAGTAAAAAATATTTGGTTTCAAAATTAAATGACCTTAAATATTGCTTATTTAGTTATTCAAATTTTGGCGGCAAGTGTTTTTCATAGTAATTTTTTAATTAAAATTGGGCACATATAATGATTTTTTTTTTAAATCTGACCCTCCATTCTTCTTGAGAATGTAAAAAGCAATAAAATTAAAACTTGACTTCAAAAATGAACATAAAAGCTGCCTATTTTTGTATAATTTTGTTGGCATGTCTTTTTCATAGTTATTTTTTTTATTAAAATTTGTTACCTAATTACTTGTTACCCCAAAAAAAGTTATAATTAGTAATTCGAAATTAAAATTAGTATTATTATAATTTAATATGCAAGTTCACAACATTACAAATTAATTAATAATTAATATCATGCATTCATGCTACGGAAAATTATAAGAGATCAAGTTTGGTTTCCACTCTAAAACTTATTGCTTAAGACATCACAATATTTTACACTTTCTAATTTAACTATTTTGGAGTCCAAAAAGACCCTTAGCGAAAAAATTTACATAATAAAAAAAAAATTAAAAATTATAAAAAAAATCTTAAAGGATTTACTGGTATTAAATAGGTAAGAACTGGATTGTAAAACTTAATATAACTATTTGAAATTTCATTTGTAGCTTGTTTTTGTGAACTACACTAATTTATTCAGCATTATTTATGATATTAAAAAAATGTCATCTGTAGAATATTACAAACTGAAGCCATACTTAACATTTAACATTAATTACTCGAAGTATTCTACCAGTCTTTCCTTCCTGCTAGCATGAAGCTTATCGGAACAGTGAGCCATTAACACTGATTCTCCAATGATTAAATTCTCAAAACACAATGAACAGGCGTACACAGCGTCTCCAAAGCAGACTATTTTGTTATCATCCCTGTACATTGTCATTGGATTAAGAACTGTGCTGGGCATTATCTCCTGTCCAGTGGCTACACACTTCTTAATATACGCTGTCTTGTACAAAAAATGAATTTTCTCACAATGTTTTTGACATAAAACATGCTTTAAAAGATCATATTCATCACACAAGCTTACTTTACAAGACTGACAGTAGAAAACTATGTTATTTTTAGACTCATAACCACAGTTTAACTCGCAGTTGATTTGGATTGAGTGAACTTGGATGTAAAATGTAAGTCTCTCAACAGCTGTTTTGTCGAGTAAAGTTGAATACAGACTCGAGTCTTGAAAACTGTTGTAACTCATCTCTTCTAGTGTCTCTGAATAGGCTGATAATGTTGTTGAGTCGAGCGTAAAGTTGCCGAGAGAGGACGATATAGATTGGTTTGTTTCTATAGGTGTAGCGGGGTCTGGTTGGTGGCATTTGCAAGTACACTTCGGTGAACTGACATCTTCAATGCTTAACACAGGTGTGAGGGAGAGGTTTACGTCCCTCTCATCATCAGTGCTAAATAAATTCACCATCGCTTCGCGCAAGTCTGGAAAAATCGTAGTGCTTCATCTTCTTTTTAATGCTTACTTTGTTCTGTTTGTGGATCCTGTGGCCTTTGTGCATGTCGAAAGTGATGCTTCTACGTTGCCGTGATAGGAACCTCCTCGTGTCCTCATTCTGGAAATGGACTTTGACAAAGTTGTCTATATTCTCTTTCATAGATAACAGTTGTTTCTTGAGCTTGTTCTTGGATAACTGGTCTTCTTTATCCATTATGATGTTCCATGGACTAACTCCGCGTGAGATGTCGACATGAGATATCTCTCCGAGAACTGGTGCTCGTTCAGGTGCTGTTGCTATGGACTTTGAGTTGAATATCTTTGATACTTCGATGTGAAACTGAAATTCGGACAGCAGTTTTTGAAGGAAACTTTCAATCTTCTCTAACTTCATTTGGTAGTTAAGGAGTAGAGTCATGCGCTCCTCTTCGTTCTTATCTTCCACATCACCGAAGGATTCTGGGGTAGCTGACGGAGCTTCGTCAACCTTCCTACACATTTTAATGGTAGTTTCTTCCCCAGATATCTCTGTATCCGTATTATCAGTGATAGAATCTATATCTATATTCTCTTCTGTGTATGAATCTGTGTCAGAAATATCGAAGGATCTGTCGAAATTAAATTTCTTTAATTTCTCGCTAAAAATATCAGCACTTTTGCAGTTGAGGAGAATGTGTTTCGGAGTGTTTTCTATATTGGAGCTGTCTTCATTATCAGATCTGTTAAGGGACTCCATCATGGACCTACTGGCTTTCTTAATATCCAATTTTAATTTCTTACATCTTCGCTTTTTAGTATCCGTGTTAACTGTTAATATATCTGTGTCGGAAAATGAACCTTTTTTTGCGCCGAAGTTTCGAACGCTCTCGGGAAGTTTCAAACTTTGCTTCGAAGTAGAATCGGGTTCTGTTCGTTCGAAATTTAAATTTGTTTCTTCGCTCGGGAATGTTGTATGACGGCGCCTCGAAGATACTTCGCTCGGTATTTCGTTTTCATCGTTCGGTTTTGTAAAATAACTTATATTCGAAAGCATTCTACGAAATGAAAACGCCATTTTTGCGCTACTCCACGGTAAAATACTTTCAAAAACGCTTCCAGTATAATTAGAGCAGAATAAATTAATTCCGTAGAAAACTTTAAGTAAAACAAAGACTGATTATAATTTACCTGCAACACGTTTATTGCTGGCAAACGGCACTTTTGTACATTTCACGTCATTTAGAAATAATAAATATGGTTAATCCTTTCACAAATACCTTCATTTTTAAATAAAAAAGTTGAAAAATAATATTTAAAACTGTCTTTGTATGATAACAAACAAAACTACTTGTCTGAACACTTTGTATTATGTGGCTAATTTGAATGGCGCTGATTCTTACATTTCGGTCGTGTAATTTGATGTAATTTCGAATTAAGAAATCAACTGTTTAACTTGTTAGGGTTATACGTCAATAACAGGTTGCCAGTGTTAAAAATGGGAATTGTTTGAAGTTCTCAGCTGTTCTTATAATAAATTGTTATTTTACGTGGAACGGAATGGCTGTGTTCTGTCTCTGGGTCATCGATCCCACTTGTGGGCACTGAACTCTAACGAAGGTCAGTGACCGATAGAGATGCGCACATTATACTAGAATATCGATACTCAACATACATTTCATTGACATAGTCGATTATTTTTAATCATGATTTTATATCGATTTTCGAATAAATGTGATTAAGTGTGTGATGTAACGGGGACATCACTTACGACACACTTGTCACCAAAGTTGTCACGGCGTCATCAGCTGATCATAACAAACAAAATATTTCTTGATCAAAAAAAGATTTAAGTAAATATTACAAAAGTGAAAGAAACATCTTCCTCAGCCAACAATTATTGAAAACAACAAAATTTTAATTTGGAATCATTGATATTGGAATACATTACAAACATTAACATAACCTCGAAATCTAAAAATGAAGACCAAAATCGACATAGATTCCCTTCGCAGCGAACACGAGTCTGATGAACAATGGGAGGTACGTAAGAGCTTCATGATGGAACACAAAGACAAGTTCGAGGAGGACGAGCTGATAACCTTGGCGCAGATATTTACGAACGTTGAGTTTTTAGGTTGCAGGTTTGTTTTTTTTATCATTACTTTTTTTATAACTTGTTCAGAAGGCTGAAGTCGTTCGGTATTCCACTGCACTTGCATCCTGAGTCATGAGAAGTCTTAATATGTCCAGTAGTTACACTGGCTACAATGTCACTATCTGTGTTTGCTCGTAATTAGTTTATCTTTTCTGTTAATTTCGTCATATATTTGATGATTGACAGCAGTGAGCCACGCAAATAAAATAAAAACCATCCTCTCAAAACAATTTTTTTTTACAGATACCCACCACAGACTATGAAACGCATAGCAAAACTTGCAGAGAAGGTATCAGCTAAATACAAAGAGAGTAGGAAGAATAAGCTAAAGAGGACATTTGTGGAAGCCAGTGATGCTGCAGAACAGAAAGCTAAAAGGACTTTTAAGAACTAATACTTAGAAATAAGTTTGTCACCAGAGACATGACTGCAGCTGTATCAATGATATGGAACCTCTCTTAGCCCATACACTATAGTTAAGATGTCGTCCAAAGCTGCAGGACTTTTTTTTCGTCCCGCTCAATAAACACCAGCATAGGGGCATGTGTCAACTGCAAGGCCCATACTAAAACAGTACAAATCTGGTGCTAGAGGGACTCGCAAGAAATTTTGACTAAGACCCCTATTTTGAATTTATTTAATGCTTTTAGATTGTTTTACTGAAATTTATTTATCAATAAATGACTATTTTCGACAAACAATCTCGATATTAAAGAAATTAAAACGAAATAAACATCATAATATTTCTACAATATGCTGTTTTAATTTGCTTGATTTGTTTCACTAAAATTGTTGTTTCCATGCATTTTCTAAAGTACACATCATTGTAATTGGCAACCAACACTATTAGATAGAAAAGTTAATAAGGAAAAGTTTCTCAGTTTTGAATTTTCAAAAAGGCTTACATTTTTTAACAATTCGTAAATCTTTGCATATTCCCGTCCATTGCTTTTACGCCATAAATATAAGGAAAGAATGTTAAATCTGTTTGTTCGGGGAGGACCATTATCTCAGAATTTAAAATAAAAATACTTTTTGTAAAAAACGTTTTTATTATAAAAACACCGATTTACCTTATAACTAATACATTTTCTAAATTATATATTGGGGTATGTCAGAACTATGGTGTAACTCCACCTTAGATATAGATAAAAATAGCACCTAATATATTTCTTTAAATCCACCCGCACAGGAGGTTGGTGGACTAATGCCTAAACCTCTGTATAGTCCCAAAACCAAAGGGTAGTATATGGGCTAGCTTTAAACCCTTTAAACACGGTACATACAGACAAATACCTATGTTCCTTGATCAAATCGTGTAAGAAATATTGTTTACATGAGTTTAAGAGCCAATACTTCTCTGTACACAGCCTTGTATGTTGCCCTTAGACCAGCTATACAGCCCCTGAGGCCCACTGAGCTTATGCAAATGATCTAACTTCAAAATATGAAATAATTATTTCTCTCAAAATTCTTTGAGATCTCTGCAAAGATGAGTTGATTATAATCTTACATTTAATAACGTTTCTAGTACTAAGTAGGTCAACTAACATTATAGACTAAGGCATTATAAGACGTATTTGTGACCCATATAAAAACAGTCGGGTACAGCTGCACTTGTCGAAAGAGAAAGCTCTGATATACCCCAAGAATATTTTACAACTAACTTTGATTATGTTTACCCATCTTTTATTGCGTTTACGTATATCTAAAACGTAAATCCCCAATGATTTTGGGTTACAACATTTAGGAGAAAACTACCCCATTTTGGAATAATAAATGGATTTGAATCTTTTGGCTTGAATATAAAACGATTAACTACTATTAATTCAAATATCTATGTACTTAGTATTTCATAAGTTTCGGTTAAGGGGCCGTTCAAGCATTACGCAACGCAATTTTTGAAGATTTTTGACCCCCCCACCCCCGCATGTTACGCGCCGTAACATTTTCCCGTACGCCCGCCTCCCCTCCAAAAGTTATGTAACTCTAAAGTTCAATTTTTTTCTAATATTCACAATTATTTTACGCAAAATACCGGAAAGTCGCTAAAATACCTTTGTTATTGTTTTAAAATAAAAAAAAACAATGTTACATAACGCTTTGTACGAGACCCCCTCCCGCCCCTGCACATCGTAACGTGTTACAAGACCCCCCTCCCCCCAAATTGAGTTACGTAATACTTGAACGGCCCCTAACCTGGGTTATTATTTACAATTAACACTAGCTTTTGCCTTCAGCTCTGCCTGCTTGAAATGTTTCTCCGGGACAAAAGCCTATACCATTCAAGAATAACGTAGCTTCCTATTAGTAGAAAGGAAGATTATTTTAGTAATACCGGAGATCAGCGCGTTCAAGCATTCTGCTTCATAACATATTGTTTTCAAGCGAGCGGAGTTGCTTACAAAACCCAGTCCCCATATAAAACGGGAATAGATTTGCAATCACACTTGCAGAAGTTATCTAAGCAATTTTCTTCATGTAAATAATCACAGCAAGCTGATTTATGAACACTTTTAAGCTTGCAACAGTTGCAGCGAGTTAAATTGTATATTAATGTTGCTA
Source organism: Manduca sexta (assembly GCF_014839805.1). Lineage (NCBI taxonomy): Eukaryota > Metazoa > Arthropoda > Insecta > Lepidoptera > Sphingidae > Manduca > Manduca sexta. The sequence continues at coordinate 5,249,944 of NC_051115.1, read as the reverse complement.
GTGTAAACGCATGTGGAAGTTCATGCGCAATATATTGCTGCAAGAACTTGCAACACGACTTTACATTGGACGAAACTTAAGAACAGGCCCTTGCCAATTGTACAATAATTTTAATATAATAAAGTGTAATAAATAATGTGAATTAACCTTTACAATTGCCTTATCTTCAGAGGTATAGGCAGAAATATAAATGCATAGTTTATAACCATTCAAAGGTGCTAGGATATATTTAATATCCGCCCGGATAGCGACCGCACACAAGGTGTTAAAACCCGCCATAGTGTATATCCAACAGGCCGGCATAATTGTGACGACTGAGGGGTAATCATCTCTCGTCAGACGACGTCGCCTCCACTTACCATCAGGTGCAGTGGGGACCCTTTGATGTGCACATATACCTAGTCTTGCCATAAATATTGTAATAAAGAAAAAAGAAAATTGTTAACTGCAAATAACATTTATTACTTTTACAGTGTGTCAGTTTAATACATAAATATAAAACAATTAAAAATATAAAAAGCTTATTCGAAGTGGTCTCCATTGGCTGCAATACAGTCCTTTAAACGATGAGGCCAGTTATCAATAGAAGCACGCACTCTTTCCATGGGAAAATTCTTCACTGCCAATCGTATAGATTGTTTTAGGGACTCCAAATTATCATGGCGTTTAGAGCAAGCTGTACTCTCTAAAACTGACCACAAATCATAATCCAGCGGATTAAGATCGGGACTAGACGACGGCCAGTCTTCAGCTCTGATGAAGTCCGAAACGTTCGATTCCAACCAAGACTGCGTGGACCGAGCTTTATGACCCGGCGCCGAGTCTTGCTGGAAGGACCATACTTGGTTATTGAACATGGTGATGTTAAGGGGCTTAACTACCTTCTCAAGAATGGTATCTTGATACACTTGTGCCGATGTTTTGATACCTTTTCACAAAAATATGGCTCAGTCACTCCTTCATAGCTAACACCCCACCAAACCATCACTGAAGTCGGATAATGTCCACGTTGCACTCTGTCGACTAATTGGGAAGCTTCCTTAGAGCTTTGAGCATAAATACGGTCATTTTGTTTGTTAAAATGTTGCTCAATTGTAAAAATTTTCTCATCCGTAAACAAAATTTTTCTGTGACCTCCCTTTGCGTACCGCTTCAGTAGTTGTTTCGATTTTACCACCCTATTCTTCTTTAAATTATCAGTTAAGAAATGGCCAGTGCGTCTCTTATAGGCTGCAAGTCCTAAGTCATCTTTTAAAATACGCGACATGGTTCTAGGTGCTATCTTCATTTCCCGAGATAAAATCTTTTGCTTTCGGACAGGATTTCTTCGAATTCTTTCCCTTACTGCTTTGACCACCTTTTTCGTACGAACACTACGTGGACGGCCAGATCTTTTCTGTCACAAACAGAGGAGGTCTCATTGTACCTATTAATAGCCCGGTACACAAACATTTTACTAATACCAAGTGTATGGAGAGTTTTAAAAATTGCATTTGGCTCCATACCTACTTTGTGTAATGCTATCACAGCGATTCGGTTCTCTTTATCACCCCACACCATTTTAATATCGCAAAATATTTTACAATGTATTGGCGCCAAAATGAGAAAACACAATGAACAATCGTATAAAAATGACAGATTCGAAATTCAAATGTAATATTTTTTTATAATTAAGTGTAACAGTATTTATGGCCAGACTAAGTATATAATCCGAGATTGAATCATTTACAATATTCGCCACAGGGTACATGAGTAGTGACCAGTAAATAAAACACCTGCTCTTACAAACGAGATCTAGACGGCTAGTGCAATAATTAATATTACTTTTGCCTGATCCTGGACATGTTAACATTATAAACTGACCATTAAAATAAAACACCTGCTTGATGATCGTTTTAAAGTTAAGGTCAGTATAACATAATTTAAAAACATGGAGAGGTGTTTTATTTACCTGGTCTATAATTGATTACCAAAGTGGTCCAGGTGGAGCCCTAGGGGTCTACGTTGACGATCAAAGAATGGAGGTTCACAATTTATAAGCGAGGGTCTACGGAAATGTATCTAGTTTGATAGTAAAGAACTAAAATGGCTTGACTTCACCTATTGTAGGCAGATATTGTAAGAAGCTCGTCGACTGTTACATGTAAACACTTGCAAATTCTGGGGAATATAATAAATTTAGCTGCAGGGGTCCACCGGAGCCAACAAAGTTTTGGAAGTGTTCTACAATATAGTTTGAGAACCTCTGCTATAAACTATCAATTTACCAAATACTTTGTCCGTAATAAAACAATGTATAACTACGAATATTAACTGTTATAATTATATAAATATATCTCAAATTTACGTCATTAAGGGTGTGTTTCACAACTCTGAGTAAATGTTACTTGTCACGGTTTGAACATTGTAGTGTAACTGCTGGTCATAATTAACATCTCATGTCTCATGGCGAGCCCAGTGGAATACCAAACACTTTTTAATTCAGGATGGTGTTTCTACTGTTTATAGGTATCGCTTACCATCAGGCGAACAAGCTTGTCTCGTCATTCAAAGCCAGTCCACTGAACATAGGCCTCCCCTAAAGATTTCCAGAGCTATGGAAACTCTGCATCCGTGTTCCTGCGACCTCTATGAAGTGGACCCTTGTAGGTGGAGGTCCGACGCTGCGCTTGTAGTGAGTGATCTCCACTCGAGAACTGTTTGCCCCATCTGCCTACAGTTCTGCGAGCTGTGTTCACTGCCACTTCAGCTATTCCGCTGTGTCGGTGTTTCGTCCTCTCAAATAACCCGATTAAATACAGTTGCTATAATCTATCCCATGGTGGAACTAGTACTGTATACATTAATACAAATAAAATTCACTCAAAACTTGTGAAACACGACTTTAGCTTAAATCATTAGAACGGCAAAGCAAGTTTTTAAATGCATTTTTATATAATTAATTTTCACTAATTCCGTTCGTATTAGGGACCTCAGGAGTAAGGAAACTTATAAAGATTAGAAAGGAGTTTCATATAATCCTATTTGTATTATAAATGCAAAAGTTTGTGAGGATGTATGTTAGTTCCTCTTTCACGAAAAAACTACTGAACGGATTTGGATGAAACTTTACAGTAACATTGGTTATACATCAGAATAACACATAGGTTACAATTTATAATGATTTTGTGTAATTTGGTAATCAAGCTAGTAATAAAAACGTACTATGCCGCTTTAGCCGTATAATCACGTCGAACGTCTCTTAACGTTGTTGATAATCTCTGCCTACCCTTGAAGAAGGCGTTGTGTAACATATAGCGAAGTTAGCAACAAAAACGTGCTATGCCGTCATGGACGTGTGACAACGTCGAACATATCTTGACGTCGGTAATTATAAATATTCAGTCTCTAGTTCTTAAGCCCCATATCGACGTCCGCCTTGTGCCCACTGTTGGTCTCGCGATGGCGCTGTGGGAACAAAATATTATTTTTATTCATCATAGGTAAATATTTACATTAAATCGACAAACATTTGATAAAGATCGGGAAGAATACCATCTGTGAATGGGTGACTTAGGGCCGTAACAATGAATCATTTTCACCTTTGAATAGAATCTCAAGTAGGCATTTACAGTCTTACTTATTAATATTTTGGAAAGCTATGCTTAGTTAAAACACAAATTTACCCAATCAACTGTAATACGGCCATCGATATACATATATGTAGTACACACTAGATGTGATGTTCCGAACACTAACTGTGTTCAACTGAATTGTATTGCGATCCGTACACCTCACTTTAGTATGGTTACAAAAATGATAGTGTGTGAAAAATTTTTTTCGTTTTGGAGAGCACATTTATCGAGGTAGGCGATACGCTATATAACATCACGCTACGATCAATAGGAGCGGAGCACCAATGAAAAATTAATAAATAACGGAGTGTAATGAAATGTGATTCTTAACTAGGGTTCTAAGATCATATAGAGCGAACATTGGGAAGATCGTCATACAATAATTTTACGCTTATGTTATAGTTACTCAATCTACCGTCAAATAGCAAAACACTAATGTAAAATACTTGACATTCTTTCCATATTGATTTGCACGTTTTTAATTTTGTAAATATGTGTTTGTATGAATATGTAAGGTCGCTGTAACAAGTGTTGTCCGCTGTACAAGTACACAGCGCACGTCCCGCCACCTGAACATGAAGTGGTTGAGGTGCACGGCGGGCAGCGCGGCGCGCAGCGCGGCCAGCGGCGCGCTGTGCAGCATGCCCCACACCTCCAGGTACTGCAGCGACGCCGCGCCCGACAGCTGGCTGCGGGACAACCACACGGTTACACACGCTCGTCCGCCACTGTGAAGGCTGCAGAGTCTTCCGGCGGGAGTATAGTGTCGCAGAACCAACGATAGTCTGACTATCGGTGGTGGACCTCGAAAACTATTCAGGATATCGATTGTATTGCCTATGTCAATACTGTCGAAACCATCGATGCTATTAAATGCATTACTGTCAATAGTATTGACACGCGACAATATTATCGATAGACAATCGATACTATTGTTTTTACCTTTATCGATAGATAATCGATTATCTATCGATTGCAGACTGTCGATATGCAACACTAGTAACATATTCGTCAGCACTACTAGCGGGGATGTTGGGCACAGAACAAGAACAAGCATAGAAGGAATCTAAATTACCCTCATATACTTATCCTATTTTTTCAAATAGATCAAAACCGTTGAAAAGAACGAGACAAATATTATGTTGCTAAGGTCGGCTTGCGTACACTTTAAAATAATCAAATGGTTACCTTTGGTCCTCTTTATGATGCCGATTTAAAAAGCAAATAAAATGTCAAGTGTTTCAACTTGCCAACCTTAAAACAACGTCATAAACGCGCCCACACAATTGAGTTACGTTATACTTCAGCGCGTGCTTTTCAAAAGTGGCTACATGTTGTGTAATATTTTTGTTGTTAATTTTAATTAATACACAGTGCTGTTTAAGTAAAATATAGCCCTAGGAACAAGCAATGGCCTGCGTTATTGTGGGGTGTAAATCTCATTCTTCTCGTAAAGAAAATGAACCTGAAATCATCAGCTTCCATCGGTGAGTAAACAAAAAACCTAATATATTTGCTTAAACCCTGTACATAAGTGCATAAAGTATTATTAATTATACTTTATTATGCTGTAGTCATATTATAATTTGCTGTTGGTCATTTGATGCAGTCATTATTAAGTATTATTCATTTTTACCAGTTTACGTAGTCGTGTTCAATAGTGTTGTGCTGCATATTCTTTCGATAACATAAATGTTGGTATATTGTAGTTTACTATTTTGCATAAATTGTCTTTTACTTTCAATATACGGTGGTGTAGTGGTAAAAGCCACTTGGAAACTGTAGTGTATAAAATACTCGTATGAATTATAACGAGCGGTGGCGGGTAGGTTTAAGAAATGAGTTCGAAATACACTTTGTACGCGGACGTTGTGTTTTATTAATTCTCCCAGTAATTCCTAGAAATACTACATTGGCGACGAGGAAAATTCTGGATAGTGCAGGAAATAGTATACAGAACAATGTCTATTGGTAAAATTCGCGAGTTTGACATTCAGTCGGGTACGTGGTCATCATACGTGGATCGACTCGAGATGTATTTTAAGGCAAACGATATCAAAGATGAGTTGAAGCTGCCTACAATGATATCAGCAATGGGAGATGAAGCGTACGAACTCTTGGTAAACCTGGCAAGTCCGAAGAAACCGGCGGAACTAACATTTGATGGAGCCAGTGACTTGCTGCGTCAACACCTACAGCCAACTCCGTCAGTGCTCGCGGAAAGGTACAGATTCAGACAGCGGAGACAGCTTCCTGAGGAAAGTATTGCGGATTATGTGGCTGAATTAAAAAAATTGGCCAGGAAGTGCGAGTTTAAGGAGGAATTAAACGGGAATTTACGGGATCAGTTTGTTTGCGGACTTAAGGGGGACATAATGCGACAACGGTTGTTTGCGGAGGACGGAAATATAGATTTTGTAAGTGCAGTAAGACTAGCGACGTCATTAGAAGCAGCAGAGCGAGATGCAGCGGCGGTGGAGGCGGGAAGCGGGTCAGAGGTGTTGGAAAATGCCAAAGTGCACAAAATATCGGCGCAGGTAACGGCCCGGGGACAAAGCGTACGCGGAAGCGGCGGGCGTCACACGCGACCGGGTCGCGGCGGCGCGGTCTGGAAAGGCGCACATAAGGTTGCGGTGGTGGAAACGCAGCTTCCGAATCGTGTCAACAACGATTCCTGCAAGGGCTGTGGGTCGACGAGTCATCTATATGAGGGGTGTAGATTCCGATATTTCGTCTGCAGCAGGTGCAAAAATGCGGGTCATCTGCGCCGGATGTGTCCGAAAGCAGCTCGTGGATCAGTGCGTGGTGAATACTATAGTGATAGGAAGTTCCACTATGGGGAGGTCGATGTTAGCGATCGATCATCGGAGGAGGTGGAGGACGCCAGCATGGATTTACATCACTTAAATTTGCGGGATTACAAGGCGGTGAGTTATCCCATTTCACTGGACGGCGAGGTCATTAATATGGAAATAGACACTGGAACGGCTATATCGTGCATCAGTAAAAATACTTATGATGAACATTTTAGACATCGGCCTATACGACCGTATAATTTATGTTTAAAATTCATAGATGGTTCAAAAATTCAACCGTTAGGTGTCATAAAGCCCTTAGTTACACACGGTAGTATAACCAAAAATTTAGAGTTATTTATTATCAGTGGGGGTACTGCTTCCTTGTTAGGTAGACAGTGGCTTGCAGAGCTGAGAATCTCAGTCCCTGAATTAAAAACGAATATTGTTAAAAGACGTAATATTATAACTAGTCGGAATGATAGTTGCAGTGTGTTTCATAACAAGAGTGTAAAACTAAATAATAAAATTGAGATATTGTTGGACAGGTATAAGAATTTGTTCGACGGTAGCCTGGGGAAGTTCACGGGGGGCAAGGCAACGCTACGGGTGCGGGAAGGGGCGGCGCCGGTATTCCATCGCGCGCGCCCATTGCCATTTGCGCTGCGCGAGCGCGTCGACGCCGAGATTGACGCGATGCTTCGCGATGGAATAATTGAACCAGTCGATTGTTCGGAGTGGGCATCACCACTAGTCCCCGTAAATAAGTCGGATGGGGCACTCAGGGTTTGTGTAGACTATAAGACTACTGTTAACCCGGTTTTGCTGGTCGACCGGTATCCGTTACCCAGAATTGACGATGTACTGGTAGTATTAAATGGCAGTCAGTATTTTAGTAAAATCGATTTATCTCAATCGTATAATCAAATTGAGTTGGATGACTCTAAAAAGTACACCGTTATTAACACTCATCGGGGCTTATTTATATATAACCGTTTAGTTTTTGGGCTATCGTCCAGTCCAGGGATATTCCAGCGTATTATGACAAATTTACTTACAGGTATACCTAATGTGGCGGTGTTCATTGATGATGTCATAATAGGGGGCCAAACGGAATTAGAACATTTAGAAGCTTTGGAAATGGTATTCAAGCGCCTATTTGACAGTGGCTTAAGATTAAAAAAATCGAAATGCGTTTTTATAGCTCAGGAGGTATCGTATTTAGGATATATAATTTCAAAGGATGGTATAAAGGCAGACCCGCGAAAATCGAAGCGATCGTAAAAATTCCTAGACCAATAAATGTCTCTGACTTACGTTCATTTTGGGGTTGGCAAATTTTTGCTAAGTTTGTTAAGAATTTTAGTCTCAGATTAGTGCCATTGTATAATTTACTTCGGAAAAATGTAAAGTGGGAATGGAAACAAGACTGTGAAGAAGCCTTTATAGGAATTAAAAATATTTTAACTAGTTCAAAGGTCTTGGCACATTATGATCCAAATAAACCTCTTATTGTGACGTGTGACGCAAGTGCGGTGGGGCTGGGGGGCGTGTTGTCGCAGCCGAGCGGCGGAAGCCGAGGCGGACCCGAACGCCCGGTCGCGTTCGTATCGCGGACACTTACCAAAGCGGAACAAAATTACTCGCAAATCCATAAAGAGGCATTAGCTATAATATTTTGTATGAAAAGTTCCATCAATACGTTTTTGGTAGACGTTTTGTACTACGCACAGATCATAAACCGCTGGTATCGATTTTTGGCCCTCATGTGGGCATTCCTACCATGACTGCTAGTCGGATGCAAAGGTGGGCAATTATTTTATCGGCGTATAGTTATGATATCGAATACGTTAAGACGGACGAGAATACAGCGGACGGCCTGTCACGACTGCCCGTGCGCAGAGATAACAAACCGGTTTCTGCGATGCCGGAACAAACTTATTTACATTTTGCGCAGGATACATTGTTATTAGATTATAACGAAATTAAAAGATGTACTGCTAGAGACCCTATCTTAGGCAGGTTGTTAGGATTTATACGAGACGGATGGCCTACGGATTGCGAAATTAGTGTCATGCAACCTTATTTTAATAGGAAGAATGAGTTATATGAAGAACTCGGTTGCGTTATGTGGGGTCACAGGGTTGTAGTACCGGAGGGATGTCGGGAAAGGGTACTAAAAATTTTACATGAACCTCACATGGGTATTGTTAAGTCTAAAGGTTTAGGCCGAAGTTATGTGTGGTGGCCGGGTATTGATGAGGCTATCGAGGTTATGTGTCGTGAGTGCGCGACATGTGCAGCACATGCCGATGCGCCCCCGCGCCAGGCGCCTCGTCCGTGGCCCTGGCCGTCCAAACCGTGGGCTAGGCTACATTTAGACTTCTTGGGACCTATTTTTGGACAGACATATTTAGTAGTTATTGATTCGATGTCAAAGTGGGTGGAAATTTTTAATGTATCTGGTACAACAGCAACAAGTACCATTACTAAATTGCTGGAACTTTGGAGTAGGTGGGGATACCGCGACAAATAGTGACAGATAACGGTCCACCGTTTACGAGTTCGGAATTTCAAGAATTCCTTAAAAATTATGGGGTAGATCACATATTTACCGCACCATATCATCCAGCATCAAATGGTGCTGCCGAGAATGCGGTTAAAACGCTTAAAAGAGTCATCAAAAAAGCCTATTTCGAGAAAAAGAATATTATGAAAGCTTTATATACATTCTTACTGTATTACAGAAATACCCCCCATTCATCTACAGGCGAATGTCCAGCGACGCTAATGTTAGGTAGGCGTGTAAGAACGAGGTTAGACATACTAAAGCCGGATTTAACATCACGCATGAATCAGGTGCAAAAGCAGCAGGTAGAAAACGCGGGTGGGGCGGAGAGGGTTTTAGTATCGGGAGAACCAGTTTGGTATAGGCAATTTCTTAAAGGGGAGAAGTGGCTACCGGGGAAAGTAGAACGACAGATTGGTCCATCTAATTTTAGAGTTTCCGATGAAAAGGGTAACCAAGTACATCGTCACATCGACCAGGTAAAGCGTAGAACTAGAAACTCATTGGTCTTCCCAAGCCCGGAATGCCTTTCTCCTATGACCAGTCCGCCCGAATCTGGGCCGGGGAGTGATGGCAAGGACGAGACCATTACATCCAGGGCGACACCTTTAGCGGTTGGGGAACTCGAACGAGCGGCTCAGGAGCAGCCTTCTAGTGCAATTGAGGGTCATGAGGACGGTGCCTTTGAACCTAAACCCCTTGGACTTCCTCAACAGCGCCAAGATCACACAAACTCTCGGCCCATAAGACAATGTAGGTTAAATAATCCTGTTAATTACAAATGTTAAGCCTATTTACTAAGTTAGTTAAGTTTACGTATTGAGTGATAATAAATTGTCAAATTTGTTAAAAATTGTTGTTATTAGAATAGTACTTTGATTGTAAATTTCATAAAGTAAGTGTGGAGGAGTGTAGTGTATAAAATACTCGTATGAATTATAACGAGCGGTGGCGGGTAGGTTTAAGAAATGAGTTCGAAATACACTTTGTACGCGGACGTTGTGTTTTATTAATTCTCCCAGTAATTCCTAGAAATACTACAGAAACCGTACGCGAAGGCTGGGGTCGAGGAAACTATCTGATTTTCATAGTGTGTTTCATACAATGTGTTTCATTGCAGATTCCCCATAGATGATGCTTTGAGGCAAAAATGGATCGTTGACATAGCTCGTCCCAATTGGCATTGGAAAAAACAGCACCGTGTTTGCTCTAAGCATTTCGACAAAGTTTTATTAACATTGAAAATATTATCAAACATATATGACATGAATGGTACCGCTGTGTTTTAATTTTACTGTCCCATTTTAGTAGCTTCTGTCAAATCCCACGTCTTGGGTATCTTTTAATCCCTAAGAAAGTCAGAAAAGAACAGAAGGCGTACTGGCTTTCTCCTAGACAAAATTTCGGCCTCGGATTTGGATTTCTTGTTTGTCTGTTTGTCAGCGGTTTCCATTCCTTCTGAAATTTCTAACATTTTCTTAATTTAATAATCTAAATTCTAAACTATTTTTGTGTGAATGACATTTCGGAAGGCATGGAAACTGCTGTAAATAGCAAATGAAAATTGGACAAAATTTAATTCGAAGAAAGCCTGTAGTTATATAGTTTATTGTAATTTAACAGCTTCTTAATGAGTGCTTTTTTGGTACTAGAATACCAAATCAGGGTTTTGATATCTGTTTTTAGTCTTTATCTAAAATACCAATTTGCAACGGTTTGTAGTTGACTGACCGAAAAGTGTTTATTTTAGCAGGTCTGTGAATTTACTATAGCCGATAGACAAAGCATCTATCGATATCGATAAGATGTCAGAAGGGATCGCAACACAATTAAATTTCTTGCTGTCTAAGACAGAGTACACTCGAATGTCATAGTGTTACTTCTATGCTTGTCATTGTTCTGAGATGTTGAGGAACAAACTCTGTCATGTAGGTGTTGATGTATGACAGTGGCAACCAGACACAATATAGGTACTAATATACATGAAATACTGCAAATTATCTGTAAATAGAATTGATATTTTTTATACGTAGTAGGTCCAATAGAATGTCGCCTGACGAGAGATGACCTGGATATATCTGGCGTGTACTCACGAGAGCGCGTGCACGGACATGAGGTAGCAGCGGCTGAGCGCGAGGTGTTCGAGGCGCGCCAGCCGCGCCAGCGCCGCCGCCGCGCCGCCGCTCAGCCGCGGGCAGTCCGACGCGTCCAGCTCCACCACGCGCGCGCACCGCGAGCACAGCCGCCGCAGCGCTGCGCGACAACATCACTGAATACTCGGAGCTGGCGGAGACGCACGAGCGCTGGCGACGCGCCCCGAGCCGCGCTCGGCGGTCCCGGCAGCCGGCCCGCACCTACGCGACGCGTGGATCTATGTTCCGTCCGTTATATTGTGATCGCATAGTGTATGTTTGCAGTCACTACACCCCGCAGCCTACACTCTGTGGCATGCCTACTGCTTTGGGTATGGGCAAACCAAAACAGCACCAAAAAAGATCGCGTCTTCGGTTCATATAAAATGTGCGTTAGAAAATAAAATAGGTATAGAATATAACTTTGCCTGTCTCGGAGAGTGGTAGTCGTGCCGCGCACGCAATACAACTATGCCACGGAGATAACTTATAATATATTCGACACTTTAATCTAAAGATGGCTTTGACCCATCGTGATGTTTGAAGGAAATTTCATGTGGTGTAGGAACAAATAAACTGTATAAATTATCAACTAATCTCATAAATAGCAGAAACACTACTATTACTCTGGTGTCGACGCGCACGATTTATTAAAAAATTTCGCCACATACTGTACCTACTCAAGTGACGAGATAATCTAGTTAAAATTCGCCGTTTACCAAAATTATAAAATAAAATGCATTCACAATAACACCGAATGTGATTTAGAATATATTCTGTTGATAGCACCGATGACAATGTAGGTATCATTCTTTTCAACCAGATGTATTCCAAACACTCGCCTCGTTCGAGAAAATGTGCAACAACAACAAATACAATTTAATGATTATTCGTATAGGAGCATCCAAAACGACAATTAGGATTGGATGCTGTTGAAAATACCTTATAGTTTCTTGAAGTCAGGCGTACATTTCGCGCCATTCGCCAGCTAATATGAAGTTGTTGTTGTTCACCATAACCTCACAAATTTACCTATTCTCGCCGATAAAAACTTTTCACACACTTTAAACCATCACAAAAAATCATTTTAACTAATTTACTTTGTATTGAAATGTTTAAAATAACAAAAAACTACTTAATAAATACAAATACTTATAAAATGTATCACCGGCTCAATCAAAACAAATAACTGATGTTGCCAGTTCAGAAAACAAAAATATTCTATAAAATTACTGCTCAAAATGTGACAAAAACTTTTTGATACGTAAAATTATAGTGCAATTACATTACAATAAATATAATAATGCAATTATAATTGAAGTAATACTAAAATCATGCGAAAATCATAATAATTTACAAGAGTAATAATTTAAATATGGAATATTTCGCAGAACAAATGCTACTATAATAAAAGTAAGTTTAACTTGGCAACCTCGAATTTTATACAATATTTATGCGGGCAAAAGCCTGGGTTATTTTTTAGTACTGATTGATATAGAAACTGAGTATAGAAACCTACTACAGCTATACATATGTGGTAGAATTTTAGCCATATTCTGTCCATGAGTGTGAGAGAGAAGGAAATATTGATGCAAAAAGTCTCGTAAAACCCAACGAGACTGAGAGTGATGAATATATTTAGTGTGCGTGTTTGGTATTATGAACAAAATGTGTACATACTGATACGGTGTGAGTGTGGTAGTGTGTGTTAGGTGCTGTAGTGTGTTTGTAGATGCGCTCGAGGTGAACCTATGCAGTGCAGCGAGACATAGCGCGGGAATGTTTTATATTGTTTTATAAAATGATTGCCAGAGTAACAAATAATCGTGTCAAAAAAGAAATCCTTGTATTTTAACGCGGCGCCTTACTACACGGCCATCGTTCCGCGCTTCCTCAGTGCCCTAATAGCTCTTTCCTAGGGTGGAAACGAGGCTTGAACACTTGACCCTACTCTGTTCTCATTAGGGTCTGTTCAAGTATTATGTAACGCAATTTTTGAAGATTTTTGACCCACCGAGCCCTCCATGTAACGCGCCGTAACGTTTTCGAGTACGCCCCCCCCCTCCCCCCTCCCAAAAGTTACGTAACTCTAAATTTACAATTTTTTCTACTATTCACAATTATTTATCACTGACTACAATGTCCTTCAAACCCGAACACAACAGTAACTACACTCTGCTGCTTGACATAAATAGACATTGCGGTGGTAGGTACCTACCCAGTCGAACCCTCACGTATGAGAGACCTACCACCAGTTTAATAGTGGTTTATAGAACGAACCTTTCCTTTTATATCAATATAAGGTTATTATTGTTATACTCACTTTACACATCCTTTCAACAACTTTGCTAACCCTTCAGCGGTGACGCCTTGAGCCATCGCCAGGTTTAAAGTTTCTAAATTTGTGCATTTTCCTGGAAGTAAAATAAACACATCTATACTATTATATAAAGCTGAAGAGTTTGAACGCGCTCATCTTAGGAACTACTGGTACGAATTGAGAAATTATTTTAGTGTTGGATAGTGCATTTATCGGGGAAGGTTATAGGGTATATAACATCACGCTATGACCAATAGGACCGTGCTAAAAATATAGCAGAACCATGTAATAGTGAGCCAGTGAAATGTCAAAGGACCTGTTTTAATGCATAGGAGCTAACATGTGCGAAATTGTGATGTATCATACATAGGGATAGTTCTGTCTAAAAACTTATACAATATTAAGAACACTGCTTGTAGGTATGTATAATAATACTATTTTTTTATTGCTTTAAATGATGAGACGAGCTTGCTGTTCGCCTAATAGTAAGCGCATAAACAGTAGAAACACCAACACCTTGAATTACAAAATATTGTTTCGTATTCCACTGCGCTCGCGATCCTAAGACATGAGATGTTAAGTATTAATATGTCCAATAATGGCTACAATGTCACTATCTTGGGTCGTAATTAGTTTCGTTTCTGTTAATTTCGTCATATATTTGTTGATAGACAGCAGTGAGCCACGCAAATAAAAACCATCCTCTCGAAACTTAATATTTTTTACAGATACCCACCACAGACCATGAAACGCATAGCAAAACTTGCAGTGAAGGTGTCAGCTAAATACAAAGAGAGTAGGAAGAATAAGCTAAAGAGGACATTTGTGGAAGCCAGTGATGCTGCAGAACAGAAAGCTAAAAGGACTTTTAAGAACTAATACTTAGAAATAAGTTTATCACCAGGAGCATGACTGCAGCTGTATCAATGATATGGAATACCTCTTAGCCCATAAACTATACTTTAGATGTCGTCTAAAGTTGCAGGACTTTTTTATCGTCCCGCTCAATAAACACCAGCATAGGGGCATGTGTCAACTGCAAGGCCCATACTAAAACAGTACAAATCTGGTGCTAGAGGGACTCGCAAGAAATTTTGACATAAGACCCCTATTTTGAATTTATTTAATGCTTTTAGATTGTTTTACTGAAATTTATTTATCAATAAATGACTATTTTCGACAAACAATCTCGATATTAAAGAAATTAAAACAATATAAACATCATAATATTTCTACAATATGCTGTTTTAATTTACTTGATTTGTTTCACTAAAATTGTTGTTTCCATGCATTTTCTAAAGTACACATCATTGTAATTGGCAACCAACACTATTAGATAGAAAAGTTAATAAGGAAAAGTTTCTCAGTTTTGAATTTTCAAAAAGGCTTACATTTATTTTTAACAATTCGTAAATCTTTGCATATTCCCGTCCATTGCTTTTACGCCATAAATATAAGGAAAGAATGTTAAATCTGTTTGTTCGGGGAGGACCATTATCTCAGAGTTTAAAATAAAAATACTTTTTGTAAAAAACGTTTTTATTATAAAAACACCGATTTACCTTATAACTAATACATTTTCTAAATTATATATTGGGGTATGTCAGAACTATGATGTAACTCCACCTTAGATATAGATAAAAATAGCACCTAATATATTTCTTTAAATCCACCCGCACTGGAGGTTGGTGGACTAATGCCTAAACCTCTGTATAGTCCCAAAACCAAAGGGTAGTATATGGGCTAGCTTTAAACCCTTTAAACACGGTACATACAGACAAATACAGTATAATCCGTTTATTATGACTCTGCCTATATTGACCAACCTCTTATTATGACGTAATTACACTACGAAGTTTGGTTTTCATATAAGATTCTTTATAAAAAAAGTCGTATATAATGACTTCCCTTACAGTGACATGTCGCTTATTGTGACCCCTTTTTAATAAATTATGTCCGGTTATAATGACCGACATGATTCTTTACGCCTTCAGTAATGTTCCTTGATTCCCGACGACGTTCGGCACGTGGCTCGTTTTTTGTTTTCAATCTCAGTGAGTAATTGACATAGCGATGTCTTCTATACACAATAGTATTAGAGACTGTTTTTACAATAAAATAAAAAAACAAAAGCAGACAAAAATTACAGATTACTTACATTAAAAAAATATAACTTTTATGTACATACATACATACATAGGTATGTACTTATTACGTGCAATTTTTATTTTTATAAGTTACTATGTTTCTTTATTAAAGTACTTAAATACATGCATACTATTTACATAAAAATGTATTTTTTTCACAAAACGCTTTGTATGACGTCCGCTTATTATGACGTGTTTGTCAATTCCTTTCGATGTCATTATAAACGGATTCGACTGTACCTATGTTCCTTGATCAAATCGTGTAAGAAATATTGTTTACATGAGTTTAAGAGCCAATACTTCTCTGTACACAGCCTTGTATGTTGCCCTTAGACCAGCTATACAGCCCCTGAGGCCCGCTGAGCTTATGCAAATGATCTAACTTCAAAATATGAAATAATTATTTCTCTCAAAATTCTTTGAGATCTCTGCAAAGATGAGTTGATTATAATCTTACATTTAATAACGTTTCTAGTACTAAGTAGGTCAACTAACATTATAGACTAAGGCATTATAAGACGTATTTGTGACCCATATAAAAACAGTCGGGTACAGCTGCACTTGTCGAAAGAGAAAGCTCTGATATACCCCAAGAATATTTTACAACTAACTTTGATTATGTTTACCCATCTTTTATTGCTTTTACGTATATCTAAAACGTAAATCCCCAATGATTTTGGGTTACAACATTTAGGGGAAAACTACCCCATTTTGGAATAATAAATGGATTTGAATCTTTTGGCTTGAATATAAAACGATTAACTACTATTAATTCAAATATCTATGTTCAAGTATTACGTAACGCAATTTTTGAAGATTTTGACCCCCACCCCCGCATGTTACGCGCCGTAACATTTTCCCGTACGCCCGCCTCTCCTCCAAAAGTTATGTAACTAAAGTTATTTTTTTTTCTAATCACAATTATCTTACGCAAATTACCGGAAAGTCGCTAAAATACCTTTGTTATTGTTTTAAAATAAAAAAAACAATGTTACATAACGCTTTATACGAGAGCCCCTCCCGCTCCTGTAACGCATCGTAACGTTTTACACCTCCTTTTAAATTGAGTTACGTAATACTTGAACGGCCCCTAACCTGGGTCATTATTTACAATTAACACTAGCTTTTGCCTTCAGCTCTGCCTGTTTGAAATGTTTCTCCGGGACAAAAAGCCTATACCATTCAAGAATAATGTAGCTTCCTATTAGTAGAAAGGAAGATTGTTTTAGTAATACCGGAGATCAGCGCGTTCAAGCATTCTGCTTCATAACATATTGTTTTCAAGCGAGCGGAGTTGCTTACAAAACCCAGTCCCCATATAAAACGGGAATAGATTTGCAATCACACTTGCAGAAGTTATCTAAGCAATTTTCTTCATGTAAATAATCACAGCAAGCTGATTTATGAACTTTTAAGCTTGCAGTAGTTGCAGCGAGTTAAATTGTATATTAATGTTGCTAGTGTAAACGCATCTGCAAGTTCTTGCGCAATACTTTACATTGGACGAAACTTAAGAACAGGCCCTTGCCAATTGTACAATAATTTTAATATAATAAAGTGTAATAAATAATGTGAATTAACCTTTACAATTGCCTTATCTTCAGAGGTATAGGCAGAAATATAAATGCATATTTTATGACCATTCAAAGGTGCTAGGATATATTGTATATCCGCCCGGATAGCGACCGCACACAAGGTGTTCAAACCCGCCATAGTGTATATCCAACAGGCCGGCATAATTGTGTCGACTGAGGGGTAATCATCTCTCGTCAGACGACGTCGCCTCCACTTACCATCAGGTGCAGTGGGGACCCTTTGATGTGCACATATATATAATCCGAGATTGAATCATTTACAATATTCGCCACAGGGTACATGAGTAGTGACCAGTAAATAAAACACCTGCTCTTACAAACGAGATCTAGATGGCTGGTGCAATAATTAATATTACTTTTGCCTGATCCTGGACATGTTAACATTATAAACTGACCATTAAAATAAAACACCTGCTTGATGATCGTTTTAAAGTTAAGGTCAGTATAACATAATTTAAAAACATGGAGAGGTGTTTTATTTACCTGGTCTATAATTGATTACCAAAGTGGTCCAGGTGGAGCCCTAGGGGTCTACGTTGACGATCAAAGAATGGAGGTTCACAATTTATAAGCGAGGGTCTACGGAAATGTATCTAGTTTGATAGTAAAGAACTAAAATGGCTTGAGTTCACCTATTGTAGGCAGATAATATTGTAAACTCAACGACTGTTAAACGTAAACACTTGCATATTCTGGGGAATATAACAAATTTAGCTGCAGTGGTCCACCGGAGCCAACAAAGTTTTGGAAGTGTTCTATGATATAGTTCAGGAACCTCTGCTATAAATTATCAATTTACCAGATACTTTGTCTGTAACAAAACAATGTATAACTACGAATATTAACTGTTATAATTATATAAATATATCTCAAATTTACATCATTAAGGGTGTGTTTCACAATTCCCAGTAAATTTTACTTGTCACAAATCATCATCACTGGTGGTCACTCATATGTGCCTGTGTAGGTACCACCGCTATGTCTATTTCTAACAAGCAGTGCGTAGTCACTGTTGTGTTCCAGTTTGAACATTGTATCCAGTGTAACTACTGGTCATAATAAACATCTCATGTCTCATGGCAAGCGCAGTGAATACCAAACACTGTTATTCAGGATGGTGTTTCTACTGTTTATAGGTATCGCTTACCATCAGGCGAACAAGCTTGTCTCGTCATTCAAAGCAAGTCCGCTGAACATAGGCCTCCCCTAAAGATTTCCAGACCTGTGGAAACCCTGCATCCGTGTTCCTGCGACCTCTATGAAGTGGACCCTTGTAGGAGGTCCGACGCTGCACCTGCAGTAAATGATCTCCATTCGAGAACTGTCTGCCCCATCTGCCATCAGTTCTGCGAGCTGTGTGCCCACTGCCACTTCATCTACTCCGCTATGTCGGTGCCTCGTCCTCTCAAATAACCCGATCTTATACAGTTGCTATAATCTATCCCATGGTGAAACTAGTACTGTATACATTAATACAAATAAAATTCACTCAAAACTTGTGAAACACGACTTTAGCTTAAATGATTAAAACGGCAAAGCAAGTTTTTAAATGTATTTTTATATAATTAATTTTCACTAATTCCGTTCTTATTAGAGACCTCAGGAGTAAGGAAACTAATTTAGATCAGAAAGGAGTTTCATATAATCCTACTTATATTATAAATGCGAAAGTTTGTGAGGATGTATGTATGTTCCCCTTTCACGAAAAAACTACTGAACGGATTTGGATGAAACTTTACAGTAATATTGCTTATACATCAGAATAACACATAGGTTACAATTTATAATGATTTTGTGTAATTTGGTAATCAAGCTAGTAATAAAAACGTACTATGCCGCTTTGGCCGTATAATCACGTCGAACGTCTCTTAACGTTGATGATAATCTCTGCCTACCCTTGAAGAAGGCGTTGTTTAACATATAGCGAAGTTAGCAACAAAAACGTGCTATGCCGTCATGGACGTGTGACAACGTCGAACGTATCTTGACGTCGGTAATTATAAATATTCAGTCTCTAGTTCTTAAGCCCCATATCGACGTCCGTCTTGTGCCCACTGTTGGTCTCGCGATGGCGCTGTTGGAACAAAATATTATTTTTATTAATCATAGGTAAATATTTACATTAAATCGACAAAGATTTGATAAAGATCGGGAAGAATACTATCTCTGAACGAGTGACTTAGAGCTGTAATAATGAATCATTTTCACCTTTGAATATAATCTCAAGTAGGCATTTACAGTCTTACTTATTAATATTTTGGAAAGTTATGCTTAGTTAAAACACAAATTTACTCAATCAACTGTAATACGGCCATCGATATACATATATGTAGTACATACTAGATGTGGTGTTCTGAACACTGTGTTTAACTGAATTGTATTGCGATCCGTACACCTCACTTTAGTATGGTTACAAAAATGATAGTGTGTGAAAAAAATTTTTCGTTTTGGAGAGCACATTTATCGAGGTAGGCGATATGCTATATAACATCACGCTACGATCAATAGGAGCGGAGCACCAATGAAAAATTAATAAATAGCGGAGTGTAATGAAATGTGATTCTTAACTAGAGTTCTAAGATTATATAGAGCGAACATTGGGAAGATCGTCATACAATAATTTTACGCTTATGTTATAGTTACTCAATCTACTGTCAAATAGCAAAACACTAATGTAAAATACTTGACATTCTTTCCATATTGATTTGCACGTGTTTAATTTTGTAAATATGTGTTTGTATGAATATGTAAGGTCGCTGTAACAAGTGTTGTCCGCTGTACAAGTACACAGCGCACGTCCCGCCACCTGAACATGAAGTGGTTGAGGTGCACGGCGGGCAGCGCGGCGCGCAGCGCGGCCAGCGGCGCGCTGTGCAGCATGCCCCACACCTCCAGGTACTGCAGCGACGCCGCGCCCGACAGCTGGCTGCGGGACAACCACACGGTTACACACGCTCGTCTGCCACCGTGAAGGCTGCAGAGTCTTCTGGCGGGAGTATAGTGTTGCAGAACCAACGATAGTCTGACTATCGGTGGTTGACCTCGAAAACTATTCAGGATATCGATTGTATTACCTATGTCAATACTGTCGAAACCATCGATGCTATTAAATGCATTACTGTCAATAGTATTGCACAAAGACAGCTCGCGATAGTATCGACAGTATTGACACGCGACAATATTATCGATAGACAATCGATACTATTGTTTTTACCTTTATCGATAGATAATCGATTATCTATCGATAGCAGACTGTCGATATGCAACACTAGTAACATATTCGTCAGCACTACTAGCGGGGATGTTGGGCACAGAACAAAAACAAGCATAGAAGGAATCTAAATTACCCTCATATACTTATCCTATTTTTTCAAATAGACCAAAACCGTTGAAAAGAACGAGACAAATATTATGTTGCTAAGGTCGGCTTGCGTACACTTTAAAATTATCAAATGGTTACCTTTGGTCCTCTTTATGATGCCGATTTAAAAAACAAATAAAATGTCAAGTGTTTCAACTTGCCAACCTTAAAACAATGTCATAAACGCGCCCACACAATTTAGTTACGTAATAGTTCAGCGCGTGCTTTTCAAAAGTGGCTACATGTTGTGTAATATTTTTGTTGTTAATTTTAATTAATACACAGTGCTGTTTAAGTAAAATATAGCCCTAGGAACAAGCAATGGCCTGCGTTATTGTGGGGTGTAAATCTCATTCTTCTTAAACTGAAATCATCAGCTTCCATCGGTGAGTAAACAAAAAACCTAATATATTTGCTTAAACCCTGTACATAAGTGCAAAAAGTGTTATTAATTATACTTTATTATGCTGTAGTCATATTATAATCTGCTGTTGATATCTTTTTTTAGTCTTTATCTAAAATACCAATTTGCAACGGTTTGTAGTTGACTGACCGAAAAGTGTTTAATTTAGCAGGTCTGTGAATTTACCATAGCCGATGGACAAGGCATCTATCGATATCGATAAGATGTCAGAAGGGATCGCAACACAATTAAATTTCTTGCTGTCTAAGACAGAGTACACTCGAATGTCATAGTGTTACTTCTATGCTTGTCATTGTTCTGAGATGTTGAGGAACAAACTCTGTCATGTAGGTGTTGATGTATGACAGTGGCAACCAGACACAATATAGGTACTAATATACATGAAATACTGCAAATTATCTGTAAATAGAATTGATATTTTTTATACGTAGTAGGTCCAATAGAATGTCGCCTGACGAGAGATGATTACCAGTTATGCCTGTCGGACCTGGATATATCTGGCGTGTACTCACGAGAGCGCGTGCACGGACATGAGGTAGCAGCGGCTGAGCGCGAGGTGTTCGAGGCGCGCCAGCCGCGCCAGCGCCGCCGCCGCGCCGCCGCTCAGCCGCGGGCAGTCCGACGCGTCCAGCTCCACCACGCGCGCGCACCGCGAGCACAGCCGCCGCAGCGCTGCGCAACAACATTACTGAACACTAGGGGCTGGCGGAGACGCACGAACACTGCCGACGCCCCCCGAGCTGCGCTGCCGGCCCGCAGCTACGCAACAAGTGAATCTATCGCACTCTTAATAAAATAGTTTATATGATCGTTCGTGTCTATAGAATATACATCAATGATTAATGTATTTTTTTCAGAACGCAGTGTTTTGGCTCTATTCTCCCTTCAACGAGGCACTCAATACACCCAAGCGATAGTATACACATAACAAATGACTTGCTCGTGACTCACTCTCATCATCCATGATCCTGGCGCCGCTCACGTTCAGCCGCTGCAGTCTCTGCGGCAGCATCGTCACCAGCACCTCGAGGCAGTCCTCGTCCAGGTTGCACCAGGAAATGTTCAGTGATTGGAGACTGGAACATAATGAGGATGGATTATTTTTATTGCTCTGAATGACGACTTGTTCGCCTGATGGTAATCGATACGACCGATAAACAGTAGAAACACTAACACTTTGAATTACAAAGTATTTGGTATTCCACTGCGCTCGCCATCCTAAGACATGAGATGTTAGTAATTATGTCCAGTAGTTGCACTGGCTACAATGTCCTTCTAACCGGAACACAACAGTGACTAAACTCTGTTTGGCAGACCCTCACATATGAGAGATCTACCACAAGTTTAATAGTGGTTGATCGAACAAAGAAATTAAAATTTCTCACATACCAGACACATCTTTCCTTTTGAACCATCAACAAGAATATTAGTATAATACTCACTTTACACATCCTTTCAACAACTCTGCTAACCCTTCAGCGGTGACGCCTTGAGCCATCGCCAGGTTTAAAGTTTCTAAATTTGTGCATTTGCCTGGAAGTAAAATAAACACATCTGTACTATACAAAGCTGAAGAGTTTGAACGCATTAATCTCAGGAACTACTGGTACGAAATGAGAAATTATTTTAATGTTGGATAGTGCATTTATCGGGGAAGGCTATAGGGTATATAACATCACGCCATGACCAATAGGAGCTTGCAAAAAATATAGCAGAACCATGTAATAGTGAGCCAGTGAAATGTCAAAGGACCTGTTTAATACATAGGAGCAACATGTGCGAAATTGTGATGTATCATACATAGGGAAAGTTTACCCCCTTATTCATAGACGTTATTTATCTAAGGACGACGCATTGCTGTGATAACTAGTCTGTTGCTCAGTGCTGACGGCATGGCAGCCTTCGCAGTGCATAGACATAGGGCCGTTTTGATTGGCTAATATTGAGACACAACTTGAATCTAGTTGGCTGTCAGATAAACAAAGCTGAACAAAGAGAAAGCTGTCAGATAGACAAAGCTGTGAAACAGACTTGTTATCACAGCAGTCCTCCGTCGACGTTAGATAAATAACGTCTAGTAAGGAGAAATGTTGTCACCTATGAGTCGACACGTCGAGTCCTGCAACTGCACACTTTCAAGACTGAGTTTCTTGAGTCCAGGACACCGCTCCAGCAGGTGGTCCAGTGTGACGGGGTCCAGCGTTGCCATGCTGAGGTCCAGGAACTGGATGCGAGACGGTTCAGCCGGAGTGGTCGGTCTCCATTCGCCAATCTAGAAGTTCAAATTCAAATTCAATAAAAGGTGGCCTCTCATATGTGAGTCTGCCTGGGTGCGGTAGTACCTCAATGTCTATTTCTGCCATCAGTCACTGTTATGTTCCTGTTTGAATGTCATTTTTTTTCAGGTCCCCGTGACTTTATTCTTTATATAGTACCAGGCGAGCATAAAATTGAGAAGTATGACACTGCGACCCGATCGCAGTCATTGTACTAAAATAATCCAAATTGGATAATAGGTTACTGTCGGAGGTCCGTACATTTACGAACAAAAACAGACTGTAAAATATTTTATTATTTTACAGTCTCGGTGTAGTGTATTGGGCATGGAGTACAATTACTGCTTTGAGGTCCCAGATTCGAATTCCTGATCAGCGATATTGGGTTGTTCAATACTACTGTTTACTGTTGTGTTTTGGTTTGAAGGAATTTTTAGCTAGTGTAACTACTGAATAAGACTTAACAACTCATGTCACAGACGAGCGCAGTGGAATACCAAACACTGTGTAATTCAAGGTGTTGGTATTTCTACTGTTTATCGTATCGCTTACCATCAGAACGGCAAGCTCGTCTCGTCATTCGAAGCAATGAATATAAATTACCTCCGTGCTCGCCAGTCGTACTATGATGGGTTTCCTAGCTAATATCCTTCCTAGTGCATCCTTGGATAATGTTTTGTTGCCTAAATCTAACCGCTGCCATAGGGTCTCGTCACACGCCACTCTGTACCATCTGGAAATAAAACATTTAGCTTAAAACAGCCATGCAATGTGCTAGTCAGCGGCGATAGCCTAGTTGGTTGTGGAACGGACTGTCGAGACGAATGTCCGCAGGTTCAATGCCCAAGGGCACACACCTCTGACTCTTGTAAAATCATGTGTGTATTCTTTGTGAATTATCACTATCAAAACATCGTGAGGAAACCTGCATACCATGCATCATCACTCATCATCATCACTCCGTAGAAAACCACATGCTGTCAATGTTGAAACCATATTAAAGTCAGGTGTACGGATTGAAGTACAGTTGAGTCGAAAACAATGAGTATACGGAACGCTAGTCTGTTTGGAACAGTTGAAGGGTGGATGCTACGACACGCTAGTTTTGGCTCACGGGGGGTCGCATCAGGCGGCGGTCGACGCGGCTACAATTGGGGTTGCGACAGTCGTTGAGAGAATCCGGCAACTGGGACTCGAGGTGGCGCTGCACAAATCCGAGGCCATGTGCTTTCATGGCCGGGGAACGCGCCACCTCCGGGTCTCCAGATCACTGCAGGGGTTCACATCGGCGTCGGGTCGACGATGAAGTACCTGGGACTCGTCCTCGACAGCCGATGGAACTTCAAGGAGCACATCCGCCTTTTGGCTCCCAGGTTGGTAAAATTCACCTGCATAATGCGGCGTTTTTGCCAAACTTGGGGGGGCCAAATGCTCCCTGCCGGCGGCTCTACGCAGGAGTCGTGCGGTCCATGGCCCTGTACGGTGCCCCCGTATGGTCCGCAGCTGTGGCGCGGCGGCAAGGCCGCTTTCTGAACGCGCCACAAAGAGCGATGGCCATACGGCTGATACGGGGATACCGCACGATCTCCCGCGAGGCGGCGGGCCTCCTTGCCGGACTACCGCCATGGAGTCTCGAGGCGAAGGTCCTTGCGTCACTGTATGTGTGGCGCGGGGAGGCGCAGAGCCGGGGCGTAGCTCCGCTACCGCGACAAATTGCCGCGCGGCGGACGGAGCTCCGGCAGAACCTCATGGCGGAATGGCGACAACGACTGTCGCAACCCTTGGCTGGGCACGCCACGATAGCGGCGGTAAGTCCCCTCTTCGAGGTGTGGCTGACGAGACGTCACGGCGTCCTCTCATTCCGGACGACGCAGGTACTGACCGGTCACGGCTGCTTCGGCAGGTACCTGTATCGGATCCGGGTGGAGGATACGCCCGCGTGTTTTTACTGTACGTATCGGCCGGAGGACACGGTGGAGCATACGGTGGAGGTGTGCCCAGCTTGGGCTGAGCACCGCCGTGTTCTCACAACGGCCATCGGTGGCGGAGACCTCTCGCGTCGGGGCCTGGTAGAAGCCATGCTCCGGGGCGAGAGAGTGGGACGCAGTCACCTCCTTCTGCGAGGACGTGATGCTCGCAAAGGAGGTGGCGGAACGAATACGGCGCCAAAGCGCCCAACGTCCCATCCGCCACGGCAGACGCACAAGATGCGGGCGTCGAACGTCTGCTGAGGATCGTCGGCCTCCGTAGGCGCGGACCGTCGGGTGACGAGCATTGCAGCTCCCGTGTGTACGGCGCGTAGTGTTCCACGCGCGCCTCGAAGAGCAGTGTCAGCATAATTTGCGGGGACCTTTAGGGCCGGTGCCTGCCTAGGTCTCAATGCCACCGGATCTTGGACCTAGGCACATAGGCAAAGGATGGGAACACCGTAGGTTCTTAGTCAGTAAAAGTCTGACACGCTCTCCCGCCCATCCCAAGGCGGGAGATAGTCAACTGACGATTTACCGACGTAAAAAAAAAAAAAAAAAAAAAAAGGGTGGATGCTGAGCATCAAAAATTCCATAACTTCTTGACAAATGTACTAGGCCAGCATAACTATATAGTGCTCAATTAACCTTTTACAAATGGCTATGCAATGTATCAAGGTACTCAAAGATATAAAGCATCACCTTTTGCATGGCATGTGGTAAAAGCACCAGGCTATCATAAACTCGAAGTGGTCAACTCAAAGATGTTCTTGCAAGTAGACCAGGGCTTGGTACTCTGTATTCAAAAGCTATATTTCTGATGCTAAGCACCAATAATCTCACAAGTTAATGGGTAAAAGTACCAGGCTATCATAAACTCATGGTGGTCAACTAACCTCTTAGAGATGGTCTTGCAGTGGACCAGGGTCTGCATTCAAAAGCCACATTGCTGATGCTAATCTCAACAAATTATTGGGTAAAAGTACCAGGCTATCATAATTCGAAAGTAGTAAACTAACCTCTTGCATACAGTCATACAATGCGCCAGAGTCCGTTTAGGCAGCCACCTGAATATGCTGAGCATCATCTCTTCTGATAGTATGTCGAAGGAGTCCACTCCCGAGGGCTCCGGCTTGTGTCTTCTACTCAGTATTAATTCTTCCTCAACTCCTAAAGCTGTGAATAGACAAAGTAATATTTGTGTTTTGTGCTCAGTATCAGCCTGGAGTCTGGAATTTGTGCCTTATAAGCAGTAGATACGTCATATAATGAATCGGAACATGGCGAAAAGTATGTGCCTAGGTTACAAGCTCTGCCTACTCCTACAAGGTTAAAGAGATGATGTATATATTATTATTTTTTATTGTGGCTTGGCAAAGTGGCCTCACAGCACCTGATGTTAAGCGAAGTAAAGCCTATTTTAGATCTACCTCTAAAATGGACTAATCAGAACAAAGTATTTTTGACATTACAAATGAGTTATTTGATTAGTTCATTCTCGGATATGGATTAAAGATTGAGATTGGGATCGGTTATTGGAAACTGCTGTAAGTCGGTGATACCCAAAGTTGAACTGAATGTACTCACGCTGCGGCGTTCTCAGTGACTCGGCGGGTACTCCGCGCATGGGCAGGGAGCCTGCGCTCACGCATCGACCCAGCGGCGTCTCCTCGTCGACCAAGATCTCGCCACCTACCATCGTCGCGTCTAACTCGTGCTCTGATACGACGGATTTATCTGAAACAAATCAGGACATTAAAAAAATTACGATCTGTAATAATATATCAGCCCTGTATTATATACTGTCCCACTGCTACACGGGCCTCCTCTACTGAGAGGGGTTAGGCTTTATTAGCAGATTTCACACACCCTCGAAAAATTCCTATAGAGAACTTCTCAGGTATGCAGCTTTCCTCGCGACGTTTTCCTTCACCGGTAAAGCAAGAGATCATTTGTCTAAGATATAACTTGCTACATGAAGTCGACACACTTGGAGCAAGTTTTGTAAGAAAAACCCATACAAATTGTAAACCCTTGATGATGAACATATAAAAAAATTATAACAGGCAGATGTCTGTATTATAAACTCAATATTTAGGAAAACTAATATGGGAGGCCTTTATTAGAAAAACAGAAGCCAAAAGAAGTTTTAAAATTATTGTCTGTTTGCATCTTGTGTACGCACATCACGCAAAACCTTCTGGATGGAATGGAATGCAATTTTCACCAATGTATTCATAAGGTCTAACTTAAAATATAGTCTCCGTTTTATCCCGGGAAATTATAAAGCGGACTTTTTCTCGGAAAAACTTTCAGGGTCAGAGGCGCGAGCAAAAGCTTATATAAAATATGAAAATAGTTTTATCAAATAGGCTTAACAATCAAATAGGTCAACATTGTGTCGACTGGCGACGGGTAATCTTCAATCGACATTCTATTTTCTTTTTATTGCTTGAATGACTAGACAAGCTTGCATTCGCCTGATGGTAAGCGATACGACCGATAAACAGTAGAAACACCAACACCTTGAATCACAAAGTGTTAGGTATTCCACTGCGTTCGCCATCCTGAGACATGAGATGTTAAGTCTCATGTAATAGTTACACTGGCAATTGGCTATCTGGGCCCCATTCACAAATAAAGTGATAGAATCTCAGCTTCCTGGCAAGGTCGTCTGCCCCTAGAGATTCTAAAAAAGTTCCCAAATGTAAAGCAGCCAAACTTCTAAGTCTTTGACTTGACTTGCTTGATCGATCATTTCCATACGTCAAACCTCGAATGAATTCACCAATTCCATTCCTAATACGTACGCTCAACTATGCTCTACTTCATGTCATTGTTAAAGCGGGAGAAGGGCTGTGGACGAGGAACATGTGCTCTCGACTTTACCTACAATTCATATTTTTCTCATTCTCCACATCAACTTGCCATAATATCACAAGATGGATAATTCTTAGGGTTTTGTTAATGTACTCACATTTATCACAGCTCCTGGGGCTCTTGACCCTGGAGGGGCCTGGGCTCAGCTTGCTTCTCGGGCTGCATTTACTCCGAGGAGAAGGCGCCGTGTTTATATTTGGGTTAACATTCTCTATATCTCTTTTCCGTTTCACTGTCAGCCTGTGATGATGCTGAAAAGTTAATTATTTTAATGTACGAAGTCTGTTCTTCATATGGTAATGGAATGGAAATGAAATCAATGCTGTTTTTATTAGTTTTAATTACGAGATGAGCTTGCCGTTCGCCTGATGGTAAGCGATACGACCGCAAATTAACAGCAGAAACATCACCTTGAATTACAAAGTATTGTTAGTTATTCCACTACCCTTGCCATCCTGAGATGTGTGATATTAAGTCATATTATGTCCAGTAGTTACACTGGCTACAATGTCCTTCAAACCGGAACACAACAGTAACTACACACTGCTTGGCGGCACAAATAGACATTGCGATGGTACCTATCCAGGCAGACCTTCACATATGAGAGACCAACCACCAGTAAGGTTCCACAACCTGTTTAACTAAGACACCAATGTTCGTCTCAGGGGTCATAAATAAAAACTGTTCTCCACCTTATCCTATAACAAACCACACATGCATTTAATGACAGAGTGATAAGAGCAGGGAACAAGCTCCCACAGGATGTGGTCGCAGCAGGAAATGCGAACAGGTTAAGGAACAAGCTTGACAAATATTTTGCTGGGAAGTGAAACCAGAATCGAGAATAGCAGGACGATCATATCAGTTGAACAAAATGCCTGCCTGATAACAAATAATAGAAAAAAAAACTGTCTTTGAAAATGAGTAAAAAGCAAAAGTATCTTTGTCTATATACAGGTTGATAAGAAATCATTAAAATATCAGTAATTTAATATTTCTTATTCATACTTTTTGCTTTAAACGCAATTAAATACAAGTATTAAGTTAGATTTGAAATGAACATTGATCTCATACATTTTTTTGGAACATAGCTTTGCTAGCAAGCAGTGGCGAAAGGTGAAAATTTTCATATGAGAACCCAACACAACACAGGTACTAATATGCATAAATGTGATCTGCAAATTGTTCTAATCATAATTAGATTCTACATAAAGGAAAGTCGGCAGGAATTGGATTATATCGACCCTATAGCTTTGTTAGCAAACAATGGCGAAACGTGAAATTTTCTGAAAGGGACCACAACACATAGGTACTAATATGTATGAATCACTGCAAATCATTCTAATGATAATAGATTCTACATAAGGGAAAGCTGGCAGGATTCAGGTACGGACAGATATGGCACCCTTCGCCATTGCTGCTCAAGTATAAGCAAAAAGAACTTACCATTGCCATGGAGGAGTTGGGATCAACAGCTTCATTGTCATCAGGTTCTAGTAGGCTGACCCCCATCTCCTGAAGAACCTACAGGAGACAATTGCAAATAATAAATACACCTTTTATCCCCAAGGGGTAGGCAGAGGGATAATTAATGCACCCAATCTTCGTGTTCAATCCCATGATGTGATGGGGGTGAGCATATACATTGCTATAATGTTTTAATAATAGAATAACTATTATTATATAGATTATTCTGTTTAAAATATACCAGGAGATTATGATCTCAGTAGAGTTGTTTGATTACAGGTGGTCAATAATCAGAAATAAAATTTTTCTGGAACATTAAAATAAACTTATTTTGCAGATTTTGTTATAATTTTCTCTTGACATTTCAAAGAGTTTGTAGCCTTTGTGGTTGAGGTGTTGGTCATCCAAACACACTTACACTTATAAAGTTACATTGTAATGTTGATTTTTGGATGACAAATATCCACATACCTTCTGAAACATCCACATTTATTTAGCAGAGAGATTAATATTGTTTCCATCAATCTTGTTTTTACAGAATAGGAAATTATTGATATGAGGATGAGTTCAAAGGAACACAAATTATTCAAGATATTATTGGATTCATAATTTAGTTCGTTCTTAAAATAGCTTCGTAATTCATTAAACTTTAACATTATTATCTAAAGTTATCAAAACCACAAATCTATTACGAAAGGCTTCCAACAATATTTCGTATGTAATATTTCAGTAGGTACGTAATATTTCGGGTCCTAATATGACGTATATTATGTTTAAAAGATCAAAATATACTAGAAACGTGGCGAGATTATGCTACGGAAGCTATTTTGATCTTGTTTCGTGATTTCAGCGGTTTTTTCTATGTGTGCCGTCACGTCCGACTATATGAATAATCATAAAATTTACCACGAATTTTAAAATTAAAAATAGATTTTATAACACCAGCGTGCTCTAGACGGTAGCTCAGGTGAGTAAAACCTATAAATATCCCATTATTTCATATCACATATATAAAACCTAACCAAAAAGGAGTGTACCGAAAAGAGCGGGAATATACGTCAACGTACCTCGTAACTAGTCTTTTTGTCCATCAAACTCCAGCTTTTACGCGCCGAATTTTCACCACGCGCCTTTTTCCTGCAGATTCATTGCACAAACTCAGTATATTTCATGAAAACTTCGTAAATTATACACGACATGTAATGCCCCAGTTTGGCGCCTTTTGACTTTGCCGCCAGAAATCAGCTGTCAGCCAAGCACAGAAATAACACGAGTTTTACAACGACATTAAACTATTTACCGTGGCACATCTGCATCTTCAAGATTATCAGTTATAAAGAAATCGTCTTCCCCACTATTTGCACTCATCGTTTTTAATTTTAAGTTATTATTTCAAGAAATATTGTATTCTCTAATATCACGTCATGAAACGATTTGCAAATTACATGAATAGACAATGTAGAGGTGGATGCCAGCTGTTTATTTTCTCCATGGGCTGATACCGTAACCGTAGAGTTCTTTCACCTTAACAAAAAACAACTAAATACCTATCGCACGTCTCTATTGTAATAACAGTAACTTACGTTTGGATCGAATACAATATCTGTATGATATTTTTATCGTTACGAATTAAAACTTATCATGTCAATTTTCAAAACAATCTATTTTATATTATTCAGAATCAGATGGAAAGTACGTAATATATATTTTTAAAACACACTTATAAAACTAAAACTACCTACTTGAAATCAATAAAAATTGCGTATTTATATTATATTTCAAAAATCGACTAAAAAAACGCAACCCTACAAAAAGAAAAAAAGTGACCTTGGCCTGTTTTTTTATGCTGTCCACATTAAACACACCACATATTTCTGCCAATCACGACATTCCAAACCTACGTAAACAACCGTGATTGGTTAAGATTTATAGCAATCTGACCTATCAGATTACACGTATATTTTACGCTTTCTGTCACTGCGGAGAACGGAAAATCAAAACAACGCAAAATACAAACAAAGAGCCTTGTGTTGAGCTGTTTTCTGCATCGGAATTTGGCAGAAAACATTCGCGAATACTGTTCGAGAGTGATAAATACTAAATAAAAACACTTTAAATACATTTGTGTCGGTGTTTCGAAGGATGGCGGCGAGGAAACTGAACACTATCGAGGATTTGAGCGGTGAGTACGCAGATAAACAATGGAAAGAAAACAAAACGTTGCCTGCGGTGACGAAACATGTACCGAGTACATTCAAGGATATCAACTTTAATTATGTCGTAATTACATTCTCAGGCAATGTTTATGTTTTGGCGTGTTATTTTGCATGTATTTCGAAAATGGCGAATCAAGTGTCGAGGTCACTAAAATCGAAAACATCTCAACGTCACGTACGTGATCGGTATAATATGCTATCCAGCTTTGTGAACCCTACCTCGACAGGAAGCCTACTGTATACGTGTCAATATACTTCCGTAATCGGTTGGGTTATACTTGTGGATGTGTAACCTTCCTTTCATGATATCCTGGTACACGAAGACTTTTGGGTGTCTTCTCGCGGACGTTTTTTGTTTATTTTTTTTCTTGTCACGCCTTGCCAGACCAGACGTTTGTTATTTGTATTTTATTTGTTTTATCACAGAGTCTAGGTATATTATGTGTATCTAGTAAATTATTTCTCAGTCTGCTGTAAAAACCATACCTATACCAACGCAATACTTTTTACTTTATGATCTCCTAGTACCAACGTATCTAGAATCTGCACGTACGACGTCAAAGTTAGTGCATTCTTAGTTCTGCAAGCTCTAAAAATATCGAGGTAGTATAGATTAAGACCTAGGTTTTGTATCAAAACAGGTTTTTGGTTACTTGATTAAAATGCAACGATGTGGTCTTGCGTTACATATTTTTTCTCTGGTTGGTTTAGAGTTAAGTATATTATTTCGTAGATAAAATAGTATATGCTATTAAAAGTTATTTTTAACATGGAAAGGTTTGTGGTACATACATTTTTTTCCAAAATATAACAATATGTATTGAAACAATCTTATCCTATGATTAAATTGTAATACGTAAAAAATCTAGATTTTCCACGCAAATGATGACTAGGATCGCATAAACGTTCCACATTAAAAGAAAATAATCGACCAAACGCACCATGCGCGTTTCCGTCAACACGTATTGTTTCTTATCGAGAATAGGCAAAGGAATTTCAGACGTACAGCCACGTTGTTAAAACATCTGCACTCGTTACAAATACGATTTCACACTAATTATTTAAATTAGTTAGAGCAAAGGTATTTGCGAACAGATGTGCTGAGAGATAATGTATGAAGATGAGATCATATTAATTTGCATTGCCGTATATTATCATGTTTGTTATATAAGTGGATCGCGATTATAATGAAAGATCGAGAATAGTTTTGGAAAACATTTAACGTTTATAAAGCCCTATTATATTCCTTTGACTAATGAAGAAATTTAAAAATATAATACAGGCGGGAAAATGTTCTAAAATTAAAATTTTAAACTGTTTCTTTTTTTTATGCATCAATGAATCCGCCGCATTTTTGTTTTACGAACACCGCAAAATGGCTCTATTGCATCCAAGTTGATCCATTGTATCAACTGACGAATATATTCTCCCTCGTAGTCAACACAATGCCTGTTAAATATTTAGATCCGACATTATTAAAAGGTTGAGAAATCCTGGCATAAATTAATATTCAATACCAGACCGTAATGAATGGAATAAATGAAATTGCGAATGGAAACAATTGCGTTTTGTTTCAACGATAAGGTGACCTTGTTTTGTAAACATAGGCTTATCGTACAACATACAAACGTAAATTTGCTCACAGAATACATTCTAGCCCGATTGGTAGTGGACAATTAATATTTCCAACTCCTCCCTATCTATTTGA
Source organism: Manduca sexta (assembly GCF_014839805.1). Classification (NCBI taxonomy): domain Eukaryota; kingdom Metazoa; phylum Arthropoda; class Insecta; order Lepidoptera; family Sphingidae; genus Manduca; species Manduca sexta. The sequence goes on along the minus strand of NC_051115.1, from coordinate 5,216,473 downwards.
TTATTGTTGCGGGATAATGACAGATTAGTGTTCCCTGAGACTCGGCGAGCTTCACCGCTCGGTGTCATGCGTGCCGCTGCTGATCCTCACAGGAGTTGTAGTGGTGTGTGAGGGTATGAGTCTTTAGCCTGATCGGCTGTGTAATTATAAAACAACAAGGTCTAAAAAGAATGTCTGATTTTAGACCTTGTGCGATCGCAATACAGCCGGGTACATCAGCAAATAATTAATATCTAATGAGTGATGCGCTATGTCAAACTATATAATTCAATAGAGTATTTGACTGTGTTTGATTTTGTATATAATTTATACGTAACAGTAATTAGTATCAAAAAGAAATTCTTATGTGAAAACAGCATTGAAATTCGATAAGAAATGAGGCAGTAATGCTTTCAAATATTGGAGAGAGATAAATGTGGAGTGAGCGTGGGGTGAGAATATCGCTCCATCTCTTTCTTTCGCACGCAACGTAATTCCCGATGACGTCACATGTAAGTATTTCGTCCCTTTTCTTTTGACACTCACCCCTTACTAATTTCAATGGTTTATAACTTGTAGATTATTTACTAGATTTCTATTTCTTTTGTTTTCTAATTTAAACGACGAACATATGTATATGTACATATATATAAAAATGAATCCCTATTTCCATTGGTCACGCCATCACGCGTGAACGGCTGGACTGATTTCACTAATATTTTTGTTGTTGTGTTTGTTATTATCAGGAGAAGGTTCTTATGAAAGAAAAAATTCAAAAAATTGCGCGGAAAATTAGAAAATTTAAGAAAACTTAACGAAAATATTAATTTTATATAACTGTCAATTGTTTGAAATAACTGTCAGCGATTGACAGAATGCGCGCTGCAAATTCATAGTTAAGACGGCACAACGTCTGTCGGATCAACTAGTTTTATAATAATTATAATTAAAAATAAGTCAAGTACCCTATAGTTTCATTCGATCATGAAGCTAACCATCAGACGAGCTATTTGCTCTTTTCGTGGGTAAAACACACAATAACGTCCTCTAGACTATAAAAACGTTTTCTATTTATAAACTGACAATTGAATGCTTTTTGATGGTACTTGATTGATAAATTGCACGTAATGGCCGTGTACCACAGGGGGCAATGAGCGATCACTCGCTACACTCGCGGCCAATAAACTACAACGTGATATGAGCGAAGGGCGAAGTTTTCTGAAAGGGAATTCGGCAATATAGGCACTATAATAATAATAATATCAGCCCTGTATTATATGCTTGCCCACTGCTGAGCACGGGCCTCTTCTATTACTGAGAGGGATTAGGCCTTAGTCCACCACGCTGTAGTGCGGATGGGTAGACTTCACACACCTTCGAAATTCCTATAGAGAACTTCTCAGATGTGCAGGTTTCCTCACGATGTTTTCCTTCACCGTTAAAGCGATAAATTCACAAAGAATACACACATGATTTTAGAAAAGTCAGAGGTGTGTTTGGGATTTGAACCTGCGGACATTCGTCTTGGCAGTCCGTTCCACACCCAAATAGGCTATCGAATATAGGCACTAATATGCATGAATGAGGTCTGCAAATCGTTCTAATGATAATTAGATTCTATACAAAGGGAAGTCGGCAGGAATCTGGTTATAAGGACCCGTTGCCACTGCAAAGTAAGGCTAAGTTTTAGGGCCGTATGAATGAAATTCATCTGAGCAGGATTTCGAGTAGACTTAATGATTTTATTGGTTTGAATGAAGAGACGAGCTCGCCGTTCGCCTGATGGTAAGCGATATCTATAAACAGTAGAAACACCAACACCTTGAATTACAAAGTGTTTGGTGTTCCACTGCGCTCGCCATCCTGAGACATGAGATGTGAAGTCTTATTGTACAGTTGTTACTTTGGCTACAATGTCCTTCAAATCGGAACACAACAGTAAACAGTAGAATTGAACAACTCAATACTGCCCGTTCAGGGGTTTGAACTTGGGAACTCAAACCGGTGATCGTACCGCGCGCGCAATACTACACCGAGTCTATGTAAAATAATAAAATATTTGACAGTCCGTTTTTGTCCGCAAGTGTACGGACCTACCGACAGTAACCTATTATCCAATTTGGATTATTTTAGTACAATGACTGCGATCGGGTCGCAGTGTCATACTTCTTAATTTTATGCTCGCCTGGTACTATATAAAGATTAAAGTCACGGGGACCTGAAAAAAAAAACAATAAATAGTCAGTTAAAATGACTGCAGAGGTCCCCCCGAATGATCGGTTAGGCTCTGAAGTAGGTTAACTGTTATCCTGTTATTTAAATTAAACTATTTTACGAATTTTATGAAATACACCTTTTTAAAATTCTTTGGCTGTTGGTGGTCCGATCTACGCAGAATGAGCTCACCGTGTCTTGAAGTCTGGCAGCCGGTCTTTTGGGTTCCGATTTAATTAAATGTAGAACTGGATCCCAGGCTTGTGCAAGCTTTATCCTGTTATACTATAATTAACTACACACTTTATTATTACTCTTTGTTATCGAAGTTACGCATTTGCACCATAAAAGTATGCCAATATAATTGAATGATTTATAATTATTTTTTTAAACTTGGAACTAAGGAACAATTACGTCATACATTGTTGTGTAATTTTAACTTTAATATGTGCAAAATTATTATTATTTCCAACTAACATGGCGCGGGCCACACAGAGAAGACGTGGGGCTCAGACGATGCACGGACGTGACGCTGGGCGCCGTTAGATGGCGGTTTTCAACTGTCCGATTTTGACACGATAACGTCTTTTCCCAAAGATGAACACGTGTTAGCACTGGTGTATCTCGCTAATATACAGAGCGTTATTGCAATACTATCATCTTTTATAATAATAGAGAACTGGATGATTTACAATTAAACTACAAAATTTTACGTTGAATACATAATGGTCCTGAATTTTCACTTTATATACAAATGATCTTCCTTCTCTAAACACTTCGCAACTACTCAAGGATGCAGCTAGTTTTGTGTGACAGCGACACGCAAGTCCATCGGCGCTCGCGACGGTGCCCCAAAATATCGCATATTAAATAAGATATGAATTAACATATTTTAATAATGATTTGAATTGATTATAGTGATCGCGATTAATTATATTTTCTGTATACCCCTGACGCAAAGTCGTTATGTTGTGTACGTGTTTTTGTAATCAATTTTAATCTAAAAATGACTTCCGTCAATTAAAGTTTTCATCGCTAATTGCAGCTGATGACTTAGATAATTATAATAACATGACTTGCGATGTAGCTGTGTCATCGTCTTGGCAAACGTCCTTGTGTGTTCTGCAGCCCTGGTATTAAATCATTTTTAAAATGGATTAGAGTGGCGTATTTTTGCCGTGAGGGGTTGGCTAAAATTATCGGCCCCACTCTTTTTTGGTGGATTGTGTTTGGGAGTACCATCCCTATTTTCGTGAAGTTTCTTTGAAGAGCAAACTGGTGGTAGGGCTCTTATATGTGAGAGTCCGCCTGGGTTGGTACCACCGCACCGAACATCTCATGCTTCAGTATGGCGAGCGCAGTGGGAATACCAAACAATACTTAGAATTCAAGGTGTTGGTGTTTCTACTGTTTATGAGCGGTCGTATCGCGTACCATCAGGTGAACGGCAAGCTCGTCTAGTCATTCAAAGCAATAAAAAAAAACACGGTCGACCGGAGTACTACCATTTTACAGAAGACGAACGCAAAGTCCGCATACTGTTAGAGCTATTTCTAAGGGTCCCAACAATCTTATCTTCTCTATATCCTTGAAACTCTGAAGTTCATCCTCAACTTGATTTGTGAAGAGTAGAGATCGCTTCAATAAATTACTTATCTCTTGCCGGCTTTGACTATACAGGGTCATCATGACATTGCGTTACTAAATGGAACCACATACTCGTCTTCACCTTTGCTGACATTGTGCCAAAAATCATACATTAATAACGAATATTTTCACCAAAAATTCTGGTTTTAGTTTTCTGATTTTTTGATCATCTTGTAGTTTAATGCAAATATGGCATGTGTGTGCATTTCTGACTGAAAACATGATGTCGCTGCGACGAATTCTCTTAGAGTAGTAGTGGCATTAGGGCGCAAAAATTAAAATTACTTTCATTAATATTTATTTTGTTCGTTACCCTTTTTTACATCTACGGCTCAAGTAACTTATTGTAGTGTTATTATAAGATAAGTATGTGGTTTCATTTAGTAACGCGATGACAATTGACCCTGTATAAGGAATCCAGTCTTCAAACGTCGACACTGAAATCAAATACGACCCAATCCTTTTAAACGATTCTCTGGTAACAGTATATCCCAAAATAAGTGTCACATTTCCATTTACTACCAAGGTCGCATACAGACCGTGACTTTAGTATTTCCTGCTTGTGTTTCCACGGTTTGCTGATTTTGAATGTCAGTGATTCATTGGTATTTAAGAAAACTGCATTTTATGCAATGTTAATAATTGAAAAAGCATGGAAGTTTGATAAGTGAAATAGTAGATTTATTGGTGACTAGCTGACCCGACAGACGTTGTCCCGTCTTGACTATGAATATGCAGCGCGCATTCTGTCAATCGCTGACAGTTATTTCAAACAGTTGACAGTTATATAAAATTAATATTTTCGTTAAGTTTTCTTGAATTTTCTAATTTTCCGCGCAATTTTTTGAATTTTTTCTTTCATAAGAACCTTCTGACAATAACAAACACAACAAAAGAAATCGGTCCTGCCGTTCACGCGTGATGGCGACCAAGGGAAATAGGGATTCATTTTTATATATATAGATTTTCGTGTGCTTTCCACCAGGGATGCATAGCGGGGCTGGGTAACGATTTTTTTACACGTGCACGGCAAAATAACCCTTAGTGAACTCAACATAAGAAACATCAAAATTCTTTATGATTTTGAGGAGTTCTCTGTATCTTCGAAGTTCAAGGTCCTATACTAATGATATTAAAATGGGACCATTCCGAAGCTATACGCAAACGAACACGAAAGGAATCATTTAAATGGGACTATGGGGTAAAAATCACACATTTATCTCCGAAGGGGTATGCAGAGGCGCAACAAGGAAACCTGATTTTCGCCAGGTGTGTTCCGACCCATGATGTGATAGCGAGCTTATCACATCGGTCACAAATTCCAGACTCCGGGCTGATACTGAGCAGAAAAAAAAACAAAATATCATTTGCCCGACCTGGGCTTTGAACCCAGGACCTCAGAGCGCTGACGTACCTCGCATACAGTACAACTACCCCACCGACGTAGTAAAAAAAGCGAGTAATACATAAGCCTTCCTACTATGAAGAAAAAAAAAAAAACAAAAAAAAACTTTATGTATCACGTAGGCGAACAAAGTTGTACTTATGATACGTCAAAACAAAGCATAAGAATAATTGTTATTATTTCTAAACAACTATTAAAATTACTTATATAACAATGCACATTTTAAATTAGGGATAAAATTTATAATGAAAACAAGGTACAAACCGAAGTAACCAGCTCGGGCTGCAAGTAGGGGGAAATAGAAGTCAGTTTAAAATGGATTTCTTTTACGAGATTAAGATTCTGCGCACACTTATCGCAATTTAACGAATCATTACCTTTATTATCAGTGCTCTGATAACGTTCAATGCCATTTTTTTCTCTAATCTTATCGCATTCGGGGGTCTTTGTCGAGGCTTGGCGGCGCTTTGGTTAAAACATCGCGCGATGTTTTATCTTGAATGCGAATTATGTAAAATATCATTGACGTGTATTCGATAGACACGAACGTCCATATAAACTATTTGTTCAAAATTTGAAGGAAAATGACAAAACGTCACTGTTATAACCTATTTATTCACTTGAACAAATAATTTTACTTATTGGACTAATATTTTTTATTCAAATCCAGGTTTACACTTAGACTCGCTCATATCATGAGCGCCGCTCGGTACACAATCACAAGCTGTCAATATTGACCATACTCAAGTCAATTTGAATGGATTGCAGTTCAATTCAGTTGAACACAGTGAATGTTCGGAACGCCAAATCCAGTACGTAGTACATATATCGATGTGTAATATAAAATATAAACCTTAATTTAGATATTTTTCGTATACACACGAATAATCACGAACATGAGCGTGAAAACAGCTCATACGGGTGAATTCGTTACTCATAATTCATAGACAAATTAACAAAAAAGTACAATTAATGAAAATTTTAAAAAATAATCATTAATTGTTCAAATCGAAAATACTCAAAAATTCAGAAATATATTCATAACTTGAAAACTATGAAAATTCACGGAACATACATGGGGGTGATACGGATATCCAAAGGGTGCTCTATCTCTGGACCTCCGCTTGACACTATTTTTTGGGACACTTTGTATACAATTATACACTCTTATAAGAATTTTGCAAAGCTATGTTTAGTTAAAACACAAATTTAGTCGATCAGCTGTAAGTCAAGCCGCTATCTTGCCTCTTAATAAGGTTTAAACTAGGAACCGGTGATGTTTTTGACAGCTATTTAAGCAATTCTTAACCACCTATTAACGCTAAAACATGTTTATAAATAAGACTGATAGAATACATATTGTGTGTGTACGAAATATATGTCACAAAAGGTGAATGTACTTATAAATTATAAGATTTAACAGGAAATGTATCGCATGAATTGTGATATACCTAAAAATAATACGAAGCCATTAAACTCTGTGTTTTGGCAACCGCTCAGTATCTTGTCGAGCGAGCGCGGCACGACAATGCTTTAAGGTGACAGGTTACAACCTCGGGCTGATAATACTGGAGTTTTTTGCTCAGTATCAGCCCGAAGTCTTGAATTTGTGGTATGATAGGTTCGCCCCTACCACGTGAGGAATACACACGGCGAAATGACGGTGCATTCGTTTTGTATTGCTTTGAATGATGAGACAAGCTTGCCGTGCGCCTGATGGTAAGCGATACGACCGATAAACAGTAGAAACACCATTGAATTACAAAGTGTTTGGTATTCCACTGCGCTCGCCATACTGAGACATGAGATGTTAAGTCTTATTATGTCCAGTGATTACTCCACTATTTCTTTTTTATAAGAGAAGTGAAGGAAAACATCCCGAGGAAACCTCCATATCTGAGAAGTTCTCTATAGGAATTTCGAAGGTGTGTGAAGTCTACCAATCCGCACTAGGCCAGCGTGGTGGACTAAGGCCTAATCCCTCTCAGTAGTAGAGGGGGTTCGTGCCCAGCAATGAGACAGTATACAATACAGGGCTGATATTATTATAATTATTATCCTGCGGCTGATGATGATGATGATGACCCGCTAACTACTATTAGATAAATTGCATTTGTATGTAAAAAGGCTTGTCCAAGAATGACGGTTTCAGAACGTCACGCGTTACTTTGTAGTAAAATGACCTTACACTAGACAAAATTAACTTCAACACGTTCCTGGGCATTCACATTGCGATTTCTATTTCATATTGATACGTGCGTCATAGCCTCCCACGTTGGAGGCGTGTGAGACCGCCGTGGTGGCGTCATTTTTTTTAGGGTAGGTGTCCCTGCTGTCAACTCTAGGGGAAATAAGCGAATGGGATACTGGAATCACTCGGTTTAGCGCCTGTAGATGCCCGGAGGAGAGTAGGGAGGGAAGTGGGAGGAAGGATAGGAACCCTCTATTGTTATGGATGGTACGGAAGAAGGGAAAGGTTCGCGAGCCCTCATAGGCCTCAATGTGTATTTATATTTATAACCAAAAGTTATACACACTGGACTGTGTGCCTACGGTTGCAGCAAATGTCCCCCGAGCATTGGCGTGCATTTGAATGGACACCGAGAGCTAACTGATTTAGCAAAATGTGGACACAAAAACTCTCTGACGACCACTGTAAGTGGTAAATGAAGTAATGTCCTGGAAGTTTGATTCCTGTGTCATTTTTTGCTATATCTTGGCGTGTTAGTATATTTTTTACGGGTAAAAAACAAACTGACTCCAAAAATGACATGATGAAGGACAAAATGACTCCACTGCTGATGGTAATTAGAGTCCAGATTGAATATCAAATGACGAGATGTCCTTCAGTCGACACAAGGCTATGACGTTCCACCTTGTGTACGGTCGCTCTCCAGGCGAATACGTACATGCTATCACCAGATAAAGCTTGTGTATTTTAAAAAACATCCCTTTGCAGTAAAATGGTATTAGACAATAGTGAAAGTATTATTGAGTTTTTTGATCGGTCGACAACGCCCGGTGGCCTTTTTTGATTTAGCGATAATTTTTTACCAACTGTTCCGATTTAAATTATTATTTCTGTATTGGATTTTTTATTGCTTCGATCTCACTTTAATAAATGGACCTGGACTACGAAATGCAGCGGGAAATTTGTCAAAACAAATAATACGTTTTATTTTAAGTCATGGCTGATTTGAGTGGCCTCTTTTGAATCTCCAGCTAAGTCATGTATAAAGAAATCACTTCAAAATTAAACACGTTTCCTGAAATACCAAATATAGATAACGAGGCATCCACGTCACTTACAAATTCGCACTGGAGGCGCGCCAATGTCGTTTTGTTTGCAAATAAACATGGCGAAGCGTGTGGGACGCCATGTTGAAATGGTGCGAATTGCGAACGGCCGCGTTCGATATTTGAATTTTTTAGTTGATTGTGGACATTTTGTCCAGAATCCATAGTTGAACGATTTTGAATGCCAATGCGTGGACAATATGTCCGCTGTCACAGAACTACTAGAATGATTGTTAAATCAAGCACATATTAGCAATTTTGTTCGCTGGAAATTTCATTTTTAAAACAATAGATATAGAATCAAAATATCTCATAATTTTCACTCGTTGTTGTGATAAGCTCACCCCCTATTGCCATGAGTCATCATAATAAGCAGGGTGAAAATTCTGTGTATTAGCTTCTTTGCCAACCCCATTGGACGCTAAAAGGTGTGACTAATAAAAATAAAATGCACACAAAATTGATCACACCTTAAGGTTATAGCTTAAGGTCCATTTTCATACATTTTGTTTCACCTTTAATCTGGGTAACTAAACAAGTATTGACAAGTAAAGAATTTAAATTCACGTCTAGTTAGTGATTAGTTCTCGCAGTTGAAAGAAAAACGTAAAAATAATTAATATGCATGGATATTTCGGCCTTTAAAATTTAATACGAAATTTTAAAGGCCGAAATATCCATAAATGGACCTTAAGCTATAACCTTAAAAATAACTCCATGTAGTACATAAGCTGTTTACTTAAAAAACGAGATTTAATGTATGTGCACTCTATGTCGCGTTCACTTATACTCGCATGTCTATTAATAAAATCCCTAAATAGACACGATGTTTCGCACGGTTCACCGGCTCTGAACACGGATATGTTGGCGTTTTGACGGGGCTGATGGCCTGAAAACACCGCCCGCTTACCACTTTACATATCCGGGGCGTTGATATGGATTTTAACCGGCTTTAGTTGTATGTATGTGCCATAATTAACATGCCGTTTAACCCCTCCTCACTTTTTTTAACGATAGTCTTGACCGTCTATTAAAAATATATTAAGGCAACATAAAACACGGGAGATCTTTTCTTGAATTTGTCATAGTGACAGGTTGACAAAGCTATGGCATGACGGGCAGCGTAGGATCAATTAATTATGTTATGTACTGACATTCTTCTTTTGATAACTGGTAAGTGGTAACCGTTAAGTTATGACTTGCAGTATAATTTAGCCTGCATTTTGTTTATGCCCGTTGTACTAGGTACACATAAATTTTAAAGAGCTTGCAATGTTGCTCGTAATGGCGTCGCGTTGGTTAAGTAAATTACTAAGCACACATAAAATGTGAGAGGTAATGAACAAATTTCGTATCTATGTAATTTGGGGAGGGAGAATATTATAGCGTCTGGCGTCTGATGTCTCTAAATTTGTTCTTGAAGCAAATTGCACGTCTCGTAAAAAGGTCGTCACCTCCGAACATTGATTTTCTTTGTTGGGAAAATGCTACAGATTGCGAAAAAGATACCAGGCTAGCATAAAACTTGGTGCATGTCGCGAGAGTGAGTTCAATGCACCACGCGGCGAGGTCGATGCAAACGTCTAGCCGTCTGACCTTGCAGGTCGCGGTTTGATGACCCCGCGATCGATACGCAGGCATTCCTGCGAAGAAATCAGTGGCGAATTATGTCCTTCAAGTTACTGCTCTCCTGGTGGCGCGTGTTTACTGTATGAGGTAGGTTCGATTCTGCGCTCGGGCATTAAAATGGCGATGACGACTTAAGTAAAGTTTGTTATATCGGGGTTGTTAATTTTATTTAATTCATTATAATTATTAATATGTTAACTTCAATTCTGAGAATTCCATGTTCCAACTTTCGACATTATACAAAGTTTTGTCCTGGCCAAGTATTCTTTCAAACATTCCAGAAAAATCACAATAATATGCAAGCATTTTTTTTAATTAACTGGAGATGTCGCATGACCATACCACCTGGGATACCAAATGTTGAGGTCCCATACGTCCAGAATTTCTATGAACACAAATTGTAATTTGGGATACATTTTCACATAATTTGACAAAATAGGCAAAATAACACCACATTTACAACGTAGTGTACTTTATACCGATTTTAATACATCAATGTTGATACCATATTGATAAGAGGTCACAAGTTATCTATGACGTGATGGTAATACCAATTAATTTTGTACTCGGAAATCACATCAGCTGATGACAAATTCGTAAACAAACTAATAATCAAGTGTTCTACGACTTCTGAGTACATGTTATTCGTCAAAGTGTAGGATAAAATACATACATATTATAAAACAAAGTCCCCTCTTCTGTCTGTATGTTATCGATTTTCTCAAAATCTACTGAAGAGATTTTCATGAAATTTGGTATGGAGATAGTTTAAGACCCTGGGAAGATTATAGGCTATGTATGTATGTACTTTCTATTCCAGGAAAATATATAGCGGGATTTTAATCCCGGAAAACTCCTTCACGTGTAAATTAAAAGCAATAAGATTTGCCAGAAAACAAACGTCGCTAAAGTAAAAGTCATTAGATGCCACAACACTACAATCATAATTTTAGCAAAAGTAACAATAACTTTTACTGTAGCTAGCCCTGTATTATATACTTGTCCACTGCTGAGCACGGGCCTCCTTTACTACTGAGAGGGATTAGGCCTTAGTCCACCACGCTGTAGTGCAGAATGGTAGACTTTACACACCTTCGAAATTCCTATAGAGAACTTCTCAGATGTGCAGGTTTCCTCACGATGTTCCTTCACCGTTAAAGCGAACGATATTTTTTATATCTTTGAATGACGAGACGAGCTTGCCGTTCGCCTGATGGTAAGCGATACGACCGATAAATAGTAGAAACACCATCCTGAATTACAAAGTGTTTGGTGTTCCACTACGCTCGCCGTCCTGAGACATGAGATGTTAAGTCTTGTTATGTCTTGTAGTTAAACAGTGACTACACTCTTGGTGGCAGAAATAGACATTGCGGTGGTACCTACCCAGGTGGACTCTCACATATGAGAGACTTACCACCAGTCGGTTATTTTTTACACATTGTAAGGCTGTATTGTTGCAAGGTTTGTTTTGGCTCTTATGAATACACAATGGAATCATCATATCAAAGCCATCATTCATTCTTAAATCCTTAGTGTCGTACCGAAGTGTTGTGTCGTCGTCAAAACAACAGTCAACGACTGACAAACAAATATTGTGTTGTAAATGACGTGTGCTATTCCGGATTATATTTTCGAATATAATTTCCAAACACAAACTATGACTATTACTAAATAACATGTATGTGGGGAATAATATCTGATCGTATTTTAAGAGAATTATAATAAAATGTTTTTGTACGCATATCTGATTTTCGGTGCATGAGAGAAAGATGATAGTGCTTTCTCGCTCTCTCGCGAGCAATGGCGGCTACGGCAGACGCTCGGGCGTGCGCGCAACATTGTAATTAAAATTAAGTGGTCAAAAGTAAATAGTTTGAGTAGGATTCTTTCTTTTATTTGGCCTTCGTCCCTACATGAATATTTTTAAATATTGCTCAGTTTAATGGTGAAAGAAAACATCTGGAGGAAACCTAATTACCTGAGAATTTGGCAATTTATACATGCACCTAATGAACCCACTACCTCTGATACTTTATACTCAGCTCCGTAAGCCCTTAGTGTATGGCACGAATGCTCAAGGCATTTTGATCGCGGAAGGGCTTCAAATATAATAATAATAATAATAATATCAGCCCTGTATTATATACTTGCCCACTGCTGAGCACGGGCCTCCTCTACTACTGAGAGGGTTTAGGCCTTAGTCCACCACGCTGGCCTAGTGCGGATTGGTAGACTTCACACACCTTCGAAATTCCTATAGAAAACTTCTCAGATGTGCAGGTTTCCTAACGATGTTTTCCTTCACCGTTAATGCGAACGATAAATTCACAAAGAATACACACATGATTTTTTAGAAAAGTCAGAGGTGTGTGCCCTTGGGATTTGAACATGCGGACATTCGTCTTGGCAGTCCGTTCCACACCCAACTAGGCTATCGCCGCTTACAAATACGAGGCTGATTTTTTTTTATTTCATCGGCGGCACTAAGCCACTGTGGACTAAGGTCTAAACCATTGATTCCTTGGTTGGTGAAGTGGTTCACCCCAGGGGTCCACAGGACTTGGCAGTGGTCTACGTTGGCGTGACCAAACAATGGGGGTCCACGATTTTTTTTCTGGTTTGATAGTAAAGTACTAAAATGTTGACTCCACCTATCTGTAGGCAGATAATATTGATAGGGGTCGTAAGGCACGGTGACTACATAACTGTCCAGACGCCCTTAGCGATGGCTGGGAGGTAGTTGTAATGCATTTTCTCTGCGAAAAAAATGATCCACCGAAAGCAGCCAAATTTTGAAAGGGGTCTATGAGAGGTTCTGGCCTAAACCCTCGTTAAAAAGATCCAACTGAACCAGTAAAATTTTCATAAGGGTCTATATTTAAGAAGCTCTTTCTTAAACCCTCCCAACACCTATGCTTCCCCCCACAGGCACACCAAATGCACGCCCATGCACGGGCGCACATTCGTCGCTCTAGGCACACAGATCAGTGTGTTTACCTCATGGTTGCTAAATACACATTGAGGCCTATAAGGGTTCGCGAACATTTCCCCTTCTTCTCCTTACCGACTGTCCTGAGATGGCTCCTTCTCTTTCCTCTTCTCTTCCTTCACCCTATCCCCTCCCTTCTTCCTCCCATCACTAAAAAAAAACGCCTATGCTCAAGAAATATCATTCATAACACTGCGTAGTAGTACACGTATGTTTACATTTTTTATCAACATCTAATAATAAACACGTGTTTTGTTAGCGTGTTTTCGTACTTGTATGTTTGTCTGTATAGATAAAGTTGTTTTGCGTCGATATTTCCGAAGTCAAGGACGTATGTGAGATGTGACTCACGCCTTTATAGAAAGGGGTGAGCAGACAACCAGCCGCTTTATACGTGCGATAACGACTCGTAAGTCGATGTTTACACACTCACACACACACATCATCACGCATTTACCCCCGAAGGGGGTATGCAGAGGAGCAACCAGGGTAAACAATTTTCGCCAAGTGTTCCGTCCCATGATGTAATAGGGGGCGAGACTATCGCCAGAAAAACTCAAATATCACACTGCCCGACCCGGGATTCGAACTCAGGACCTCAGAGCGTTGTCGTACCGCGCATGCAGTGAAACTACGCCACCCAGGCAGTCGATGTTTAATTTTAATTTAAACCAGAGTGATGGGTTTGATATTTTATTATTCCTATAACTTGGGGTTCCTATAACTTCTATGTTGCCGTGTCCTGCAGGGTCCATGATTATGTAGTTTATAATTTGTAAAACCTATACTTTAACAATTGAATCATCTGTTGTTGTCAATGGATTGTAAATGTCAAGGTCTACTCGACCCACTGATCTGTTTAAACGTGGGCCGGGTTCCAAATACATGTTCAAATAATGGCGATTGCAGTAGTCTTGGAGCTTTAATGAGGTTAATAAATATTTTATTTGTGGTAGGTCGTATGCGAAGGTTCGTCTGGGTAGCCCTGGTCTATTTCTATAGGTATATTGTTACGCGCCGCTATCCTAGCCGATGACATCGGGCGTTTCCGGAAGTATTCGGCTGCACGGCTGGCAGAAGAGAAGATATGTCACGCGGCGACTATTCTATTATTCTCTCTGGTTGGACGTAGTCAAAAAATGTCTAAAATTGTATTCTGTAATTATTTTTGCTAATATAATGTTTATACTGTAAAAAAAGCGTTTGACAATATACTTTCCTGATGAAAAGTATCTTGGCAAAGAGTCAGATAATAAAGTAAAGGGAAGAAAGAAATAAAAATATTTTGTATATGCCCTGTATTATAGTCTCATTGCTGGGCACGGGCCTCCTCTATTACTGAGAGGGATTAGGCCTTAGTCCACAACGCTGTAGTGCGGGCAGACTTCACACACCCTCAAAATTCCTATAGAGAACTTCTCAGATGCAGGTTTCCTCACTATGTTCTCCTTCACCGTTAAAATAAGTGATAATTTATAAATACACATATTATAATTTTAGACAAGTCAGAGGTTATTGGTTTTCAACCTGCGGACATTCGTCTCGGCAGTCCGTTCCACAACCAACTAGGCTATCGCCGCTTACATGTACCCTAGAAATAGACTAGGTTCAAGCCATATGATGACCTTTTCTAGGCAATGAATGTGCAGGACAATTGGCTACATGGGATAATAGCTTTTAAATTGAGTGTAGTTAGAGACATTCTTGTAATTTTTATGATCTGAATGAGAAGTTGGCCTGATTAGTTAGTAACTATGAGGTTCGAACAGGCCGGCATAATTTTATCGACTAAGGGACAATCATCTCTCATCACTCGATGCTAATTGGATCTTGAATGTCTTGTTGGCGTAGTTGTAATTGTACACAGTATGAGAACGATTGCCATGCTGAGGTCCTGGGTTCGGATCCTGTGTCGGGCCAAAATAATTGTGATTGGGTTTTTCAGTCTTAAAAATTACTCAGACAGCTCGGAATCAGAAAGTTGGCGCTGTGATACCCCCGCGCAAAGCCGTTGGTCCTGATCTCTCTCCGGTCATGTTTCACCGGACTATGAGTAGGAACAGAGAGTGCTTGTGTATTGCACACACTCGTGCACTATAATATCTCCTGCTGATCTCTCTCCGGTCATGTTTCACCGGACTATGAGTAGGAACAGAGAGTGCTTGTGTATTGCACACACTCGTGCACTATAATATCTCCTGCTGATCTCTCTCCGGTCATGTTTCACCGGACTATGAGTAGGAACAGAGAGTGCTTGTGTATTGCACACACTCGTGCACTATAATATCTCCTGCTGATCTCTCTCCGGTCATGTCGTCTCATTGGACTATGAGAAGGAACAGAGAGTGCTTGTGTATTGCACACACTCGTGCACTATAATATCTCCTGCTGATCTCTCTCCGGTCATGTCCCACCGGACTATGAGAAGGAACAGAGACTGCTTGTGTATCGCACACACTCATGCACTATAATATCTCCTGCGTGGCTGAAATTCGGCTTAGAAGGATTAATTAATTTGATCTTAGATCATTATAAATAACACGCCAACTTATTATCGCGAACCAAAAATTCTTTCAGTAACTACTACATAGATAATGCAACACATATACCCTTTCATGTCG
The DNA here is from genome assembly GCF_014839805.1 of Manduca sexta. Classification (NCBI taxonomy): domain Eukaryota; kingdom Metazoa; phylum Arthropoda; class Insecta; order Lepidoptera; family Sphingidae; genus Manduca; species Manduca sexta. The sequence goes on along the minus strand of NC_051115.1, from coordinate 5,200,689 downwards.
TTATGAACTCACACACAAATAAATATGAAACAATGGTCCACCAGAGAAAGGGAGGTAGCCCTCGCCATCTTTTGTTTTCTGGAAGGCTCATCGATTTTTGACGTCTTGCTTCTCGTCTGTGCAAAACATGACCGAACCATCTCAGTCTAATAATTTAAGAAATAAAATAAAATGCTTTATTCATCACGTAGGTGAACATAGTTGCACTTATGATAAGTCAAGGTACATAAGAACATTTAATTATTACTTAATTAAATTAGCTTATATAAACAAAGACAATTTATATTGAAAATACAATAAATGAAAAATAAAATGATCTATATATGTATTTTTAAATAAGCAATAAGGGAGGAACGCGTCGCGATCCTCACCGGTGAGGACAATAAAAGCCCTAACCTAGCTAACCTACTAGCCTTTCACTAACTACCTAAGCGATGACTACCCGAAGAAGAAAGGCAGAAAGAAACTCCGGGCTTTATTTTTTGTCATCAATTGTCCATTCTTTTATTATATTGTTATTAAATATATTTTTTTTGAATAAGTCTTTTCTATACAAAGTCTGAAAGCATTAGAGAATCGTGTTTCGAACCCATAGCCTTCGGTCTCAGCACTCCGCGACCCGGTAAGTTATCGCCACTGATAAATAAATCAATTGTTATGTGTTCAATATCTTTGAAAACACTTATTGGCAGAATGATACACTCAAACACTTGAATGATAAAAACTAATGTACTAAGGCCTTTTACTACTGCGGGGGGAGGGGGGAGTGCGGATGAGTAGACCATGAGGTGATAGACTACCTAAACCCATACAGGATATCTTTTTTATTGCTTTGAATGAAGTGACGAGCTTCCCATTCGCCTGGTGGTAAGCGATACGATCCATAAACAGTAGATACATCAACATCTTGAATTATAAAGTGTTTCGTATTCCACTGCGCTCGCCATCCTGAGACGTGAGGTGTTAATTACCATGTCCAGTAGTTACACTGGCTACAATGTTCAAACCGGAACACAACAGTGACTACTCACTGCATGGTAGTAATAGACATTGCGGTGGTGCCTACCCAGGCGGACTCTCACATATGAGACCTCCAGTAAATTTTATAAACAAAGATTTTCTGTCGTTATCAATCTTTTACTGGAGCCTTTGATATTCTTAACTTAATTTGACAGCGGTTTATAAATCACACTTAAGAGTGAAAGTGGGATGCATCCATCAATACGGCTCTAATTGTAATAACATTAAAAAAATCTGTATAATAATAATAATATCAGCCCTGTATTATATACTTGCCCAATGCTGAGCACGGGCCTCCTCTACTACTGAGAGGGATTAGGCCTTAGTCCATCACGCTGGTCTAGTGCGGATTGGTAGACTTCACACACCCTCGAAATTCCTATAGAGAACTTTTCAGATGTGCAGGTTTCCTCACGATGTTTTCCTTCACCGTTAAAGCAAGCGATAATTCACAAAGAATACACACATAATTTATTAGAAAAATTAGAGGTGTGTGCCCTTGGGATGAACCTGCGGACATTCGTCTCGGCAGTCCGTTCCACAACCAACTAGGCTATCGCCGCTTCCAAAAAAAATCTGTACCTGCTGTTAATCTTTACCTACCAAGGGCACTCTCACATATGAGAGACCTACCATCATCAAGGATATAGGCGTATTCTCCCTGGACAATATATATCGGGATTCGGGACTTATCATCGGCGAAAGATAAGTTGCAAATAAATACTTGTCATCATTATTTTCTTTTACTTATTACCATTTTTACTTTAGTACAAGCATTCCTTCATTTATAAATGGTGGCTTTCCCCCTGGATCTGCCAATGGTGTCATCGAGGCAGTCAATGTAAAAACAGTTGTGTGATTGCGTCACGCGTAATATGCGGCGTAGTTGCGTGCGTGATTTGGTTCACTTACGCAATGTACGCTAGAGCGAAGATAGTTTTTGTAGGAAAAGGCGACTAGTATTCTATGCTAGCCTGGTACTTTTGGTAGTTTGTACAGATGTTCACGACTTTTATCATCTCACTGACAGGGTAAGAAAGGGCGCGGTTACTGACATCCTACTTTTTGTCCGATTGAGAAAATTTGCATACACACAAAATTGGTTTGTAAATAAGGTACTTTGCGTACAAGAAAAGCATCTTTGAATTTATGCGAGCCTAGTATTTTGCTCGGAAACTTAATGTTGACCACCGTAAAATGTCTCGGAAATAGAAAGAAAGAGAAGAAAGACATAAATATAGGGGCCCGCGTATGTACATACATACATAGTATCACGCTTCCATCCCATAGGGGTCAGGCAGAGACTGTGGATTGCCACTGTACGATTCTGGCATACTCTCGCTTCCTCCACCTTCATCAATCTTATGCATTCCCGCCGGTTCAGGGTACTTTTGACCTGTCCTTTACTAAGAATGTCATCTAACATTCGAAGGTTCGGTGCGGTCAACCCCTACCGACTCTTCCATCTACATTCGCCTTATACATCTTCTTTGTCAGTTTATCATTCACCCTCTCCAAATGCCCAAACCACCTCCGTAGTCGCGCTAAATTATTCAGTATAAATCATTGACATATATTCTATAGACACGAACGTTCATATACACTATTTGTTCAAAATGTGAACTAAAATGACAAAACGTCACTGTTATAACATATTTATTCACTTGAACAACTAATAAGTTTACTTATTTGACTAATATGTTTTAAATTTACACTTAGACACGAGTTCTTATATTATGAGCGCCACTCCGTACATAACCACACGCTGTCATGTTGAAACCATACAAAAGACAGGTGTACGGATTGCAGTACAGTTGAGTCGAACACATGAGTGTATGGAACGCCAGATTTAGTACGTAGTACATAATATATTTCGATAGTGTATATCCAATATGCCGGCTTGTGTCAACCGTCAAGGTATTCAATGTATTCGCGCAAATCTATACTTTATTAACTATTTCGACGTCACTCTTACCATCAACAGAGGAGTCATTTTGCCGTATCCACAACAAAAAATGCAACTTACTATTGCACCAGAGCAATTCGCCTATCGTTTAATAGAAATTACTCAAGTAATGTGTTAAACTTTCTAAAAAACCATTCGCACGACGCGAATATGCTAATATGGAACCGGTTGGTATTTTCAAACTCTCGGATATGCGCATGCGCATCCGATCACGTATAGGCTTTTTTTATAATTCTAGAAAGCTATGTGTGTATTCAATATTTGTAAAGATAGTCACCAATGGTGTTATTTAATAATAATAATATCAGCCCTGTATTATATACTTGCCCACTGCTGAGCACGGGCCTCCTCTACTACTGAGAGGGATTAGGCCTTAGTCCACCACGCTGGCCTAGTGCGGATTGGTAGATTTCACACACCCTCGAAATTCCTATAGAGAACTTCTCAGGTATGCAGGTTTCCTCACGATGTTATCCTTCACCGTTAAAGCAAGCGATAATTCACAAAGAATACACACATAATTTTTTTTTAGAAAAATCAGAGGTGTGTACCCTTGGGTTCTGAACCTGCGGACATTCGTCTCGGCAGTCCGTTCCACACTCAACTAGGCTATCGCCGCAATGGTATTATTTGCTGAGTTAATAAAACAATATTCCCTGGTGAGAGATGCTTTCTGAACTGATGGTAGAGTTAATATTGACGGAATCTAAATAATTTATAACATTTATGGGTTTAAATAAATCATTTTATTTCTTTAATGGTTGAATTGTTTAAGCGCTGATAGCCTAGTTGGTATGGTAATGGACTGCTGAGACGAATGTCCTCAGGTTCAAACCCAAAGGCACACACCCATACGTATATGACGCATACATTGCAGTTGTTACCTACCTACACCGCTCCTTGGTGGCGGTAATGGGTTCTATTACCGTGTCAGGTAAAGTGATATTGGGTTTTACTCAGTATAAGTAGAGAGTAATTTTGCATGATATGGCGAATGGCGCGCCCTCTACACATGAGACAGAAAAAATATGTTTTTGGTTTTTAGTGGTATTTGAAGGGGGTATATTTTTTTTTTTTATTTTTATTTAAGGAGCTTGGTCGTTATTTCGCGACTATGTCGCTCCGTACGTCCACTTTTTTTGTTATTTGTGTTAGTAAAAATTAGTATCCGCTGAGAACATCATTTTAAGAGTTTTCTGTTGTATCTCCGAAGTCAAGAGTCCAACAACAATAAAATTTATATGTGAGCACACGGGACGCACTGACATTCAAATAAAAACGAATCATCAAAATCGATTCAACCAGTCAAGAGTTCTGACGTAACAAACATGAAAAAATACAGTCGAATTGAGATCCTCCTTGTTTTATAGTCGATTAAAAATGGTCGCATTTGTATCGCTGCCTATCCTTTCAGGGATGAAATGCGTGTGAATACCCTAATATACTTGTTATGTGAAATTATTTTTTGGTTTTGAGTGGTTTTTGGAGGCGGTTTAATTTTTTGTTAAAATTATTTTTATAATTACAGGCTGTCACAGCATGAACATATTATTACATATAAACAATTTGCTGCACCATAAGTGCAGTATATTCTAAATATAAGACTGAATATATAACTAAATTTAGGTTTCAACAAGCGAGTTCAATATTTTCTTTTTGAAGTCCGCAAACCCTTCAAAGATAATCAGATTTTATATAAATTACGAAATGGATGCCGGCCGACATAGCAAGACATTTTGTCCTCCATTACGTGACAATTTGCACGTATGTATAACAATTTGAAACTGATTGCGTGATCGTGTGCCAATGCGCGAATTGTGAGTCAGAGAACATGTAGATTTAAAGATATGCGCAAATAACTGCACTTTGTATACAGGATCATTTTGACATCGCGTTACTGAATAAAACCACATACTTGTCTACTTGGAAATAACACTACAATAAGTTACTTGGACCGTAGATGTAAAATAAAAGTGTAAGTTTCGAACAAAATAAATATTAATAAAAAGTATTTTTAATTTTTTGCGCCCTAATGCCAAATACTACTCTAAGAGAATTCGTCGCAGCGACATCATACTTTCAGTCAGAAATACACCCCCACACACGCCATATTTGCACTAAACTACGAAATGATCAGAAAATCAGAAAACTAAAACCAGGATTTTTGTTGAAAATATTCGTTATTAATGAATGATTTTTGGCACAATGTCAGCAAAGGTGAAGACGAGTATGTGGTTTCATTTAGTAACGCAATGTCAAAATGACCCTGTATATCAGATAGTGTCAGTTCACGCTAGTGTCTTTAAGGAAAGGCAGAGATACCGCGTGCTACCAATCTTGTTTTTGATATTGACTAGCTTTTGCTCGCTGCTTCGCTCGCTTGAAGGAGTTTTCCGGGATAAAAGTCCCGCTAAAAAAAGTATCCGAATCCTAATTTCAATAAGGAAGATGGTTGGAAGCTTGCACAAGCCTGGGATCCAGTTCTACATTTAATTAAATCAGAACCCAAAAGACCGGCTGCCAGACTTCAAGACACGGTGAGCTCATTCTGCGTAGATCGGACCACCAACAGCTAAAATTTTAAAAGTTGTATAATTGTAAAATGTACATAAATATTGTAACTTTGACTTTACGGATGACCAACACCTCAGTCCTCCCCGTGACCATGAAGGCTGCAAAGTCTTCGAAACGTCGGAAGAAAAGTAAAATATTGAAACCGCAATAAAATCCTTAAAATAGTTTAATTTAAACATTTTTGCAATTTAAAATTTAAATAAAAACTTTTTAACAAAAAATTATAACGCCTTCAAAAACCACTAAAAAATAATTTAAAATTACCTTATAATTTTGGAGTCGATAGTTAAAATCAAACATTTTTTTTTTTGTACATTTATTCATGTAATTATGTAGCTTAACTAGCAATTTTAATGACTAATATTTCATTTTAAGAGTTCTGAGGTAACAAACATAAAAAATACAGTCGAACTGAGAACATCCTCCTTCTTTTTAAGTCGGTTAAACAGACTTAAAATTGTTTTTTAAAGAAATCATTTGTAAATCTGCATTAACCCAGCCTTAAATGTATACAAATATTTCTCAAGGCCATTTGGTCACGGTAGCGCCTTAATTAAAGTATTTAGTCCCTTCACCTATTTACGAAAGAGGCCGCGCGGTCAATTTCCAAATGTATTAAATTCACTCTCATTTTCCTTGGCTCTTGTTTCTTACTACAGTAGTGACACATTTGGCAACGACATCAATACACGTGGTCGCCTCGCCGCTTACACCATACATGTGCGTCTTATGTTTTGTATTTTATGACTAGCCCTCTACTACCGCGCAGGGGCGGCTGTGGATGTAGACTTAGACATTTCCGTCAGAGGAAACCCGCAGTCGTCCCTAATCCGAAGAGGGCCACCGCGGAGTTTTAGTTGGCATGCCGTGCGTTGTACATAGGTTAGGGACTCGGCCCGACGGTCGCCTGAAGGCGGCTCAACGCCGGGTCGTAAGGCACGGTGACCCAAACATAACCGCTCAGTCACCCCCAACGAAGGCTGGGCGGTAGTCATAAGACACTTTCTCCGCGAAAACAAAAAAAAAAGCCCTTTACTGCTCACTTATTTTTTTTTGTGCCTTATTAGTTATTATTACCGATCAGCCTTTTTGGAGGCGAATCTATGCATGTAGTTTCTAAAATTCCCCGTCTTCTAATTATCTCAATATATCCTTGTCCATCATTAGCAGAAGACGTCCAGAGGTGACCTGAAAGTGTTTTCAATGCCGTCCTTTTAATATCAGTGTAACGACCTGCTTTCGACCCTCGGGCGTCTTCTTCCCGTCCTCGTATTTTTTCGTGACGTCATTGTTTTATTTTTAAGGAAATCCGGTGAAAATTTCGTTCGATGATCCACTTTTAACCGATTTCAAAAAAGATTCTCAATTCGACTGTATTTTTTTATGTTTGTTACCTCCGAACTCTTGATTGAGTGAACTGATTTTGATGATTATTTTTTTATTTGAAAGTTGGTGCTTCCCGTGTGGTCCCATATAAATTACATTGTTGTTGGACCCTAGACTTCGGAGATACATCAGAAAACTCTTAAAATTATGTCAACGTATACTGATTTTTACTAACATAAAAAAGCAAAAAAAAACTTTTTTACATAAAATTATGCTGTCTTCAAAAACCACTAAAAAAAAATAAAAAAAATACATTGCTTTCGTATATCTGTACATGTATTTATCTACCTCAACTAGCGATTTTAATGACTAATGTTTAATTCTTATGAGGCACTGACTCTATAATTGGTAATCAGTATATAAGTAATGTTCAATTATTTTTTTTTTATGGTTTTTGAAGACGGCATAATTTTTTGTTAAAAACTTAATATCACGGTAATATGACTCTTCTTCACCTGATGGTAAGTGGAATAGTGCCGATAGCGTGTAGATGCGCGAGCCTCTCGCCAGTTGACACAATTATGCCGGCTTTCTGATTATTTAGTATCATTAAATCGTTATTTTATTGCAATTGAATGACGAGACCAGCATGTCGCTCGCCAAAACGACCACCCATAAATATCAACATACAGAACTTTGTGTTACAAACGCAGTGGAATACCAAACACTTTGTAATTGAAGGTGTTGGTGTTTCTACTGTTTATCGTATCGCTTACCATCAGAACGGCAAGCTTTTCTTGTCATTCAAAGCAATAATAAAAATCAGGCAAAGTCTTCGAAACGTGGGAAGAAAATTATAATATAAAAAACCGTAATAAAATTTGAAAAAATAGTCTTATTTTCACGATACTCCACTAAGAGTTTATAGTGTAAGAATTAACCAAGTTTCTGTTTTAAATTTTGTTCACCATCGTTAATGAAAAAATCCCATAGAGAAATACAGAGAAAAAAAACTGCTGATCCTACGTTAAAGTGAAATAATTGATCATGAATGATGCTGATTAATAATATTTATAATTTTATCATTTCGTCGTAATTTTCAAAGTTATCAAGACAGTTTTTGTCAAACTGAAATTGAGATTAGATTAGGCTGTCTACATGCTGTCAGTGTTGAATGTTTTTAATGCCAGCAGGGTATTAGTATGATGCTGGGCGGTAACATAATAATAATAATATCAGCCCTGTATTATATACTTGCCCACTGCTGAGCACGGGCCTCCTCTACTACTGAGGGGGATTAGGCCTTAGTCCACCACGCTGGCCTAGTGCGGATTGGTAGACTTCACACACCCTCGAAAATTGCTAAAAAAAAATTCACTAAAGTCAATTAGCCTTTCAACGATATAAAATGCATTAAAACACCTCTTAATGATATAATTCGCTCGAATGAATAAGTAATTGGCGGCCATTGTTTACAAATTCTGAATCGTTTGTGTTCAAGGGCATTTTTATTTTAATCGGTTTAAAAGTATTGTAATTACTAGCGACTGCGACTTTGCATGGGTAGCACTTATTTAATAATATTAGTCTTGTATTATATACTGTCCCGCTGCACGGGCCTCCTCTACTGAGAGGGATTAGGCCTTAGTCGCTGTAGTGCGGGTTGGTAGACTTCATACACCTATCTACATCTATATCATCTCCCTGATCACTTAATCTATACATATTATAAAACAAAGCCCCCTTTTCTGTGTCTGTATGTTATCGATTTTCTCAATATCTTCTGAACGGATTTTTATGAAATTTGGTATGGAGATAGTTTAAGACCCTGGGAAGGTTATAGGCTACTTTTTATCTCCACAAATTTCTTCACGCGGACGAAATCGCGAGCAAAAGCTAGTATTTAAAACCGGATGACTTCTGGTAGTTCAACCGCTACCAAACTTTACAGAATGTAGGATTTGCTGCTGATAGGATATATTTTATATCCGCCAGGATAGCGACCGTACACAAGATGTTAAAACCCGCCATAGTGGCCCACGTGTGTCGCATTCTTTATTAATTACCTTATCTTACATATAAATGCCAAGGTTTGTGATAATGTTTGCAAGTTTGTTAAAAAAAAGCGTTAAGACCACAAGGATTTGGATGTTATTTGGCACATACTCAGACCATGTCCCAGATCAACTAAGTTAATTAAATAAGTAACATATAAAAATATACTACATTCCATTCGACTGTATATTTCGCACCAAACTAGAAAATCAACTATCCAACAATTTTGTAGATCTTGATACAAATTACTTAAAAAAAAATCCATCCGTGTGAACGCGTCTCCACACACGTCGACGCAGCGTAAACATGCTCCTGCGCATCGAATCACGCCACGCATTGTTTACAGCGCGTCTATTTTGGCCTAGTACGTCGTCGACCGTCGACGCGTGTAGACGTGCGCGACGTTCGATCAATACAGTGTTTGTGCGCAATATTTTAAGTTAAAGTTGGAACGGGTGTTTATTTAGTGAATTCTCTGGAAGATATTTATTTTTATTTGTTTTATTTTTTTGTGTTTAAAACTCTATAGTGCTATGATGGAATCAAAGAGTCTTCTGCCGGAAGAGATGGGTAAGGTTCTTTGTTTGATGACAAAGAAAGTCCTCATGACCTTGACTTTGAAATGAATAATAGGTTTTGGTGTTAAATGTATAGTTTTAAAAGTCTGATGGTATTTAAATTCGTTGAAATATTTATCGGAATTTGTGGTTAGTATTTTTATTATAAATTAAATGCAAATATACAATTAGCTTTAATCAAAACTATTGGAGTTTTAGAGCAATATTTTATTGATGTGTAAAGTTTATTATAGAGTTGTATTTTTACATTTTTTGTAGAGATCTTTTTTAGACGGGAAAGGTCCAAGATTCCACCGGCTTACTTGTATTAACTAGGCAAATAGGTAGACACTATTAAAGTTAATGAGTAAAACTATCAGCCACCTATTGAAAGTTGATTTTTAAATCAACCATCAGGGTAGATTACATGCATTGAAATTTATTCTAAAGTATTTATTTGTTTTTAAAATAATTCTAATAGGTAAAACTAAAATGCGTCCCCTTTTCATGTACTAGGGCATCATACGTAATAAAGATGTATACTAAACGTTCCAACGCCGCAGAAATTGCCCATTTGTATAAAATAAAACTGTAAAATTCTGAACAGTGCAGCCCCTTTTTATCACCAGGGTAGCATAACGAATGAACACACTAATTCAAACTTGTTGAATCCCTCTTTATACATTCATAAAGTTGAAAATAAATCTTTATTTTGACTAATATTTCAGAGATACTTTTCTGCAAGTGATATTACTATAATTAATTAGAGACATAAATGTACAAAAACAAAAATTTTGAACTTCCCACGGTCACGGACAACAATTTTATTAAAACAACGCCTTCAAACTACCAGGAGTTCATAAACACAATAGAGATATAAATAAGTACGATATAACGAAATATACCTAGTCTTGCCATAAATATTGTAATAAAGAAAAAAGAAAATTGTTAACTGCAAATAACATTTATTACTTTTACAGTGTGTCAGTTTAATACATAAATATAAAACAATTAAAAATATAAAAAGCTTATTCGAAGTGGTCTCCATTGGCTGCAATACAGTCCTTTAAACGATGAGGCCAGTTATCAATAGAAGCACGCACTCTTTCCATGGGAAAATTCTTCACTGCCAATCGTATAGATTGTTTTAGGGACTCAAATTATCATGGCGTTTAGAGCAAGCTGTACTCTCTAAAACTGACCACAAATCATAATCCAGCGGATTAAGATCGGGACTAGACGACGGCCAGTCTTCAGCTCTGATGAAGTCCGAAACGTTCGATTCCAACCAAGACTGCGTGGACCGAGCTTTATGACCCGGCGCCGAGTCTTGCTGGAAGGACCATACTTGGTTATTGAACATGGTGATGTTAAGGGGCTTAACTACCTTCTCAAGAATGGTATCTTGATACACTTGTGCCGATGTTTTGATACCTTTTTCACAAAAATATGGCTCAGTCACTCCTTCATAGCTAACACCCCACCAAACCATCACTGAAGTCGGATAATGTCCACGTTGCACTCTGTCGACTAATTGGGAAGCTTCCTTAGAGCTTTGAGCATAAATACGGTCATTTTGTTTGTTAAAATGTTGCTCAATTGTAAAAATTTTCTCATCCGTAAACAAAATTTTTCTGTGACCTCCCTTTGCGTACCGCTTCAGTAGTTGTTTCGATTTTACCACCCTATTCTTCTTTAAATTATCAGTTAAGAAATGGCCAGTGCGTCTCTTATAGGCTGCAAGTCCTAAGTCATCTTTTAAAATACGCGACATGGTTCTAGGTGCTATCTTCATTTCCCGAGATAAAATCTTTTGCTTTCGGACAGGATTTCTTCGAATTCTTTCCCTTACTGCTTTGACCACCTTTTTCGTACGAACACTACGTGGACGGCCAGATCTTTTCTGTCACAAACAGAGGAGGTCTCATTGTACCTATTAATAGCCCGGTACACAAACATTTTACTAATACCAAGTGTATGGAGAGTTTTAAAAATTGCATTTGGCTCCATACCTACTTTGTGTAATGCTATCACAGCGATTCGGTTCTCTTTATCACCCCACACCATTTTAATATCGCAAAATATTTTACAATGTATTGGCGCCAAAATGAGAAAACACAATGAACAATCGTATAAAAATGACAGATTCGAAATTCAAATGTAATATTTTTTTATAATTAAGTGTAACAGTATTTATGGCCAGACTAAGTACATACATCGCACTTACCATACACACGATAATGAACAAGATCGTTAACCTAACACAAAGGAGTAAATTGCGAGATTTGTTTACACTCGTATACATGGTGTTTCGAAATTATTTTTTTTCTTTTTTTATTGCGTTGAATGATGAGACGAGCTAGCGTTCGCCTGATGGTAAGCCATACGACCGCCCATAAACAGTTGTTCAACACCTTGAATTCCAATTTGTGTGGTATTCCACTGCGCTCGTCATCCTGAGACATGAGATGTTAATTATTATGTCCAGTAGTTACACTGGCTACAATGTTCAAACCGGAACACAACAGTGACTACACACTGCTTGATAGAAATAGACGTTGCGGTGGTACCTACCCAGGCGGACTCTCACATATGAGAGACCTACCACCAGTTAATAGGTGATGCAGGTTGTCTGAACAATATACTTTTAATTATAAATCGTTTTCTTATCGCTATAGGTCAAAAACACTTTAATGGTTTATGGTTAATTGAATTTCTAATTTGTAAACAATTTTTTTTCCTTATAAATTGAAATAATTATATGAAACCTAGCTGGATGTCGGCCGTGGCGGCTAATCTCAACGGAGATAAGCAGGAGATATTATAGTGCACGAGTGTTCAATACACAAGCACTCTGTTCCTTCTCATAGTCCGGTGAGACGACATGACCGGAGAGAGATCAGCAGGAGATATTATAGTCCACGAGTGTGTGCAATACACAAGCACTCTCTGTTCCTTCTCATAGTCCGGTGAGACGACATGACCGGAGAGAGATCAGCAGGAGATATTATAGTCCACGAGTGTGTGCAATACACAAGCACTCTCTGTTCCTTCTCATAGTCCGGTGAGACGACATGACCGGAGAGAGATCAGGACCAACGGGTTTACGTGCGCGAGGCACAGGTTATCACAGCGACAATTTCTTAACTTCAAGCTGTGACTGAGTAATTTTTAAGATGGAAAAATCCAGTTACAATTATTTTGACCCGACCCATGATTCGAACTTAGAACCTTAACGCAGAAGTCGTAATCGTGGCCTAAATTCGGCTAGGAGGGATTGATTTATGCATCATTCTTTGGACTTCACTTAGTTTGACATCAGGTGTAGTGACGCCATTTTGCTCAGCTCCGAAAAAAAAACCTTAGTCTATCGTATCCCCACTCCACGCCCACTCCTGCACATAGCAATATTTGAACTATGAATTATTGCCTCATTTCTTATCGAACTTTAATGCTGTTTCCACAGGACTTCTTTTTTTTACTAATTGCTGTTACATATTTAAAAATTAATGAAGCGGCGAGACGAATGTCCGCAGGTTCAAATACCAAAGGCACACTCCTCAGACTTTTTTAAAAAAATATGTGTGTATTCTTTGTGAATTATCGCTTGCTTTAACGGTGAAGGAAAACATTGTGAGGAAACCTGCACATCTGAGAAGTTCTCTATAGGAATTTCGAGGGTGTGTGAAGTCTACCAACCCGCACTAGGCCAGCGTGGTGGACTAAGGCCATTCCCTCTCAGCTCTAGAGGAGGCCCGTGCCCAACAGTGGGACAGTAAATACAGGGCTGATATTATTATTTTATTTAAAAATGCTCAAAATCAAACATAGTCAAATACGCTATTTCACTAAGATAACATGAATAAGTGGTGGTTTGTTCCATTTTACATTTGAATGACAAGGCCACTCTTAGTAAACGGCACGACTGTAAACAATATCAATTGAATCAAAACACTGTAGCATCACTCTTAGATGTTGGATACTTGATTTTACTCGGGTATTATTTTGCAACATATTTTAGTTCATACGTCCACGGAATAATGACCCCCCTACGCCTGATGGTAAATGGAGGAGTCCAATAGAATGTCGACTGACGAGAGATGATTACCCCTCAGTCGACACAATTATGTTGGCACCGGATATACACAGATCCCGGAACTACACGTGTGCCACTATAACGGGTTTTAACTCCTCGTACGGTCGCATATAATATATATACAGCAAATCTAAGTATAGTATATCATTCCCTATTTCCTTTGGTCATGGCATAACTGGAGAACGAGAAAAATATCTTACATCCTTTCCTTCAGTACACGCTCTCTGCGTACGGTATCAATATTGCTTTAGTAATTTCGCGAAATAATCTATATACATATAAAAATGAATCCCTATTTCCCTTGGTCACGCCATCACGCGTGAACGGCTGGACCGAATTCACTATTTTTTTTTTGTTGCGTTTGTTATTGTCAGGAGAAGGTTCTTATGAATGAAAAATTCAAAAAATTGCGCGGAAAATTAGAAAATTAAAGAAAACTTAACGAAAATATTAATTTTATGTAACTGTCAATTGTTTGAAATAACTGTCAGCGATTGACAGAATGCGCGCTGCAAATTCATAGTTAAGACGGGACAACGTCTGTCGGGTCAGCTAGTGATAAATATATTTACTTTGTATGCATTTGCTTATAAATCATAATGTCTGATAATGTAGGGCAAATCATTTTACGTTCACCAGATGTCGCATGCGTTTGAGTGGGTAGGCCTGCTGATGCAAACTGTGATTTCATTCGTGTCATTGTCATTTCCAAACACACACGCACACACACAGGAAAGGTAAAGGCGTAACCAGTGCACCCACTTTGAAGTGAGTATTTGCACAAATGTAATGTACTTGTCCAAAATTCCGATCTATCAATCAAGATGTATAAAGTACAAGTCAACTCCCTAAGTATATCAATGATAAAAGAAGTATAGAGGATGGGTAATATGGTCACGTGACATGCGGCACATTTCATGAACAAAATGGTGCCGACTCCGCCCCTTACAATAGTGATATGCTAGTACCGAAAATTTTGTATCGACATCGAAGAATTAAGAGAGACAAACAAGCCCCAAAAGATCAAATACGAAAGGGGTTAGGAACTACCATAATATAAATATAACAAACCATAATGTAAACAAACACACTGAAACTGATTTATAAGTAACAATTGTTAAACAAAGCAGTACCTGTTGTGACAAACATCCAGTTGTGTTTGATATATATTTGTATGTTGCACTATTCCTTGCTAAAAATTTAAGTTACAGATTAAGATATTTATTTAATACATGATAAATGGAATAAGATAGCGTAGCCAGCAATTATTTGGTTGGTTTTATTTTATTTTATTATTATGCTCTTTGATCGAGAAACATAACTATGGTTCAGCAAACTAAAATCAATGACCGTAAAAATGGTGGTTAAGATAATCAATTATAATAATTATTTGCAATAACAACAATATGATTATGTATCTATTTCCGTGCATGCAAAGGTTGCTCGAAACATAAGACCGCCAATTGTAAAAATATATCTTACATTTCATCTTTATGTTGTTTCTTTTATGTTTATCTATTCTTTTATGTAACAATTCTAATTTTATTCATAGCAATATATTAAAGTAATATTACTATTAGGTGAAGTATAATAATCATTACTATTTTACTTATCGGGAATATTGTTGGAAAACAGTTATCTTTACTCGCGTTAATTAAACGTGTGGTTTATGCATATCTTCTCAAAATGTAAAGAAATATGTATTTGGTGTAGGATTCCAATCACGTCGCTCAATATTCTCAATTCATTTTGCCTTGGTTTTAAAATTTTTGGTTATCTTAAAAAATATTCTAATTTCACTTAGTTTGTCGTTCTGAATAATACAATATTGATGTGTGCTCTAACATTCTTTCAAAGACAAAAACCGTAACTGATAAACGGGCGTCTGTTAAAATATCGATATCAATAATTTCTAAACAAATCCACCCACCCATCCCTAAGCTCGTGTGTAAACAAACATAATGATTTTAATGTGTATAAATCACGCCTAAAAGGGTCCAAAGCTTAACAAACCAGATCCACATATCATTTTAATTGATAAAAACACATCCAAAAAGTAATTATACAAAGATATTTGCTAATTTTCGGTAAAAACAGTTACTAACCTATGAAAATATATTTCGGGGTCTTTCTTGCGTGAATTCGATTTGCATCCTTTCACACAACACTGAGTCATTTTCGAAACTTAACAAATACACTAATAAACACACTGAACAATTGAGAATATGATTATATTACTTTAAATTCAATATTTATGAAGATTTGTTTACATCGTCTGACACTACATGTACTTGCCGACTGGCCCGCATAAAATGGCGTTTCTGTCGCAAGGCGGTCCCAGTGTGTTGAAGTAAACGAAATAGTGCCATATGCGAAGAAAGCAATTATTTTTGTCTTTTTTTGTTGCGTTCCAAATAAGCTTTGAGTAAAAGAGATAGACATATATATTGACAATTCTGCGTCGATTTCCCTAACATAAATATAACTTATTCATATAGCTAACTTTTGAGGCCTGTCCTCTTTATATTTAGTCATTGAAGTATATGAGGACAAATATTTTAAAGAGTGGTCAGGAAATTGAAAATGAAACTTTGTGGGCGCCATATTTAATTTTTCGGTTCAAAGTAACATTTACAAGAAATTATTTCCATTTTTTACCACATGGCGTGTTTTTTTTTTTATTTTCCACCGTCATAAAGAGTCTTATAATATATAAATCCTAAATTTAACTTATATTCATTCGTTGTTAGTTGTATTTGGTTTATACGGCACCCGATTACGTATTATGTTAATTTTACAACATTATCGACATATTGTATGTTGGTAAATGATAACTCAAGCTTGGCTTATCAGTAACTATCAATTGACCCACTTTATTATTTACCAACACCATAAATACAAAAATATTCCAATACATATCGTCATGCGGAGTACCAGGATATCATAAGCGCGCGGGACCGTCGCGCATACGCGAAGGACGTGATGATACCGGTTGTGTAATATTAATATTATATAATGGCTTTTTGTAACCGGTTGGTCGAAGGCGAAGCGATGGACACACCGTACTTGAGGCGATAGTGATACTATTGTGTTTTATGCGCTCCTAGTACATCGTTTCATTGTTTGACAATGTAGAGGGAACATTTTGAGTGTTTTGGGGAGTGTTGTGAGAGAGGACGAGAGCTTTGGGGACCCCACCTTCAACCAATTTGAAATCTTCTACACACCCACCGATGTGGGGTTGACAAAACATACTTTTTTAAAAACGAGACCTCTTCCTTACCTTATCCATTTGGGGCCAAACCTATTAAAACGAAAAATACACGAAGTTTTGTCCTCCCTGAGAATCGACATTATACACATTATAATATAGATATAGTACATAAGTTAATAGTGATAAGATTAGAGGATTTGTGGTTTTGTGGTCCTTCAGTAGCTCCATGCTATGTTTACCATGCAAAATTTTTATAAGTTCAAATAAATCTTCAGCATTTTCTTGAAGGCTAAACCGAAAAAATACAAAATGCTTAACAGCTGACGATTCCTTTGGCAAAAAGTGAATGATTGACAAGGTAGTTTAAAATGTACATTAAAGAAAACAATGTTGCATGTTTGAATAATTTAAGTTTACTGACGTATTTTCGAAGTCAAGCAACAATTAAATTTATATGGGCCACATGGGAATTAAACTTAAATAATAAGTTTGTAGATTTGTAAAGATAGCTCAGTTGGGAATGGAAAGTTCCGCGGAAACGGAAATCTGGAGCTTCAAAATCTAACACACCTCTGACTACGAAGTTATAATTTATTAATTATCACGTACTTTAATGGTGAAGGAAAACATCGTAAGGAAAACTGCATCAGAATTCTCCATAAGACATTTGAAGGTATGAGAAGTCTGCCCGGACAATGTGGTGGACTAATTAAATCCTTAGTAGAGAAGGCCCAACAGTGGGACAGAAGCTGGTGTTATTATTATTTAATACCAATTTGTAATGTATATTTCTTTATGATGTACCAGGGTAGCAGAACGTGGCTGGTGTTATTAATTAATACGAATATGTTTGTAGATGATGTACCAGGATAGCAGAATAATCAAACGAGATACGTTTATTTTGCACGCATTTGCATACAAACACGAAACTTCCACGCGGGTCCAAGGTTCATTCCACGAATAAGACATTACAAATAAAGGCCGTAAGGTTATCGATACGTGGACATTTCTCGTAAGTTAATTATAAGTTGTAATTGATTATTACTTTCCAATATGCGTATGCACATGTTTTAAATTTTACTTACGACTTCCTCCGCGTGAAATTTATGACAAACTAGTTATTGCCTGCGGTTCCTCCCTCGTGGAAATATTTACCGAATTAAAAGGAGGCTATAGTACTAAGAAGTAATGTAGGTGCCTATAAGTGGAAAAAAATCCAATTCGGATGAGTAGTTCCTGAAATTAGCGCGTTAAAACTAACCCTTTCAGCTTTATATATTAGTTTTATATGAAAAGTAGCCTACATCCTTTTAAAGGTCATCAAAATCGGTTCAGTGGCTCACACCGTCGTTCACAAACAATACTATATACAGAATTTAATGGAGTTTTCATCATATTGCTAGAGATCTGACTTAAAATATAGGCTCTATTTTATCCAAGGAAAATATAGAGCAGGATTTTTATCCCGGAAAAATCTATTTACGAACAAAAACTAGTATTAAATAGGGATATGTCAAAAAGTAGGCCAAGCTAACCCCCCCCTCCCCAAGGCAGTTCTTGTGGCCCTAGCACATATTGTGTATACCTCGTGATAGTAAGTTTTTACTGAGGCCTATAAAAGCCCCGTGCACATTTCCCTTATTTCTCCCCTCCGCTTATCCAGAAAGGTCCCTATCCTTCCCGACACTTCCCTCCCAACTTTCCACCGGGCCACTGACGTCCTTAAGTCGGGAGATTCCAGCATCCCGTTCTCAGGTTCTCTCGGAGTAGATTTCAGGATGCCTATTAAAAAAAATAGACCAAGCTACCGGCAAAAGTTAATTTATTTAAATAAAGCTACTGCATCGCTTTAATTCTGGAGTGGCGACCGCTAACCGGGAGACGCAGCGTAGGCAGGCCTCCCACGAGATGGACCGACGATCTGGTGAGGGTCGCCGGAGTCCTATGAGGGCGGCCCAGAACCGGTCCCTGTGGCGCTCAATGGGGGAGGCCTATGTCCAGCAGTGGACGATTCCCGGCTGAAATGATGGTGATGATGACGATCGCTTTAATTACTTTCAAAACATTGTTAGGTTGACAATAAAACATTGTTAGGTCGGCAATAAACGGTCTCTCGTCACGCGACGACATATCTCGTCTAGACGTTACTACGTCGCATGCATTACGAGTTACAACAAAATGTATGCAACTTATTGTTTACAGTAGATAAGAAACATGAGTCATTGTAAATTGTTATCAATAGCATCAGATTGCATATTTGCACTCTTTGTTTTTGTTGAAAATGTTCTGGCTATGTAAACAACGACTTTCATTTACAACGAAAAAGCGAAGCCGCTACCAATGTAGGTGTTTTGTTTTATTGATCACTGCAGAATTTGTTACTGATGCTTGATGGTAAGTGACCTCAACTGCAGCATTTGCTACTACCTGATATTTGATACGACCGCACATAAACAGTAGAAACATCAACACCTTGAATTACAAGTATTGTTTGGTATTTCACTGCGCTCGCCATCCTGAGACATGAGATGTTAATTATTATGCCCAGTAGTTACACTGCCAAATGTCCTTCAAACCGAAATACAACAGTGGCTACACACTGCAGCTTGGCGGCAGAAATAGTCTTTGCGGTGGTACCTACCACCTACCACCAGTAAATTTATAGATATTAGGGAGCTTTCTTTTTTTAAATTTAATTCCCAAAGACTTTACCGATATGCTTTGTCAGCAGAGTCATGGGTGGAGCTGAACTCTGGCGGCGGTCTCGCTGCCGTCGAGAACGAGTATATTCGTCTGCTGCGAGAGGCGCAGCGGGAGAGTCGTGACTCGTCCGTGCGACACTCGCGGGCGTCCAGTGTTAAGGGCAGGTAAGGGATCTCGACCACATAACAATATATAATACAAAAAGAAACAGTGAAAACACATCTTAAATTGATTAAAGAATAAGGTAGAAATTCATATATCAAATACTAAGTGTTGCTAGCGGCTTCACCTTGTTTGTAGTAATGTTTGTTAGAAGTAAACGCAGGAACTGCTGTACGTATTTGGTTGAAATTTGGCATACGGATAGACCATATTGTGTATTAATTTATAGGCTACTTTATCTCGGTGATTTGCTATTTGCTACCGTGGAAAATAATTGAAGTATAATCTGATTTTTAAGTTAGTGGCGCTGACCTCTTAATGACGGTGTTATACATTGCTACAGTGGTGAAGGGCTTCTTGTAACGCAAAAGGATTTTCATTCGAGTGAAGCTCTTTGTGCCCTAATTTATTTTGACTACGTTACTCTCCGCGATGCGTTTTAGAATAGAAATTGGCATACAGAATACCTTTCCACGTTAATTTTACAAAGATAACAGGAACGTGTTAAGAGATTACATAGTCAGAGAATATGGCGTCTAGTTGGTTAATAAACGGTCAATCATGTTGTGGGGCATAATAGCATGCGAACAATGCAACGTGTGTACGATGAACGCGCACCAGTACGGCTTCCTGCCTGCTATCTAATTACTTCATAGCGTACGTAATTAGCTCTACAGCGTACGTGCGTATAGCCAACCGTCGACGCGAGTAGCTGATCGAATTCGAAATTTGAAATCGGCTTTGCAATTTTGTGTTTATAGCGACTTCTTTTTTAATAAAAGGGATCTATTTTATTTCACATTCTGATATTATGAAATAAAGTCCCTGCCGAGTCTGTCTGAACGCGATAAACTAATAAACTACCGAACGGATTTCAATGAAATTTTGCATGGAGTTTGAGAAGAGGCTACTTTTATCATCCCGGGACATTATATACCTGTACTTTTATCCGGGAAAAACTGGTTCACACTGGTGAAGCTGTTAACAAAAGCTAGTAAAGAAATAATGTTTCAATTAAACAACGCGAATCAGACATTTCGACGGTCTTCATGTATCGAGTCTGCAAAATCGAATTTTACAGACTCAATACTTTGCGTAGGGACTGTCGATATTTAAATGGTCCTTATTTAAGATACTAAGGATCGAAGTGCTTATCGCCATGGTAATTAACACTAAACAAGCAATGTTTATTCCACGGTCAATTCAAAATGCAATTTTGCAGATTCGATACTTTACGTAGGGACCGTCGATTTGAAGTTATGAATTGGTTCAGCTGCTTTTGTGACTGACCGTATAATACAAACGCATCAAACTTCAAATTACTTAACTGGATGATTTCTTACGCTGCCACTGCAAAATGATCCCAATGCACCTGATTGTAAGATTGGACTCCAGATAGAGTCGACTGACGAAAGATTACTCCAGTTGATTCAAGATCTGAGTATAAACTCATAAGGCACTTTCTCCACGAAAAAACAAAAGAAAAAACAGAGATCTGGTTATACACTGGCTGATCCCGGCACGCTTACGTGGGTCACTATGGCGGGTTTTAAATCTTGTACGGTCACTGAAATTAAACTACTTTTCGGATTCTATCGCGGTTTTTTATATTTTAGTTTACTCCCGACGTTTCGAAGACTTTGCAGCCTTCATGGTCACGGAGGGGACTGAGGTGTTGTTCATCCGTAAAGTCAAAGTTACAATATCAACCTACATTTTACAATTATACAACTTTTTAAAATTTTAGCTGTTGGTGGTCCGATCTACGCAGAATGAGCTCACAGCGTCTTGAATCCGAAAAGTAGTTTAATTTTAATGTCTAACATTCGCATTGTACGGTCGCTATTCGGGCGGATGCAAACATCTTACCAGCATGATGCAATAAATCAGAGGTTGATCATATAAACTTCACACTTTTGTATAGTCGTGGAGGTTTAATACAGACGTATTAATTACAATAACAACAGAGCTATCATGCACGTATAGGGTTACTTGCGGTCTAGTGGCGCCAGCCGGCCTGCGCGCTCGACGATATGTCGTACGACATTGTCGTGTCGGATGCGTGTCGTACGACGTAATCGTGTCGGATAGTGTGAGATATTTTGGAAACGTATTTTAGTTTCGCATACTACCTAGTTTTGTTTCCTTTACCGGGATAAAAAAAATATCCATTGCCTTTTAGTTCAAGTATTTCTCCGTATTCATCAAAATCGGTTCAGTGGTAACGTGAAAGCGTGAAGTACAAAATTACATTCGTATTATTAGTTACAAAATGTGACCTCCATATCGAACAGGTATTGCAAAGGGCCTCACAAGCCACCAGTCCGACTGGTTCGAGTCTAACAAGTGTGGAATCTAGATACAACTCGAATCGTGCGTGTGAAAGTGTGGTATAAAAATGTCTGTATATGTTATGGAAAAAATTGCCTATAGGGCAGTCGTGAAGGGTCCACATAATCAGATTAATACCGGCTTCGCTTTATGTAGAATTTCTGTAGTCTGATTGTCATCAGAATGATTTGCAGATTGCATTCATGCATACTAATACCTACATGTTTCGGAGCGGCGAGAGCCTCGTTGGTTGTGGAACGGACTGCCGAGACGAATGTCCGCAGGTTCAAATCCCAAGGGCACACACCTCTGACTTTTCTAAAATAACGTGTGTTTTCTTTCTGAATTATCGCTTGCTTACACAGCGAAGGAAAACTTCGTGAGGAAACCTGCATGCCTGAGGAGTTCTCTATAAGAATTTCGAGGGTATGTGAAGTCTACCAATCCGCACTAGGCCAGCGTGGTGGACTAAGGCTTAATCCCTCTCCGTAGTAGAGGAGGCCCGTGCCCAATAGTGGGACAGCATTATAATACAGGGCTGATATTATTATTATGTGTCGGATTCGCTTTCGGAAAATATAACCTTTTGCCACTGCTGTAGGGCCGTAAAGGTAGACGCCACTGTTGGGGAAACAGATGGTTGCGTTCCTCTATGGAAGGCGTCTAGGCGAAGATTTCCCATCAGGTCAAAAAATGACGATTTAGTCAATTAGCCCCTTAACCGTCGATATGTATTGCATTTTTTAATTTAATTTATATGTATTTTTTTTTAATTTCCAGTCCAAAATCTCCACCAAACAGTCCGAACTTGGAACCTTCTACTGAAGACGAGCTGAAAGGTGTCTACATCAACTGCTGGCGGGTGAGACTTTAATTTACTCTATAAAAATAAAGGCAAAGGAATCGTGGATACTGCCAAGAGTCCAGTGAGGTTGTATGCCTATGTTTTATTCAGGTATTTTGAATTTACTCGTTAAAAATAAAGGCAAAGCAATCGTAGATACTGCCAAGAGTCCAGCGAAGTTGTATGCTTATGTTTCATTCAGGATTTATATATTGAAGAGCATACAGCCACGCGGTTTGTCTTTTTTTATTTTTATTATGGATGTTAATGACCTGGGTGGAATACAAACTAGTCATACTCACTCAATGTTATAAAAATGTCTCAATTGATCAGTGGTTTTTTCGTCTATTCAGACATTTTTTTTTACAAAATGCAGGCGTTTTACGTTTTTTTTATACAAGCTATCAAAAAGGCATTAAAACAAAAACGCCTAATTTTTTACAATAAAAATTAAATACCTATATGGGTTTTCGTATAGGACGTACAAGGACGTTTCTTTCCAGTAGAATCAAAATAATATTTTTACGTTTCTTTTTTCAGGATGACTCCAACGACTGGGTGTGGGAGTGGAGCAGTAGACCCGACCAAGTGCCGCCAAAGTGAGTACAATCATTATCATATTAAAAAAACAGAAACTGCAACAAAGTAGATCCATTCGTTTGAGACCTAGATTGACATTGATAATAACAAATATATAGATATTATTTTGTTATATTTGGGTGGCTCACAGCTATCAAAAACAAACAAATATAGGACAAATTGAATACAATATATAAGCCAACTACGATCCACCGCATATAGTTTTTAAAATTACTTTATCTTACATAGCTTTTGCCCGCGGCTCCGCCCGCATTATAAAGTTTTTCAGGCTAAAGTTTTCCGTTATAAAAGTAGTAGTTTCCCGGGAGCCTATGTTCTTCCCAGGGTCTCAAACTGTCTCCATACCAAATTTCATCTTAATACGTTGGGTAGTTTTTGAGTTTAACACGTTCAGGCAGACAAATGCAGTGGAGGACTTTGTTTTATAATATATTTTTTAGAACTTTTTAAGAGGAACAATCCCGTCATACATCATTGTTGCATAACTTTAACTGTTTACGCAGCGCACGCAACGGAAGCTCTCAAAACTAATAAATTGTCCCCGTTTTTGCAACATGTTTCATTACTGCTCCGCTCCTATTGGTCATAGCGTGATGATATACAGCCTATAGCACTCCACAAATAAAGGGCTATCCACCACAAAACGAATTTTTCAGTTCAAACTGGTAGTTCCTGAGTTTAGCCATTACTGCTCCGGTCCTATTGGTCATAGCGTGATGATACATAACTTAGAGCACTCAACAAACAAAGGGCTATTCAACACAAAAATAATTTTTCAGTTCGAATCGGTAGTTCCTGAGATTAGCCATTACTGCTCCGCTCCTATTAGGTATAGCGTGATGATATATAGCCTATAGCACTCCACGAACAAAGGGCTATAAAACACAAAAATAATTTTTCAGTTCGAATCGGTAGTTCCTGAGATTAGCCATTACTGCTCCGCTCCTATTAGGTATAGCGTGATGATATATAGCCTATAGCACTCCACGAACAAAGGGCTATAAAACGCAAAAAGAATTTTTCAGTTTGGACCGGTAGTTCCTGAGATTAGCCATTACTGCTCCGCTCCTATTGGGTATAGCGTGATGATATATAGCCTATAGCACTCCACGAACAAAGGACTATCCAACGCAAAAAGAATTTTTCAGTTTGGACCGGTAGTTCCTGAGATTAGCGCGTTCAAACAAACAAACAAACAAACTCTTCAGCTTTATATAATAGTATAGATACTTGCCACTCTTCTTCTCGGAGGTTAATAAAACCGATGCAACAAATATATAGATATTATCGAGTATCGGTTGAAATGCAAATTGATTTAAGCGATAATTTTTTTCGAATAAGTTTCATACATCGCACTCTTAATAAAATAATGACCTATTTCAAAATTGTTCATTTGTGGCAGTCGTCGGAAAACTAATTTTTATTTGCTACCTAAAATAAAATTGAGCTTATTAAAGATAGGTAAAAAATGAAACCTATAGCATGAAAAAAAGGGGAAAAACTAAAAGGTCGCATGCGCCGAAGGGCAGGGATTTCACCCCCGCGCCCGGGACGAGGGGGAATGAGTTCACGCAAGCGTCATTAGGAGGAATCCAAGAGAATTAATACGATTAGTATCTTATTTATTTATTTTAATAAAATTAAGACGCAAAACAGATATCAAAATTAAAGCTAATTACAAAATATACAAGCATAAAAACTAGATTGTATTCCTAAACATTGAGCCCTTATACTAGTTAATTACTTAAAGTGCGGACTGAAATAAATTAAGACTATTAAGTACTGTGTATTGTTAAAAAATTGAAACCAGAAAGTAGTATACGTGTAACTTAAAAATATATGACTAACTGTTGCGGGTAAATATTAATTGTTTTAGACATCTTGAGAATGATCCAAATCTGCCATTCATAATGTCAAGGTTTTTGTGTTTTTTTGCCAAGTCATTATACGAACGACACATACGAACCATCGGATTATGGAATGAGATGTTATTCCTTAGTTAGTATTGTGAACATTTTGTTTGATCGTTCCCTTGTGACGTGTGCAGGGACTGGCGGTTCAAGCACCCGGCGAGCGCGCGCGGGCCCCCCTCCGCCACCTCCTCCATAGAGGTGCTCGAGCAGCAACTCGCGCCGCCGCCCATGCAACAGGTGCGTATTTTAGAGTTACATAACTTTTAAATTAAACTATTTTACGAATTTTATCGCGGCACAGTCCCCCCCCCCCCGTGACCATGAAGGCTGCAAAGTCTTTGAAACGTCGGGCTAAAAGTAAAATATTAAAACCGCGATAAAATTCGTAAAATAGTTTAATTTAAATGTCTAACATTCGCGAAAACTTAAAAATCGTTACGTAACTTTTTGAGGGGGGGTGGGGGATACAGAAAAACGTTACGGCGCGTTACATGGGGGGATGGGGGGGTCAAAAATGTTGAAAAATTGCGTTACGTAATACTTGAACTGCCCCTTCAAATCGAAAATGTTTAGCGAATTTGAACTTTATCGACTCAAGTGTACCCTGTACGTCCGCAGAGCCACTGTCTGTCCGTGCGCCGCACGTGCCTGTTCAGCCGCGGCGCGATCGCGGCCGTGCTCGTCACCAACATCGTGTCGCTGCTGCTCGGAGCGGGCATCGGGTGAGTTTACAGTTTTTGGGGTATCTGACTCCGCTGGCAACACTGGCGGCGAGCGAGTTAGCGGTGATATCCTAGCAGTAGCGAAGGGTGAATATTTTCAAAAGGTAACCCGATGCAAAAAAAATGCCCTAGTTAACAAATCGCGGCAAACAAAAACTAAGACAAACGCAAATAAACCTAAAAAGGAAGCCGCTAGGAATCGGCTTGTATGGACCCGGTTGTATGGACGCTTCGCCACTGTAGCCTAGTTGGTTGTTGAACGGACTGCCGGAAATGTCTGCAGGTTCAAAACCCAAGGGCACTCACCTCTGACTTAGATGTGTGTATTCTTTGTGAATTATCGCTTGCTTTAACGGTGAAGGAAAATATCGTGAGGAAACCACACACCTTCGAAATTTGTATAGAGACTTCTCAGATGCAGGTTTCCTCACGATGTTTTCCTTCACCAAGCAAGCTATTATTCACAAAGAATACTCATAACTCGTCAGGCGACGCTATCTGGACCCCGTCCCCCTCACCATCAGGCGCAGTAAAGTCCCTTAGTCGTATAAAAGAACCTTCTACTTAGTCTTTCCAAAGCTTCCTAATGGTCTACTGTATTGTTTCGCAGAGTGTGGCTGAGTAAGAAGGGAATGCTGCCGCCCAGATTGATCATCATCAATTAGAAAACGCACAAGACTGAAGTAACGGCCGGGGCTAACGCAATCCTGGACTTATCGGTCTTTCCGTGGCCATTGTGGTCTTTGCGGCGGTTTTGTTGTTTATATTCCAAATTTAAAACTGTTTGACGTATCAGTGAGATTTTAAATTTGGAACATGGGCTCGATTTTGTGTTCTTTTTTCAAAATTGGGACGTCTGTTGACGTCTCGAGTATAATTTGATGCCAGTAGTAGAGATAATTTATTTAGAGGACGTGTATATCCGTTTCGTTTTAAAATTGAATATTTTTTATGTTAAATCTCTTTATTTAGGTTGTTGGAGATGAATGTCTAGATTTTTAGTAAATAACTGAATGTGCCGAGATATCAAAATTTTCATAATAAAAGGCATAATATATATTTTTTAATTGTCCAGGTTTGCATTAGGTCGTGCAGCAATCATTATACGTATATTTCTTTTCATACAAGAATGCTATCTTGCCTTTCAAAGTTAGCAAGAATTTTCGGCTTAGATGACCGAAATTAAATATTATTATGGATTGACAAATATTTATTCCGCTTAAAAAACGACTTCGATGCCGAAGTTGTGATTTTCGGCTTTGAATTGAATTTCAACCTTGAGTGACCAATTAGCGCGCGCTAATGGTGAAGTTAGAGTCGTTTTGTCCGAAAATTCGGCTTCGCAAGCCGAAACCGAAGCCGAATGTTGGGCCGAATTTTTTTATCTTCGTAACTGTATAGTGATTGCTGTCTCACCCGGTTTTTATATGTGGGTAGATTTAGAACTACATTAATATGGAAAATGATTAAAAAAAAACATAATATTGTATTCCTAGATATTAGGTACACGTTTTTTGTATTTCCTTCTTACACAAATCTCTTGTAACGACTCCCTTTGTGACAGTTGATGGTAAAAAAACAAAATGAAGTGGCAATAAGGGCTGTTATAAATCCATCTCATCTTTGAGTAGCATCTCAAGTAGACAAGCTTGAGCTGTTATTTAAGAGCTTGTACTCAGCTCAGTCGACAATGTTAAATGAATTAAAATTCGGTGTCAAATTCCGTCACATATAGTGACATGACTTGAGGTGATGATTTCTTATGTTTACGCGAATGTCATTGAAATAAAACTATTTACGAATTTTATTGCGGTTATTTATATTATTATTGCGATTATATAGGTATAATTGTTACAATTATATATTTTTTTAAATTGTATAATTGTAAAACGTGGGTAGATATTGTAACTTTGAGTTACAGACGCCCAATACCTAAGTCCGCGTGACCATGATGGTTGCAGTCTTCGAAACATCAGAAGAAAATAAAATATATAAATACAGGCGATAAAATTCGTAAATAGTTTTATATCAATTTTGATTTTATTTGACAGCGTCTCGGATATCGTATCAGGATGCATCCATCAATACGGCCCTAATTGTAATTACATAAAAAAATCTTAGAATAAAGTTTTCACAAGCTAAATATATATTACTGAAATCTATGAGATCGTCTTAGAAGTGTTCCTTTTTCACAAGCAGTGTCAAAAAATGCTTAAGAATTTTAAAACACGCTATATATATGTCGGTAATGAAAAAAGGAAAAAAGTCGTCAACTGTCACATCGGGAGAATAAAAAAAAACTTTTAGCAATATTTTTATAATATAATAGAGTTTAAGAGTATTTTAAACAAAAATTCGAGGCATTTTTTCGAATTGCAATAAAGTGAGGAGATATTGAGCCTTGATACATGTTTTTGTTGATTGGCTGGCATTTTTTTTACGCAAGGCGTCGGATAAGGCGAAAGACCATTCTGCCAAGTCATAAGTGAAGCTGGAATTCTTTATGCAAATTTGAGTTAAAAAAACCGCATGAAATTAGTGAATTTTTTGTTTAGCCGAATTTTCCAATAAGTATTGTAATAAAAATCTGTCGCCAATTATAAGAACGTGTATGAATGCAAATATCCCTGTGGGTTACTCATGGTAAGAAATCCGCCATATCGTCTTCTGGATTCGATAATTCGTTGGCCCACTATTACAAGGTTCTTAATAGTTAATTTTTACTCATGTTGCAAAATTGAGATCAAACATTGTCAAGTTGGTAAAAAGTTGAAAAGACAATTAATGGTTCCCATTGTATTTATCAATCGAAGTTATTGAAATATTATATTTCCATGATTTAAGAATATTCACTACTATTCAATGAATAGACATCATCATGTGATATATAATTCAATTTTCATATGAAGTATAACATATAACCTTATAATAGTGGGCCAGCGAGTAATGGCGGATAAAAAAGGATTCCCACCATTTTTGGGCTGCATACAATTAGTTTTGATAGATTTTAGTCTCGCGTAGAAACAAAAATGTAGCATTCGTATGAGCCATTTTTTTTTATTTTAAATTATTTCCATTATTGCAGTTCGAAAAGATGTACTATTGGTTGAAAATCGAACGCATAGTTTTTTTCATGGGCATAGGAATCGAAGAACGTACAGCCTTATTAAATTATTTTTATATTGATTTTCGGCAGATTTTTTTCATTTGGTATGCAAAGGAATTACGTTCTTTCTACTATCTGGAGCAGTTTTACTATGTATGAAATTTGCAAATTTATGTTTTAGTGTTCAATTAGTGTATGCGTTTGATTTTCGCCAATATTTGAATATTTCCATGCTATAGGAGCTGATATAATTATTATAAGCTGTGATTGAATGTGTTAAGATTTTGTTTCGTACATAAAATTAAACAAAATTTATCGATATTTGTGTTTTTTATTTTGTATTCCCCTTAGACCATCTAGAAAAAACGCGCAATGTGCTTATTGCCGCGAACAAGTATTTCTATCCTTTTCAATGTTACTACTAACTACCAAAGAGAACTTCGTTAGAGTTACTACTACATAGAAAGTGCAATACACATACGTGTCGTTATAAGTGCGCACATGAATAAATAAATCTTAAAACGTGTGTGTTTACGCACACTATAACAGTTTTCATAAACGTGTGCTTGAGTATTTCGTCTTATACTTTTGTAGAAAGGAAAAATGATGAAAGCCGCACCCAAGTGAGGGTACTAATGGCACCTCTGCTTACCTCTTCTGGAATAAAGATGTAAATTGTGTTAGTTTTTTCCATATATAACAAAAATACGACTAGAAAATTATATTATGTTTACAGTAAACGTAGGCTAATACTCTGGGTTCTATGAACTATCATAGGATTAAAAATCACATTTACTCATGTGTTATATTTTAAAAACTTTTACTCTAAATGCAAAACGATTATTCTTATTGTTAAAAGTAAAATAGACCAGTCTGTGAGGCTTGGCCTCATCAAGGAGTCTCGTAATTTTTATCGCCTTCCCAGTTTTTTAATAAACTCACATCATTTACGTCTGTTCAGTGTGCATTTTTTATGCATTGTTTATTGATGATAGTCATCAGTTTATTAGTTTTTCATAGAAAAAAGTTATATAAATCGACTAAATTGCCAAAATATTCGAGTCGAACATTATATTTATAAAATTATTTTTTATTTACCTAATAATTAATAACAATATAATTGATATTCCCGATCTCATAATAATTTAGAAATAATTAAAACATAAGAAAACAATTTAATCAAAACTAAAAAAGTGAAAGTAAACCCGCCGTGAAACGGAACGCGTGCTTAATCTGTGCCTGTCAAAATCCATGGCGGAGCACATCTCAACAAACACATTTCCAAACATTATATGAAATAAATAGCACAAAAACGCAAACATGTCCACCGTGGTGTCAGATTGCTTCACCATCGGCAGTATAGTGGCCACGCGCACCTGTTACAACGAGAACATTGAGGGGGAAGTGTTAGCTTTCGACCCCCAAACGAAAATGCTCATTCTTAAGTGTCCGTCTTCAAGCGGGGATCCAAAACGCCACGATGTTAATATCGTGAATCTATCGTTGGTGAGCGACGTGCAGATAAAGAAGGAAGTGACAACTGTCCCGGAGCCGCCGGCATCTTTGAACCTGCATAGACTAAACACTCGAGTTAGGAACACTATTGAATATAAACGACGAGTGGTAAGTGCTGTCCTCCTTTGAGACCTTTTCTAGTATAGTTGAATTAGTACTTTTGGTTAGCGTATGTTAGTTCTGCAGCGTAAATATCCAAGTTCAAATGTTTATTGTTGTCAGACTTTCATATTTCATTTTAAATATCAACCTGTATTATATACTGTCCCACTGCTGGGCCTCCTTTACTACTGAGAGGGATTAGGTCTTAGTCCACCACGCTGTAGTGTGGGTTGGTAGACTTCACACACCCTTAAAATTACTATAGAGAATTTCTCAGATATGCAGGTTTTCTCACAATGTTTTCCTGCACCGTTAAAGTAAGTGATAATTCACAAATACACACATAACTTTCGAAAAGTAAGAGGTGTTTTCGGGTTTTGAACCTGCGGATACTCATCGTGGCAGTCTGTTCCACAAACAAATAGGCTATTGCCCCTTTTTTTATTATTTCATATTAGACCTTTAAAACTAGTGAGTGTACAGTTCAGTGAGAAAAAGATAAAATTATAGAATAGAAACAGACTCACTTTCAACAACCGCCTTCTAAATTATTTTCAAATCTTTTTTATTTGTTTCCTACAAATCGTTTTTTTTGAGTTAGGTCCTGGGTTCTAACCACAGTTCAGGCAAGGAGATATTTGGTTTTCTAGTCAGTAACAGCCTGGTCTTTAAAAATTGTGCTCAATATGGCGGTAGGTTTGTCTCCTATCACATCATTGGACAAAATACAAACGGTAAAGTTCACCAGTTGTTTCATTTGCACCGCTGCCCTCCCTTTTGGGGATAAAAAGTGTCAGTGTGTGTCTATCTTGATAATTATATATTATTGATATTGTTTTAAATAATGTGTAAAAAGTAAATAAAGAGTCTAATTTTTATAGGATGATGTAACATTGCATCATTTTGCTTCTGAGTGTTGCATCCTTAGACCATTAAAATTGAACTATTTTTCGGATTCTATCGCGGTTTTTATATTTTAATTTTCTCCCGACACTTCACACACAATCTAAAAATTTAATTGATTGAATTTATTATACTTTCCCTTCATAGGAGTATTTATAGTGTATACCATTACCACAAACGACATTTCTTAATTTTTCTGATCAGGCAATAACTACTGCATTGTTTTCCAGGTCTCGGCGCTGTCAGCCTGCCTGGACCCTGAGGGTCAGCGGCTGTTCCTAGCCATCGCACGCGTGATAGACGACGTCTCCTGGGCGGGGCAGAACATACGCGTGTACAACGATATCATCATCACACCGCCGTATAAGGTATGTTCATTGCTTTGAATGACGAGCTTGCCGTTCGATGGTAAGCTATACGACCGATTAACAGTAGAAATATCAACACCTTGGATTACAAAGTGTTTGGTATTCCACTGCGCTCGTCTGAGACATGAGATGTCTTATTATGTCTAGTAGTTACACTGGCTACAATGTCCTTCAAACTGGAGCACAATAGTGATTACACATTGCTGTTTGGCAGCAGAAACAAACATGATTATATGTAAAAGATAATGTATGGTTCCGTTTATTTATCACTGGGATTATTGTAAATTTTTAACTAAAAATGACTTAGAATCATATATTGGTAGGAACTGAAGCGATTTACATTAAAATAAAAGAACTATCACTGACTATAGAAATACTTGCATAAATATTTCACCAACCAACTCATTGGTACGACTGCCAATAACCATCTGCTTTGGTCTGTGAAACTCTCAGTATTTTTATATAAAAAAAGTACCACAAATATCTTCATACCTTCACAAAAATATAATATATGCAATACAATTTCTATACTTTGTTAGTGTTATGATTTGTAAAATAAATAAATATATAAATATAAATAATATCAGCCCTGTATTATTACTTGCCCACTGCTGATCACGGGCCTCCTCTACTACTGTGAGGGATTAGGCCTTAGTCCACCACGCTGTAGTGCGGATTGGTAGACTTCACACACCTTCGAAATTCCTATACAGAACTTCTCAGATGTGAGGTTTCCTCACGATGTTTTCCTTCACCATTAAAGCGAACGATAAATTCACAAAGTATACACACATTCTTGAAAATAAATAAATAAATTTGTATAAAACATAGTTTGTACATCAGATATAACATAGAATGTTCTAATAGTGAGCTAGATGTATAACTATTGCTGTGTATAACTTATTAATAACTCGGTGTTATTTGCGGTTTCATCCGCATGAAAAGCTTTTCCCGGTACTTTCGTGTTTCCCGGCGTGCTGGTGGTAGGATATATTTTATATCCGCCTGAATAGCGACCGTACACAAGGTGTTAAAACCCGCCATAGTGGTCCACGTAAGTGTGTCGCGTTCCGGAATCAGCTTGTGAATATCTGGTACCAACAGGCATAATTGTGTCGACTGAGGGGTAATCATCTCTCGTCAGTCGACATTGTATTGGACCCCACTCCACATACCATCAAGCGCAGTGGGATCACATTCCCGTACACGTATAAGAATAAAAATACGTTTTAAACAAATCCTATAATAATAATTTAATATAACAAATATTTTTTATTTTTTCAGGTGGACAACGTACTAGGCGAAAAGGATTCAAAACCATACAATTACATAAAGAAGTTTGTTGAAAGACATTGGCGCGAACACAGAGAGCGCAACGCGACGCCGGCACACCAGTAGCGACTGACGACCGATAGTAAACACACCAACATCATAAAACATAGTTTGACTAAATTGTAAACAAATTTTGAAAACCATCTTTCATTTGTGATAGGTTCGATACAATAACTCAAAACTCTGTTATGTCTATTTCTGCCAATGAGCAAAAGAGTATTTGACTACTATCTTTTAATTAGCTAAAATGTATGTCATTCAAAATCTATCGGAAAAAAAATTAAATTCCATGCAAATAAGTTATAAAGCTTTGAAATATGTTGGAAAGTGCAGCTGTCAAATAACATTAATTGCAAAGTGTGACGTCACGGAGTGTCGCCGCTTTAACACTGCGTGTGTGAGAAAGAGATAGCGCGATAACCTCACCACGGCCCAATGGGTGCACCAATTGCGCCTCTGCCTACCCCTTCAAGGAAAAGGCGTGAGTGTGTGTGGAGAATATCGCTTTTTGGAAGACAGTTAAAAAAATTGTTTACATTTTAGACATATTTCATACAATTTTACTTCCAATAGTGTTCATTTCAGTAAAGGTTTCATTACATTCGGTTGACAGTGAAATTCAAATAGTTAGAAGGGAGGAGTTGGATATATGGTTCCTCGTTCCATAGCAAAGCGGGAGATAAAATAATGAACTAAGGAGGCGTTTTAACCTGTTTAGGGACGTTTACAACTAGATAAGTAAGTTGTAAAACACCACGGATAAAATAAACATATATATATTTAAGCACGTAAAGCCGTTGGTCCTGATCTCTCTCCAGTCATGTCGTCTCACCGGACTATGAGAAGGAACAGAGAGTGCTTGTGTATTGCACACACTCGTGCATTATAATATCTCCTGCTGATCTCTCTCCGGTCATGTCGTCTCACCCCGGACTATGAGAAGGAACAGAGAGTGCTTGTGTATTGCACACACTCGTGCACTATAATATCTCCTGCTGATCTCTCTCCCGGTCATGTCTCACCGGACTATGAGAAGGAACAGAGAGTGCTTGTGTATTGCACACACTCGTGCATTATAATATCTCCTGCTGATCTCTCTCCGGTCATGTCGTCTCACCGGACTATGAGAAGGAACAGAGAGTGCTTGTGTATTGCACACACTCGTGCACTATAATATCTCCTGCTGATCTCTCTCCGGTCATGTCGTCTCACCGGCCTATGAGAAGGAACAGAGAGTGCTTGTGTATTGCACACACTCGTGCACTATAATATCTCCTGCTGATCTCTCTCCGGTCATGTCTCACCGGACTATGAGAAGGAACAGAGAGTGCTTGTGTATTGCACACACTCGTGCATTATAATATCTCCTGCTGATCTCTCTCCGGTCATGTCGTCTCACCGGACTATGAGAAGGAACAGAGAGTGCTTGTGTATTGCACACACTCGTGCACTATAATATCTCCTGCTGATCTCTCTCCGGTCATGTCGTCTCACCGGACTATGAGAAGGAACAGAGAGTGCTTGTGTATTGCACACACTCGTGCATTATAATATCTCCTGCTGATCTCTCTCCGGTCATGTCGTCTCACCGGACTATGAGAAGGAACAGAGAGTGCTTGTGTATTGCACACACTCGTGCACTATAATATCTCCTGCTGATCTCTCTCCCGGTCATGTCTCACCGGACTATGAGAAGGAACAGAGAGTGCTTGTGTATTGCACACACTCGTGCATTATAATATCTCCTGCTGATCTCTCTCCGGTCATGTCGTCTCACCGGACTATGAGAAGGAACAGAGAGTGCTTGTGTATTGCACACACTCGTGCACTATAATATCTCCTGCTGATCTCTCTCCGGTCATGTCGTCTCACCGGCCTATGAGAAGGAACAGAGAGTGCTTGTGTATTGCACACACTCATGCACTATAATATCTCCTACTGATCCCCGTTGCGATTGGCCGCCATGACCGAAATTCGGCTTGGAGGGATTCAAGCTAAGAGATATATAAATTTATTCGATCAAAAACATCTATTGGAAGTAATTATGTATATATTTACAAAAAAATCTATCCAATTTATTTCCAAAAATACTTCCCGTTTAAAAATAGACAGTGGTAATTCATTATTCAAAAGAACTATGTAAAATAATGATTGAACTATTTTAACAAGAAATTTTATTTGAACGGCGAAAAGTGGGGCATGAAATTATGTTTTTGTTTTAGAAATTGTAGTCTTCTTTTTTAATGAAGTGTAATTTTTAAATGTAATTGCAGGAGAGATAATGGCATTATAAATCGAAAAAAATAAATTATTTGATCTAAAAATTTATAATATGATAAGATACAGTTTTAGAAAACATGAAATCTAAAAATAGTGATTAAAAAAAAAGGATATTTTTTTGCTCTCCATAACAACCAAAAACTGCGTTGAAAATGCATAATTTTTTTTCCCTACATAGTAATTTTTAACTTGTAAAAACAACTTTCCAATGGCTTAAGCCGGCATAATGTTGTCTTGAAATCACAGTGTATTTGGAAATACATTCAAATTGGGTATTTCGTTCAGAAAGGGAAATACTTTATTGGTTTCAATTTATGCTTTCCTGGTAATATTTAAGGTAATCGAAATTTTTTTTTTTTACTAAATTACCCGCTTTTTATGGCTTGACCCTTCCATATTTGTAAGCCCCCCCCCCCCTTAAAGTCAACTCAATCGGAAACGACCAAATTCAATAAATAAAATACAACCGTATCTGCTTTGTAATACGATTGATATTAGTATAACTGAAGCGCTGGCGTATATTTTATATAGTAATATCAGTTGGTAGGTATGTGCAGTTGTCTTGTTTTTAATTTTGAGTACTGAATTTGGTTCTAGATTTTATTATACAGGGTAATTTTGACGTTGCGTTAATAAATGAAACCACATTTGTCTTCTAAAAACAAAACTTTACCATAAGTTATTTTAACTGTAGATGTAAAATTAAAAAGTGTAAGTTTCGATCGAAATAAAATTACAGCCCTAATGCTACTACTACTACTCTAAGAGAATTCGTCGCACCATATTCATTGTAGCCAGTGTAACTACTGGACATAATAATTAACATCTCATGTCTCAGGATGAGCGCAGTGGAATACCAAACATTTTGTAATTCAAGGTGTTGGTGTTTCTACTGTTTATAGGTATCGCTTACCATCAGGCGAACGGCAAGCTCGTCATTTAAAGCAATAAAAATTATATATTTACATTTAACTACACAATGATAGATCAGGAAACTAAAACTGAAATTCTTGGCGCAAATACTCGTTATTCATGGTTGATTTCAGGCACAATATAAGCCAGAGCCGAATGATTCATTTACTAACAAAGTCAAAATGACCCTTTATTATGTATTTGTCCCACTGTTGGGCTTACTAATGAGAATCACTGTCTATTATATTTGAGAGACTAGAGTATCAAGTGAATTTTTAACGTCAAAGTGACTTCAATGTAATACGTGCCCATAAATATTTTTACTGGCAAGAAATTTTCTGTTAGTATATATTTTATATCTGCCCTGATAGCGACCGTACACAAGGTGTTAAAATCCGCCATAGTGGCCCACGTAAGCGTACCGGGATCAGCCTGTGTATATCCAACAGGACTTGTGTCGACTAGCGAAGGATAACTCCTCAAGGAACGCTATCTAAACCAATGACGTATTTCAAATAGACGCGTCATACACTAACAAAATGGCACATAAAAACGGCGCACTATTTGCTATATTCACGTACCTGTACATATAATTACAAATTGGCTCGAAGAAGAAATAAAAAGATGCAGCATACATTTGTTAGAAAAGGATATATATACATCGACAGTTACGTAACAACGTTAGTGCCGCACGCTCATTGGTCGTCAAGTCGGGCAATTACCTTACTTTCATCTTGCCAGTATTGAGCTCGGACAACGTATCTATGTAATAAAAACATCTTAGATTTCAACCCTACTCCACTTACCATCAGGTGCAGTGAGGTCACTTTGGCGTATAAATTGGTTCAAAATGGCTACCTTTGCCGCAATGTCAGATTCTACCGAACTTCGCGCATTGAAAATTGAAATTTCATTTATTGTATCGTAGTGTAATGTATTTATATGCTGTTGGTTTAAGATAGGAAGATTATTAAAATAAAAAAAAATGGAAAAGTTTTTTTGTGTTTTTTATTCAAGACCATTCGTTTTTTTAACCAAAAATAAAAATAAAGCTATCTGCTGCCATTACTGGACACATATTTAAAAGTTTTTTTGTTTCTTTCACTCATGTACCATCAAACTATAAGGTTTTTATGACCATAAATAGAAAATAGCTTTATTTGCTGTCGTTATTTAACACATATTTGACATAAAATACGAAGACATAAAATTGTGTAAAAAAGGAAATTTTTGTTCAAAGTTACATCGATTCATAATTCTGGTTTTGTAGCATCTGTTAGTCAAGTCATACAACTTGATAGTTTTTATTGTTTTATAATAATAAATACAATGTAAGCTCTGTATTATATACTGTCCTACTGCTGGGCACGGGCCTCCTCTACTTCTGAGAGAAATTAGACTTTAGTCCACCACGCTATAGTGCGGGCAGACTTCACACACCCTCAAAATTCCTATAGAGAACTTCTCAGGTATGCAAGTTTCCTCACGACGTTTTCCTTCACCGTTAAAGCAAGCAATTGATAATAATACACACATAACTTCTTCGTCTCGGCAGCCTACTCCATTCCCAACTAGGCTACCTTATATTCTTATATCATGCTATTTCCCATTTTAAGTAGGCAAAGATATAACACCCACATTTCGCTGTTAGGTTCCTCATATGCAAGCCTATTTACCGGCAAAATTCTACTTACTAATAGTAAGAAAAGACAATATCAGTACCACCCGGGCTTCAAACTAGAGACCTCCACAGTCGATGTACCAATAAAAGGTCATATATTTCAGGCCTGTATTCACAAACGTTGCTTAGCCAGGTACGGAGCAATGCTGTGATAATAAGTCTGTACTTTCGTCATGACAGTCACAGTGCGTACACATAGGGCCGCTGTGATCGGCTAATACTGAGTTACTTCATTTCAGTTGGTTGTCAGATAAACAGAGCTGAACAAAGTTAAAGAAAACTATGAAATTGACACTATCAGTTTTACTTATAAATGTGTTTTAGCGTTAATACGTAGTTCAGAATTACTTAAATAGCTGTCAAAAACATCACCGGTTCCTAGTTTAAACCTTAAGAGGCAAGATGACGGGTTTTGACTTACAGCTGATTGAGTAAATTTGTGTTTTAACTAAGCATAGCTTTGCGAAATTTTTATAAGACTGTATGTGTTCGGGCGCTCTGTGCATCCTCAGTATTCGAATGTGGGTGAGTATCCATGATCCACTCGAGACAATTCTTCACGCCCGCACGGAGGGATATTTGTCGCGGGCCTAGGCACATAGTTCAGTGTGTATACCTAAGGAATAAGAGGGCTCGCTAACATTTCTTGGCCTCTCCCTTCCTCCCACCCTAAGCGGGTTCCTTTTTCCTTCCCCCTCCCAACTTTCTTCCAGGACCCTGCAGTCTCTAAGCCGAGGGAAAGCAGTATCCCATTCGCAGCTTTCTCCCGGTGTTTTCTTAGTCCGATAATAATAAAAAACCGTGATCATTTCGACGTTGCGTTAATAAATGAAATATCTTTACCTCTATTGTGCCAAAACTTACCTAAAATGCCAATTTGACTTTCCTATTTTCTTATTTTTAGTTTGTCATTTTTTAAGTTTAATCCAAGTATAGCGTGTGCATGAGTTTATTTCTGACTGAATTTTGTTGTCGCTGCGACGAATTCTCTTATAGTAGTAGTGGCATTAGAGCGCATATAATTAAAAAAAATTATTTATATTTATTTTTCATCTTTTTTCTTCACTGCAGTATTCAGCTCGAGGCAAATCACATTCTTTTAAACTGAAATATGCTTTCATTTATATTGAAAAGTTCTTTAGACGTGGTCATTTGTGTTCGATCCTTCACTTTATTTTACATCTACGGTTCGAGTAACTTGTTAGTTATTTTCAAGAAGTATGTGGTTTTAGTAAAGCAATGTCAAAATTACTCTGTGTAGAAGGTAAAGGGTGGAAAAAAACTCACTCATTCTTTTAACAACTAGTTTTTTTTAATTTACAATTTCTTATCTTCATAACGCATGCTATTTCCATTATATCAGATAAAATTAATAATAACGATACAGTGTCACGGCTGTATGAATTAAAAATCTTTGCCTGCTTAAAAAAAGATCGTCACTTTGCAACGGCAAACACTTCTAAACCAAACAGCCACAAACAATTTTACAGCTAAAATAAATGAAAAGAAAAAATCTATCATCTTAATGTCTATATAATAAAATTGCGAATTTCCACTAAACAAGAAAATGAAATTACTAAATATATCTTCATATTCTAAGACGAGAAAATGTTATCCCTGTTATTAAATTTAAAAAGGAAATATACAAGCTCGCGGTAGATGTAGCTTTTAAGGCCTATTGCGTCATTAACTTCGCCAATTTTTCCCTTGTCTAATCTAAAAGCAAACTTGTCAATTGTTACAACTACGCCGGCCGAACGACCCGCTTCGTTCAAAAATCCTTGCAAATTTACAAAATACAAAGAATTTAGACAGCTCTGTGTCCGAGATGTTTTTAAAACGATAATAAAATGGCAATACGTCTTGTAAAAATATTTTCGTATAAATAAAAACTTAATTTTATTTATAAAAATAATCATATTGAAACGAAATGGGATTTGAACATGTTTATATCTAAAAACCAATTATTTTTAGTTGCTTTTTTGGAAATTTCGACGGAACAATTCATGAATACAATATTATGTTTGTTCATTTCCCTTTTCGAACATACAGTTTAAAATTATATTGATCAGGGCAGACCTAAGACAAATTAGAGAACAGGGCACCGCACAAATTTTAATTCTTTACTATTATTAAATATTTATATTATATAAATTATAACAGAAGGAATTATTAAAATCCGGTTCAAAATCAACAAGTTTAAAGTCTTTGAATTTCGGTGGAAGAGGAAGTAACATGAAACAGAAAAGAGACGAAATACCCACATGTGACGTCATTGCGAATTACGACGCGTGCGAAAGAGAGATGAAGCGATATCCACAACGCGCCCACTTCTACACATTGAAATATGAATTATTGGGTAATTTTTTACCAATTTTTATGCAGTTTTCGCAGGCGTTTTTTTGTATTATTAACCATATAGAATAATTTACAAAATGAAACAGGACGGTTCCCTATTGCCGAGGGACCGTTCGTCCCAAAAAAAGGGAAGGGAAAGGACCCAAAATGTGCTTTATCTAGGTACCTAGACATTCTAATCATGCCCTAGGTGAGTACAGTACGCGCCAACATTAATTAACTGTTGTAACTACTCACATTCTCCAAGACGTATTGCCACAAACTACATACTAAAAGGCTGCAACATACTATATAACTATCAGATAAAAATTTACATTAAATCGAACGACTAATCAAATATATATTTAAAAAGACAACGGATTAAAAAACTGAAGTTTTCTCACGGATATCGACTGCAATGTCAAACTTTGAGGCCATTTTTATAGATCATTTCATTCATGAAGACGCGCTCTACTTTTAGAGTGGGGGTGGCTTGGTAAGGGGAATGATCTAAGCCTCAACCTCGACGTTATCCGACGTAGTGCGCGTGCGCACTCTTATTACTTACGCATACTAAGCGGTTAGGGAAAGTATTGGGGCGCGTCTTCACAGATGCAATGATCTATACCCGTCTAACCGCCATTTATTACGATTCTAAACGCTTTTTCAATCTATCTCAAAAATGGACCATTCAAAACAAAGTTATTTTGACACGATTACAAATGATTTTGATTGGTTCATTCTCAGAATCGGATTGAAGATTGAGATGGAAAAGTGACGCGTTTTTGAAAAAAAAAAATCTTAGTTTTTATTTTATGTTCCCGTTTTAACCATGGCTCCTCTTGATCAATTTTAACCAATTATGAATTCATATTAACAGTACGTGTAAAATTTTCATACGGCCGATATCAAATCCATAGCCGTGGATCAGTGATAAATCCAAAGTCATATGTAAGCCTGTGTAACTATTCTAAATCAGTTTTAGCTATCTCTGTACTTATCTTACTCTGACTAAATATTTTAAGATGTTAAACATATCAAATGTTTTTCGCAAATTCTTAATAGTTTAAACCAAAGACATCTTGTTTGCGAGCAGTACGCAAACGTTCCAATCGGGTATCTTAACTTATATTTATTTATAACTTTAAAATACGTTCATCGTACAAATTCTAAAACAGAAGAAATTGAAATCTGGTGAAAAATACACAAGTTATAAACCATTGAAATTAGTAAGGGGTGAGTGTCAACAGAAAAGGGACGAAATACTTACATGTGACGTCATTGGAATAACGATGCGTGCGAAAGAAAGAGATGGAGCGATATCCCCACTCCACACACTCCTGCACGTAGCAATATTTGAATTACTGCCTCATTTCTTATCGAATTTTAATGCTGTTTTCACACTTATTTTTTGTACTAATTGCTGTTACATAAATGCACCAAAACAAACAGTCAAATCCCTAGGGAAATGTTTTCACGCTCTCTCTAAAGGAATATTTTTCTATTTAACAATTCAGTCGATATCCGTCAATCAATATATAACATTTACCGACGTTTTCAAAACGATGACGATCAAAATCTCCAATTGTTTTTCAAAATCTTTCTATACAAAATATAGTCCAATCAGCCCTTCGGTTCAAAAATTCGCGACTCGAAAGTAGATGTTTCTGATTGGTCGACAGACCACACGTCAGTCACGTGGTAGTGTATCAACCAATCACAATAAAACTATAGTCTTGCCATATTTTAAGCACACAAATTATTATTATTTTTGTATACGGGCGTGTTACCACTGCACCTAATAAGTGTAGGTCCAATAGAATGTCGACTTGAGATGATTACCCCTTAGTCAACGCAATTATAGTTGGAACCGGATATACACATAGTCTAAGAGCCCGCGAACCCCAGACCTTCGTTATTTTATAAAAGCTGAAAGTTTGTCAGCGCATGCTCCCAACACAGGTAACGACGATGTGCCATTATGAAGTTCGGGCTACAGTGGCTTCGGCAGGTACACGGTACTAATGGTGTGTAAAAGGTGTGTGTGTATCAAAAACGTCTGGCTAACGAGGAAACATTATTTACTTATTACCCAAGTAGAGTTAGTATAAAATAACGAAGGTCTGGGGTTCACGGGCTCTTGCTCTAACAGGCTGCTACACTATGGCGGGTTTTAACACCTTCTGGCGGATATAAAATATATCCTACCAACAAATGACCTTTACATCGAAGATTAAGATTTGGATCGTTCGAAATCGTCCGTACACCAGTCGAACAAATTTAGTAGTCATTCTTTTGTCTTTATAGGGACACGAACT
The DNA here is from genome assembly GCF_014839805.1 of Manduca sexta. NCBI lineage: Eukaryota > Metazoa > Arthropoda > Insecta > Lepidoptera > Sphingidae > Manduca > Manduca sexta. Next base: position 5,157,752 of record NC_051115.1, on the reverse strand, counting down.
ACGCGCGTTGTACCTCACTTACCGCGGCTTCGCTATACGCTGTTTCACTATAAACAGCATCCTTATACGCGGTTACAGCTTTTAACAACCCTTCAAATAACAAATATATATAAACAATAATATAGAGGTGTTGAAATTTGCACGTATTAACTTGACGGGTCAGAAATGACCCGCATTGAGGCTATGGTGAATGATTGATTATATTATAAGGCATTTCGAGGAGTTTGAGCAACTATATATTATACATGTGGTCCTATATTTATCTATTAATCTATATGGTGGGTCAGAAATGACCCTCAGCACAAACCTCATGCACCTTCTCTAGACAGTACATTATTTAAACTTATTTCATTACGAGACTTCAAAGTTCCCACTACAGGAAACTTAACTAATTTCAAATTGACAAATGCATTACACTGGGACCTAAGCGGCAGTGTCGCGGGTCATATCTGACCCACCATATTATGGGTCAAATAAGACCCACCGTACGCTAGGTCAAATTAGACTCACCATACCCTGGGTCAAATTAGATCCACCATACTATGAGTCAAATTTGACCCACCGTACCCTGGGTCAAATTGGACCCACCATACTATAGGTCAAATAAGACCCACTATACTATGGGTCAATTTAGACCCACCAACCTCGATAAGTGACGTACAACTATACTAACTAATTCATCTAACTAATATTCACATTATAAGTATATTATTAAAATTTAGGACAATTTTACATTTTAATTATTTTATATATTTTTTTTTCATTTTTTTCTCCGCCCACAGACGTACGCGGCGTCCGTTTTGAAGACTCCGCTCCCGTGGGACGATGCGACAGGTTAACTACATTGCTTAAAATTTGTACACTTTACCTGGAAAAAGGAAATGATAGTATTATTTTTGATAAGATAAAGATATATTTATTCTGCAAATGTGGGTAAATAAATGACCAAACATGATATTCTTCAGAGCAACCATATTTAACCAAAAGATGGTATGCAAAATTACATTTTCTTCAAGAGTATAATATAAGAATTTTTCAAAGCATTTATGCAGCAAGCATGCATTATAAAAAAATATCATTGTCAAATGTTAAGTAAGGGGCCGTTTAAGTATTACGTAAAGCAATTTTTGACCCCCCCCCCCCCATGTAACGCGCCGTACCGTTTTCCTGTACGCCCCTGCCCCCCCTCCAAAATTATGTAACTCTAAAGTTAAATTTTTTTTCTAAAATTCACAAATAATTTACGCAAAATACCGGAAAGTCGCTAAAATACCTTTAATTTAAATTTAAAAATAAATCAATGTTACATAACGCTTTGTACGAGACCGCGGGAGGGGCCCGCGCCTGTAACGCATCGTAACGTTTTACAAGAAACCCCTCCCCCCCAAATTGCGTTACGTAACACTTGAACGGCACCTTATTGATACAGAATTTAATATTTCGGTTCCAAAACTATAAAATCACGCTGTATATTGTGTAGAGTTCCCTATCGTAGAATATCACTGGGCCCTTATCTGTATGATAGTGTAACCGCGTAACGCGGCCGTGTCATGTTATCTTCGAGAAATGTGCGTGGAATGGTATTCTGTAAGCCAAATTTCTATAGTCGTAAACATGACGCGTTGTGTTACGTGCTTGTTACGCACTGTTAAAATAACGTGCGGGATAGAGAATAAGGCCCCTGGTCGTCGCTGCACGCCACACATGTCATACTCACTTCGTTGAATTCTTCCTCGGCGCGTTCACTTTCTCCTTGACGGGCGGCTTTTCCGGCTTTTTCACTTTCTCGACGGCTTTCGGCTTGGCCGGCGGCTGTGGCGGCGGCGTGGACTTGTCGGACGCTGGCGGGGTGGTCGGCTTCTTCGGCTTGTTGGCTTTCGCCGCGGCCGCGTAGTTGATGGGCTTCGGGATTGACGGGTCTTCGATTGGTGGTGTTTGGGCCTGACAGGGAACAAAATATATTTGTAATTATTTAAATGACTTGAATTAATTGCTTTGAATGACGAGACGAGCTCGCCGTTCCCCTGATCGTAAGCGATATCTATAAACAGTAGAAACACCAACACCTTGAATTACTTGTGTTTGGTATTTGCGCTCGCCATCTTGAGACATGAGAGTCTTATTATGTCCAGTAGTTACACTGGCTACAATGTTCAAACCGGAACACAAAGTGACTACTCACTGCTTGGTAGTAATAGACATTGCGGTGGTACCTACCCAGGCGGACTCTCACATATGAGAGACCTACCACCAGGTTTATATAATAGTATAGAAGTATAGATAAGTAAATTAGAAAGGTCACAATATGTCATTCCTCCACACCTTCTCAACAACTTTAGCCGCTTCCACAACCGCGGGCGCGTCTTCGCACTTCTCCTCTCTAACTTCGGGTCGCTTCTCTTCCACTTTGCCTTCGCTCTTGACGCTCTTCACTTCCTTCTTCTTCGGCTGCACTTTTGTTTCCGACTTTATCGGTTGCGGTTTGGGCTTGGGTTTTACCTGAATTAACAAAAACTATATTATATATTTATATAAATAAAAATAGTTTTTTTTTTGTAATGGACTGGCTGAGCACGGGCCTCCTCTACTACTGAGAGGGATTAGGCCTTAGTCCACCACGCTGGCCTAGTGCGGATTGGTAGACTTCACACACCATCGAAATTCCTATAGAGAACTTCTCAGATGTGCAGGTTTTCTCATGATGTTTTCCTTCACCGTTAAAGCGAACGATAAATTCACAAAGAATACACACATGATTTTTTTAGAAAAGTCAGAGGTGTGTGCCCTTGGGATTTGAACCTGCGGACATTCATCTTGGCAGACCGTTCCACACCCAATAGCCTATCACCGCTTCCGTTATGTGTGTATTCTTTGTGAATTATTGCTTACTTTAATGGTGAAGGAAAACATCGTGAGGGGACCTGCATATCGGAGTAGTTCTCTATAGGAGTTTTGAGGGAGTGTGAAGTCTACTCGCACTACAGCGTGGTGGACTAAGGCCTAATCCCTCTCAGTAGTAGAGGAGGCCCGTACAGCAGTGGGCAAGTATATAATACAAGGCTGATATTATTATTATTATTACACCCATAACTAGAAAAGTCAGAGCTGAGTGCCCTTGGCTTTTGAACCCACTTATTAGGATTTTTTTCTAAATTTACATGAATACAAACCTTGTCTTAATAATTAGGAACATAAGACAAAATAAACTCTTACCTCAGTCTTGACAGGTTTCTTCGCTTCCTGTTTAGGCCTCGTGTCTTTTTTAGGCTCCTTTGGCCTCTTGTCCTGTGCCTTCTCTGTGATTGGGTGCACGTCCGCCGCGCTCACTTCCGGCGGGTCTTTTTGAGGTGGTACTGGCTCTGAAGTAAGTAAGGAGGATGGCAAATAATAGATGGGCAAAAATTATAACGGAATGGATACCACGAAATAATACGAGAGGTAAGGGTCGCCCAACGAGGAGATGGAAAGATATTTTCTTGAAGTTAGCAGGACCAGACTGGATGACGAAAGCAAGAGATAGGAAGCTGTGGAAGTCGATGGGGGAGGCCTACGCCGAGGGGGCGACTACTACGTGAAGGTGTAATAAGTAATGTAAAGTATATTAAGTCCTATGAAATGTATTTAAGTAGTAGAAATAAAGGCTTATTTATTTATTTATTTATTTATTTACTGGCTCTGAAATGAACCGTAAACATATTCGTTTAAGGTTGATATTTGGTTTGTAATATAGATCTTCCCGCTTTCCATAGTTAAAAAAAAAACTATTCATCACATAGCCAAACATAGTTGCACTTATGATAAGTCAAGGTACATGAGAATATTTAATTATTACTTAAATAAAGTCACTTATATATTAAATAGTAGCTTCCATCCTGAATTTTTTCCCTTTCATTGATAATATTGACACTCTCTCTTATTTGTCTGTTCAATAGCTCCTATGGCTAAATAAGACCACTGTCTTCAGCATCTTTAGTTGCTTCATACATTTCTCTTTACTTTTCAATCTCTCCTAAAGCTTCGCAAATTTAAGCATTCGCTCTGTATGTAGCAGTCCATCGATCAGTGATGGCTTCAATGCCAGCATATAGTCAGTTGGAACCATTTCTGACAACTTTAATAAAAAGTATTTCTTTTGGGTTTTTATTGTATTTTGTCATAAATAAAATGTTTTTGTTTCCATTCAGTTCCTTCTTCTGAGATGATCTTTTCTATACCTCTTTTGCCTCCAATCTCAACCAATAGTTTCATATCCTTATTTAATGAAGAATATCATAAAATTTTGATTCTTATGCAATACAGTAAGATATGATTTCTTATGTTTACGCGAATGTTAGACATGAAAATTAAACTATTTTACGGATTTGGTTCTTCGTTCGTCCCCCCTGTGAACAAGAAGGCTGCGAAACGACGGGAGATAACTAAAACATTAAAACCGCGATAAAATCCGAAAAATATTATATTTTTAAAATAATTATTTTTTTGTTATGTTAATTTTTGTCAGGAAAAGGTTCCTATGAAAGAAAAAATTAAAGAAGTTGAGCGGATTATTAGAAAATTAAAAATAACTTAACGACAATATAAATTTTACATAACTGTCTGTTGTTTGACATTACTGTCAACGATTGACAGAATGCGTGTATCATAGAGCATTAAAATAATATACACTATGTTCTTGAATCATATTTTTTTATTAATTATACCAATTTTAATTCAATATTTATAGTTAAGACAGGACGTCTGTCGGGCTAATATTTTTTTATTGCTTTGAATGACGAGACGAGCTTGCCGTTCGTCTGATGGTAAGCGATACACCATCCAACACCTTGAATTACAAAGTGTTTGGTACTCCACTGCGCTCGCCATCCTGAGACATGAGACGTTAAGTCTTATGTCCAGTAATTACACTGGCTACAATGTCCTTCTAACCGGAACACAACAGTGACTACACACTGCATGGCGGCAGAAATAGACATTGCGGTACCTACCCAGGCGGACTCTCACATATAAGAGACCACCAGTAAGTATATTTAATATGCTTATAAAGTTTCATTTCATTTCATGGCCCTAGTGACATTCCCCTTTCTATCCATGCCCACTGCTCTCTGGCTGTCTGAACAGCTGCTTCGTAAGCTGCTTTCGCCTCGAGGTATTCTCCGACCACCTTCGCCTTCCGCACCGGTGCTGCCCAACGAATCCTTCTCTTCATAGTTGTAGCCATTCTCTTCAGTCTGTCAAGTCGTTCGTTCCACCATGGAGACTCTTCAATCTTTAATTTCTTTTCTGCAATATGCATGATCTCCTTGGCTTGAGGGTTGAAATAGAACGAAATCCAGGTCAAATTCATGATACAAGTGCCCATGATTGTTGGAATGTGGATTGAGGATTGGAAAAGAACAAAATATTGGGCCAAATTCTTAATACATGTGTGCACATTTTATTATTATTTCAGTTGGAAATGCTTTACAAGCAAAGCCGCGAGCGACAGTTAGCATCTGGTTTTCAACTTCTGAGTAATGATACATAACCAGACCAAATACAAGTCACTATAATCTATGCCAAGTGGTAAAACAAGTTCTATCGACATAAGCTGTTTAATAGGCATGCACGCATCGCCAAAGGGGTAACTAGGGCACATCGCCTTGTAGTTCGTCCCATGATGTGATAGGTTACGTGCTTTTACCATATCGGGCACGAATTTCAGACTTTTTTTTATTTCTTTTAATGTCGAGACGAGCTAGCCGTTCGCCTGATGGTAAGCGATACGACCGATAAACAGTAGAAACACCAACACCTTGAATTACAAAGTGTTTGGTATTCCACCACCAGTAGTAAATCTCATTTCTGCATTAAAACCATTCACTACTGAACAATCACTAACCTTCTGTCTTGGGTTCTTCCGTGGTGTCAGCTCTGCTCTCTAACGGAGCGGATGTGGGTTCGATTTCCTTCTGAGGCACTTCAGGTGCCGGCGGCTCGGGAGGTTCTGGTTTTTCTTCTTCTAGAAATAAAAAGAATTATATGTATTTTTTACTACCATAGAGATTATATTTCTAACTCTTCCTCGCAGACTTACAAGAGGCAGTAGACAACTATATACAGTGAAAACCGGTTATAGCGAGATTGAAGGGACCACCATATCTGGATTGCTACTATTATCAATACACCCCATATAATTGTAAAATTAAATAAATAATATGTGGGAAACGGAAACATGATTTGTGGGAGTGAGAGTGATGTATGGGAAAGCGGGAGAAAGGGGATAGGGAAATAGGATGGCGTGTGGGTAGTCAGGGGAGGAGGACATGATTTTTTGAAAAAGACGTAGTTTAAGTTGATTTTGATTTAATAGCGGCGATAGCCTAATTGGGTGTGGAACGGACTGCCGAGACGAATGTAAATCCCAAGGGCACACACCTGACTTTTCTAAAATCATATGTGTATTCTTTGTGAATTTATCGTTCGCTTTAACGGTGAAGGAAAACATCGTGAGGCAACCTGCACATCTGAAAAGTTCTCTGTAGGAATTTCGAAGGTGTGTGAAGTCTACCAATCCGCACTACAGCGTGGTGGACTAAGGCCTAATCCCTCTCAGTAGTAGAGGAGGCCCGTGCTCAGCAGTGGGCAAGTATATAATACAGGGCTGATATTATTATTATTATTATTGATTTAATTAAAGTGATTTGTATGAAGACTGTGTTTTGTCTCGGCATTTTATCCCACATATATACCCGATAATGTTATAAAACATGTGGAAAAATGTGCTGATTTTAAACATGTATGAAAATTAATATCGCCATAAAATGTCACCAAGTGAATTAGTCTTTCAACCGATGATATTATAGAAGTGCTGTACCTGTGTTAGCAGGCGTGGGTCGGACGCGCGTAGGCACGAACTCGGCAGCCAGCGGGTTCAAGGTAGATCGGGAGACCGTCTCCTCTAGGGACAGCGAGGGTGCGCCGTTACTCGTCCTGGAAACGTCATATAGCTGTGTGGAGTTTGAGGGTTATCTAGTATTGGACCACTAATGCTGTATTAGCAGATTAGTCTTTCTTTCTATTAGTCTTCCTACAGCTGATTAGTCTTTCATACGTTTGCAAAAGCTGCCTGGTTTGGTGTGGAGGAAAGACTTGTCATCGCTGGCAATCATCATCATCAGACTGTCCACTGCTGAACATGGGTTTTCAGATTTCCAGATCGAGCTATTGGAAGCGGCCCGCATCCAGCGACCTCCTGCTTTTATAAGGTCACCTATCCTCGTAGGTGGACGTCCGACGCCGCGCTGGACAGTAGAATCGCCATCATTGGGCTACCAAGAGCAAACGTTCTCGAGGCCTTGAATCAACCCGATAGACCAAATTAAACACTCGTCTGCCACCAAATTCCACAAATTAGGGGCCGTTCAAGTATTACGTAACGCAATTTTTGAAGATTTATGACTCCCCCCCCCCGCATGTAACGCGCCGTAACGTTTTCCTGTACGCCCCCTCTCCAAAAGCTATGTAACTCTGTAACATTTTTTTTGTAATATTCACAATTATTTTACGCAAAATACCTTTGTTATTGTTTTAAAACAAAAAAAAAAAACAATGTTACATAACGCTTTGTATGAGAGACCCCTCCCGCGCCTGTAACGCATCGTAACGTTTTACAAGAACCCCCTCCCCCCCAAATTGCGTTAGGTACTTAAACGGCCCCTTAGTTGAAGATGTGATGAACAGAAACCAGTGGAGACAAATAATACGCTCTAAATGCTGTACATCCAATGATGATCTCGATCCTCAGTCACGAGGGACCTAATACAGAGATGGTGTGAGTTGGGCTATGTTTGAGTGCCTTATTAGTTAGGGGCTGGAGAGAATATGCCTTTCTGAAATACTTAACATCTCATGTCTGAGACGAGCGCAGTGGAATACCACTTTGTAATTCAAGGTGTTGGTGTTTCTACTGTTTATAGGTATCGCTTACCATCAGGCGAACGGCAGGCTCGTATTCTTCATTCAAAGAAATAATAAAATTCTTAACAAATTATTTTGAATGGAACACAAACACTGTTTGATTTTGAAGAGTTCTTTTCTGCATTTTCGAAGTCCAAGGTAAAAAAAACAATGTTTAAAATATTGCAGTATTTTGAAGCTATATTGAACCCAACACAAAATAATTATCAAAATATTATTTGATTTTGAAGAGTTCTCTTCTGCATCTTCGACGCACAAGATCCTATACCAATGAAATTAAAATGGTACTATTCCAAAGCTGTACGAAATTCAAGGTGAAGGAATCATTTAAATCAGACCACAGGTTAAAAAATTATATAAAGGTGCATCAAAATTGTTAAACTTGTAAAAAAAGTTACTTTTTTTTTGCAATCCAGTATTGGTTGCCATTTTACTTACACTTTATTTAAAGCGATTTAACACTGCATGTTTATAGTTTGGTCAGGCGGATGGTGTTGTAGCGCTGCAGTGAACTTTAGATCTAACTCCAGATGAGCAACCAGTTTATATGGACGTTCGTGTCTATAGAATACAAGTCAAAGTTCATAAATGATTTTTGGTACAATTGAATTTAGCAGAGGCGAAAAATCGATAGCCTAGTTGGGTGTGGAACGGACTGCCGAGACGAATGTCCGCAGGTTAAAAAATCAAGCACACCTCTGAATTTTCTAAAAAAATTATGTGTGTATTTGTGAATTATCGCTTGCTTTAACGAAGGAAAACATCGTGAGGAAACCTGCATACCTGAGAAATTCTCTATACGAATTTTGAGGGTGTAAAGTCTACCAGCACTACAGCGTGGTGGACTAAAGCCTAATCTCTCAGTAGTAGAGGAGGCCCAGCAGTGGGACAGTATATACAGAGCTGATGATGATAATGTTAGCAGAGGTAATCAGTGAATCACTCACGTGGGTAAGTGTTGTTTATGTCCGTTGGCGACTGGCCTGTTGTTCCTCTCTCGCTGCTCGTCCTCCAGCATGGCCTCTATACACTGCTCCATAAGAGCTTCTTCCTCCAACTGCTGCATCACCTGGAAACAGACGATGGTATATGGATTTATGCCGACTGGCCGCAGTGATCAATGCATCCCAAATTTTTGTGTTATGCTTCTTTTTGTGCGTTAGGGAAAAATTATGAAACTATATTTTTATGATGCGCGCGCGCAGTCACGGAAAACGACACCATGAAATTAGCTAATTATTAGTTAAATTATTATTTAATGTGTAATAAGTGTACAAAAAAATTAATAATAGATACAAATAATAATTATTGAAGTCCGTCTTTAAATGAAATTTATTTAACTAAATGATGTGTTACAATAAAACCTTTCTTCTAATGTATTAAATACCTTTTTTTTCTATTATTAACGTCGCTTTCTCTACACACATAGGATAACGCGAAGGATAAAATTTTTAGAAAGATTTTACTTCTTATGTGCGTACATACATAAGTACACATACATTTTTTTGTTCCATATGGACAATAGTCCAATCAGAGCAATGTTCTTTTTAACATGCTTACAAATAACTTATTTTTAAACCATTTCGAAGGAATGAAATGCACGGCAAACTGACCCTACTGAACCTGATGGTAAGTAGATTGAGATCCAATAGAATCTCGACTGACGAGAGATGATTAGTCCTCAGTATCCCACCAACTTTCTGACTCCGAGCTTCGACTGAGTAATTTTTAAGCTGACAAAAACCCAGACACATTTATTTTGGCCCGACCCGGGATTCGGACCCAGGACCTCAGCGCGGTTGTCCTATTTATATCGATTACAATTACAACTACGCCACCTAGTAGCCAGTCAAATATAGTCCTACACCCCCCCCCCCCCCAGGCAAATCCTGTGCGTTCCGTCTCCACACCTCATGCCCGCACGGAAGGACATTTATCGCTCTAGGCACACAGTTCAGTGTGTATACCTCATGGTTGCTAAATACATATTGAGGCCTATAAGGGTTCGCGAACAGTTCCTAGCCTTCTCCCCTCCTCCCATCCTAAGAGGTTTCCTTATTCTTCCCCCACACTTTCCTCCAGGACCCTGCAGCCGCTAAGCCGGGGGATTCCAGTATATGTAGACCTAGTATATGTAGTAGAAAAATACTAGTATATGTAGTCCTATTAATACGGTCATCTATTAACCTATTAGCCATCGGAATGATTAGAATGTTAGCCGGCTAACATGACAGCTACGTAACATTACGCGTGTCACGGAAAAATAACCTTATCACTACATAGTATAAAACAAAGTCGCTTTCTCTGTCCCTATGTGTGCTTAAATCTTTAAAACTACGCGACGGATTTTGATGCGGTTTTTTTTAATAGATAGAGTGATTCAAGAGGAAAGTTTATAAGTATAATAACATCCAATAAATAGTGGAGAAATACTGTTATTTTGTTATGTTACACCCGTGCGAAGCCAGAGCGGGTCGCTATGTTTTTATATACAACGTTCACAGTTTTTCTGTAGTGTATTTAGTATCGGCATTGCACCCGTGCGAAGCCGGGGCGGGTCGCTAGTTATGTAACAAATAATAAGGTTATATTCCTGTGACACGCGTAATATCATGAACTGTCATGGTAGCCGGCTAATATGTCAAGCATTAAGTAGTTAAGTCGTATGGTACATACCTGTTTGTCAAACTCCTCCTCGTGCTCCATCCACATGTAATCAGCGAAGTCATCCTGCGGCGCGGCGGGGACCGCGGGGTACGCGCCTGGAGGGTAGAAGGCGCCTGCCATCACGTATCCAGCTGCAACCACGTGAGGGTTGAACCAACGAGATACAGGGTAGGGCTCAGAAAATAGGAGACGAAATATTTGCTTGTGACGTCATCGAAAAACTATGTGCGAAAGAGATGGACATTTGCTTGTGACGCGATGCGCGAAAGAGATGGAGCGATATGACAATTCGTGCCCATTTGTGCACGTAGCATTTGAACTATGAATTACTGGCACATTTCTTAACGAATTATAATGCTGTTTTCACAGGACTTTTTTTTTGTACTAATTGCAAATTGTTATATAGGTTCATTATGACATTTCGTTACTGAATGAAAACTACATACTCGTCTCCACCTTTGCTCACATTGTGTCAAAAATCATCCATTAATAACTAATATTTTCACCAAAAATCCTGGTTTTAATTTTCAGATTTTTATATCATTTTGTAGTTTAATGCTAATATGGCGTGTGTGTGAGTGTATTTTGACTGAAACTATGTTGTCGCCGCGACGAATTCTCTTAGAGTAGTAGTAGTAACATTAGGGCGTATAAAATTAAAATTACATTTTATTAATATTTATTTTGTTCGAAACTTCACTATTTTATTCTACATTTAAGGCTCAAGTAACTTATTATGAAGTGTTATTTCCAAGTAGATAAGTATATGGTTTCATTTATTAACGCAATGTCAAAATGACCCTGTATATGTACTCATCATCATAGTTTAGGTAGTTAGTGAAAGGCTGGTAGGTTAGCTAGGTTAGGGCTTTCATCGTCCTCACCGGTGAGAATCGCGACGCGTTTCTCCCTTTATCTGTTTTTCTTTATTGCTTTTAATGACGAGACAAGCTTGCCGTTCGCCTGATGGTAAGCGATACGACCGCCCATAAACAGTAGTAACACCAACACCTTGAATTACAAAGTATTATTTGGTATTCCACTGCGCTCGCCATCCTGAGACATGAGATGTTAAGTCATATGTCCAGTAGTTACACTGGCTACAATGTCCTTCAAACCGGAACACAACAGTGACTACACACTGCTTGACAGAGATAGACATAGCAGTGGTACCTGCCCAGGCAGACTCTCACATATGAGAGACCTGCCACCAGTAAAAATGGTAGAAATCTATGGTCTGAAGATAAATACTGACCTGGAACCTGAGCTCTGGGTAGGTGCACGGGGTACACGGGCGGACGGTGCACGCCGGCATCACCGCTGCCCACCACGCCGCCACCTACTCCACTGTCGATGATCACGCCGTTGGGCTGCAAGATCACAAGAGACTCGTCACATAATGGTCCTGCTTATGTCATAACGTTATCATATACATACTCGGCGATAGCCTAGTTGGTTGTGGAACGGACTGCCGAGACGAATGTCCGCAGGTTCAAATCCCAAGGGCACGCATCTCTGACTTTTCTAAAGTTTTGTATGTATTCTTTGTGAATTATCGCTTGCTTTAATGGTGAAGGAAAACTTCGTGAGGAAACTTGCATACCTGAGAAGTTCTCTATAGGAATTTGGATGGTGTGTGAAGTCTGCCAATCCGCATTAGACCAGCGTGGTGGACTGAGGCCTAATCCACCTAATCCTAATCATTAGTTACATAAAATAATAAATACCATATTTTTTTTTCGGGCACGGCCATGTGACCCCACTGCACCTGATGGTAAGTTTGGTCCAATAGAATGTCGACTGACGTGAAATGATTATCCCTCAGTCGACACAATTATGTTGGAGCCGGATATACACAGGCTGATCCCGGATCGCGACAGCGACACGTACGTGGGCCACTATGACGGGTTTTAACACCTTGTGTACGGTCGCTATCCGGGCGGATATAAAATATATCCTACCACCAGCAATATTGGGATAAGATGTAGTCACTATTTTACACTTAATTCTTTAAATCTACTCATACATGTGATAAGGGACTTCCCCAGATTAACATTTACATAACAGAATTGTTTTTCAAAATTACACATTGATTAAGCCAGTAGTAGGATATCCATCCCTATATCAAGCACTGTAAAGTACAATTTAGTTTCCATAAAATTATTATTTATATAACTCAATTAAGTATAAGCAGATGTTTATATTAATTGATTTTTTTAGAGTTGTTTCATAATACATCCTTATTACTATAAATGAGGTTTCTTAACATAATTATGATCCAAAACTTTTGTTTCACAATAAATTTATACAAGTGTAGGTGATATATAACTAAGTAATAATTATAAAGGAAAAGAGAAAGTGCTACTTAACTACTGAAAAATTACTAGATATGAAATATTAATTTATAAAATGTATACAGAAATTTACTGAATTTGCTAAACATAATTTAACTTAACAGAGTTATTGAGAAAATTACGGATCAGCGTCTTATATGAAACTAGCTTTTGCTCGCGGCTTCGCCCGCGTGAAGGAGTTTTCCAGGATAAAAGTCCACTGTATGATAAAAGTCTTGCTACATATTTTCCCGGTACTGATAGGTTCAAACTAATTTAATCCCCATGGGGGTTGAATTTATCAAAATCATATTAAAGCGATTGCTTCATCATAGTATCTCCAATCTTTAATTTCAGTTCAATCAGTCGAAAATCTAAGATTTATACAAACTTTCATCCCCTAATTTATCCCCTTAGAGGTGGAATTTATCAAAATCCTTTCTTAGGGGATGCCTATGTTATAGTATCTTTATGCATGCAAAGTCTCAGCCCGATCGGTTTAAAACTGACAAAGTTTCATCAAATTTTCTTCCCCTATTTTACCCCTTTGGAGGCAGAAATAATCAAAATCCTTTCTTAGCAGATACCTACATCATAACATCTACCTGCATGCCAAATTTCGTGGTTTGGGCTGTGCATTAATTGATCACTATGTCAGTCAGTCACCTTTGAGTTACATATATTTAGATTATATGTTATCTTAAAGTACTAGTAGTGGCACTAGGGAACATAAAATAAAAATAACTTTTTATTAACATTTATTTTGTTCGAAACTTACACTTTTCCCTTTACATCTACGGTTCAAGTAACTTATTGTAGTGTTAGTTTCAAGATCAGTATGTGGTTTTATTTAGTAATGCAATGTCAAAATGAATGTATAATATCTCTCAATGTAGTAATAAAGAAATATACTTAATAAATAAATTGACTTCATCAGATGTTTATAGTTCATATTTAAGATAGGGCAGAGGAAAAAGGTTTGACAATATGTTATCTTTTTATTTATATTGAATGGGTCCTTTTACTTGACTGCACTAATTTGAACTATCAAAAGTAGATACGAATACAAATTTAATTCTACAAATTTTGAAATAAAACGATGTTGCGGATTTTATTGCATTTTTATATGATCCGCAAAGTAGTTTTATTTCAATATCTAACATCTGAGTTAACATGAAAAATCATTGTTCAAATTTTGTTCTAACAAAATTATATCCAATTATTATTGTAGTGTGAATATTGTAATGAAAATTATTAATTTGCAATTTTTACTAGATTGTCAGATTTTATATATTTTTTGTCCTCAAAAGGATTCTTCTGCAGCCTTTTGGAGTTATGAGAAATATGTTTGGATATTTTATTGTCAGCAAAAATAGGTGAACAAATTGGATGCATAATATATTATTTATAGAAAGAATATTACCTGCCACTGTCCATTCTCCTCGTTGCCGTAGTAAGCCCCAACGTTAGCCGAAGTCTCGGGAATTTTCATTCTTATAACACTTTAAATTTTATTTATTTTTAATTTCACTTATATTGTCAACACTAAATAACCATTAATAAACACCTTTAACAATTACAAAATACTGGCCATTTATAAAATTATAAAATAAAATAAAAATACTGGCCGTTGGGTTTGTTACGCTTAAAAAAGAAATTACTATTCAAATTTAGAACAGGTTGTCTCACAGATGTGTAGAGTTTATACTTTTAAAATTTACTATAGGCACTGTTATCATAAGGTAATCAATGTCTTTTGTTTTGTTTGTGGTTTCTATATTCATTTCTGGTGTTCTTTACAGCTGAAATGTAAAAAAAAATGTTAATGTACCACATAGGAGTATACAATATGGAAGATAAAAAAAAGTTTATATTGATCAAATAAAACCTCTGGCTGTAAGGTCCAATGTCAACTTGCATCGAAAACTTTAAAAAAAATAAACAAGATAATGGTCACGGATCTTATTCGCAGACTGTCGACGCAAACGCATCGAATGTTATGAAACGATACGTCAACAAATGAAAGGCGGCCCGGTTTTTAACAAATATCACTTTCTAACAAATCGAAACTTTCCATAAACTTGTTTACGACACGTGCGCGTCGCGTAAATAAAGAAAAAATATATATGTGTTATCGTAATATAGAATAGTGAATCTCGAGCCAAAAATAGATCAACCCAATAACAAAAATAAATAAATGACCGACATTTATTAATAATCAACACTTATCTCGCGCCAAATTTAATTACACGCGACAACGCGAAATAATTATCTTTTGATAGCATGAATTATTTTTTAAACCGTGAAAAAATTAATACACTTCCTTTGCACGTGTACTGGGTACATACGTAATATAAAAAAAAACACTAAATACTCACTCATAGTACGAACATGCCGTAATTTATGAACACAAAACAGTCTTTACAAGGTTTTTAAAACGTTTCGAACGCATACAACACTATAAAATGGTTAATTTGCCACTATAACCTAGAATTTGCGAGGACACCACACAATACGCGTCCGATTTCGTGGCGCAAATGGCGACCATGTTGAACAACGCGCGGTTATGGCCACGTTCACGAAAATACACAACTTCATTGCGGTGTGGGTGTTTTATGTTTTTATTTATTTACTGGAATAAAAAATTGGATAAATTAATTGTTATTTACCTTATTGTGAGACGATCATACTCTTGTAAATTTAGCTGAGCCAAAAATGTCTAATTTGATTGATCGATGTTCTTTTTTCGAAACATTGCAATAACAGCCATTATTTTTGCGAGACATAAACCGTAGGATACATTGATAACTTTTGATATACATATCGTATCATGATTCAAGTATAACAAAGTTATTCGGTGATTCTAAACAGTAGATATCTAAAAGTATTTTAGGTAAAAATATAATGACATTTAAATCATAAAATGAACGTAGCATTTGTAGAACGTTTCATTTTTCGTAAGTATGTCAGTTTATAATGCGATATTTGCATACATTTTTGTGTAACCAATCGGAGAACATAATACGCTCACTGGTTTTTGTAGATACAAATCTATGTATAAGAATTTTAATTGAAGTTATAATTACTTTTGACTCTTTCAATTTTAAATAATCATAAACAACACACGTAAATTAATTTACAAGGCTGCATGGTCTGATAACCTTGGCGTTTACATCAAAACATCCGATAACAATAATAACAAATCGAAGCAATCCAATATCTAGAAAATTATCAAAGGAATTGTTAAGAAAAGAATCACAAACAAAAATCTAAGTGAATCTAGTGCAAATTAAATAAAAATGTCGACTTCTAGTGAGAAAATACAGTCGCCGATGTCGGAATTCGCGCTCGTTTGCCGCGGCTGTTTGACATACGCAAATCCAATGAAAAATATGTACGAATGGGGTCTAGCGGAGGACTTCTTCCGGCTAACTGATGTTGAGGTAGTGTTATTTTAGTTACTATTATATTTATTTTTGGTTTGCGCTGATTTTTCAACGGTTTTCAACATTATCCAGGAAATATTAGCCAGGTAAAATTAAATTGCGATCCAAAACAGATATGTTAAAGTATAAATTAATCTTATTTCTTCTTTTATTATACACCTACCTCCGTCCTCTCTACATCACCCCAAGGTTGACTGGGAGAGAATGCCCATGGCATTAAGTCCGCCTGTATACCATGTGTACAAAGTGTTAATAAATAAATAAATATGTTCGGCCCCTATAATATATATTATAATATTACATATATTAACAATATAGAAATAGCGAAAGGAGGCTGCATTCGTTTTGCCTCTGCCTTCCTCTTCCTGGATCAAAGGTGGGTCTAAAAAACAAAGGTCCCAAAATCTCGGCCTCAAACATTTTTAATTTTGGCTTTATACTAGATGTATTTAATTTCATAAGTGTGTAAAATATGTGTAGTAAAGGAAAATATTGTTTTTTATACGAGCATGGCAAAGACTCCCCTCTGCACCTCATGGTAAGTGGAGTGTGGTCCAATAGAATGTCGACTGACGAGAGATGATTACCCCTCAGTCGACACAATTATGCCTGTTGGAATCGGATATACAGACTGATCCCGGAACGCGACACTTACGTGGGCCACTTTGGCGGGTTTTAACACCTTGTATGGTACTCGCTATCTGAGTTAAGAGAAGTTCATTAGGAGCAAAGTTCCTCACATTTATTAACTTGGGATATAATTCATAAATCTGTATAGTTCATGGATATTATAAATCCATATTTTGCATCCTTTTTTGAGTTAAAATTTTTCAATATTTTATTTTAATAAATGATAAAGTTGTGAAACTCAAGTGGCAGTGGGCTGGGCACAAAGCTCGTGGAACTGATGGCCATTGTGGTGGAAAAGTTCTGGATTGGCGGCCAAGAACCGGTGTCGCAGCATAGGCAGGCCCCCTCGAGGTGGACTCACAACCTGGTGAGGGTCGACGGAGTCTGATGGATGAGGGTGACCCGGAACCGGTCCCTGTGGCGCTCAATATGGGAGGCCTATGTCCAGCAGTGGATTATTCCTGGCTGAAATGTTGATGATGATAATGAAATTAAAGAATATATTCTTCTTGATCATATTCTAGTATACTCTAGGTTGTGTTCGTCTGGAAACATCTTGACAGAGTCGATGATGAGCTGTTTCCAAGCACTCCTGTCTTCGACTTTCTTCAGGGCAGTGGTAATAGGAAGCTTTGTAATACTTTTTATATGATCAGACTAGCTGGTAGGTGATCATCCACATGGTCTTCTACCATCTACTTTCCCTACTATCTACAGTTTGTCAAAGTTATCTGGCTGTCTTCTAGCAATGTGGCCAAAATAACTCAGGACTTGTTAGTAGCATATTGTGATAAGCCAAGTCTTGATCTTCAAGTAGGCAAGGATAGAATTGTTAGTGCGTCTTGCAGTCCATGATATGCTTTACATTTTCAAAGAATATACAGGGTAATACTAACATTGAATTATTAAATAAAACCGCATATTTGTTTGTACTTATGGTGACATTGTCCCATAACTCATCCTTGAATACCAAATATTCTCATAAATGAACTCCTAGTGTTATTTTATGTAGTTTAGTGCAATATAGTGCTTATAATATCAACCCTGTATTATATATTATCCCACTGCTGGGAACAGGGAACCTACAGAGCTTCTCAGGTTTGCAGGTTTCCTCACAATGTTTTCCTTCACCGTTAAAGCCAGTGATGATTCACAAAGAATACACACATCATTTTAGAAAAGTCAGAGGTGTGTTTGGGTTTTGAACTTGCGGACATTCATTCCGCTCCCAACTAGGCTATCCTTGCTTCTTAATACAGTGCTTGCGTGGGTGTACATCTGATTGAAAGTATGATGTTGCTAATCCAACAATTTTTCTCTATGTTAGTGTCATTAGGGTGTGTAAAGTTAATATTACTTTTAATTCATATTTATTCTGTTCCAATCAATATTTTCCTGGGATAAAATAAACCTATAGCACTTCATCAATAAAATTCGTTGAAAAATAAATTAGTTGATATTTGAAATATTGTTGTGAGCAGATGTGGGGGCGTTGCGGACGTATCGCATTATCTATTTCTCACGCACGCAGCGTTATGGCGGGTGGCGCAGTGTGACGTCATAGTTTGCTATTATAAAATTTGACAGCTATTCTTTCCACTAAATGTCAGACCTATATAACTGATTTATTATTGCTTCGATTTTGAAAATTATTTACCGTAAGTTTTGGACGAAATGTTTTTTTTATACACACCCATAAACACACATTATCAAGCATTTATTCCCGAAGGGGTATGCAGAGGCGCAACCAGGGCACCCATTTTTCGCTATGTATTTTCCGTCCCATGATTTGATAGGGAGCGAGCCTATCGCCATATCGGATACAAATTCCAGACTCCAGGGTTATACAGTGCACAAAAACCCAAATAATACTTTGCCCCACTCGAAAAAAATATAGGGGCCACACTAGGATGACTTCAAAAAAAAGTTTGCGACATGAAATGTTCTCTGATTTAATTTACTTTACACCGCCATTTTATCTTATCATTGTAGATTTATTGTATTGAATGTAAAAGTGACGATAGCCTAGTTGGTAGTGGAACGGACTGCCAAGACGAATGTCTGCAGGTTCAAATCCAAAAGGCACACACCTCTGACTTTTCTAAAAAAATGTGTGTATTCTTTGTGCATTATCGCTTGCTTTAACGGTGAAGGAAAACATCGTGAGGAAACCTGCATACCTGAGAAGTTCTCTATAGGGATTTCGAGGGTGTGTGAAGTCTATCAATCAGCACTAGGCCAGCGTGGTGTACTAAGGCCTAATCTCTCTCAGTAGTAGAGGAGGCCCGTGCCCAACAGTGGGACAGTATATAATACAGGGCTGGTGATGATGATTGACTGAATGTATAGTAAGAAGAGGGATTTAAATTCCACCCTTTGTACTCCAGGGTGGCCGTGACGAAGGCATATCGGAGCTCCTCTGCGCGGCGTGCGAGGAGACGCTCAGGGTCTGCAAGTCGTTCCGTCTGCAATGCTTGGAATCCGACATGCTCCTGCGCAACACTGCAAAGGTATATAACATATGTATGTATTCAATATTATTACTGTTATTTTTTATTTCAGTTCAATGACGAGACGAGCGTGCTTGCCTGATGGTACTACTGCCCATAAACATCAAAAAGAACTTTGTATTCAAAAAACACTCCACTGCGCTCGCCATAAGACCTAAGTTTTTTATACGGCACTGCAAAGTGATCGTACTGCACCTGATGGTAATAGTGAGGTCTAATTGAATGTCGACTGACGAGATATGATCACCCTTCGCCAATCGACACTATTATGCCTGTTGGAACCGGATATACACTGATCTCGGAACGCGACACACGTGGGCCGCTATGGCGGGTTTTAACACCTTGTGTACGGTCGCTATCCGGGCGAATATTTCCTACCACAAGCAGTCTCATAATGTCCAGTAATTAGGCTATAATGTCCTTCAAACAGAATATAACAGTGCGTTCACATTGATTGGCGGTAGAGATAGACATTATGATGGTACTTATACGAGAGACCACCACCAGTAGCCCTTAAGCTGTTGTAGTCAATTCTAATAAACCATGACTACTAACTGCATGAAAGCCATAGCGATAAATAAATCATAACTCATGTCTCGTGCCAAAGTTGCTTCTGATTGGTCCTTTATTACTAAGGATTGGACTGACAGTTCAGATTATTTATAGAAATCTGTCACACCATATTACTAATTGTCAGTCTTCGGACTAGATTCATAAAATCTTGTTTCTTTCCTCTGCTTCGATAAATGAAATTTTGAATGACGAGACGAGCTTGCCGTTCGCCTGATGGTAAGCGATACCTATAAACAGTAGAAACACAAACACCTTGAATTGGAAAGTATTTGATATTCCACTGCGCTCGCCATCCTGAGACATATCTTATTATGTCCAGTAGTTACACTGGCTACAATGTTCTTCAAATTGAACACAAGTGACTACACGCTGTAGTAGAAATAGACATTGCGGTGGTACCTACCCAGGCGGATTCACATATGAGAGACCACTAGTAATAGATAAAATCTATTAAATAACTATCTATTGTTCCAGAAAAAAACACCAGATCCAGGACCAGATATACCTTTAGAAGTAAATATATCCCATATATTAGATGATGATAAATTAACCATATATATTTCTTTACCGGATTCTCAAGACAAAATACAATTGCCCTGTCCGTATGATTGCAAAGGAGAGTATCAAAAGAAATACGATTTAAAACAGCATTTGATAAAGTTGCATCAGAAACCTAAAGATTACTGCGTGGAAACGCGGTTTTACTGTACGGCAATGGATTGTTCGTACAATGCTGGCTCTGAGCGGCAAAAATGGTTTTCGGAACGCAAATTCCTCAACCAACATTACAAGAAGGTTCATAGGCGGAAACTTTTTCAGTGCAGATATTGTAGCGAAGGCTTCTCAGCTCAACCAGATTACAGACGCCACATGACAATATGTAATTTGAAGTATCCATGCGAAATTTGCAATACGGAGTACAAGAATCGGGAAAAATATTTAGTACATTTGTTAAGGAAACATCCCGATTTACATAAAAAGTATAAAGCTGAGAAACGCAAGTCGAAATTAGTTAATGACTCGAAAAAAGCGAAAAATGATGAAAAGTTCGACTTTTGCGATAGTCCGAAGCGGACTTTTGCCACTCAGACGTTGAGTCCAGAGGACACTATTAAGAATGATGTCGCTTTGCCGTCGTGGCAGTCGCTGCCGGGGAAAAGTGAAGATGAAATAAAACGCGACGAGATTTCAACTCAGACGGTGTTTGAGGACTTATTGTCACTCAAGTCTCAGACGAGTGAGGACGAAATCTACTTTTCCGAGACAGTCTCTCTGTCCGACATACAGACTCAAACATTCCCTGTCGAGTTCGGTTTAAGTCGTTCGAACAAGGAGACTTTAACAAATGAGACTCAATCGCCCGACTTGAGTATAAAAGAGACTCAAACTTGTCTATGTTTGTACGATTCCCCGAAGTTTAATTATAAATTATTTGATAGTATATCGTCGAGTCCGTCGAGTCTGAATCTGACTTCCACTGAAACTCAAACGTCCGAGTTTAAGTCGACGGTTAAGTCGGATGTTTTGTTGAGTTTTAATTCGGCCGAAACTCAGACGTCAGACGAACTCAACGATTTCTGACATTGGCAAGATCTATAGCTAGGCATTGAGTTATTAGATACAGATTTAGGATTTCTAATGGATTTAAAAGATATTCCGTAACTGGTTTACTCGAATATTTATAAATTGGTAGATTTTTTATTGCTTTGAATGACGAGACGCGCTTGCCGTTCGCCTGATGGTAAGCGATACGACCGATAAACAGTAGAAACACCAACACCTTGAATTACAAAGTGTTTGGTATTCCACTGCGCTCGTCTGAGACATGAGATGTTAAGTCTTATTATGTCCAATACACTGGCTACAGATGCCGTTAATGGCCATCATGTCAATCAATTTCTATCCCTCTGGAACAGTATTTTTTTCTGGAAGAAAGGTGCCATATATCCTACAACCTTGAGAGCGTGTTTGCGAAGTTTTATTATCGGGTTGAGTAGTGGGAAGGCTTAACAACTAAACTAATTTTCAAATTAGGATACTTGGTGAGGCCCCTGGCTTTTCTTGCGTCGAGGAGGGGGGGGGGGGGGGGGTCGCAAAAATACTTTGGAACCCCTTGCCTTACAGTCTACATATTTTTAAATCAGTTTCAATACAATCAAATAAAATATTATGATTATGATTATGAATCATGTTTATTTGTTCGCACAATTAATGGTTAAAAATGGTTCTTTAATATTAAAGTAGATTTTGGTTTGACTTTCGCTTACCGGACATATCCGTGTTCGATGTAAAACGGGGTGAAAGGGAATGAAATTTATTAATAAAAAAAATCAACTCGCCACTTGATGACATTAATATTTTTTTTATTATTTTATTGCAAGTTAGGGATAGTCAGGAATAGTTATTATCTTAATAATTTGAAAATTTCGTTCCTATTCGCAAATATCTTCTGTATTGTACTTAAATGTCAGCCTTGTGTATAATGTCCCATTGTTGTAACTTCTATTGGAATTTTTTAGTTAAGCCACGACGCTGTAGTTGTTTAATAAGGTGAGTGGGGTAAGACCGGATCACGGGTAAAATATTTTTAATTTATTTTATAGTATAAATATATTTTTATTATTACATTTATCTAATTTATAACTTAATGTGCACTATTGACACATATTCTATAGACACGAACATCCATATAAACTATTTGTTCAAAATCTGAACTGAAATGACAACCAAAACTTCACTGTTATAACCTATTTATTCACTTAAACAACAAATAATTTTACTTATTTGACTAATATTTTTTATTCACATCCAGGTTTACACTTCGACTCGAGTTCTTATATTATGAGCGCCACTCCGTACACAACCACACACTGTCAATGTTGAAATAATACTAAAGTCAGGTGTACGGATTGCAGTACAGTTGAGTCGAACACAATGAGTGTACGGAACGCTAAATGTAGTACGTAGTATACATACATATATTGATGGCACCTATCTTCTTTTTTCATTGTGTCATGCGCAAATCGACTAGTAGAAAATATTTTTGATTTTAAGTCTGTTTCAATACTTCTCAGTATACGAATTGTATAAAGTAAAAAATACAGTTTTAAAATTATGGAACTAAAAATATACAAGTGCAAACAGCGGACATAAATTTTTTTTTGTCGGTATCAGAAAACGTCGGATTTAGCAATATTAAAATAACGGAGTTACCCCCGTGATCCGATATTACCCCAACTCGCAACATTTTTTTAATAGTATTTTATCTGGTGTAAAAATTATTAGAGTATGGTAAGCGGAGTCAAACGTTTTTAATGGCAAGTACACAAGAACAATATATCAGGTCTTTGGTGTATTTTTTTTGTTCCAGATTCCTGGCTTGGGAGCCGTTCAAGTATTAACGCAATTTGGGGGGCAGGGGGGGAGGGTTCTTGTAAAACGTTACGATGCGTTACAGGGGCGGGAAGGGGGGCTCGTACAAAGCGTTATGTAATATCGTTTTTATTATTTTAAAACAATAACAAAGGTATTTTAACGATTTTCCGGTATTTTGTGTAATAGTGAATATTCCAAAAAAAAATGTTAATAGTGTTACATAACTTTTGGAGGGGGGTCGGGGGGGCGTACAGGAAAACGTTACGACGCGTTACATGGGGGAGGGGAGGGGTCAGAAATCTTCTAAAATTGCGTTACGTAATACTTGAACGGCCCCTTGTACTGACAGGAGACCTTATTTCAAGACTTGACCAGGAAAATGAACTTCATTGAGGGCGCCAGTTTTGCTTTTTGGTTTTAGAGTTATCGTTTTGGGTACGAGGATTTAGTTTCATATTTTATGTTGAGGTTTTTTATTTTCCTGGTCAGGTTATATCTTAACTAGAGACCACCGTGGTAGAGGTGATCGAAAATATCCTTTAAAGCATACTATTTTAAGACGCAAATCTGTTCACAGCCGGCGCAGATGTGTCTGAGCGCAGTGTAGAGAATTTAACTGTCAAACTATTAACGACATTGTCTTCATTGCAATAATATTCAAAATTCATTAACACGAACAAATTGCATTACATTGTTCATTGATTTTGAATATTATTTCAATGAAGACAACGTCGATAACAGTTTGACAGTAAAAATTCTCTGTGCTGCGCTCTGACATGCGCCGGCGCTTAGATCCCTGATTTGTTCTTGTGTATATTAGTCTATGGGTGTCATAAGTGTCTATGTATGCAGACGTGCTATCACGAGGTTTTTTAATCTACCTGACGATGGATTTCTAAGGCAAATAATTTTTTTACTTGTGTCCCCTGTACACGATGGCGTAGGGTGAAATGATACTTCTGAGATGAGCTTGTGTATATCCGGTTCCAACAGACCAGCATAATTGTGTCGACTGTCGAAGGATCTTGTCAGTTGGCATTCTATTGGACCCTATTCCACTTAGCATCAATGGGGTCACTTTGTCGTACAAAAATGAAAAGCATATTTATGTTTCGTGAGGAAGTGTATCGTCAGGTTTAGGAAACATTGTGTACAAGCCTTTATTGTAGTGTTCATTACTAGTCATTTCTAAGTAAATAAATATGTAATATATTATGTGTTTTATTGTATTTAGTTTTGCTCGCGGTTTCGCCCGCTTGAAGGAGTTTCCCGGGATCGAAAGTGATCATCAATTAATGTATTCTCAAAAAGGTATTTGTCTTGAGTTTATTTATTTAATAATAAAGACACGAAACAGAATACAGCCAAGAAAAACAATAAAAATACAAGTACAAAAATATTATAAACTTATAGTATACTTCTCCAAAGTATGTGACCTGATCTAATTTAGACAAATTTGCTTACTATGTGTCCATCTACTTAAAATACATATAATAACTGCAAAATTAATACATCAGGTTGTTAAATAGAAATAAAAATAAATATCAAACCATATACGCACAAATTCAAACGCGATATCAAAAAAATTACAAAATTGATTTTCTACATTAACATTTTAAAAATGGTTCTTCGAACCATACACAATTCGTTTTATAATTCCGAAATTGGTCCTTCAACCTCGATTCAGACTTATTCTCTTCCGACTAATAAATGCAATAGTTTGTGAAAATGTTTTTATTTATTTATTTATTTAGTAACGCCAACGTAACGTACATTAACACATAATTCATTATAATAACAAAGTTAATAGTAATCTAAAGCTAAATGTCGTTACAATACAAGGCGTACACGGCATGCATATAAACACAAACAACTTCAAATAATACAAAATAAAATAAACAATAAGTATAGTGCTTGAAAAATAGACACACACTTAAATATTACATTAAATTATTATTTCGAAAAAAAAGGGAAATATTTTACAAACTTAATTGGATCATGTTGAAACAGAGGTGACTAATATTAGAAACATGTAAATTGAATGTAAAATATGATGTTTGATGAATGATTTTGATGTTTGTTAGAAGTGAACACAGAAACAAAGAATTTGTATGCAATTTGGCACACGGGCAGACCATGTCTTGGATTAACCCAGGCTTTTTATCTAATGAAAAATTGATTTTAAATAGATTGTTTAAATATATTGCGGCGGGTTGGGCGCCACTGCGACGTGTTATGCGCCGCAGGTAGGTTGTGAATGACAATTAAAAACCTAGCGTTATTACGTTGTACTAGCTTCATTTGCACCTTCTCATTACACTCGGTACTGGTTGCTGGTGTTAAGGAACACGAGTCACTGGCCTGGGGAACTTCGAATCAGGCGAACGGTTCGTAGCTGCTCCACATGGCTTGCTCCGGCGGCAGCTCGTCGGACAGTTGGACGGCCACGTGGGTGATGGATCTTGCAAGTGGTCAGGGTCAGTTCCCACGACGCTGATGGTGTGCACGTGGTCGGCTCCGGTAGCAGCTCGCCGGCAGTAGGTCGGGGTCAGCACACGACGATGGTGGTGCGCAGTTGGAGTGTGTCGGGAGGCAGCTCTCCCGTCCGTCTGCTACGGCACTGTGGAAGTACATCGTAGAACCTGGGGAACTCCAATTCAGGCGAACGGCACGTAGCTACTCCACGTGGCTTACTCCGGCGGCAGCTCGCTGGGCAGTTGGTCAGGGGCTCCCGCGACGTCGGTGATGCGCAGTTTGCCGCGGTTGGGAATCAGCTCTCCCGTCAGTTTGCTACGGCCCAGCACTCCGCGCCGTTAACCACGTGCCTTGAACCCTTGTGGGAACAAAGATGTGCGTGACAACACGCAGTTGGAAGTAGTACCATAATTGCAGACAGACTACGAATGGTATTGCATGCTTATTTATACAGACGCCATTCGGGCGTACGTCAAAACAATTGACAGTACAAAGGTGTCTTCATTCTTTGTTTAAGGTACTTTTGTAGTAAGAGCTTTCCACGCAGGCAAAGCTAACAACTCCTAGTTCATACCCAAAATGGTCCTTCGAGCACGATTCACGGAATCACGAACCAGATTTATTCTAAAAATAGACTTAAGCACATTGCGCCCAAGAGGCGTATTTCATATAAAAAGGAGTGTTTTCACTAATTGGGGTGTTCGTGGGCGAGTTTAAGGTACACTAATAGGGAAATTGGGAGGGAATTTCGGGGAGGGGAGGGTGGTGATGGGATCCTTTAAGGGTAGGCGGAAGGGAGAAGGAAGGGAAATGTTCCTTGGAATTCTTGTGAATTGGCAATCATGAGGTATACGCACTTAATTGTTTGTTTAGGGCCGCGACAAAAATCGTGGGCATGCATATACCTATAGTAATGTAACAATGTGAATTCTACTCACGCTACAGTGTGGTGGACTAAGGCCTAAACTCTCTTGATAGTAAGACCTGCCCATCGGGGACTGTTAAAAACAAGGCTGGCAGGTAGTTATTTATTAACACTTGATACAGTAAATATACAGAATTAATGCTTGAAGAATTCTCTAATAGTCAATTGAGTGATGCAGAGATGAGACTATGTGCCTATAAAAGTTAAAATAGACTACACATAATCCTAATAATATTATAAATGCGAAAGTTTTTTTTTTTTTTTTTTTTTTCTCTTTATTAATTTAGGGACATTTACGCGCAGCGTATGTCAGTCCCATCGTATCCTAAAACATAGTACAAACAAATAAGTTTATAGTTCAGACATGGCTTCGAACAGAATTCGAGCTTGAATGCCGTTTGGCTGACATAAGATTTCATGATACATACCTACATTAGTTTTGCTACAATTTAAAACGGTTGCTACATTATGTCTCACAGACTCAGTTCGAACACATTCCATTAGTAAATGGTGTAGATCTTCTATAACTCCACATTCTTCACAATTAGGTGATATAGTCCTCTTCATCATAAATGTAAACCTTCTGCAAGGAATGTGTCCAGATCTAAGTCTATGAGCCATAACGACCAATTTCCTATTCATATCACTATTTGCAAACCAGGGCACACGAAAAGGCTGACATTGAAGGGTTCGATACCATATTCCTTTTTCTAAGGATCGCTTATTAAAGTATTCCTGCCAAAAGTCATAGCATATATTTCTAAATTTTACTAAGTATTCCGAATAGTCAATATTTATATTAGTTTCTTTTCCATTTTGGACTGCATATTTCGCTAACATGTCAGCCTTTTCGTTTCCCCGTAAACCAATATGCGATGGGACCCATTGCAATCTCACTTGTATCCCTTTTAAAAGTAATTCATCTATCTTAGATAGAATAACATAAGCTATCGATGCGCCTCTGAGTCCAGAGCTGCATCGAGCTATATGTTGTAAAGAACTTTTACTGTCAGTGCAAATTACAACATTTTTGTGCTGACTATTGATAATATAGGTCAATGCTTCTGAGATTGCAATCATTTCCAACGTCATAATGGATGTATGCTGACATAATATTTTAAAACAATGATTATTCTGATTAGTTGAAACATCTAATTTAGGCACATAAAACGCAGAGCCATTACCTTCTACACTCTTCGACCCATCTGTAAACATAAAGAACCAACCATTGTATTTTTTGTGTAGTTCTCTAATTATTTCAAATTTTAATATATTGTTATCATATAAACGTTTTGACAATTTAATTGATTCTATATTTGCTCTAATTACACCATTTACATTGATGTTAGTTACCCATGTTCTTAATGAATACATCAGTAGTGGACAGGAAGAATTTATTTGTATTTCTTTCACTTCATTGTATGAAGACACTAACAGGGGCATAGTTTTATTCTTCCAGTAGCTACTTTGTCGAAGGTTGTAGAGTTCATTTAATTTCTGGGTAATTATATTACCTTCAATAGACTTTGCCTTTAAGCAGAACTTATATGCCAAATATTTTCTACGTAAGTACAGCGGAATTATACTCAACTCACTCTCCATAACATGAATTGGAGTAGATTTGATAAATCCACCAATTATCCTTAAAGCCTGGTTTTGAATCTTGTTTAATTTATCTAAATGACATTTGGCACTTGCATCATATAAAAAACAACTGTAATCAATACGACTTCTGATCAGGGCTATGTATATATGTCTCAGATGTTTTGGGTGTAAGCCCCAGGAAGCACCAGACAAAACCCTAAGTAAATTGAGATGTTTTTGCAATCTTTCAACTAAACAATTAATATACTGATTCCACCGCAAAGATCTATCCAACCATGTCCCTAAGTACTTGTAATTATCTACTACCTCTAATTTACAATTACCCAGCTTCAGCTCTATTTGCAATTTCCTAAATGTTCTATTAAAAATACATATTTTGGATTTAGATCCTGATAACTCCAATCCCATTTCATCCAAGATTTTACAAAATGTATTTAACGCTATCTGAAGTTGATTTTGGCTTTCATTAAGATCACTAGTTGAAGAATATAATACAAAGTCATCGGCATATTGGCAAATTGACACATTATCAATTTTGTGAGTTAATTTTGTTGTTAATATATTGAAGAGGATAGGGGAAATTGGATCACCCTGTGCTAATCCTTTATTTGTATGTCTTATAAAGTATTTGTTTTGTTTGGTTTCATCGAAATGCGAAAGTTTTTGAGGATGGATGTGTTTATTCCTGTTTCACGAAATAACGACTAAACGGATTTGGATGAAACTTTACAGTAATACTGGTTATACATCAGAATAACACAGACTACAATTTATTAATTTTGTGTAATTTGGTCATAATATAACGATACATATCTAGTCGGAAAAAAATGTATCCCCGAAAACTCCGTCACGCGGGCTAAGCCGCAAGCATAAGGTAGTACGTACATATATGCATAATATACAAAAAATACATACCTACATAAAAATATTAAAATATAAATTAGGTAGGTAGTTCAATCCGAACCAAGCCGAGATGCCTAGGTCGATTTCCAAGCCAAATACATTTGCATTAAGTTGGCACAATCTACTACCAACATAAGAGTTACCTATTGATCGGCAAACCGCGCAGACTCCGAAACAATTAATTTAGTCAAACTCTATCATCGGTTCATACCGGTGCCAATATCACAGGCACGTCGCGAGAAAATGCTTATGCCGTGAAATAATACCGAATTATTTTGTAATAAGCGTTTGGAGTTTGACAAAACGGCTTCAAAAGGAGATATAGTTAAAGCGAAACCAATGTATACAGCGGCTGAAGCCGTTCCTGATCGAAGTGCTCACCTCGGCTCCACGGAATCCGAAAACCAAGTACACATCAAATCATTACCGCCGGATATTGAAACATGTCTTTGCCACGAGAGTTTAATTTTAATCAGGTGAGTCTATATTTTGGCCTTTAAAGTATACTTAAAGTCCAGTAGATAGACATCATAGTACTCTAATCAGGTGAGTTTATATTTTGGCCTTTAACGTATACTCAAAGTCCAGTAGATAGATATCATAGTAATCTATACGCCTTTTCTCTAGTTAGGACTTTAAATATACACATACGTTTATTTTTGTTAGGTAAGGTTTTTAGGTGAGGAAACCTACGTTCCTGAGATTTCTTCGTAATCGAGCCGTCGTGGTGGACTGAGGCCTAAATTCTCCCGCAAGAGCATTCCCGTTTTCAGTAGTCTGATAGTACTAATATTTGCTTTTGCTGGGATTAATGTTTTTTTGATTTTTCGTCGTAATTGTTGGTTTATTTATGACCGTAAGAGCTATAATAACTTTCTATAAATTTCTCTTTAAATCTCTGAGGTGGACTTAAAAATAGATATTTATATCTATAGATTTATCTTAAATGTTGTAAGTTAAAAATAGTTAATAATCTTAGCAACCTATGCAGGTGCCTACGCAAAGATCCCTTTGGCATTATAAGCAAAGTCGCTACTAATTTTAGAACTATAGCCTACCTCAAAATTAACTCCTGTAACATCCAAATATTCAACTATGAATTGCATTATTAATTTTTAGATTTTAATAGGTATTTAAATGCGGTTTATTGTGAAACTAATATTTGGAATCATTGCTTAACTCAGGCAAGATAATATTTATAAATTCGTCAATATATTTCAGTTATGTTGCAATTTGAGTACGTCATGGCGATCGGGGCGCCATCTAGGGCGGAAGGAAGTGCGCTGATTCTGATAGTTGTACACCTGTGTGCCTCTGGTGTGATGTAGGTGTGTATAAATAGACTGGCAGGGACTTGGGCTTTGTTAACCAACAGGGCTAAGAATGCCTTAATACATATTATTTCTTTTTTCTTGTGATTCGAAATAGGCTTTATTATCTTTAACATCATTTTATTTCTTTCCCTGCCAGCCCGAGCTGGCTTCTTTGTTTACTATTTTTTCATTTATTTTACTTTCAATATAAATTATCTTTGTTTATATAGGCTAATTTAATTAAGTAATAATTAAATGTTCTCATGTTCCTTGACTTATCATAAGTGCAACTATGTTCGCCAACGCGATGAATAAAGCATTTTATTTTAACATATAAAAACTGTGTCTCACATAGGGTGAACGGGGGGCGCGAGGGTCCGCTATTTGATACATAATTCATCCCTCTCAAGATTATAGTATTGGAAATAAAAAAAATAATAATAACTCCGTTACGTTAGAATTAAATTACTTTTCGGATTTCATCGCGGTTTTTTATATTTTAGTTTTCTCTCGACGTTTCGAAGACTTAGCAGCCTTTATGGTCACAGGGGGGACTGAGGTGTTGTTCATCTGCAAAGTCAAAGTTACAATATCTTCCTACATTTTACAATTATACAACTTTTTAAAATTTTAGCTGTTGGTGGTCCGATCTACGCAGAATGAGCTCACAGTGTCTTGAAGTTCATTATGTATTGAAATGAATGTGTTTAGATAGTAGTGGTCGAAGTGTGCGTTCCGGGATGAGCCTGTGAGTATTCGGTTCCTATATTTCATAATTGTATCCACTAATATTAATATAATATCAGCCCTGTATTATATACTTGCCCACTGCTGACCACGGGCCTCCTCTACTACTGAGAGGGATTAGGCCTTAGTCCATCACGCTGGCCTAGTGCGGATTGGTAGACTTCACACACCTTCGAAATTCCTATAGAGAACTTCTCAGATGTGCAGGTTTCCTCACGATGTTTTCCTTCACCGTTAAAGCGAACGATAAATTCAAAAAGAATACACACATGATTTTAGAAAAGTCATAGGTGTGTGCCCTTGGGATTTGAATCTGCGAACATTCGTCTTGGCAGTCCGTTCCGCACCCAACTAGGCTATCGCCGTATTGTATCCACTGAGAAGTTAGTCCATTTTTTAAGCTTCCGTCGCGTGTGCAACCTTAATGGTTAAAGCTACACAGAAGTCATGTATGACGGAAATGTTCTCCTTAAAATTATATAAAAAATATCCTACGACAGCATATGTCTATCTTTTATGGTTGACTCACAATAACACCTGTAACTCCCGATAGCTTAGCAGTTCGAAGCTTTCTCATTATATTTGTCTACTCTTACGTTTAAAACACTCTCAGTCAACCCTAATTAAAAAAGCTAACATTATTAATCTATCTATACTTATAATAAATCTGTAGAGGACCACCTGCATACCACCATACATTAAAAAAACATCCCGACAAATTGAGCACCTCCTCCATTTTTGAAGTCCGAAATCCACGCGGGCGAAGCTGCGGGCGAAAGCTAGTAGTTACATAAAATGTAGGTGGTAGGTCCGTCTGGGTAGGTACCACCGCAATGTTTATTTCTACCGCCAGCAGCGTGTAGTCACTGTTGTGTTCCGGTTTGAAGGACATTTTAGCCAGTGTAACTACTGGACATAATAATTAACATCTCATGTCTCAGGATGGCGAGTACAGTGGAATACCAAACACTTTGCAACTCAAGGTGTCGGTGTTTCTACTGTTTATAGGTATTGCTTACCATCAGGCGAACGGCAAGCTCGTCTCGTCATTCAAAGCAATAAAATAAAAAGGTAGATATTTTAACTGACTTTTCAGACCACCAACACCTCAGTCTCTCCGTGACCAAAGGCAGTAAAGTCTTTGAAACTTCCGTGAAATTGTTTTGTTTCGATGGAAATACGCTTTTTTCTCATTTTCTAAGAATGGTAAGAGTGACGCAATAAAGTTCAAAGAAAACAAACTTTGAAACATTTGTGTTATTGGTTTATTGTAATATTACACAATATTACTTAACAACTTACGAAACGTACAAGCCTGATTAACTGTAGGTAATAATACCTTTCTACAAGTTTAAATAATAATCGCTAATTAGTTTGCTTGCTTTGAAACCTGCGTACCTGAGAAGTTCTCTATAAGAATTTTGAAGATGTGTGAAGTCTGCCCGCACTACAGCGTGGTGGACAATAATCCCTCTCAGTGGAGGCCCGTGTATCAGTGGGACAGTATATAATACAGGGCTCATATTACATATTTTTACTAGCTAACCCGACAAACGTTATCCCGTCTTAACTATGAATTTGCAGCGCGCATTCTGTCAATCGCTGACAGTTATTTCAAACAATTGACAGTTATATAAAATTCATATTTTGGTTAAGCTTTCTTAAATGTTCTAATTTTCCGCGCAATTTTTTGAATTTTTTCTTTCATAAGAACCTTCTCCTGACAATAACAAACAACAAAAAAAAAATTATTGAAATCGGTCCAGCCTTTCACGCGTGATGGCGTGACCAAGGGAAATAGGGATTCATTTTTATATATACAGAAAACTAGCTTATCTAGTTGTAAACGTCCCTATCCTTAAGGTTAAAACGCCTCCTTAGTTAATTATTTTGTCTCCCGCTTTGCTATGGAGAGAAGTGGACAATTAATATTTCCAACTCCCTATCTTTCTATTTGATTATTTTCGTTGCGGGATAATGACAAGTGTTCCCTGAGACTCGGCGAGCTTCACCGCTCGGTGTCACGCGTGCCGCTGCTGATCCTCACAGGAGTTGTAGTGGGTGTGAGGTCGGAAGTCTCTATCCCGATATTTGTGATTACTGACTATAGTTCTATTACGTGCGTGGTATGACTATCGCGCTGTCTTATTTATTTATTTGGGAAAATAACATTGTTACAATAAAATATAACTTAATAGTGTAACTTTATATAAATTAAATTAGCTAATGCAACAACCACAGCAATTTCCACGTATTATGTAAAGAATATTATAAATGATTATAACCGTAGCTATGTTTAAAACGTGTGTTATACAATCATACTATGTGATCTAAAATAATAATAAAATCAGCCCTGTATTATATACTTGCCCACTGCTGAGCACGGGCCTCCCCTACTACTGAGAGGGATTAGGCCTTAGTCCACCACACTGGCCTAGTGCGGGTTGGTAGACTTCACACACCTTCGAAATACCTATAGAGAACTTCTCAGATGTGCAGGTTTCCTCACGATATTTTCCTTCACCGTTAAAGCGAGGGATAAATTCACAAAGAATACACACACATGATTTTTTTAGAAAAGTCAGAGGTGCGTGCCCTTGGGATTTGAACCTGCGGACATTCGTCTTGGCAGTCCGTTCCACACCCAACTAGGCTATCGCCGCTTCATCTATGTGATCTGATTAAGCTTATTTATTATTTGTTTTTTAAATGTTAATTTTGATCCTGTGTAAATATCTACATCTGTTTTAATTTCAAATCCCGGGTCGAAATTAATATTAGGTTTTTCTTCTTTGAAATTTGAAATTAGACCTTAATTTATAGTCACTTCTTATCATAGAAAGGACTTAAAGACCAAAAGTGGAACTAGAATCGTCCCTGCCTACCCCTTCGGGTAACGTGTGTAATATTTTAACCAATATGCAGCATTAGACTCATGCAATAGCCTTCGGATACGACCTAGCAAAACTAGATCGTCCGATGACCTAAATACATTTGGTGCATTGTGATCTAGGTCGCTTGCGTACATTTTTGGTATTTTAACGGGGTTTTGTGGAGGAAATTAGAGCTGGGTTTTCGAGATCTTGAATCTCTATAATATTTCTTTACTATATGGAACATCAACAGTACATATATTCAACAATCTAATATACTTTACACAGGCTTAATAACTAATACTTGCACCGATTAAAGATGTACACAACATTGCTTGAGAAAATTGCATACTTAGCTTAACCGCGAATAACTGAGGAATACAATATAATATAAATGTTATAACAGCCATTAAAAAGAACTTCTACATTTTACATTTTATAATAGATAATATTAGCTCTGTTTATTTACTGTCCCACTGCTGGGCCTCCTCTACTGAGAGGGATTAGGCTTTAGTCTACCACGCTGTAGTGCGGGTAGACTTCACACACCCTCAAAATTCCTTATAACTATCTTCATGCCTTCTCCGAGGCAATTCTTATTCGCTCGGTCTCCACATGCTCGCCCGCACGGAGGGACATTTATCTCTCTAGGCACACAGTTCAGTGTGTATACCTCATGGTTGTACACATTGAGGCCTATAAGGGCGAATATTTCCTGGATTTCTTCCCTATTCCCATCCTAAGAGGTTTCCTTATCCTTCCCCCTCATTTTCTTCCTAGTGTTACGGTTGTGACAGACGATGCCCCGCCAAATCCTATATTATATTGACGTTCCCCTGCCGCCGAGTCCTGCAGCCATGGAGTGGGCAGAGCGTCAATAAAAGCCAGTCATGCTATTTTTTAGTCATACTGTCTTAAACAGTGATAACTGAAACTCTGCCCGAGTTTTATTCTTCCGTTACTAGCTATCACCTCTCTACTTTCCTCCAGGACCCTGTAGTTGCTAGACCGAGGGATTGCAGTATTCCCATCACAGGTTTCTTCCGATATTGACTGCGAGATCCGATACACAAAACAAAAAAATATCTCAATACAAATTTTCATCGGAATTCATTCGGCAGTAGTTTATCGCATTTTTAAAAATGGTGTTGGCGAGAGACTTTGTTTTATATAGGTTTACTAGCAACCCGCCCCGGCTTCGCACGGGTGCAATGCTGATACTAAGTACACTACAGAAAAACTGTGAACGTTGTATATAAAAACATAGCGGCCCGCTCTGGCTTCGCACGGGTATAACATAACAAAATAACAGTATTTCTCCTCTATTTAATGGATGTTATTATACATATATAAACCTTCCTCTTGAATCTATTAAAAAAAACCGCATCAAAATCCGTTGCGTAGTTTTAAAGATTTAAGCATACAAAGGGACATAGGGACAGAGAAAGCGACTTTGTTTTATACTATGTACTTAGTGATTATTTGTAAATATTAATATTATAGTAAGAAGTAAAATGACATCTTTGTCTTCTGTCAATTAACGTTGATAAATGCAATGACGTTTTACAAATAGACACGTCATAGACTAACAAAATTGCACATAAAAACAGTGTAATTAAAACATCTTAGGATAAATGCTTTTGAATAGCCAACGAAGCGTGATTTATTAAGTTCCCTTCTCGGAATACAGTTGTGTACCGATTCCGTCTGGCAGTATTGATCGTGACCTCTTTTTAGATCAATAACGGTGCAGTTGGTGCCATCTAATGTAAAATATAGATTATTGCACTGAAGGAATAGTAGATAAATTAGTTATTATAATGAGAAAGAGAGTTATAATATTGGAGTCATGATTATTATTAGATTTGAATTTCGAATGCATATCAAGAACAGAACGATTTGGATTTCGAATTGTAATTTTTGATGATTGATATCAATTTGAATTTCGAATGATTATCTTTTTAAATACGATAATTTCTATTTATCTTTAAAATGAGAAGGCTAAGGTTCTCAGCCATTCAACCTAGTCCGCCATTTCCTAGTCTTAAACAAAGGAATTAAAAATAGGAATGAGGATCGATGGAGAGTGTTGTTCAACTCATATTATGATTTAGTTTTAAATTTTGAATTTGGCTTACACTTTAGAAACCAAAGTGTCTATTAAGCCGAAAGTAGCTTGGCTTAGGGTAAAAAATAAAAAAAAAGCATTTATAAAGAAACTGTTTTTCTAAGTATGTAAGTATGTTTTTTTATACATCACATATAACGTACTTGCACGGCAAGTTTTTGTATTTGACAATTTTTTAGTTATTTTCTAAAATCTGTTTTATAAAAGAGGCACCAATTAATCGTTATAAATACTTTTCTATCAAAACAAAACACTTAACGGCCCAAAAAATAATTCATAAGCCTATTACATCGAGATCTTTGACCATTATCTGAAAAAAATACAAAAGATTTCAATTTAACTAAATATTAAAACGTTACTAGGCAGATATGAAAACGCTATGAAAGCAATTTTGTATCCATTCAATACATTAATAGTTCCAGGAGACCTTTGACCTTTCTCTTTTAATAACTTCCTTTGCTTTTAATATTTTTTGGATGCATTCAACTTTACAATTTTAAATATAGAACAGTATTTTTAACCGCTTCGCTCGCGTGTAATTTGTTTATTGAATATTAAAAGAAATATTGTATAATGATGAGAATAACATCTGAGAATAACATCGATATACATATTATGTACTACGTATTAGATTTGGCGTGCCGAACATTCACTGTGTTCAACTGAATTGTACTGTAATCCATTCAAACTGACTTTAGTATGGTGTCAATATTGATGCTTTTGCTTATGTACGGAGTGGCGCTCATAATATAAAAACGCGAGTTTGAGTGCAAACCTGGATGTGAATATAAATATTGGTCAAATAAGTAAAATTATTTGTTGTTAAAGTGAACAAATAAGTTATAACAGTGACGTTTTGCCATTTTACTTCAGATTATGAACAAATAATTTATATGAACTTTCGTGTCTATAGAATATACGTCAATGAAGAATAATGGATTGAAGCGGCGTTGACTCGTTGGAAGTGAAACGGACTGTTAAGAATATCCGCAGTTTAAAAACCCAAAGAAACCTCTAAATTTTCTAAGGTTATGTGTGTATTCTTTGTGAATTATCGCTTGCTTTAACGGTGAAGGCAAACATCGTGTGGAAACCTGCATACCTGAGAAGTTCTCTACAGGAATTTCGAGGGTGTGTGAAGTCTGCCCGCACTACAGCGTGGTGGACTAAGGCCTAATCCCTCTCAATAGTAGAGGTCTGTGCTCAGCAACGAGACGGTATATTTTATTACCTTATTTTTGAAATTGTATCAATGTTTTCTTTTTAATGAAATATCTTCTACCGAACTTTTCCATCTACGAAGTAAAAGGACCGAGGCCACAAAAATATGTAACTGAAGATAAAATAGTTGTCTCACTCTAGAGAGAGACAGAAAATTTTCAGAGACGACCGCCTTATTGAGGTTATTTGAGTTCACATTTTATTTTCATAGATGTTTAAGGTAAGGTTTTAAAAGCTTTAGACGGTCATGACAAAATGACGCCACTATACCTCATGGCAAGTGGAGTGCGGTCGATTGATGAGAGATGATTACCCCTTGACAGTGAACACAATTATGCCGGCCTGTTGGAACCAGATATACACAGTCTGATCCCGGAACGCGACACTTACGTGGACCACTATGGCGGGTTTTAATCCTTTTTTGTTTTTTTTTTCGCGTTTTTGCTACCACCCTTGGAGTAGAATGTTATTTTGGTTTCACCGGGCTTACGGCCCAATATCACTCGGGAGTATAGCATCCGAGCGAGCATTGGACCGAGTCCCTAACCCCTGTATACCACCAGCACCAACCAAAACCCGCGGTGACCTTCGGCGCATACGGGACGGCCTCAGGGTATCTTGTTGCACTGAGATAGCTGCTCGGAAACTACCCTGGGATTTTAACACCTTGTGTACGGTCGCTATCCGGGATATAAAATATATCCTACCACCAGCGACTGACGACAGATTACCGCTCGCTAGTCGACATAATTATGCCGGTCTGTTTCATAATTATGTCCACAGGTTGGTCCAGGAAAGATTACATCGACCACTATTCCGGTATTAACACAATCAGTCTTACTTATAAACTTGTTTTAGCGTTAAGAGGTGATTGAGAATCGCTTAAATAACTGTCAAAAACATCACCGGTTCCTAGTTTAAATTAAAAGACAAGATGGCGGGTGTTTACTTACAGCTGATCGAGTAAATGTTTTAACTAAGCATAGTGTTACGCGCCGCTATCCTAGTCGACGACATCGGGCGTTTCCGGAAGTATTCGGCTAATTATTATATACAGTAGTTACACTGGCTACAATGTTCAAACCGGAACACAACAGTGACTGGTCACTGGTGGCGGCAGAAATAGACATTGCGGTGGTACCTACCCAGGCGGACTCACATATGAGAGACCTACCACCAATAAAATAAAATATAAGTTGTCGGGTTCCATTTTAGAAAATTTAATTCTACGCCACTGATGCCTTTTATTTATTGATGATTCTCCAATGTAAAGGAATACCAAAGAGAATTATAATATATATGGAAAAGGAATACTAATATCGGATACAAAACAAAAAGAGACTAAAACATATCCTCGGTGTGACACGTTTCAATCATAGACAATGTGTATTGATTTATTCTATTTCAGGCGAAGGTCGTTACGTATTCCGCCATATCGATTAGGGTGTACGAATTAAATATATAACTAGCTTTTGCTCGCGGCTTCGCCCGCGTGAAGGAGTTTTCCGGGATTAAAGTCCCGCTAAAAAACGTATCCGATTTAATTATATTTATGGCTCACTATTTTGGTCATAGTGGCTTCCAAATAAAAGGTATATGCAGTCGTGTACTTTTATTTAGAACTTTTTTTTTAAAATCTTTATGGACCTTGGTATTTAGAACTATTTAAGACAAACAATCTTACCGTACATCATCTTTGTCTAACTCCAACGGTTTAGGCAGCGTACGCCAAGATAACATTTTTTCCGACTTGATATGTATTGTTATTCTGACCTAATTACACAAAATTATTATAAATTGTAGCCTATGTGTTATTCTGGTGTTATAACCAATATTACTGTAAAGTTACATCCAAATCCGTTTAGTAGTTTCTTCTTGAAAGAGGAACAAACATACATCCATCCTCACAAACTTTCGCATTTATTATATTAGTAGGACTTAAAAACTTCGATTGTGGATTGATAATAAAGACATTTCAATAGCAATTAATTAATTGCATAACGAATGTGTGGTTCTTTTTTCTTTTTTTGAAAAGTTTATAGCGGATATTGCGACACTTCATGTCTCTCCAACGTTTATTTATTTATTTATTTAAGGACCTCCAACAAAGGATACACGGCATATAATAAATACAATGTCGTAATATTGGTACAATTAACAATGTGACGTGCTTCTTCAATTATAGGAGACCACAGCATGCAAATTTATATATTAGTACAGCGACAAAAATAATAATATTTGTTACTAATATTATTTAGAATAACATGATACCTTAGTATGATTCATTGCTTAGTTAGTCATAGTGGCTAGCTTCTATGAGACGTTCTGTGAATCATTTATGATAATTCAGATTCCGCGAACTTCACTACGCCAGTCTGAATATTGTCGCTAGATATTTAATCAATAGGTTGCTTTGACGATGGTATTTAGATGCTATAAAGAGAAATGTGTTTGGAGTAACTCAAACATATAGCAATCTTTCAGCATATAAAGGACAATATGTTTTATATCATCGATATATATGTACTACGTACTAGATTTGACGTTCCGAACATTCACTGTGTTCAACTGAATTGAACTGCAATCCATTCAAACTGACTTTAGTATGGTCAAAACAGCTTGTGGTTGTGTACGGAGCGCTCATGATATAAGAACTCGAGTCTAACTGTAAACCTGGATTTGAATAAAAAATATTAGTCAGATAAGTAAAATTATTTGTTCAAGTGAATAAATAGGTTATAACAGTGACGTTTTGCCATTTTAGTTCAGATTTTGAACAAATAGTTTATATGGACGTTCGTGTCTATAGAATATACGTCAATGTCTTATATCTATTTTTTGTTACGGAAAAGTGACCCCACTGCATCTGATGGTAATAGAGTAGGGTATATTAATATTATTATTTAGGTATTATTTCCAACTCCTCCGTATCTTTCTATTTGATTAATTTCGTTGCGGGATAATGACAAGTGTTCCCTGAGACTCGACGCTTCACCGCTCGGTGTCATGCGTGCCACTGCTGATCCTCCAGGAGTTGTAGTGGTGGGTGTGAGGGCGGGAAAGTCTTGTAATAGAGTAGAGTTTAATAGAAAGTCGACTGACGAGAGATGAGATGAAAAATATAATTGTTAAATAGGTAGCTATTTTCTTTTTGGATCACCAAAAACTCAGTTTCTCCGTGACCAAGAGCATTGCTAGCCGATGGCCTAGGGGGTGCAAGTTGACATGAGTATTCAACGTCCCCTAAATACCATAATATAGAATTTGGAAACTTAAGTATATTGGTAAGCGAATCTTGACTTCGCCATTCAATTATTTATAGTTTTTATACAACACCATCTATTGGCGTATCTATGAGAATATTTATTCATAATTAAAATTAGTACATGATTGGACAATGAGGAATGAGAAAACTATGAATTGTAGGTTAAGTCGAGAGCACATGTTCCTCCCCTACTCCCTCTCGGCCGCTTTAACAAACAGAGCGTGATTGAGCGTACGGAATATTAGGAATGGAATTGGTGAATACATTCTAGTTTCGACGTACAGGAGTGATGGATCAAGCAAGTCAAGTAAAAGACTTAGAACATTGGTTACTTTATATTTGACAACTTTTTTAGAATCTCAGGGGGGGGGGGCGCTGCTCCTTGTGCCCTCCTTGGTGACGCCCTTGCCCGTGACTACGAAGGCTGCTGTCTTCGATATATTGGAAAAAAATTGAGATGAAAATTTGCTCACACATTTATTTATTTGTTTTTAACTTAATATTGTGTAAGAAGAAGCGGCGATAGCCTAGTTGGGTATGGAACGGACTGCCAAGACGAATGTCCGCAGGTTCAAATCACAAGGGCACACACCTTTGACTTCTAAAAATCATGTGTGTATTCTTTGTGAATTTGTCGTTCGCTTTAACGGTGAAGGAAAACATCGTGAGGAAAACTGCACATCTGAGAAGTTCTCTAGGAATTTCGAAAGTGTGTGAAGTCTACCAATCCGCACTAGGCCAGCGTGGTGGACTAAGGCCTAATTCCTCTCAGTAATAGAGGAGGCCCGTGCTCAGCAGTGGGCAAGTATATAATACAGGGCTGATATTATTATTATATATTATTATTAGTAATTAAGGTACATTGTGTTTGTTTATGCGACTGTGACTAATAAAACGGTTTTCTTTCTTTCTTTCTTTCACTTTCCACCATACCATGTTTTCTGTATTGCTAGGTCTGCCTCGGGAAGTAGCCCGTCTCCGCCTTCGACCGACGCGTTCTTCATCCATCTTGCATTCAGTTGAAGACCTGTCCAAGGACAGCACATGCGTTTACGTTCCGTATTCAACATAGCGATGTTTCACTCCTCGGCAATTCTTGTGCGCTCGGTCTCCCACCTCGTGCCCGCACGGGGGACATTTGTCGTTCTAGGCACACGGTTCAGTGTGTATACCTCATGGTTGTACACATTGAGGGCTATGAGGACACGCCAATATTTCCTGGCCTTCCATCCGCTCATCCTAAAACGGTTCCTTTGATCCCCCACAATTCCTTCCCATCTATCTCTTCCCGCTTTCCTCCAAGGTCATGCAGTCGCTAAGCTAAGGGGAACCAGTATGCTGTCCCACACGATTCCTTTCCAACTAACCCCCCCTCCAACTTTCCTCTGAGGCCCTGCAGTCATTAAGCCAGATTCCATTCGCAGGTTTTTCCCAGTGTTGACTCCGGGATCTTACACAAAAAAAAGATGGCGAGGTTAATTTTCTTGCCAAGCTATAATATTAATCGCGTTACTATGGCTTCGAGGTTTAGAATCCGTTCGAACTTGAACCGTAATGTTATGTAATACGAATTATGGATTATGATTCTAAACACTACTTTTGAATATATAGTGTCGTCATTGGGAAGATTGTTATATAAAAATTGCACGCTCTTGCGTTGGTTACTCAATCTATTGTGAAATAGCAAAACACCAATGTTAAATACTTAATATTTTTTTCCATATCGGGCACAATAGTGAATAACTAAAATGTTGGTTCAACTTCACCTATATAGGCAGATTATATTGATGGGGGTCGTAAGGCACGGTGACTCTAACATAACTGTCCAGACCGGCGAAGGCTGGACGTTCGTGGTAATGCACTTTCTCCGTGAAACTAAAAAAGGGTCCAATGGAACCAGCACAATGCTGAAAATGGTCTATGGGAAAACGAACCTTAGGAACCTCTGCTCTAAGGTATATGTTTAATTCTGTTTCAGGAGTTGTCGAAGCTGGACGGGCAGATCCTGGGCACGTCGGCCCCTCCAGGCTCCACGGCGCCGCTCTCCTGCTCTATCGACATACCTACAGATGCCATCACTGAGGTAACTCATTTATACTACTGTAAACTGACTTCAATGCACTTTTTTTTTCTATGAATGACGAGACGAGCTTGCCTTTCGATAGTAAGCGATACGACTGATAAACAGTAGAAACATCAACATCTTGAACTACAAAGTGTTTGGTATTCCACAGCGCTCGCCATCTTGAGATATAAGATGTTAAGTCTTATTATGTCTAGTAGTTACACTGGCTACAGCACTAGTACCTGTAAGCTTAGCACGTTTTTATGTTGCAGTACATTAAGTTATAGTTTTGTTTATATGATATTTTGTTCTCTTCTTACTAAAAC
Source organism: Manduca sexta (assembly GCF_014839805.1). Lineage (NCBI taxonomy): Eukaryota > Metazoa > Arthropoda > Insecta > Lepidoptera > Sphingidae > Manduca > Manduca sexta. The sequence continues at coordinate 5,114,416 of NC_051115.1, read as the reverse complement.
CACGCGTGGTATGCGAAGTCACGGTTTGAAGTTTAAAACCATTACAATCCGAATCAAATAAATTTATTTACTTACCTTTGAGTTGTACTTCTTTAGCCTAATGATAATGTTAAAATAAACTTGTGGAAAAAAGTGTTGATTTTAAATATGTATGAAACAGGGATGATATTATAATTGCAAAAAGACGGATTCGCCCCTACAGACGGAAAAGGACTTCATAACCTCAAATAAAAATTAACAAGACCTTGTTAGCCAGCGATATGTAGAAAATGAACTATTAAGTTTGTTTTGCAGGCTTCCCTGTCTCCTGACAAGGCGGGTTCCTTGCTGTCGGTGCAGTCAGCACCTCCGGAGCAAAGGGAGCGGCCGGCCAGCCTCCTGCTTGAGTTGCCACTAGCTACGGTAAGTGGATCATGGGTTGGACTAGTATTTCTCAAATTAAGAGATAACGCCCTCCTTTGGGCGCTGGAGACTTTCAGGACGGTAAAAGGTCTAGAAGAAATTGGGGTTGATGAAGTGATACCAAACACCTAATTACGTCGAGTAAAAAATTGTTTTTTTTATATTAAAATTATTAGAATTATAATAGGGTAGTTGACTTATTTTTATTTATAACTTTTAGAAAATACGTCGTATAAATTTTAAAACGGAAGAAATTATTCAAATCTGGTGAAAAATATACAAGTTACTATTAGAATTTGGTTGTAGGGGTTAGTGTTAATAGAAAAGGGACGAAACACCTGCATGTGACGTCATCGGGAATAACGATGCGTGCGAAAGAAAGAGATGGAGCGATATCTCCACTTCGCACCCATTCCTGCACGCAGCAATATTTGAAATATGAATTACTGCCTCATTTCTTACCGAATTTTAATGCTGTTCTCACAGAAGGATTTCTTTTTTGTTTCCTTTTTGTACTTATTGCTGTTACTTATAAAAAAAGCACAAAATCAAACATAGTCAAATATCCTAAGAAACATAGTTTATAATGTGACTTTTGCATTTGATCGGATTATACATTTATGTCACAAGTAATGTTTACTTAGAAGTGGAATCAGGCCTAACCCTTCTCTCGCAGCAAGTAGGCGCGTATCTATCGGCGATGTCCCCGACGGAGCAGGAGGAGGACTCCCTCTTGACCCTCTCGTCGGTGACGGCGCGCCCGCTTCTCGCTGCTTCCAGGAAGCTGAGGCCGCAGCCGGAGTCCACAGAGTAAGTTTATATGTTTAAGTTGTCGGAGTGGATCGTGAGCTCAAACCGTGTGAGGTTAGGCATGAATGAAATGCTGTATTCATCACGTAAGCGAACATAATTACTTATGATAAGTCAAGGTGCATGATAATATTTAATTATTAAATAAAATAGCTTATACAGAGTCATTTTGACATTGCGTTACTAAATGAAACCACATACTCGTCTTCCTTTGCTGACATTGGTCCAAAAATCATCCATTAATAATGAATATTTTCACCAAAAACGTGGTTTTAGTTTTCTGATTTTTTTATCATTTTGTAGTTTAATGCGAATATGGCGTGTGTGTGAGTGTATTTCTGACTGAAAGTATGATGTTGCCGCTGCAACGAATTCTCTTAGAGTAGTAGTAGTGGCTTTAAGGCGCGTAAAATTAAAGTGACTTTTTATTAATATTTATTTTGTTCGTTACACTTTTTTATTTTACATCTACGGCTCAAGTAACTTATTGTAGTGTTATTTTCAAGTAGATAAGTATGTGGTTACATTTAGTAACGCAATGTCAAAATGACCCTGTATAAACCAAAGACAATTTATATTGAACATCAAATAAATGAAAGATTATAAAGTAAACAAATTCAGCTCGGGCTGGCAAGAAAGAAGAAATAAAATGATGGATATAATCTAATGAACGGTGAAGGAAAACATCGCGAGGAAACCTGCACATCTGAGAAGTTCTCTATAGGAATTTCGAAGGTGTGTGAAGTCTACCAATCCGCACTAGGCCAGCTTGGTGGACTAAGGTCTAATCCTTCTCAGTAGTAGAGGAGGCCCGCGCTCAACAGTAGGACAGTATAAAATACAGGGCTGATATTATTATTATTATTATATATAATCTTTATAAAGATAAAGGGAGGAACGCGCCGCGATCCTCACCGGACAATAGGAAAATGGATTTCAATTAAACTAAATTGTGATTTCATCGCAATTTATATATCGCATTCTTAATAAAATAATGACCCATTTCAAAATTACCAATTTGTGGAAATCGTCAAACAACCAATTTCTGTTTGCGACCTTTTAGTTTTTTCCCTTTTTCATGCTATAGGTTTCATTTTTTACCCATCTTTAATAAGCTCAATTTTATAGCAACTTCAAAAAAGGTAGCAAACAAAAATTTGTTTTCCGACGACTGCCACAAATTAACAATTTTGAAATAGGTCATTATTTTATTAAGAGTGCGATATTATGATTTTCTACCAACGTTTCGAGGACTGCAGCCTTCGTGGTCAAGCGGTTTCTCTACTCTTCCGTTTCTTCATTTTTATAATTGTAAAATGTAGGTTGATATTGTAACTTTTCGGATGTCCAACCAGGGCCGTAGCTAGACTTGAATTTAAGGTAGGGCAGCTGTTGTTACAAGTAGGGCGGAAGTAAAAATATTACTAGATCTGATCTGGTCAAACGATTTTTGTCTTTCTTGACTTGTGAACGTGAGTGACTCAGGTTAATACTTATGTAATTGTTAGGGTAATATACAGATTATAACAAAATTTCCTTAAATCTCGAAAAGTGGTTATTCCACCCATCAATACGAATAACTCTTACTATGGGCCCAACTTCAAAATCGTGAAATAAAAATCACGCTGCTCCATATATTTCGATTGAGTAGTTATGTAAAATTTTGTTGATTATTAAGGTAGGGCATTGCCCCACAATGCCCCCCTCTAGCTACGGCCCTGTGTCCAACACCTCAGTCCCCGTGATCATGAAGACTTTGAAATGTTGGCAGAAAATTATAATTAAAAAACCGCGATATAATCCGAAAAATAGTTTTATTTTAATACCAATTTTTGTCTAAATATAATGTTATATCTTCCCAGTGTGTTATTTGTTTTAAAGCCTTGTGAATAGTATTATAAAAATCCAATTCAGAACTCCTTTTGGAGGTTAGTTAAAAATATATCAGGCTATACTGCCGTGCTAAGCGCAAAAGCGGTATGTCAGGGAAACCTTATTTCGAGATAATCGAAGTTTTGTAAATATAGTTTTGTGTAAAACTGAGATAGAGAAACTCTTTAAGGTTTATTAATAAGTTCTAAACAAGATACCGTTATTTAGGTAAGTTCATTGGATGGGTATATTTTTAAGCTATCTGACGACATAAAAATCAAGATTTTGATTTTGTTGAGATACCGCTTCTGAGCTGGGGTCGTTCAAGTATTACTTAAAGCAATTTTTGAAGATTTTTGACCCTCCCACCCCCCATGTAACGCGCCCTAACGTTTTTCTGTACACCTATGCTCCCCGTCCAAAAGTTATGTAACTCTTAAGTTATTTTTTTTCTAATATTCACAATTATTTTACGCAAAAAACCGGAAAATCGCTAAAATATCTAATTTAAAATAAAAAAAAAACAATGTTACATAACGCGTTGTAACCCCCTCCCGCCCTTTGTAACGTATCGTAACATTTCACAACCCTTCCCCGCAAATTGCGTTACGTAACACTTGAACGGCCCCTTATCAGTATAGTAATTATATTTATTTTCCCAAATGATTCGAATAAGTACTTTTAATTATAGAAATTGGTGGATTTTTTTTTTTTATTTATTTATTTATTTCCACATACAACTATTTTACAGGTAATACTCAATACAATAGCGTAGTACAATAGTTATTATAATATTTTATTATTACTTACTATTACATAAGCGGCCGATGTGAATTCCGTCAAAGAGCATGAAAATATATCAATCTGGTTGGACAAAGCATTGAGCACACGCAGCGCGCGCGTCAATGGTGCATGCCGTAATTAGTTGGTGCGAGCTCGCGGCACCGAGAACAGTCTCACATAGAGGGGGGGGGGTTCCGCTATTTGATAAGTAATTCGTCCCCCCCTTTGTACAGAAGCATCAGCCCCCCAGACGGCGGATACGGTTGGGTTGTGGTATTCGGAGCGTTCATGGTCCAGTTTTGGGTGGCGGGTCTGTTCAAGTCGTACGGAGTGCTGTACGTAGAGATCATGGAGACGTTCCCGGACTCCTCGGAGTCTGTCGCGTCCTGGATACCAGCCGCGCTGTCCACACTTTGCCTTGCACTTGGTAAGTAACGCTAGGTAATAAATAAAATATTTTATTTATTTGCTTTAACGGTGAAGGAAAACATCGTGAGGAAACCTGCATACCTGAGAAATTCTCTATTAGGAAATTTCGAGGGTGTGTGAAGTCTACCAACCCGCACTAGGCCAGTGGGCAAGTATATAATACAGGGCTGATATTATTATTATTTGTTACTTTATTTATCACGTAGGCGAACAAAGTTGCACTTAGTATACGTCTAGACAATGTATAAGAATAATTATTATTTCTAACTAACAATTAAAATGACTTATATAACTATGGACATTTTAAAATAGGGATAAAATTTATAATGAAAACAAGGTACAAACTTAAGTAACCAGCTTGGGCTGGCTGTAGGGGGAAATAGAAGGATAACTTAATAATTAAAACAAAAACATTTACAGAAAATATGATAATATGCGCATTAATAACGTGCAAATCATGGTAAAAATTTGAAGTATTTTATATTGATGTTTTACTTCACAGTAGATTAAGTAACCGTCGCATGAATGTAAAATGTTTAATGGAAATCTCCCCAACGTCCGCTCTTTGTTATCTTAAACTCTTTGGTTTTACCTTTTTTTATTTATTGTTTTTTGCATTCTGTGTTTGCTTGTAATCGGTTGTGCAACTTATATTAAACTAGAGTGTATGTTTAGTATTTAATTGTTACAACTTGAAACAACCTAAAGGAAAAAAATAGAGAACTTTGCCCTATACCAGGGATGGCGAATCAATTGCCCGCGTGCCGTGGTGGCACGTGACATGGGCGCCAGGGGGAGGTGCAAATAGGGGCACGTGCACCCCCCTGCCCAGGAAATAAATCAAAAAAGTCATTGAATAAATCTGCAACACTAGAACTATCGATCAAAGGATTTTTAATAATAAAGTATTAAAATAATCCACGAGGTTTGAATTTAAAAAAAAATATTATGTAGGTGTAACTCCAGATGCACTTCCCTACGACTAATCTTCGCAGCCCCCCTGCACGTTACAAAATAATTCAGAAACACGAATAATATGCCAAACATTGTATACGATTTTTGGGCTTCACTTCGCTTAACATAATGCAGTGAAGCCAATACTCCGAGCACCAATAAAAAAAAAACATAGTTGGGTCATAAACGAGACACTTTGATAGATAAAACTGGTCCTAGATGACTCGTTATGGGTTGATTCTTTAAATAATACCACGTTAACCATTAAAGTTTTGCCATCCCTGCCTGTATGGTAAGTATTTGGGTGAATTTCAACAGGTCCATAAAAATCTTCATTTCCGTGGATTTTTTTATCTTTTAAGTTGTTTAAAAAATATTTCGAGTTTATTAAAGTTTTTTGATAATGTATGTATTATTGCTTAATATCCAGCAGAAAACTTAAATAACTAACGAGATATACCAGATGAAAAATTTCGTGCCACGGCGATGAAACGTGCGTGCACGGAAATGAAACAAGCGTCCACAGCAATGAAAAGTCTGTGCCATGGGAATGAAAGAACCAATCCACGGAAATCTCGTCGCTTTTGTTCGGCCAATCTTTTCCTCTCCTTTCTCTCCTTTTCAAATAATTTTGGCTTAGGCATCTTGGCATCCTAAAAATAAACAAATCATTATTAAAATCAGACTCTTGTATGGGTGTATGTATGTGGACGAGTGTTTGCGCATGTGTGTGAGTGTATATAAGTGTGATGGAGTACCAAATGTTACGTCATTTTGTAAGGTTAGTTGACTGTATGTAAAAAACTCAAAGTCTATCTTTAAGCTTTTATCGTATTGCAGAGGGTAAACTTAACGAGTTCTGTACTGTCAGTGTTCTATACTAGCTATATAGGTAAGATGTTTTCTTTGCCTAATTATACCTTGGCGATGAAAACATAAGTCACGGAAATGAAACACCTGGTCACGGCAATGAAACTAAATTGTGTTACTAGGCATGGCAATGAAAAAAATTTCATTGCCGTGTCTTTTTTTTCATTGCCATAGCAAATTTTGGCCACGGAAACCGTGGCAATGAAAGGACGGCGATGAAAATCAAGGCAAAAATATAACATAACAAAAAATCTATTAATTATTCGAAGTAATTAACACTTCACAAATAAACATAAGAGAAATGGCGTTCTATCTAATGCTTAATCAAGAGGACAAACTTTTTCAAATAGAAGTTACACCTATCCACGGCGATGAAATAAAAAATGTCCAGTAATATAAAAACGGAATACTTACATTTATTGCTCGAAATCGCAAGCATGTGCGTACATATTTTCACGTCGAGCACGTAGGCGGCACTATATGCAATGTTTAGCGCACAGCAAGGGGGGACGCATATCGTTAGATAAAACGATATTCTTAAATATGTTTAGACAACGGCGATGAAAGGTAGTTCTAGGACAAATGCATTTTTATTACCATTCGTTGTATTATTTAAATATCTGAATAAATGTATACCGTAACAATACTTTAACTATTCACGTATCAAATAAAATTCGATTTTAATATAAATAACCAATAGATTTTTATCAATGAGGTATAATATACATCGAGGTTACGTGTGGACAAACACGGTAATGAAAGATTTCGAGCTTTAACTTTTTTTTTTGAAGTACCTGCTAATCATATTAATAAAATAGTTTGTGCTACACATAGATTACTATTTCACCTAATCAGAAAAAAATGTTATAAAATTTTATCTATGTTTTTTATTACCGATTTCATCGATGCCACGCAATTTTTGGTCTCGGGAAATTCACCCATTTGTTTCGAAGATTCGGGATAGCCTCCGTTTCAAACTTTATTAAAGGTTTAATTAATTCATTTAATTAATTGATCAATTAATTTATCTTTAGTCTCTGCACCACCCAAAGGTTAACTGGTAGAAAATGCCTTTGGCATTAAGTCCGCCTTTATACTCTTTGTATAAAAAGTTACAAAAAAATAAAGTCTTAATGAAGTGACACGGCATTTGTTATTATTAACGAGGAACGAAGAGAAGAAACATTCCCGCTGCCCATTCTCATAGTGATATTGGGCAGTGTTACCTGCCAGTCGTACTATGAGGGTCGACAGAGGTAATGAATAGCAGCCAACCGCGAATCGAAGCGATCAAGAAAGAAGACATATTTGTTGAAGATAAATAGGGTATACATTATCCCCCTTATTCATAAACGTTATTTATCTAAGGACGGAGCATTGTGGTAACAAGTCAGTTTCTCAGCTTTGTTTATCTGACAGCCAACTAGATTCATATTCATATTCATCTCAATATTAGCCAATCACAACAGCCATATGTCTACGCACTGCGAAGGCTGCCATGCCGTCAGCACTGAGAAACAGACTTGTTATCACAGCAATGCTCCGTCCTTAGATAAATAACGTCTATGAATAAGGAGGCGTGATTTTACAGTCGTTTTGGGACCAAAAAATACTTAGAGCAATTTGCAGGACCAAAAAATTATAGTGAATTAATTGTTTTGTTTTTTCTGTTGATAATTAAAAACAATAGTTTTTCATAATATTTTTCACTCGGGCGAGTTTGACAATTATAGGAACGTCGCGACAATTATATTATGAATGGCACCGATCGTAGTGACCGTAGTAGTACGTGAGATTTAATTGCATTACCACGTGTTCTTATTTATTATTCGTAAACATTAATTAAATTTTTTATAAAAAATAAATATTATATTGGATTTTTTCAAATTGTAATATTTATACAGAATTTAAAATTTTCGGTTCAAAAGCGACTATATAATCACGGTGTATATTTGCGAATTTCTATGGAGGTTACTAACGAGTGACTGGCATTAGCTGGTGGTCGGATATATCCGCCCGAATAGCGACCATACAAAATGTGTTAAAACCCGCCATAGTGGCCCATATAAGTGTTTTAGGATCAGCCTGTGTATATCCGGTTCCAACATAATTGTGTCGACTGAGGGGTAATCATCTCTCGTCAGTCGAAATTCTATTGGACTCCACTTACCATCAGGTGCAGTGGGGTCACTTTGTCATGCCGTACAAAAAGCCAGTGATTTGTTAATTATAAACAACTTTTGCGAAGAATTGAAATGTTCAGAAAGCATGATAGCTTGATATGATTATATTATAGAATTGTCCCCGTTTTCATAGACGTTTTTTATCTAAGGACCGAGTAAAGCTGTGATAACAAGTCTGTTTTCAGTGCTGACATGGCAGCCTTCGCAGTGCGTAAACATAGGGCTGCTGTGATTGGCTAATATTGTTGTATTTGAATATTAGCCAATCACAACGGAATGCCACCACCTTAGCCTTCTCCTTTGGGCTGTAGCGGTTATGTGTTTGTTGTTTCCAAGACAATATGAAAGAATAATATGAAAAACTACTGATGATAGGTCTCTCATATGAGAGTACGTCAGGGTAGGTACCACCGCAATGTCTATTTCTATTTTTGCTGCCAAACAGTGTGTAGTCACTGTTGTGTTCCGGTTGGGCATTGTAGCCAGTGTAACTACTGGACATAATAAGACTTAACATCTCATGTCTCAGGATGGCCAGCACAGTGGAATACCAAACACTTTGTCATTCAAGGTGTTTGTGTTTCTACTGTTTATCGGTCGTATCGCTTACCATCAGGCGAACGGGAAGCTCGTCTCGTCATTCAAAGCAATATAAAAAGACTATGTGAAAAGTGACTACTACTCTAAAACTGATTTCTTTAACTACGATTTATGAACCTAACTTTGACAACTTACTTTAAAATATATACGTAATTCTGAGTATGCTAATGTTTGAATTAAATAAAATTACATTAAATTTACGTGCATGAAATAATAATACATTTTAATTCCACTATTTACAAACTATATCACATTTTTTATAAAGGTATACTTTCTCCCTTTCTTCTATGTTGCCATGTGCTACAGGATCCAAGATTATGTACTTTATAATTTGTAAAACCTATATTTTAATAACTGTGGTGTGCAATAAATTGAAACATGAATTTAAAATAATTTTGTGTTCCAATTTTTTTTTGTAATGTGGAGTGTCATCATGGGACAATGTTGCTGGCGATCCTCATAATGCCGCTGGCAGTCAATCTGCTACTGACAGTGTAACCCACCACTGTCAGCGTCACCTACGACTAGCAGTGCTTTCTGCCTGCAGCATTGTGAGGATCATTAGCGACATTGACGAACAACGACTCTTATGGAGACACGAAGCGAAGATCAAGAAAGAAGATGGAAGTAAGAAGAGTTAAATCCAAGGGCAACAGTATAGTAAGTTATAGACTGGATATTAGGACCAAATTTATGCTTAAAAACTTACAAAATGGTAATATTTCGTTGTCTTATTTGAAATATCAGTGTGACAAGATATCATAATGTTACCTTATTCATAGACGTTATTTATCTAAGGACGGAGCATTGCTGAGATAAGAAGTCAGATTCTTAGCTTTGTTTATCTGACGGCTTGCTGTTTGTTCAGCTTTGTTTATCTAACAGCCAACTAAATTCAAGTTGTATCTCAATATTAGCCAATCACAACGGCCCTATGTCTACGCACTGCGAAGGCTGCCATGCCGTCAGCACTGAGAAACAGACTTATCACAGCAATGTTCCGTCCTTAGATAAAAACGTCTATGAATAAGGGAGTTTGGTTTTAACACAAAAATGGAAAAAAAATGCGATCTGATTTTATAGTATCTTTTTGTTTTATATCTGCTATGATTACTCGACATTGGCAAAAGCACCGATAAATAAACTGTAGCAGCCATTATATAACAGAAGAAGAAAATATTTACAGAAAACATGCTAATTGCTAATATGATAAAGCGGCGATAGTCTAGTTGGGTGTGGAACGGACTGCCGAGACGAATGTCCGCAGGTTCAAACCCCAAGGGCACACACCTCTGACTTTTCTAAAAAATCATGGGTGTATTCTTTGTGAATTTATCGTTCGCTTTAACGATGAAGGAAAACATCGTGAGGAAACCTGTACATCTGAGAAGTTCTCTATAGGAATTTCGAAGGTGTGTGAAGTGTACCAATCCGCACTAGGCCAGCGTGGTGGACTAAGGCCTAATCCCTCTCAGTAGTAGAGGAGGCCCGTGCTCAGCAGTGGGCAAGTATATGATACAGGGCTGATATTATTATTATTATTATGCTAATATGAGTATTAAAAATGTGTAAATCACTATGTGGAAAAATATATTTTACATTGCTGTTTTGCTACTTCACAGTAGTTTGAGTAACCATCGCATGAGCGCAAAATTGTTGTATGACAATCTCCCTAATGTCCGCTCTATATAATTTTAGAATCAAGGGCGTCACCAAGGGGCCAGGGATAGGCAGCTGCCTAGAGATTCTTAAAAGTTGCCAAATGTAAAGCAACCACAGTCCTAATATTTGACTTTAGTTGCTTGATCCATCATTCCTGTACGTCGAAACTCGAATGAATTCACAAATTCCATTCCTAATATTCTGTACCCTCATGCTCTGCTCTGTGTTATTGTTAAAGCGGGAGAGTGAGTGGGGGAGGAAAATGTGCTCTCGAAATTAGCTATAATTCATACTTTTCTCAGTCTCCATATCAATTTGCCCCCAATGGGCCTTCGGCTGGCGACGCTCTTGTTTAGAACTGGTTTGTTTGTAATGTGGACTGTCATCATGGGACAATGTTGCTGGCGATCCTCATAATGCCGCTGGCAGTCAATCTGCTACTGACAGTGTAACCCACCACTGTCAGCGTCACCTACGACTAGCAGTGCTTTCTGCCTGCAGCATTGTGAGGATCATTAGCGACATTGACGAACATCGACTGTTATGAAGAAACGAAGCGAAGATCAAGGAAGAAGATGGAAGTGGGAAGAGTGACATCTAATAAGTATATATTATAAATGACGTTACGAAATTCAATTCACTGTTTTTTGAAAGAATAATTTAATTATTTATTTTAATAATTTATTACTGTTGATTGTTTTATTGCGGTTAATATTATATTGTATTTTGTTTTTATTTATTGCTTTGAATGACGAGACGAGCTTCCCGTTCGTCCGATGGTAAGCGATACGACCGATAAACAGCAGAAACACTAACACCTTGAATTACAAAGTATTTGGTATTCCACTGCGCTCGTCATCTTGAAACATGAGATGTTGTCTTATGTAGTAGATACACTGGCTACTTGTATGGTGGTTTGCAGTTATTTGCCTTATGTTCATTGCCATAGTTATGAATTTTTTTCTGGGGGTTCAATATGGCGAGTGCAAAAAATCTCGCCGAATTCAAGGAAAGGCCTGCATCGCTTGAGGCCAAGATTTTTCCAGAGTGGGCAAAGATGTTTCTAAGGTGACCACCTTCAATACATTTGTATAAGACTGAATATTCGATATCTTTACATATCGCCGTAACTTGTGTTCCGTGAATATATGGAACGAATCCTCAAGGTTATTTGCTCGAGGGAGTGCTTTAAGAGCCTATTTTATAATGTGCAAATAAATATTATTCGGCACTTAACGTATTTTTTTATACGAGCACGGCTAAATGACTCCATTGAACTTGATGGTTATTGCGGTCCAATAGAATGTCGACTGACGAGAGATGATTACCCCTCGACAGTCAACACAATTATGCCTGTTGGAACCGGATATTTTTTATTTTTATTTTGTAGAAGGCTTACAGATTAATAAACAAAATAAATGTATAATATCAAACATAACAACTATTGCTAATAACAAGCCTCCGCATTTCAATACAAATTAAATATGCACAAAGATTGTTGAATATCTTATCTCGTTAAATATAGAAAGAAAGAAAGAAAAGATTTTATTATTGCACACAAACAGTATAACGTGCACATAGTAACAAATAAAGAATAAAAACATAAAATTAAAAAAATATATTATACCTATTGTGCCAACAATGGGAACCCTCATTCAGCTTCTTGCTGCAGTACCAGTCTAATACTGCAGCGCTGATTTTCAATGAGGTACCCCGGGTGACATACGGACATATATATATTTATATTAGTTTTTGTTTTTTTTTAAATATACACAGGCTGATCCGGGAACGCAAAATACGTGTGCCACTATGGCGGGTTTTAACACCTTGTGTACGGTCGCTATTCGCAATATTAATTTATAAGACTGTTGATACGAATGTGGTCTTTGTTTATAATTTACTAGCGTTTCCCGCGGCTCCGCCCGCGTTATAAAGTTTTTCAGGCTAAAGTTTTCCGTTATGAAAGTAGTAGTTTCCCGGGACCCTATGTTCTTCCCCGGGTCTCACACTGTCTCCATACCAAATTTCATCTTAATACGTTGGGTAGTTTTTGAGTTCAACACGTTCAGGCAGACTGATCCATCGGGAGACTTTGTTTTATAATACATTTTTTAGAACTTTTTAAGAGGAACAATCCCGTCATACATCATTGTTGCATAACTTTAACCGTTTACGCAGCGCACGCAACGGAAGCTCTCAAAACTAATAAATTGTCCCCGTTTTTGCAACATGTTTCATTATTGCTCCGCTCCTATTGGTCATAGCGTGATGATATATAACTAAGAGCACTCCACAAACAAAGGGCTATTCAACACAAAAATAATCTTTCAGTTCGAATCGGTAGTTCCTGAGATTAGCCATTACTGCTCCGCTCCTATTGGGTATAGCGTGATGATATATAAGCTATAGCACTCCACGAAGAAAGGGCTATCCAACGCAAAAAGATTTTTTCAGTTTGGATTGGTAGTTCCTGAGATTAGCCATTACTGCTCCGCTCCTATTAGGTATAGCGTGATGATATATAGCCTATAGCACTCCACGAACAAAGGGCTATCCAACGTAAAAAGAATTTTTCAGTTTGGACCGGTAGTTCCTGATATCAGCCATTACTGCTCCGCTCCTATTGGGTATAGCGTGATGATATATAGCCTATAGCACTCCACGAACAAAGGGCTATCCAACGCAAAAAGAATTTTTCAGTTTGGACTGGTAATTCCTGAGATTAGCGCGTTCAAACAAACAAACAAACTCTTCAGCTTTATATAATAGTATAGATTGGGAACTTGAGTATTGTATTTGGTCATCGTATTCTATGTGATGATAAACGTGTATTCAAGGCTGTATTAATAGATGCAACAGTTTCGCTCTCAAGTGTGACATCAGCTGAGACGCTGTCAAATTAAAGTCAGCATCTTCAGGTCTCCACTATTTAATCAACATCTCAGATAATATCTTAAGTCGTTAATTGAGCGTGAAGAAGTAATTATGCAGGCCGGCATGACTGTGGCGACCGTCCGGAGATGCTTGTATCTTGTCGGTCGGCAGTTTCTTTGGACTTCACTTCTTTTAACATCAGATGCTGAGAAGCGACTTTGGCGAGCTTTTATATATAAAAAAATGGCGGATTTTGATAGCTGAGCTATGTTCATCAAAAGCTAACTCAGCTGACAACAATCTCTTAAGCGACATTAAGTTTTGTTTACCAAATAACTCAATAAATGACGTGTACTTGAGATTCTACTGAAAGATGAGTTTGATTAGTTAATACAATATATTGTATTTATAAGTAATTGATTTATTTATTTGATTTGTTAATAACTACAATATATTGAATTTATTATTTTATTCATAAATAGAGCCTTGTGACATAGTGTACATCTTAAGAAATTAAAAATATTGTAAGCATCTTATCCATAATTTCGTTAATGTATACATGGAGCGTAGAGGCAATGAACACCATCTCATATGGGGAAACAGTTGAAAGTGTTCAGCGGTAAGCAAATTACAACTCAAAAACCCTCCACAAAAGCGCTAGCGTCGCAAAAGGGTATGGCGTGAAGTTATCAGCTGTTACCGGAGTGTGAACAATTATCTCTGGTGACTAACTGTTGCACAAAATGTAAAACTAGTGTTTTAAACACAAAGAGAATTGATTAAACGTCAATTATAATATAATGGAAGCTTTTTCTTGTTTGTTTTAAAATTTTACTCTAATAACTTTTGGGTCTATGTTAAAATTTTACCTACTTGTTACCACCATGACGCTGTTCTACGGACACTTGTATGGTTTATGGAGCTCATGGGGTTTCCATATTATCATCAACTCCACGTTTAATAAAAACCTTGTCTTCCATATAATGACGTTAATTGGTTGAATCACAATCACAGGCAACAGTATTAATTTAATCAAGTCAAAACGTCGCGTGCCACGCGAGGTTCACATCTGACGCTCGAGCCTACGCCGAACCCCAATGTGTGCGCAGCGTAGGCTTGGGCGCGTAATTTGAATCGGTGATCGCCACAGGTTCTTTTGCCTCTACCCTCCCTGGTATTGAAATTGAAATGCTTTTTTGTGTACCCTGTTAATCTTTGCTGAATTTCGTTCATTTTAGAAATATATTTTAGAGTTAATTTGGACGTATAGAATGTATTTATGCTGTTCTAGGTACAAAACCCTTGACATGGTTCACCGCATAAGCCGCCACGCTGTAGGACTGAAATACTTCAGATACATTCAATTTTTTGTTGTTTCTTTGCTAACATGGTCGTGTATATTTTCGGAAACATAGCCTAAATTGAGACCTATTTCTAGCGCCGCTGTCGTCTGCCCTGTGTGAGAAGTATTCCTGCAGGCTCGTGGTGTTCATCGGAGGTCTCTTCTGCGCCACTGGACTCGCGCTGTCCTATTTCAGCACTGGATTGTTCCATCTACTGCTGAGTTTTGGAGTTATGACTGGTAAGCACTATAGTATCATTGGGAATCTTCGTCTACAACTGCTAGTAAATACTTCTCGGCTTGCCTTCAAAAGGAGAGTACGGCAGCTTTTGTTAAAAGAAGCAGAAGAGTTGTCACTTTAATTCTAAACTTTATATTATTAGAATGTACGAGTACATATTATATATTTATGTATTTATAATATTACTTATATTATGTTTGTATTTAATATAGTTATACATTATAGTTACTTTTATGTATGTTTATGTATTATTAAATATCCTTATGCACCTACCTTATTTATCTCTGCACCACCCTTAGGTTGACTGGGAGAGAATGCCTTTGGCATTAAGTCCGCCGATATACATATTATGTATATAAAGTGCAAATAAATAAATATTGACCCCGTATACATGATCCGGTTCCAACGGGCCGGCATAATTGTGTCGATTGCCGGGGAGTAATCATCTCTTGTCGATGCGAAGTGGGGTTCAATAGAATGTCGATTGATGAGAGATGACCTCTCGACAGTTAACACAATAGGGTAGT
The DNA here is from genome assembly GCF_014839805.1 of Manduca sexta. Taxonomy (NCBI): domain Eukaryota; kingdom Metazoa; phylum Arthropoda; class Insecta; order Lepidoptera; family Sphingidae; genus Manduca; species Manduca sexta. The sequence goes on along the minus strand of NC_051115.1, from coordinate 5,098,867 downwards.
TTCGTATGTTTGATATAGTTTATTATTTTATATGTAACAGAACATAAAAAGATTTTTCGGTGAAATCAGCATCAAAATTGATTGAAAAATAAAGCAGTTATTCATATTTGAAATATTGTAAGCAAAAGTGGGGCGTGGTGGTGTTATCGCGCTGTCCTTTTCTCACTCACGCAGCATTATGGCCAGTGGCAAAGGGTGACGTCACATTTCACTATTACTATAATTTGACAGCTACCCTTTCCACCAAATTTCAAAGCTTAAATTATTTATTATTGCGTGAATTTTGAAAGTTCTTTTTCCGATTAAAAAAAAAGTCAACTACCCTATCACGCCTGTTGGAACAATACTAACCGACAAAACAAGTGCAACTGTAGGTTTTTTTTGTTTCCCAGGCATTGGTGGCGGCCTGTCAACTACACCGGGAATCGTCATCGTTTCTCAATATTTCGACAAGCACCGGTAAATTAACATTAAAGAACCAAGTTTGTATATTTGTATCTTTATTTAACGAAAGTTTATAGATTAGGCGCCGCGCACACGCTGTCCTTAACCTGAGGCTGAAAAGGTTACCTTTTTATCACTGTAGTCTTCGAAAAGTTAGTAAAACAGCGACAAAGTTGTTCTTCGAAATGTCGGGATAAAATAATGAAAAAAAAATAGCGATCAAATTCAATAGTTTTGTAACCATAACAGAGTGCGCGGCGTCTTAATGTGTCTGTATGTCATATATGTATACAGGGTGTAATTTAATTCACTGTTATTCCGATACATACGTCAGTTAGTCAGTAGCAAACCTAACCGACGCGTACGCAGGCTTTAGGCAAAACCAAATAATATGACGCAAAACCTCGAGCGAAGCAATGAAAGAACCCCGGTTTTAATAATTTTGTCAGTAAGATCGTAAAAAATAGTCCTCTAAGGCCTTGAGGGCTCACCTCCCCCAAAGGCAGCTTCTAATAGTAAATTATATCAAACTATACTTTAGCATTTAAAAAGCAAAATGAAAAAGATAAAGCAATCAGTGGAGCCATTTATTTAAGGGTTCTGTAGCCCAAAGGAACCCTTATAAGATCACTTTGTTCATCAGCAGAGGCGACTCGAGCTCATGTGCCGCCCGTGTGCAAAAAATTCCTTCGCGCCCTCTAGGAGACAATGTAATCTCTAATTTTGATAATATTAAATCAAAAGTTATTGTGTAAAGTAAAGAAGCCGCTCGCCGGCCTTAGCGCGGGCGCAGGTTGTTTGAGAGCGCCAGCGTCGCGAGCGACCATTAGGTGCTGTGGGATCACTTTGCCGTGCACATATAAAAAAAGGAAATCTTATACTTCCCGATGACGTAGCTTTAATCTTTTTTCGTATATAGCAATACTAGCGACCCGCCCCGGCTTCGCACGGGTGCAATGCTGATACTAAATACACTACAGAAAAACTGTGAACGTTGTATATAAAAACATAGCGGCCCGCTCTGGCTTCGCACGGGTATAACATAACAAAATAACAGTATTTCTCCACTATTTAATGGATGTTATTATACATATAAACCTTCCTCTTGAATCACTCTATCTATTAAAAAACCGCATCAAAATCCGTTGCGTAGTTTTAAAGATTTAAGCATACAAAGGGACATAGGGACAGAGAAAGCGACTTTGTTTTATACTATGTAGTGATACATCTTATATAGTCTGTTTAGAAAGAGAACAGTCGTGGTCGAAAAGTGAACTAACTTTTTAATTTTACATAGCAACCCTTCCCTGCCATTTGGTAAATGTTACACTAATTGTCATGTCGTATTGCTTTGTTATAAATGATCTTGCGTGTTGTTTTTAGGGATTTTTGTATAGAAACATACTGAAACTAAACAAAAGAGGTAACTAAGCACAGTAGCGACCTCAAATCCTACGACGGTTCTTGTTCTGAACAGAATATACTTCTCGTTGACATAGCTTTTTGAAAAAATAAAATACTTTATTTATCACGTAGGCGAACAAAGTTGCACTTATGATACGTCAAAACAAAGCATAAGAATAATTATTATTATTTCTAAACAACTATTAAAATTACTTATATAACTATGGACATTTTAAATTAGGGATAAAATTTATACAAAAGACAAGGTTCAAACCGAAGTAACCAGCTCGGGCTGGCAAGTAGGGGGAAATAGAAGGGTAACGCGTCGCGATCCTCACCGGCGAGGACATGAGCCCTAACCTAGCTAACCTACCAGCCTTTCACTAACTTTAATCTTTTTTCGTATGCATTATACATTTGTGACAGTGACTGAGTGCGTGTTTCGGAAAACAATGTATTATACCACCCTGTGTATATACTGTGTACATAATATATGTAGTTTTGCCAGAGACTTGATTTTTTTCTTAATATATAAACATCTATCATTATACAGCGTAATCTGGATTTTTTTTATCTTCTCGCTTACAAAGCTGGGGCAATATAGTTGTACCTCTGCCTACCAATAAAATGTAAACAGTAATAGCAAACTGTGACGTCACCGAGTGTAGACGCCATAACGCTGCGTGTGTGAGAAAGAGATAGCGCGATAACTCCACGCTCCTACATTCGCTCATAATATTTAAAATATGAATAACTGATTTATTTTTCAACTTAGATGACGAATTCACAGAAGAATTCTTTTTTCGTATCATTTTCTCACATACATCATGCATTTATCCCCGAAGGGTTATGCAGAGCAGGGATGTTGCGAATATTGGCATCCGCATCCGCATATGCGGAACATCCGCATCGATTTCGACATCCGCATCTGCATCCGCATCCGCATAAATCGGTGCGGAGCTAATGCGGATGCGGATGTGCAGCGAATTAATTTAAATGAGAGTCCTCTTAAATGGTGGAGTGTTAATCAAAGCGAGTTCAAACTGTTATCCAAAATAGCACGCAAATTCTTATTAGCTCCACTAGCCAGTGTTCCAAGTGAACAGTTATTTAGTAGCGCAGGATTAATATACGAACCCTTGCGAAACAGGCTGGAGTCCGAAAAAGCGGCCATTCTACTTTTCATTAAATATAATGCTCCAGTATTCAAATTTTATTACTAAAATCATTAATCAGTAATAGTAATTCACTCTACTACTCTATTTTTAAATAATGAAAGGATAAATATTACTGTCTTTTTTTTACTCTACCCCCACTTAAGTTTTTTGTACAGATCCGCATCCGCATCCGCGGATGTGAACCGCTTAAAATCCGCATCCGCATCCGCGTCCGCGGATGTGAAAAAATCTGCATCCGCAACATCCCTGATGCAGAGGCACAACTAAAGCAGCCAGTTTTCGTCAAATGTATTCCGTCCCATGATGTGATATTACGAGTCTATCAGGCCCAAATTCTAGACTCCAAGCTGTTCCTGAGTAGACAAATCTAATATCAATGCCAAACCTAGTCCATAATACATCTATAAGGCCTTACTCGTAAAAAATCTTAATTTGCAATTGATCTGTCTCTTTGTAGCGCGCTGGCGAACGGTATATGTGTGAGCGGGACGGCTGCTGGTAGTTTCGTGTTCCCGATGCTGATTGAGAAGCTGGTTGACATGTACGGATTGCATGGAACGGTGTTATTGCTGGGTACGTATATTCATATAAGGGGCCGTTCATGTGTTACGTAACTCAATTTGGGGGGGAGGGGGGTTATTGTAAAATGTTACGATGCGTTACAGGCGCGGGAGGGGGGTCTCGTACAAAGCGTTATGTAACATTGGATTTTTTATTTTAAAACAATAACAAAGGTATTTTAGCGACTTTCCGGTATTTTGCGTGAAATAATTGTGATTAGAAAAAAATTGTATCTTTAGAGTTACATAACTTTGGAGAGGGGGCGTACAGGAAAACGTTACGGCGCGTTACATGGAGGGAGGGGGGGGGGGGGGGGGCTTAAAAATCTTCAAAAATTGCGTTACGTAATACTTGATCGGCCCCTAATATGGATGCTGCCATCTAGCGGCACTATATAAACCTATTACCCTATATATGGTATAGTAAAATATTTATATTGAAGAAGTGAAAAATAACATTTATAATAAAGTGTAACTACTGGACATAATAATTAACATCTCATGTCTCAGCCGAGCGTTGAATACCAAACACTTTGTAATTCAAGGTGTTGGTGTTTCTGTTTATAGGTATACCTTACCATCAGGCGAACGGCAAGCTCGTCTCGACTAAAATGTCATAACTTTTGAACCTTTTTTTCTCAGTAACGCGTATAGGTATCAAGTTGAAAGTTATATCAAATACTATAGTCTACGGTCTCTTTCAGCTGTGAGCGATATTTAATACTATATACACTAATAATTTAAAAAAGCGGGTGCCTAGTTGGGTGTGGAACGGACTGCCGAGACGAATGTCCGCAGGTTCAAAACCCAAACACACACCTCTGAGTTTTCTAAATAATTATGTGTGTATTTGTGAATTATCGCTTGCTTTAACGGTGAAGGAAAACATCGTGAGGAAACCTGCATACATGAGAAGTTCTCTATAGGAATTTTGAGGGTATGTGACGTCTGCCCGCACTACAGCGTGGTGGACTAAGGCCTGATCCCTCTCAGTAGCAGAGGCTCGTGCAGAGGGACAATATAATACAGGGCTCATATTACACTAATAATTTGCTTGCAGGTGGCGGGATGCTGCACGTGTGTGTGTCCGCGACGTTGTACCGACCAGCGCCGGTTTGCACCACTGCTGGAGATCGCACCCCCGGCACCACGACTACCACCACCACTGAACACACCACGCTGTTACATGATATTACTGAAGGTAATGCTCTGGGCTTGAGGATAAGACGTATTTCTACAAGCCTTAATAAAAAAAAAAATTACGGGCACGGTAATGTGATCGATTCGCATCTTATGGCAGCCCCGGATCTAAGAGGGGGCTAGCCGGGGCCCATTCCCCGGGCGGCGAATTCAGAGGGCGGCAAATCCAAACTTGGCAGACGAATGCATAATTCATTATTAACGCAACTTTGATTACTGAGACATCTAGTACATTAATACTAAAATTATTTCTCGCTGGGCGCGAAATGATAATGTAGCGGCGTAAAGGTAGACACCGCTGTAGAGGAACAGATGGTTGCGTTCCTCTATGGAAGGGGAAGATTCCCAGTCAGGCAGATGTTTGTGACCGGCCGCGGGCCCTCCGACAGTTCCTATTCGGAGGTGGTATATATTCTGCACGTCGCTCAAATTGTGCAAGCGTGATTCAGGATCGATGTCGCCATCTATCGTGATATCACTGTAGTTGTGTCACTGCATCGATCCTCTTGCAGTTCCAGCGATGTTGACAAGATGGCGGTGTAAGCATCGATTGTACCGCCACAATTATGATGACAAAGGTAAAAATATAGGTGGGTGGGGGCGGTATTTTCCAAATTTTGCCCCATCTCGAAAAAATCAAGATCCGGGACTGTCTTATCAATTAAATTAAAGTTAAAATACTTTATTTATCACGTAGGCGAAAGTTGCACTTATGATACGTCCAAACAATGTATAGGAATACTATTATTTCGAGATAACAATTAAATTACTTATATAACTATGGTCATTTTTAAATTAGGGCTAAAATTTGCAAGGAATAATAAGGTACAAACCGAAGTAACCAGCTCGGGCTGGCAAGTAGGGGATATAAAAGGATAACGCGTCGCGATCCTCACCGGCGATTACATAAGCCCTAACCTAGCTAACCTACCAATATTTGAAATATTAATTACTGCTTCATTTCTTATCGAATTTCGATGTTCTTTTCACAGAAAGATTTCTTTTTTGTATTAATTGCGGTTACATATTTAAAAATACACAAAATTAAATATAGTTAATTACCCTATTTGTCTTCCCTCTGCTTATAATTAGGTAACAGTGGCGAAGCGTCCATACAAACCGGTCTCTTTTGAATGCAGCATACTGCACCTTGAGATAACGCTTCTTACAAATTATTTTGAATCATTGTTTAAAAGTACCAACTCATTACCGTATACTACGAATCCCACAGTAGGGTCCAATACCACAAGTGTCCCACAGTAGGAAAATAATGATATACCTTATAATAATATCAGCCCTGTATTATATACTGCTCCACTGCTGCACGGGCCTCCTCTACTACTGAGAGGGATTAAGCCTTAGTCCTCCATGCTGGCCTAGTGCGGATTGGTAGACTTCACACACCCTCAAAACTCTTATAGAGAACTTCTAAGGTATAGATTTCTACCGGCTTCCTTTTTAGGTTTATTTACTTCTGCCGTAGTATTTTTTTTTTGTTAAATTGGCCGTGATATGTAAACTAGGGCAATTTTCTTTGCCTCGGGTTACCTTTTGAAAAACTTCACCCTTCGCCACTGTTAGGTAAAGGTTAAAGAAGGCATCAGGGTCACATAACTTGGTGATAGCCCTTCTTCAGTCACAATATCTTGATGATTGCCTTCCTGCCAGGTAAAACGGACCCGGGCAAGGACAACCGGCTCCAGAACTTGTTCAACCCGGACGGAGAGCTCGCGCTGAACCAGAAGAACGCGCAGCTGGACGACAAACGCACCAACTTGTTCTCGGAGATCATGCACCCGAGCCTCATTGAGGTGAGGCCATCCATTATTTATTGCTAGAATGACGAGACGAGCTTGCCGTTCCTGAGGGTCTACTTCGAAAACGAACGTCGAAACGTCGGTCCGAAACGAAAAAACGAACTTCGGATTTAACTTTACTACCAAATTACTTCTACTCTTGTAGCTTACCTTAGTGGTAGGATTAATTCCACGTATATTTTAGGAGAAAGCAGTGGAACTTTATCCTTGCAGATGGTTTTAAAATTAGTATAAGTTGTTACAAATTCCGTGTCTGAAATATTGCGAGGAAAGGATCGGATCCGTAACACTTCGTAGTAACAAAATGTTCAATCCGTCATCCGAAACTACGGGTTTCGTTTTAAGAAGTAGAACCTCTGATGGTAAGCGATACGACCGATAAACAGTGGAAATTTTAACACCTTGAAAATGACATCTAAAATGAGGACTATGAATTCAAAAGGTGGTCCAAATTGCTTAACTGTATGGGATAAGGTTTATGTTCAATTCTTTGCTCACTGCTGGCTCAATAAAAGTTTTTTCTCTTTTTCTATCTTCTTTCACCAGTTCTCCACTACATAATCGCTATTTGCCAGTAATCTATACTATTATATAAAGCTGAAGAGTTTGTTTGTTTGTTTGAACGCGCTAATCTCAGGAACTACTGGTCCAAACCGAAAAATTCTTTTTGCGTTGGATAGCCCTTTGTTCGTGGAGTGCTATGGCTATATATCATCACGCTATGACCAATAGGAGCGGAGCAGTAATGAAACATGTTGCAAAAACGGGGAAACTTATAAGTTTTGAGAGCTTCCGTTGCGTGCGCTGCGTAAACGGTTAAAGTTATGCAACAATGATGTATGACGGGATTGTTCCACTTTAAAAGTTCTAAAAAATATATTATAAAACAAAGTCCCCGCTGCATCTGTCTGTCTGAACGTGTTAAACTCAAAACTACCCAACGTATTAAGATGAAATTTGGTATGGAGACAGTATGAGACCCTTGGAAGAACATAGGCTCCCGGGAAACTACTACATTTATAACGGAAAACTTTAGCCTGAAAAACTTTATAACGCGGGCGGAGCCGCGGGCAAAAGCTAGTGTTTAACTAAAACAAATTGTCCTGTATTCGCAGGTAGCTCGGCAGCAGCTGCCGGCACAGCAGTCTGAATCCGAAGACTCCGAAGGACTGGACGTGCTTGGAGTTGTTGGTATGTGTACTGATGAATAGCTCATTTCTCGAGGAAGGCTACAGGCTATACAGGGTCATTTTGGCATCGCGTTACTAAATGAAACCACATACTTATCTACTTTAATAACACTACAATAAGTTACTTGAGCTGTAGACGTAAAATCGACGCAATAGGGGACCGGCCTGTGTTCGATTTTGTACATTATTCTATATGAAATGGTTGATAATACGAAAAAGAAACCCTCCTGCGAAAACTGCATTAAAATTGGTAAAAAATGAGCCAGTAATTCATATTTCAAATATTACTATGTGCCGAAGTGGGGATATCGCTTCATCTCTTTCTTTCGCACGCGTCGTAATGCCCGATGACGTCACACGTGGGTATTGCGCCTCTTTTCTGTTTCTTGTTACTTACCCCTTCTACCGAAATTAAAAGACTTATAACTTGATGATTTTTTACCGGATTTAAATAATTCTTTCTGTGTTATAATTTATATAACGTAATTATTTGATAATAATAAAGAACAAAAATGAGTCCGGTCACCTATTATGCCCGTTGGAACCGGATATTCACAGACCCTGGAACGCGACATAAATGGGTCACTATGACGGGTTTATACTCCTCGTATGATCGCTATCCGTGCGGATATATACCCAAAATTTGGAAATACGAATGACCGCTTTTCTCGTTTATTGGCTAGTTTAACGCCCGTTGAAGGTGACTACTGAAAAACAGCGTTGTGATGTGGTTCGCACCACAATTATACTGAGAGCACCTACCGCTCACAGCCTCGACCAGCCATTTTTAATTATTATTTGTAATTGAAGCGGCGATAGCCTAGTTGGGTGTGGAACGGACTGCCAAGACGAATGTTCGCAGGTTCAAATCACAAGGACACACACCTCTGACTTTTCTAAACTCATGTGTGTATTCTTTGTGAATTTATCGTTCGCTTTAACGGTGAAGGAAAACCTACACATCTGAGAAGTTCTCTATAGGAATTTCGAATGTGTGAAGTCTACCAATCCGCACTACAGCGTGGTGGACTAAGGCCTAATCCCTCTCAGTAGTAGAGGAGGCCCATGCTCAGCAGTAGGACAGTATATAATACAGGGCTGATATTATTATTAGTAATTAAGGTACATTGTGTTTGTTTATGCGACTGTGACTAATAAAACGGTTTTCTTTCTTCTTTCTTTCTTTCACTTCCCACCATACCATGTTTTCTATTGCCAGGTCTGCCTCGGGAAGTAGCCCGTCTCCGCCTTCGACCGACGCGTTCTTCATCCATCTTGCATTCAGTTGAAGACCTGTCCACGGACAGCACATGCGTTTACAAGGCTTCTAGACGGAAACTTAGTCGGTGAGTGCTTAGTGAAAACCAGGGGGGGGGGCGGGGAAGTCGCCAAAGGGGGTTAGGGTGGGACTGCTGCACGCCACTGCTATGGCCTTAGGGTCTAAATAGAGTCCACGATTTGCGTATGCGCATTGATAGATACAACGCGAGTCTTGAACTTATTTTAAACTAGCTGATCCGACAGACGTTGTCCCGTCTTAACTATGTATGCACGCGCGCATTCTGTCAATCGCTGCCAGTTATTTCAAACAATTGACAGTTATATAAAGTTAATATTTTCGTTAAGTTTTCTTAAATCTTCTAATTTTCCGCGCATCTTTTTGAATTTTTTCTTTCATAAGAAACTTCTCCTGACAATAACAAACACTACAAAAAAAAAAAATAGTGAATTCGGTCCAGCCGTTCACGCGTGATGGCGTGACCAAGGGAAATAGGGATTCATTTTTATATATATATATATTGTAAATAACAATGATTAATAGTTCTATGTTCATGTTTAGCAAAAACGAAACGCAACAATGACAATATCTGAGGGTGTTGCCAAGGGGGGGGGGGGGGGACAGCTATGTATTTGTGTTTTTCATTTGAGGACGAAGTTACACTATTTGATACGCTACCCTAATACAGAAGCTACATTATAGCCTTGGTGCAACAGTAGATAAGGGGTCGTTCAAGTATTACGTAACGCAATTTTTGAAGATTTTGAGCCCCCCACCTCCCTATGTAACGCGGTGAATATTGAAAAACATATACATTTGAAAAATAGAGGCTGGAGAGGCCTCGCGACGCCTCTAAGTGCGAATAGTGGTTGCTATATTTCTCTGCCTAACCCCTCTGGGATCCCCCCCGAGGCAATTCTTGTGCGCTCGGTCTCCACACCTCATGCTCGCACGGGGGGACATTTGTCGCTCTAGGCACACAGTTCAGTGTGTATACCTCATGGTTGTACACATTGAGGGCTATGAGGGTTTTCGAACAGTTCCTAGCCTTCCCTCCTCTCAAACAAACAGGTTTCCTTATTCTTCCGCCACACTCCTTCCCAGTTGGGAGGGAGTGTGGCCATCCATATATCCCATCCTTACAGGGTTCCTTCCCCTTCACCAACAATTTCTTCCAAGCTATGCCCTCCCAACTTTCCTCCAGGACCCTGCAGTCGCTAAGCGAGGGGATTCCAGCATCTCATTCGCGAGATTCCTCTGGTGTTGACTGCGGGGTCCAATACCCAAAAACAGAAGACATGTTTTAGTTGCTCAAGATCGACTATTATAATGCTATTACAGTAGTAAAAAGTAGAATACAGTAACCTATTTGAAGACGGTTATAAATATATCCCTCAGATCTCTATACATACGACCTCCTCTACCCAGTCGGTTAATCCAGAATAAGCTGGCTGAGCCGGTCCCGATCAAGCCGGAACAGGAAGCGAAGACGGAAGACGTTGTAGAAGAAAAGAAGAAGGGATGTGTTGAGAAGATTTCGCGGTGAGTATATCTTTTTGCCACGGCATTGATATGCACTTGATGGTAAGTGAAATGGGGTCCAATAGAATGTCGACTGATGTGAAATGATTACCTCTCGGCAGTCGACACAATTATGCCGGCATGTTAGAACAAGATGGCTGATCCCAGAACGTGACACTTACGTGGGCCACTATGACGGCAATGACCTCACTGCACCTGATGGTAAGTGAAGTGGTGTCCAAATAGAGTCGACTGACGATAATTATGCCGGCCTGTTGGAGCCGGATATGCACAGGCTTCTGTGGGCCACTATGGTGGGTTTTAGACATTGTGTACGGTCGCTATCCGGGTGGTAACAAATATCTTATCCGTTTCAAACACGCCGGTATGTGTCTACTGTTAAGGTAACTTTTGTGAGTTGACATTCTATCTGGACCTCATTCCAATTACTATCAGGTGCAATGAAAATTGACCTCTAATGTAGTGAAAGAAAGCTCATGGAAAATGTCGAAAAGCGAGAGACACTGTATCCCTTGATAATAGGCTCAATTATACCGGCCTGCCTAGCTCAATAATACCAGCCTGCCTAGCTCAATTATACCGGCCCACCTAGCTCAAATATTCCGGCGTATCTAGCTCAATTATACCGGCCCACCTAGCTCAAATATACCGGCCTATCTAGCTCAATTATACCGGCCCACCTAGCTCAATTATACCGGCCTATCTAGCTCAAGCCTGCCTCAACTGCATCTTTATTTCCAGATACCTAGACGTATCCCTGCTGAAGTCGTGGCGGTTTGGGTTGCTGTGCGCGTCAGTAGCTCTAATGTCTTGCGGTTCTCCGTACGCGCTGTATTATCTCCCGGCGTACACTGTCGCCGTTGGACACAGCAAGTCCGCCGCAGGTATGATAAGCTAATCAGGCCATGGAAGACGGGAGGGGGGAGCAAGGGGTTGCGTGCACCTGTCCGGTACAAATCACAATAATAACTGAATGACAATGGGAACTATCAACCATAGAGGTTTTATTATGGTTTAGTATATGGAAATACCTGCGATATATATTTGAAAAAAAAAATTGAATTTAATGATGTTATGTAATACCTAATTATGCAAATGGTGGTGTGATACTCCCATGCTTCGGAATAGCACGTAAAGCCGTTGGTCCTTCTGATCTCAATGATTTTTATTGTGAAAGAATTTTATTGTGAAATTAATGATACAATATCTAAATTATAAAAAAATTGAAACTACCAAAATCAAGATAACATATTGTAGAAATTTACCCCCTTATTCATAGACGTTTTTCTATATTCGTTTATCTAATATTGTTTCTCAATATTAGCCAATCACAACGGCTCTATGTCTACGCACTGCGAAGGCTGCCGTGCCGTCAGCACTGAGGAACAGACTTGTTATCACAGCTTTACTCCGTCCTTAGATAAATAAAGTCTATGAATAAGGGGGATAATGTTTAATTTTAATTTTAGGTCATCTAGTAGCAATCAGCGCTGTGCTGGACCTGTGTGGACGGCTTGGACTGGGCTGGCTCTGTGACCTGCATCTCTTCTGCAGAAGAAAGGCCTACATACTCAGGTATGTATGGTCTTCAAATTAAAGCCGTTGGTCCTGATCTCTCCGGTCATGTCTCACCTCACCGCACTATGAGAAGGAACAGAGAGTGCTTGTGTACACACACTCGTGCTATAATAGGTTTGACTATTTTTTTTATAACTTGTAAAACAGAAATCATTGAAATCTGATGAAAAATCTACAAGTTATAAGCCGTTGAAATTTGGAAGTAGGTGTGAGTGTCCAAAGACAGCAAACAGACGAAAGCTTGCATGTGACGTCAGCGGGCATTAGGACGCGTGCAAAAGAGATGGAGCGATATCCCCACTCCACGCCCTCCTGCATTTTGCTATATTTGAAATTTTAATTACTGCCTCATTTCTTATCGTTAATGCTGTTTTCGCAGAAGGATTTATTTTTTGTACTAATTGCTGTTACATATTAAAAAATGCACAAAATGAAACATAGTCAAATACCCTATCACACCTATTTGTTTCCAGCATCCTGGTGGCCGGGATTGCGGTTCTAACGCTTCCCAGTTTGACGTCCTGGTGGGCATTGGCTATTGCGTCAGGTAAGTGTTCTGCAAAATTATTTATACATGCGCGGTAAACTGATCCCACTGTTACCTGGACCTGATGGTAAGTGTAGGTCCAATAGAATGTCGACTGACGAGAGATGATTACCCCTCAGTCGACACAATTATGCCGGCCTGTTTGTAATACAGACTGATCCCGGAACGCTTACGTGGGGTACTATGTCGGATTTTATCCCTGGTATGATGCCAGTCAATTATTTTTTTTTACGAATGACCCCACGGCATCTGATGATAAGTAGTGTGGGGTCCTATAGATGTCGACTGATGAGAGATGATTACTCCTCAACAGTCGACATAATTATGTCGGCATTGACACTGGATATACAAAGGCTGATACTGGAACGCGATATACGTGGATTACTATGGCGGGTACATTGTGTGATGGTGTAAATTTTATTTTAATTGCAGGCGCATATGGTCTCTGTCTCGGCTGCTGGTTCCTCCTGGTGCCAGTACTCCTGGCAGATGCCTTCGGGACGGCCAGGATCGCCTCCTCCTACGGCCTGGTGAGGATGTTCCAGAGTCTTGCTGCTGTTTCTGTACCCCCTACTGCTGGTAAGATTATGGGTTTATTAAAAGAGCTACTTCTTTTTTTTATTGTTTGATTGACGAGCCGAGCTTGCCGTTCGTCTGATGGTAAGCGATATCTATAAAGGGTAGAAACACCATCCTGAATTACAAAGTGTTGTGTATTCCACTGCGCTCGCCATCCTGAGACTTGAGATGTTAAGTCTTATGTCCAATAGTTACACTGGCTACAATGTTCAAATCGGAACACAACAGTGACTACACTGCTGGCTGCAGAAATAGACATTGCGGTGGTACCTACCCAGGTGGACTTTCACATATGAGAGATCTACCACCAGTAATATAGAAATATTGTCTTCAACATGTACCGGGTTCAATATCTTAGTTACTTATTACAATTGAAATATTACCTTTTACCAAAGATGGACATAGAACTATTAAATCTAATACATATGTTATTTTTAATCATTTAAACTCTCGTGTTGTTGCTATTCCATTCGCAAATCGTGGACTCTTTTTCTATTTGATTGAAAACGCAAACGACATCTTAAATAATATAACCTTAAAATCATCATTGAAATTTCTTTCTAGGTTTAGTTCGTGACGTCACTGGAGGATACTCCTGGTGTTTCTACGGGATGGGCTCCTGTATGGTCTTAGGCACGATTCCCGTCATCGCCTTCCACATAAGCACCAAGAACGAAGACTCCGACTCCTCTGTAGACTGAAGGATATCAGTAAAATAAGGTTTTATCATTGGCAACACCCAGGTTTTACACCAGGGTACGTTTTGGGGTAAAATTTCTATAACAATACTTTTTATAGTAAAAGGAGGGTATCTCCTTGTGTGTGATGCTGCCCTAGTACTTGCGACGTCCAAACAATGTCTTTACATGCTATCCTGGTATTTGCAACGTCCAAAATATATGTGTTATGATCTCCTGGTACTTATGCTATCCTGGTATTTGCAACGTTCAAAGTATATGTTATGATCTCCTGGTACTTACGTCCAATTGAATTTATTTTTACGCGATACCCTTACATTCTATGTTGCCCTGGTACTTAGTGACCATCGCCTTACCTGCTTAGGCATCAAGTGGTAGGCTTTCTGGGCTGGTAAGTGCTGATGGTAGGTCTTATGGTAGGCCTGACGGTAAGTTATAACCGGATAGCTAATCAATGTTTATTCACAATTTTTTTACTTATATTATTTCGTCGGTCCAAGCAATGGCGGCCATTTTGAATTCTAAACAGCCTTATTTAGTGTTGTGGAAATTTTATTACGTACTTATTTATTTATTTATTATTAACGGACTGCTAAAGGAGTTTACACTTCAATTTAAATCCACATATTTATATAGTAGCAGTCTCTTATGTAATTGTAACTAAGTATTGTAAATACATATTACTTTTGAAGTGTGTAATGCATTTGAATTGGGGTAAATGGTAAATAAATGATGTGGTTAACGAGAATGAGGTATTTAATAAATATATTAGTATTTATGTGACATATTTATACATAGAGCTCGACTTTATTTGAATTTCTAATATCTATTAGATACAATTGACACGAGTTATTAATTTCAAAATTTGTGTGAGAAATTTGCTTTTGATATTAAAATATAGATGCATATGACTGCAATGTTGAGGTTTTGGGTCCGATCTTCGGTTGGGCAAAGGTATTGGGTTCTCTACTTAGTATAATCTAAAATGTGTGCCCGTCACATTATGAGGAATACAAAGGCAATGCACCAGTTGCTACTCTACCTACCCCTTTCCGCATGAAAGCGTGTGTGAATATATCTATACATTTATATTTTTCATCTTATTAATTGATTGCACAGAGCTGACTAAGTATGATATTGATTTAAAAAAATAAATGAATGCTAAGTGATATTATAAAGTGCTTTTAAGAATGTATTTCTTTGAAAGAAGTATTTCAGTTGACGGTACAGACAAAATGAATTTTTAGCTTATATGATATAATAGCCCTGTATTATATACCGTCCCACTGCTGGGCCTCCTCTACTACTGAGAGGGATTAGGCCTTAGTCTACCACGCTGCAGACTTCGCACACCCTCAAAAACTTAGAGAATTTCTCTTAGGTTTCCTCACGATGTTTTCCTTCACCGTTAAAGCAAGCGATAATTCACAAAGAATACACAATATTTTTTTTAAAAGTCAGAGGTGTGTGCCCTTGGCATTTGAACCTGCGGACATTCGTCTTGGCAGTCCGTTCCACACCCAACTAGGCTATCGCCGCTTGAAATGGGATTTAAACAAAGGTTTCCTTTATACTTATCATGAAACGGTTCATGATTGTCAAGTTGACTGGGCCAGTGGTTCCCTTATAACTTTTGTCTCATTAAATTGAAGCTATCGTATTTGAAAAGCGACGAATTCATTATTGGTTGAGTTCGTTTCTGTCTTCACCTAGTTAATGAATCCTTCATTGTTGAGTGACCTTTATCGCCATTATTTTGAATTCGAAAGTCTTTATTGCCTTCGCAGGCATACGAGCAAGCAGTTCGCCTGATGGTAAACAGCATCCGATGCCCATGGACTCAGAAATGCTAGAGGCTATCACGCCGTTGCCTACCTGTGCAAAGGTTCTTACAAACAACGTTGTCAACACAAATATTTTATTGTTTAAACATCTTGTAGTTCCTCTTTATTTATTTTTAGGAAGATTTACAGACACCCGTGGGTGTCCATATTTGTAGATCTAAATTATAATGATACCAACTATTGTACCATGAATCTCATAATAAAGATTTGAGTTGACTTGACAAATTACATCCGTAGAGGTTAAACACAAAATATAGTTTTAAGCCAATTACAAATCTTTGTCAGTAAAAAAGTCAAATACAAAATTGAGTGATGAATGGACTTAGAAGCCAATCTACACTAAGATATTTTGTGATATTTGCTTAGTTTTAGGTTAAATTAAAGTCTCGCAACACAATATCTAGAATCCCTGATACATACATAAAGTACACAGCTTGTATGATCTTTCTTGAACTTCAGGTAATACATAAACGAAACAGCTTGTATGATCTTTCTTGAACTTCAGGTAATACATAAACGAAACAGCTTGTATGATCTTTCATGAACTTCAGGTAATACATAAACGAAACAGCTTGTATGATCTTTCTTGAACTTCAGGTAATACATAAACGAAACAGCTTGTATGATCTTTCTTGAACTTCAGGTAATACATAAACGAAACAGCTTGTATGATCTTTCTTGAACTTCAGGTAATACATAAACGAAACAGCTTGTATGATCTTTCTTTTCTCCTAAAGTATAGATCAAACTCTCACGTATAGGCTTATAAAAACTGTTGTAGAGAGCATAAAACAGTGTGTTCATTGTTTCTTTATGTGTGCGTTTATAGCAACACAAATAGCTATAGTATAAATGTGTGTTGCACTTTATATGTAGTAGTTAATAAATAAATAAAAGCAGTTACTGAAAGTGACAGAATTTTGTGTTCGCGCCAATAAGCACATGGCGCGTTTCTAAATGTTTCTAAGGCAATCATAATGGTCCTATTGTAGGACTATTTTGTGAGGTATTTTCTTACTTTTGATCAGTAATAGTGTCGTACTCATCGATCCAATCTGAATCGAATAATCATTTATTGTGATATATATTTACTGTCAACTTTTATCTGAGCTAGCCCGAGTGAAAGAGGTTTTGAAAAATATCCAATTTTATGTTATGCCGGGATAAAAAGTAAGTGTCCTTCCCAGGGTCTCAAACCATCTGTATAGCAAATTCCATTGGAATCCGTTCGGTAGTTTTTGAGTTTGTCGCGTTCAAACAAAGGCGGCGGAGGAGTTTGTTTTTTAATATGTAAGGGTATAGGAATTCATTGGATGCAGACTGCTTTTGACAGATTGGTCAGGCGATGTACAGGCGATATTTATGTTCAATGGACATCCTGAACTGAAGATGAAAATAATATCTTATCATTCTATAAATTAAAGTCTTTATTTTGTCTCCCGCTTTGCTGTGGAGGGAAGTGGACAATTAATATTTCCTACTCCTCCCTATCCTTCTATTTGATTAATTTCGTTGCGGGATAATGACAAGTGTTCCCTGAGACTTGAGCTTCACCGCTCGGTGTCATCCGTGCCACTGCTGATCCTTACAGGAGTTGTAGTGGGGGTGGGAAAGTCTCCCGCGCCTGTCTGAATGCGACAAACTTAAAAACTATCAAACGGATTTTTATAGGGTTTTTACTAATGGCCGGAGTGATTCAAGAGGAAGGTTTGAGTATAATTCATTAATATTTTGTACAAAGAAATGGGCGCATTTATACTTTGCTACCAATGCGAAGCCAAGACGGGTCGATAGTTGAATATAAAACTGCGTGTATTAGGAATCAAGTCGAAACCCCGAGCATACAACATGTGATTTGGCTGAACGCGTGGATTGTGACGCCATATATGACGCGACTGTTGCTCGAACTGTTCTGTCAAATAACCGAGATCGTAATTCGATGTTCGGATTTTCTTAAGCATCAATCAGACAATTACAGATATGCCAGCCTTTATTTACAATTATGGACTTTATAGACTGCCTTGGTGGCGTAGTTGTACTGCATGTGAGGGCTCTGAGGTCCTGGGTTCGAATCATCGGGCAAAATAATATCTGGTCTGCCCAGCATCAGCCCGCAGTCTGGAAATTGTGCCCGAAATGGCGATAGGCTCGCACCCTATCACATCATGGGACGGAACACACTTGGCGAAAAATGGGTGCCCTATTTGCGCCTCTGCATACCCCTTCGGGGATAAATGCGACATGTGTTTGGACTTTAAGGCCATACACGACGCGACAGTTGCTCGGACTGTTCTGTCGACTAACACAAAATCATTTCAATGTTTGAATATCTTAGGTTGGGGCAATTATGTAAATTTGTTCACCCCAAATAAAAATTAACCTTTAAATTTAGCTGTGATTTGTTAAGTAAATTAATTTGCTAAGCCCCTAAAGGGGTATTCAGTATTCAATGCTGAATAAAAAATTGTAATACGCAGAAAATAAATGAGCTTATTATATTTCGCTTCGGGACCCTATAAGGTAATGGGGTTATGGGTAATCCGTAAAAAAAACTTAAATTATTTCTTAAGGGGTTAAGAATTCATAATTATAGTGACTGTGTTCTTTTCAAGCCTCGTTTTATTATTGGTAAGACCTGTTAAAATTTTACATTGATTCGTATGTCACGACTTTAAAAAGGTTAAAGAATTTTATTCTCAAAAATGACAAATATTTACAAAAATGAGAATAATATAACAAAACATAAGTAACAATTGGGTATAAAATAAGCTATTATGGTGGATTTAATTTATTCTTTTATATGTAACAGAAAATAATATGAAAAATAAATGAAAACTAAAGCAGTTAATCATATTTGAAATATTGCGAGCAAAAGTGGGTGCGTGGTAGGGTTATCGCGCTGTCCTTTTCTCACTCACGCAGCATTATAGCCGGTGACGTCACATTTTACTATTACTGTAATTTGACAGCTTCCCTTCCACCAAATTTCAAAACTTTATAACTAATTTATTACTGCGTGGACATTAAAAATTCTTATTCCAATAGATTTTGGATGAAATACATTTTTGATAAATGTATTTATAAAAAAACTCACCAACTACCCTATTGAAAAAGATATCAATGGTTTAATTTGTTGCTAAATGACCCTGTGTCAGATGTAGGGTTCCAATGTTTTAATTTCCACACTGAATGTGTTAATTAGTATGCGTGTAAATATAGTTTATTAGTAAGATATCAAAAAAAGGATAAAAAATATTCCTTTAAATTGTCAACAAATAACAACATTAAAATCTTCTTTCTAAATTCGAAGTCGATTCCATGATATTCAAAGAAGGCGTTTATAGTTTCAAATTGGAATGACATAAAAATCAGAACTGCAATTTTAATTCAAGTTTCTACGCATATAAAAAATATTTATTTTAAATTAAATAATTAGTCTGTTTAAATATAATGCCCTGTTAAAGATGCTAAGCTATGAGCATCGGCAGATGAGGCGGGGGTGCCGCTGAACCCTTACTTATATATATTTATATTTGCTTTGCTTCCCACTTCCTTGGATCAAAAATTCTACATTCTCCTGAATTGAAATCTTGCTACGCCATTAATATGTTATTTTGGGTTTGTAAATAAGCCCTACGTAAAGGAATTTGAGTGAGATTTAACCATTATTATTAATATTTTGTCCCTTTCTCTCAAATCATTTAATGTAAGGAAAAAGGGACAAAAATTACGATAAAAGAATAATTCTTTTAAGGACAATGTATTATTATTTATAAGTTAATATTAAAAGAAAACTTTACTTCAGATTTTATCGTGGTTTTAATATTATAATTTTTTTCCCACGTTTCGAAAACTGCAGCCTTCATGGTCACGGCGGACTGAGGCGTTGGTCATCCGCAAAGTTAAAGTTACAATATCTGCCTACATTTTACAATTATACAACTTTTAAAATTTTTAGCTGTTAACTGTTGCTGCTGTGTTTGTGTCTTGAAGTCTGGCAGCCGGTCTTTTGAAACGTTGGATGAAAATAATAATATAAAATTCGTAAAATAGTTTAATTTTAATGTCTAACATTCGCGTAAACATAAGAAATGTTGATATAAGAAAATATTTCGCAGACGCGGCTTGATCTTTCTTTTCTACCAAAGTATAAGATCAAGTGCTTATACATACGTTTGCGACTAGGTGATCATATTGTTTTATATGCAACAGAAAATAGCACGAAAAAGATCTGTGCAAATTGCATTAATATTGGTTAGGAAATGAGGAAGTAATTAGTATTGCAATGTTCAGGATTGGGCATAGCGGGGATATCGCTACATCTAACTCTGGAGTTTTCCCGGCGTTTTTGGCACAATACACTAGAAATATTGTAGTTTACAATATTTTCGAGGACTTTAAAGTCAATGATCCGTGAAATTTTGCCCAAGATGCCTCTTTATTATTAATGTACTTACAACCAGCCACAAAACTAATTAAACAAAATTGCAACATTTATTCTGTGTGTGAAATAACGTAAACGTTTTATTTTATTTTTGTTAATAAAAAAAATATTACAAAAAAAATGTATAGGCGATTTGATTTCGTACAACTACTTATGAGGGTGACTAAATAAGCAACACAAAACATAGTTCATAGATATTTGTTTATATTTCTGGAACTGAGATGACTATGTTTGGCACCGGTCTGAAGTTAGTTACAGATTGTTACAAATGTCACTCTTTCTGAAAA
Organism: Manduca sexta; assembly: GCF_014839805.1. NCBI lineage: Eukaryota > Metazoa > Arthropoda > Insecta > Lepidoptera > Sphingidae > Manduca > Manduca sexta. The sequence goes on along the minus strand of NC_051115.1, from coordinate 5,078,276 downwards.
ATATTGGTTCACTAACTCCAAAGATTGTATGCTAATGATATACATGGGGTAAGAGTATCGTAAAACAAGTCGATTGCAACTCAACGGTGTAGAAAAGGAACGACATTTTGGTCGAAATATTAAAAAGCAATTTGAACAGTCGAATTCCTTTTCTATTTCGCATCGAGTCAATCAATTCCAATCATAATCATTGATACGGTTTCAAGAATAAATCAAACTATTTTTGCATAACGTAAAAATACCCCGCTCTAATTGATTAGTTATTGCGATGGATCGAAAATGCGATTGCAGCTGTTTATCGAAAACAGCGGATAGATTACATATAAGTTGCCATATATTTTTCTGAATATTATTTGGTTATAAATTTCGTTCATTCTTACCCCTTTAGTTCAAGTTACCCCGTTCAACTTGTAACATAATCTGTATTATATATAATGTCAACTATCAGATTTACTTTATAGTGTCTGTGTTATTAAAAAAAAAAGCGCTCTTCCTCGCTGGTCAACATGGAATTTAGATTCATTCCAAACTATCCAATTGTAGTGTGTATTGAATATTGTTTGCGCACATATTTTGTAAATATTAATTTTAGTTATCTCTTTTATTAGGTGTCAATATGGGGTATTGTAGAATAAGCTATTTGATTATGTTTATGCGTTTTTTAAATATGTTACATGAATTAGTACAAAAAATAAATCCTGTGAAAACATTAAAATTCGATAAGAAATGAGGCAGTAATTCAAATATCAAATATTGCTACGTGCAGGAGTGGGCGTGGAGCGGAGATATCGCTCCATCTCTTTCTCTCGCACGCATCGTAATAGCCGCTAACGTCACATGCGTGTATTTCGTCTCTTTTCTGTTTTTTGACACTAAACCCTACTACCAAATTTCAATGGCTTATAACTTGTGTATTTTCATCATAATTCAATGATTTCTTCTGTTTTAGAATTTATACAATGTTCATATTTCATAAGTTATAAAAAAATAAGTATTCCTTCGCAGTCCGCATATCTCTTTATTTTAAACGTAAATGTATTATAAATATTTACAAAGCGATATCGTAACTTATCATTGAGTTTTCGGTGGACTTTTGTTAAATGTATTCATTAGCCTTTTCCGGAATTTATAAACGCAACTAACTTTTAAAATAATTTAATTGTAAAATATACAGCGTCATTTTGACATTGCGTTAATAAATGAAACCATATACTTATCTTGAAAATAACATTACAATAAGTTATTTGAACAAAATAAATATTATTAAAAAGTAATTTTAATTTTACCCTCCTTAATGTCACTACTACTATAAGAGAATTCGTAACATCGACATCACACTTTCACTCAGAAATACACTCACGCACACGCCATATTCGCACTAAAATACAAATTTTAAACAATATCATAAAAGATGACCGTTTTTTTCTTGTTAGAATATCCAATATGCATCAATATTTTTTTGCATAATGTTAGCAGAAAGATGAGTATGTGGTTTCATTTATTAACGCAATGTCAAATGACCTTACTGTACTTATGTAGTAATCATTCTCTCCAGTCATGTCGTCTCACCAAACTATAAGAGTGAAGGAACAGAGAGTGCTTGTGTATTGCACACATTTATACACTTCAACAGGGATGGCGAACCAGTGGCACGTGATAAAATAATTCGGGCACGCGAATAATATGCCAAATATTGTATATATATCTTTCTTTACTTCATTTCACTGAACAGGTGCAGTGAAGCTAATTTGCCGCGCTCCGATAAAATAAAACATAGTTGATCATAAGAAAAGGCGCTAAAAAGAGGCAGTCGGATAGATAAAACCAGTCCTGAATAGCACATATTTTTTTTAAAATAAATTATGCCACGTCAACCAATAAACGTTCGCCATCCCTGCACTATATCTCCTGCGTGGCTGGTCAGCTGAGATTGGGCGCCATGGCCAAAATTGGGCAAGGAGGTATTCATTTAACCATAAACCTAATTTCTAGTCAATAATTAAATGTGTTCAACTTAGTACAGGTAATTGTTGAGACGGTTCAGAAAAATGAAGAACAGGCTGGACAGGATAGTAATAACTTATCATTACTGATTGGTGTCTCGTATGCGAGGGGCCGTCTGGGTAGATATCACCGCAAAGTGACCTCACTGCACCTGATGGTAAGGAATGGGGTCCAATTGAATGTCGATTGACAAGAGATTTCCCCTTGACAGTCGACACAATTATGCCTGTTGGAACCAGATATATGCAAGTTGATCCCTGAACGCGACGCACTTACGTGTGCCACAATGGCGGGTTTAAGGTGGTCGCTATTCGGGTGGATATAAAATATACCCTACCAACAATTTAATATCCCTTTGGCAAGTAATGTGCGTGGACTGTTATATTCGGTTTGAAGGACATTTTGCAATTAATGGACATTATGAAACTTAACATCTCATGTCTTATAACAAACGTAGTACATTAAAGTTACTGTTTATGGATCGTGTCACTTACACCTTGAGAGAACGTTGTGTTGACTACAAACTGCAGTACAATAACAGATTGAATAATAGTTATTGCTATGCTGGCTTTGGTTGTTACGGAGACAGGATATGTACTTAGTTTATTGTAAAAGTACCCCAAAAGTACCTAAGTAACCAAGAGGTACCCAAGCCAAAGGTACCTTTTCACCAACAGTAGTTTATTATAATATTTAAGCAACTGATTCGGTGATGGTAAAATGAGTGGAGGTTAGATTTAAGATTTTTATTTCTTTCTTAAATTCGTATCTCTAATGTGGTTTCAGTTTATTGTATTAAAAGATATTGAGAAATAAACTTTTAAGTTATAAAATCGATGTTAACCAGATTGGGAAAATAAAAACCTACTTTGTGGTCCCCAGTTTGGTTTTTCTTTTTAAAGTTAACCTTGTCATAATAAGAAATTAGTTTCATATTTATCATGGTTTTTATTTTCCTGGTCAAGTTTTATTGTTTAATAATGTGTAGTGTAACCTCAGATTTATAAATGTAAAATTTGTTTTTGAAATACAAGGGTAAGCAAATGATTAATAGTGTGATTCAGAAATGGGCTGTATTGTCCAAATGGCGGTTAAAATAATTTCGGGTTTTGTTGTACAAATCCCTCGCAAAACACAAGACTTGTATAGCATGTGATAGTAATTAATTTTATGTAGACACAAGTACCATAATTACCAATTAAGAGTACCCCATTAGCTATGAGTACCCAATTAGATACCAAAGTGAACAATATTGTGTTAGGATACATAATTTTTTACAAAAAAATTAGAGTACCCAATTACAAAGAGTACCCCTAACACCAACAAAGGTACCCAAGTCTCTTCTTCATTTTTATGTCCACATATCCTGGTGTAGTCTTAAATATCAATATTTATAAGTATTAGATGCTTTTGTTGTATTATAATAAATGAAATAACCAATTTTACGTGTTTTATTTACAATCCATGCTCGTGTTGTGGCATTATATGGTATTACTACTACTGGACGTAATAACAATATAATAATATCAGCCCTGTTTTATATATTGTCCTACTGTTGGGCACGGGCCTCTTCTACTACTGAGAGGGATTAGGCCTTAGTCCACCACGCTGGCCTAGTGCGGGTTGGTAGACTTCACACGGCCTCGAAAATTCTTATAGAAAATTTCTCAGGTATGCAGTTTCCTCACGCTGTTTTCCTTCACCGTTAAAGCAAGCGATAATTCACAAAGAATACACACATAATTTTTTTGAAAAGTCAGAGGTGTGTACATTCGTCTCGGCAGTCCTTTCCACAACTCAGTAGGCTATTGCTAACTACAACTGGATGTAATAGGACTTAACATCTCATGTCTCATGGCGAGCGCAGTGGAATACCAAACAAATAGTAATTCAAGGTGTTAGAGTTTCTACTGCTTATCGGTCGTATCGCTTACCATTAGGCGAACGGCAAGCTCGTCTCGTCATTCAAAGTAATAAAAAAAATCTTATACAACAGTTTTCAATGACCGATCCCAATCTCAACCTTCAAGTTTCGATTCCGAGAATGAACCAATTAAAATAACTCATTTGTAATGTCAAAAATACTTTGTTCTGATTGGCCCATTTTGAGATAAATCGAATGCGGACATTAAACAATATAGTTAGTTATAGACCGGACATCAGGACCAAATTTTTGCTCCAAGTTATTACCAATTGGTAAGTCACTGTCTTATTTGAAATTTCCGTGTGACATATCACAGCGTCCTTATGTATTGATACAAAAATATGTTAATATTCGCATTAAAAACGTATAAAGCGTGATACGGAAAAAATATGAAGTACTAGTTAACCCGACAGACGTTGTCCCGTCTTAACTATGAATTTGCAGCGCGCATTCTGTCAATCGCTGACAGTTATTTCAAACAAGTGACAGTTATATAAAAATAATATTTTCGTTAAGTTTTCTAATTTTCCGCGCATTTTTTTTATTTTTTCTTTCATAAGAACCTTCTACTGACAATAACAAACACAACAAAAACAATTGTGAACTCGGTCCAGCCGTGCACGCGTGATGGCGAGACCAAGGGAAATAGGGATTCATTTTTATACATATATAGATATTACATTGATGTTTTGCTATTTCACGGTAGATTGAGTAACCATCACATAAGCGCAACATTTTTGTATGACAATCCCCTTAATGTCCACTCTATGTTTAAAACTGTGTTGTAATCTGTCTGTAAGAGGCGGGAGTAAACCCATTACAGACATTGGTTGGAAATCGTACCCGAGAACTCAGCAATAGTTTCACGTAAAACAACTACGCGATGAGCTAAAAGTTTTTATTCTAAGGTAAACGTAAGGTAACGTAATGTATACGTCTCAAGTGATAATGAAAAAAATCACTTTAATTTTCGGAATCTTTTTGTATTTAGGTAAATGATTAAATTTTGTTAGAATTTAATGAACGCATCCATTGCGATCTCCATATAAATGGCAAAAAAAAACTAGTCTCTTTAGTCTAACTTGTCATGCCTTTGTGATATTAATTGATTATAGCTTTTTATACACAAACTCTGTTTAATTCCTACAAATTTGAAGGGCCGCAGGTTGTGTATAGCATTTCGTCAGAGGAAGCCAAGAGAGGAAGAGTGCCACCGCGGAATTTCAGTTGGTATGCCGTGCATTGTATATAGGTTAGGGACTCGGACCGGCGGTCGCCTGAAGGTCAACATCAATCATTATGTCCAGTAGTTAACTGGCTACAATGTCCTTCAAACCGGGACACAACAATGACTACACATTGCTTGGTAGAAACAGACATTGCGGTGGTACTTACCCAGGCGGACTCTCACAAAGAGACCTACCACCAGTTACCACTTTCCCCGCAAAACCAACAAAAAGGTTGTGTATAGAATAAAAAAACAAAGAACTTAAATTTTTTTATTAATCAAACACCAACAACTAAATAGTACAAAATAAATAAAAATAACTTAAAGCTTTAGATCATTATATTATAAGATCTATCCCTATATAGACGGTGAATATTTCAAACATTGACGTATATTCTATAGACACGAACGTCCATACAAACTATTTGTTCAAAATCTGAAGGAAAATGGCAAAACGTCACTGTTATAGCCTATTTATTCATTTGAACAACAAACAATTTTACTTATTTGACTATTATTTTTTAATCAAATCCAGGTTTACACTTAGACTCGAGTTCTTATATCATGACTCCGTACACAACCACAAGCTGTCAATATTGACCATACTAAAGTCAGTTTGAATGGATTGCAGTTCAATTCAGTAGAACACAGTGAATGTTCGGAACGCCAAATCTAGTACGTAATACATATCAATGAATTCAAACTAGCTCAGAAGCGTCGCCATCCGATGGATTGAAAAAAATCTCATCTTCTTAAGTAGTGTAATTATTTATATTGAATATGCAATTTGTAAAAAAGCACATGACTGAAAATATTAAAAGTTCAGGAAGTGCTAAGTTTCTAAAGTAGTATAAAAGAAATAAAAATTGTGTAACAATTTGGATTCAGTTAGTAATAAAAAATTACAGAAGTTTTGTTGTTATTTGTTATTATATACCTATATATATATTTTATATTTATGAAATATGCCATTATCGAATAGTTCATTTATACAGTGCAAACCTGCTATAGCGCCATCGAATCACCTAATCTGTACGCTATATTCAATAGTCGTTATAACCAATGTTTCGCTATAAACAGAGTCGTTATAACCGGGATCTACTGTACTTGCAAAGCGATTCATGACATTGCGAGGTGCTTTATTTACCTCGCTATACATTAGGCAACACCGAACCTATATCCACCATTCACCTCATTTATAGACCATAACCAATGTTTTACAAGAAAACGCGTCATACACTAACAAAATGGCATATAAAAACGGCGCACTATTTGCTATATTCACGTACCTGTATATATAATTACAAATTGGCTCGAAGAAGGAATAAAAAGATGCATACATTCGTTAGAAAAGGATATATATACATCGACATTTATGTAGCAACGTTAGTGCCGCACGCTCATTGGCCGTCAAGTCGGGCAATTACCTTACTTTCGTCTTGCCAGTATTGAGCTCGGACAACGTATCTATGTAATAAAAACATCTTAGCTCATAACCTTAAGTTTGACATCCTCTATAGTATAGATATATATATAGAGTCTATACCTTTCTGAAAACATACTTTTGCCACTCTTCGATCCTACACACTACAGGTCCTATGAGGGTTCGCAAAAATCACCCATCTCCTCCGTGCATCCAAGGTAGCTAGCTTAGCCTAGCTAGGCTAGGGCTCAAGTCCTCACCGGTGAGGATCGCGACAGGTAAGCCCTCTATTTCCCCCTACTTGCTAGCCCGAGCTGGCTACTTTGTTACGCAGTACGCTGCCTAATCCGTTGGAGTTAGGCCGTTCAAGTATTACGTAACGCATTTTTTTTAAGATTCTGAGACCCCCCCCTCCTCTTAAAAAGTTACGTAACTCTAAAGTGTAATTTTTTTCTAACATTCACAACTATGCCACGCGAATTCCCGGAAAGTCGCTGAAATACCTTTTGTTGGGCCACACACTTGTGCAGCTATGGAAGTGCACGTGCGCAGTTGTGCGGGAACGATGTCACACCATACCTCCCTTATACGGTTAAAGAAACTTTATTATCTCATAAGAATTCGATTCACTTACATGAACAAAAGCAATGTACGCCTTCGTTTAATTAGTACGTATTACGATTTGTTACTGTTACCATCTAAGCACGCCACTGTGTATTAAACGTACTCTGGAGTTTTGAAATACATAATACATTCAGTGCCATCTTTGGAGTTTCATTACAACTAGAGTTGCGACTCCTATACATTACCATCACAAACACAATAAACTTTACACCTTTGTTATTCATAAAAAAAAACAATGTTACGTAACGCTTTGTACGAACCCCGCCTCCCGCGCCTGTAACGTATTGTAACGTTTTACAAGACTCCGCAGGGCTCTTATTCTGTACGATAGTGTAAACGCGTAACGCGGCCGTGTCATGTTATTTTCGAGAAATGTGCGTGGAATGGTATTCTGTAAGCCAAATTTCTATAGTCCTAAACATGACGCGTTGTGTTACGTGCTTGTTACGCACTGTTAAAATAACGTGCGGGATAGAGAATAAGGCCCCTAGCCTTCAAATTGTGTTACGTAATACTTGGAAAGCTCCTTAGACAAAGATGATGTACCGTAGGATTGTTGTCTTAAATAGTTCTAAATAAAAGTCCGCGACAGCATATACCTTTTATGCGGAAGCCACTATGACTAAAATAGTGAGCCATAAATATAATTAAATTGGATACTTTTTTAGCGGGACTTTTATTTTATATAACACTCCTTTACCTAGCCTTTCATATATAAGGACATGATATATTTATTTAATAATAATGTGGAACGACTCCATGAGTCTACGGTTAAGGCTCCCCCAACAAAACGACACCAATCATATTTTAAAAAGCTATCTACTCGAAATTTATAAAACATTGAAAAAAATTAACCATCGTATTTCTACAATGTTATCTTAACTTTGGTAGTTTTTAGTTTTTAATAGGGAACATTTTGGTAGTTTCAAATTTTCAAAAAGACCTAAACTTAATTTTTTACGAAATTATTCATAAATCTTAGCATATTTCCGCTGTACTTTAATGCGTGAAACGAATGCTCAAGGCCATTTGCTTGGAGGAGGCTTAACACACCCCCTAATTCCCTAATCACCCCCCTAAACTTTACAGCAAGGCTTGACATTCTCCTTATGTTTTTGGCAGCATCTCTTCTCTTCAACCCTTCGCCCTTTACCCGCTAGGGGTCGATCCCTCTCGTCCCACACCACTACACCGTCGCACGCGCATATCCGCTTCGGATTTTGGAATACGCCGGCCGAACGGGCTATGATGCCGCAGGCCACACTGGAAAGAACAAACATTTAACCTGTATAATATAATACAAATACCCACTTATTCATAGACGTTATTTATCTAAGGACGGAGCATTGCTGTGATAACAAGTCTGTTTCTCAGCTTTGTTTATCTGACAGCCAACTAGATTAGTTGTATTTTAATATTAGCCAATCATAACGGCCCTATGTCTACGCACTGTGAAGGCTGCCATACCGTCAGCACTGAGAAACAGACTTGTTATCACAGCAATGCTCCGTCCTTAGATAAATAACGTTTATGAACAAGGGGCTTAGTGTACACACCGCCATCTCGTCAACATCAATTGAACTACGAGAAGACCGATATTTGACATAATTGTAATAATAAGGCACAAACATCTCGCTAGATGGCGATAGACGATACTGACTTGCGATAGCAGATGCGCGACGCAGCAGCATGCAGGTGCACTTGCACCTACTACACATGAACTAGACTATCGCCGGTTTAATTTATTCCCAGCACTAAGCATATGGTGCCTTCCTATTAAGTGGTCGGGGTCTTTGTAAATGACTCACTCATAGACTCGGAAACGAATAGGACTTTATTATACAGGCTCATGTTGACATCGCGTTACTAAATGAAACCACATACTCATCTACTTGGAAATAACACTACAATAAGTTACTTGAGCCGTAGAAGTGAAATAAAAAAGTGTAATTCCAACGAAATTAATATTAATAAAAAGTAATTTTAATTTTACTCGCCCTAATGCCACTACTACTACTCTAAGAGAATTTGTCGCAGCGACATCATACTTTCAGTCAGAAATACACTCGAACGCCATATTCGCATTAAACTACAAAATGATAAAAAAAATCACAAAACTAAAACCAGTATTTTTGATGAAAATACTCGTTATTAATGTATGATTTTTGGCACAATGTCAGCAAAGGTGGAGACGAGTATATGGCTTCATTCAGTAACGCAATGTCAAAATGACCCTGTATGATGTTTGAGACAATGACAATAGACAACCACGAACTACGTTACAGTGCAGTGTTGCCTATTGTTGCTATATTTAATACTTCCTAGATGAAAGCCTTTGTGTACTCACGGGCGGCCGCTATCCCCGTCGTCTTCTGAAGTTGGGGTCGACCCCCTGCCCAAATCGTCCCTTCTCTCTGTCACCGCCACTGACCTGCCGATGATGTCCCACACCTGGAAAAGATTTTAGATTATGTTTGTTAGAAGTATACGCAGAAATCACTGAACGAATTTAGATATAATTCACTTGGTAGCCACTCGCCTGTCCCTCGTCTATCCAGATTATATAACCGACTAGTTGACCCAACAGACGTTGTCTCGTCTTAACTATGAACTTGCAGCGCGCGTTCTGTCAATCGCTGACAGTTATTTCAAACAATTGACAGTTATATAAAATTAATATTGTCGTTAAGTTTTCCTAAATTTTCTAATTTTCTGCGCACGTTTTTGAATTTTTTCTTTCATAAGATCTTACTCCTGACAATAATAAACATAACAACAAAAAAATAGTGAAATCGGTCCAGCCGTTCACGCGCGATGGCGTGACCAAGGGAAATAGGGATTCATTTTTATATATATAATAGATGTGTAGAAAAATGTGATTGTATTGACATATTTAATGACTCGCTTCCTATATTCAAAAAGGAAATATTGAACTCGCTTGTTGAAACCTAAATCTAGTCTTATATTCAGAATATACTGCACTTATGGTGCAGCAAATTGTTTATATGTAATAATATGTTCATGCTGCGACAGCCTGTAATTAAAACAGCACTGCAGCAATTACTTACTGAAATGTAACAAATAACTATGTATGGTGTATGTTTTGTTGGCTGTTCAAACAAATAAATATGGGTAGACCATTTCCTTGATTAAACCATAAGCTTTTTATTTAGGCAAAAAAAATAGTAGATGGTGCTGGACTTTTGCAGCAAATAAGAATTCTCACACGGACGTAGTCGCGAGCAACACGTAGTTTATTATAAAGAAGCCTAAAAATGTTCCAACAGGCCGGCATAATTGTGTCGACTGTCGAGGGATAAGGGGCCGTTTAAGTGTTACGTAACGCAATTTTTTCTTGTAAAACGTTACGATGCGTTACAGGAGCAGGGGGGGGGGGGGGGTCGTACAACGCGTTATGTAACACTGAGATTTTTATTTTAAAACAAAAACCAAGATATTTTAGAGACTTTTCGGTATTTTGCGTAAAATAATTGTGAATATTACAAAAAAAATGTCATTTTACAGTTACATAACTTTTGTTACGGGGGCGTACAGGAAAACGGCACGGCGCGTTACATTTCAAAAATCTTCAAAAATTTCGTTACTTAATAATTAAACGGCCCCTAATCATCTCTCGACAGTCGACATTCCATTGGACCCTGCTTACCATCAGGTACAGTATGATCTTTAGTGGCGTTAAGGTAGACGCCGCTGTAGTGGAACAGATGGTTGCGTTCCTCTATGGAAGGGGAAGATCTCCAGTCAGGCAGATGGTAGTGACCGGCCGCGGTCTCCGACAGTTCCTATTCGGAGGTGGTATATGCTGCACGTCGCGCTAATTGTGCAAGCGTGATTCAGGATCGATGTCGCCATCTACCGTGATTTCACTGCAGTTGTGTCACTGCTTCGATCCTCTTGCAGTTCCGGCGATGTTGACGAGATGGCGGTGTATGCATCGATTGTACCGCCACAGTCACTTTGCCATGCTCTCAAAAATACTTACCTTCAGCACATCGTCTAGTATTCTGAACCGGGCGCGTCCCGTCTCATCAGCTACAATGTTCCCGAGGTCTCCAGCATGTCTGTTTTCTCCGGGATCCCCTGGACCTCCGTGCTTCCCGCCTGATGGGTTGTAGTGCTCCCCTATCGACTTGCAACCCTGGAAAAAAATACTTATAACTTTTTTATTTATTTAAGGACCTCCAATGAAGGATACACGGCATATAATAAAAACAATGTAGCATTTTTACAATTAGCAATGTGACGTGCGTCTTCAATTATAGGAGACCGCATGCAAATTTATATATTGGTACAGCGGCACAAAAAATATTTGTTATTAATATTATTTAGATATATAAGTATGAAAACATCGCAATTGGATGAAGAGACGAGTAAAAAGCTCGTCTGATACTACCGTCCATAAACATCAACCATACTATGTTTGTATCACAAACTACGCGTCACTTCACTACGCTCCTCATAATACAAGATGTTAAGTCTGATAATGCCTTTAATTGTTAGCTGATGTTACTGTAAGTTTATAGTATTTGAGTTACTGAAATTTGCGTTACTGAATAAGATTCTGAAATATACTGAATTTGTTGAAGTTACTGAACTAGAATTCTGAGTGGCAGTAAGTCACTGACCGTGAATTAATCACTGAAGATTACCGAGTTATCAGAGTTAATAATAATAAGTAATTGAGAATGACACTCACTATAATGCTCTGATTCTGGAAATTCTAATTATTTCATACAATAATAATGAGCTAAGTTATCGCTGAATGCGTAAGTTTAGTTTGCGAAAGTCGATTTCGCCTAAGTTGAGGTTGCGTAAATAAAGTTTGCGTAAGTTGAATTTGTGTAAGTCGAGGTTGGTCAAGTACTACTATACACCTATATCGCTAAGATCCCCAGCTGTATATACGTGCAATTCATGCAAGCGTTCAAACATTCCATCAATACCCTCGTTTGCTACCAACCACTCATTCCATCTTTTAGAATCAGATCACATCTAGCCCTTAGCCGCAGCACGACTGGCTCGCGATCATCAACGAAAGACGAGTTTGCGTAAGCCTAATTTGCGTAAGTTTGCGCAATTCGGCTTTGCGTAAGTCAAGTTTGCGCAAGTCGACTTTGCGTAAGTTGTACTAGTTCACACGCACCTCGCTAAGATCCCCAGCTGTATGCACGTGTAGACCGTGCAAGCCTTCCGAGAGCCCGTCGATGCTTCCATCAGCTACCAGCGGCCCGTCAGCAGTTTGTTGGAATCGAATCACGCCCATCACTTCACCGCCGCAGCACGACTGGCTCGCGATCATCGCTACTGCTGATTGGGTTTCTGAAATACACATACAACCACGCCTTTTATGCCCGAAAGGCATCGATATATATGAACTACGTACTAGATATGGCGTTGCGAACATTCACTGTATTCAACAGAATTGAACTGCAATCTATTCAAACTGACTTTAGTATGGTCAATATTAACAGCTTGTGGTTGTGTACGGATTGGCGCTCATGATATAAGAACGCGAGTCTAAGTGAAAACCTGGATTTGAATAAAAAATATTAGTCAAATAAGTAAAATTATTTGTTGTTCAAATGAATAAATAGGTTATAACAGTGACGTTTTGCCATTTTCCTTCAGATTTTGAGCCAATAGTTTATAAGGACGTTCGTGTCTATAGAATATACGTCAATGCTGTAGGGATTTCGTTGCGGGATAATGACAAGTGTTCCCTGAGACTCGGCGAGCTTCACCTCGGTGTCATGCGTGCCACTACTGATCCTTACAGGAGTTGTAGTGGGTGTGAGGGCGGGATAGGGCAGTGATATTGGGTTGTTCTTACCATGGTCTGGAATTTGTGCTCGATATGACGATAGGCTAACCTCATAAGTGATAAGTGGGTGCACCAGTTATGTGTGTATGTGTGCGTGTGTGCGTGCGTGCGTGTGTGCGTGTGTGCGTGTGTGTGTGTGTGCGCGTGTGTGCGCGTGTGTGTGCGTGCGTGTGCGTGAGTGTGTGCCCGCGCGCGCGCGCGTGTGTGTGTGTGTGTGTGTGTGTGCGTGTGTGTGTGTGTGTGCGTGTGTGTGCGTGAGTGTGTGCGCACGCGTGTGTGTGTGTATGTGCATGCGTGCGGAATAAAAAGGTCTTAGCGGACTTATCATGTAATACCTCCAAATCCTTGTAATACGGCTCTTTTTCCAGTACTCTTGGCAACCATGTCGAGCACAGTTCCGCTGGGGAGAGTGGTTTCCACAACAACTGCACCACCTTTGAATGTAGCCTGGAATTTATAATTGTAAATAGTTATTACAATGTACAAATATCAGTAATATGAGCATATTTTTTTTTTATTGCTTTGAATGACGAGACGAGCTTGCCGTTCGCCTGATGGTAAGCGATACCTATAAACAGTAGAACATCAACACCTTGAATTACAAAGTGTTTGGTATTCCACTGCGCTCGCCATCCTGAGACATGCGATGTCAAGTCTTATTATGTCCAGATACACTGGGTATAATGTCCTTCAAACCGGACTACAACAGTGACTACACACTGCTGCTTGGGTGCAGAAATAGCCATTGCAGTGGTACCTACCCAGGCGGACTCTCACATATGAGAGACCTACCACCAGTAAAAATTTTTGCCTAATATTATTCATTAAGTTATACGGCTTTGTTTGAGTAAATTTTTGTATAGAATGGACCTATCTAATAACTTTGCTTATTTAATATAGCAATACTAATTTCTGGCCGATTCTCTGGCGAAAACTGCTTTTGGAACTGACGGTAGAGTTCAAATTTGACTTAATCTAAATTATATACCTTATGAATAAATTATTGCACTTCATTTGTTTATTATTATAATTATTTTATTTAGACATAGCTACAGAGTATAACCTATAATTATACAAATCTATACTATTATATAAAGCTTAAGAGTTTGCTTAACTGGGCTAATTTCAGGAACTACTGGTTCGAATTGAAAAATCCTATATATAAGGTTATTTTGACATTGCGTTACTAAATGAAACCATACTCGACTTCACCTTTGCTGACATTGTGCCAAAAATCGTTCATTAATAACGGATATTTTCAACAAAAATCCTGGTTTTAGTTTTCAAATTTTTTGATTATTTTGTAGTTTAATGTGAGTATGGCCCATGCGTGAGTCTATTTCTGACTGAAAGTATGATGTTGCTGCTGCGTGTAAAATTAAAATTACTTTTTATTAATATTTATTTGTTCAAAACTTACACTTTTTTTATTTTATATCTTCGGTTTATATAACTTATTGTAAAGTGTTATTGCCAAGTATATATATACTATTAGTAAAGATTAGTTGGTAAAGTATGAAGTACAAACTAATTTTACATTGAATTAACAAAGAGTTAAAATATTTTAATCTCTTCTCTTATTTTACTGTGTAGTTCATATTTACATTCAAAATCAATGTATCTAATATGGGTTTGTGATAGATATTAGAGGTGTAACCTCACCTCTTTAACGCCTTCCTGTGATCTCAGAGCGTTCAATGTTTTCTCCAACTCCTGCTGATCAGGCTTCACACCAAAATCCACAAGGATCTCCAACTGGAAAGGATGTTTATTTAATTAATAGAGTGTTACCATTGTTTCAACTGCCTCGGTGGCGTAGTTATAATTGTAAACGGCACATGTACGACTACTGCGCTCAGGTCCTGGGTTCGAATTCCGGGTCGGGCCAAAAATAATTGTAACGGGTTTTCCATCTTAAAAATTAGTCAGTCGCCCTGAGTCAGGAAGTTGTCGGCGTGATACCCCCGTGCCTCGTGCACATAACGCCCAATGGCTTGCTGATCTCTCTCCGGTCATGTCGTCTCACCGGACTGTGAGAAGGAACAGAGAGTGCTTGTGTATTGCACACACTCGTGCACTATAATATCTCCTGCTGATCTCTCTCCGGTCATGTCGCCTCACCGGACTATGAGAAGGAACAGAGAGTGCTTGTGTATTGCACACACTCGTGCACTATAATATCTCCTGCTGATCTCTCTCCAGTCATGTCGCCTCACCGGACTATGAGAAGGAACAGAGAGTGCTTGTGTATTGCACACACTCGTGCACTATAATATCTCCTGCTGATCTCTCTCCAGTCATGTCGCCTCACCGGACTATGAGAAGGAACAGAGAGTGCTTGTGTATTGCACACACTCGTGCACTATAATATCTCCTGCTGATCTCTCTCGGGTCATGTCGTCTCACCGGACTATGAGAAGGAACAGAGAGTGCTTGTGTATTGCACACACTCGTGCACTATAATATCTCCTGCTGATCTCTCTCGGGTCATGTCGTCTCACCGGACTATGAGAAGGAACAGAGAGTGCTTGTGTATTGCACACACTCGTGCACTATAATATCTCCTGCTGATCTCTCTCCGGTCATGTCGTCTCACCGGACTGTGAGAAGGAACAGAGAGTGCTTGTGTATTGCACACACTCGTGCACTATAATATCTCCTGCTGATCTCTCTCGGGTCATGTCGTCTCACCGGACTATGAGAAGGAACAGAGAGTGCTTGTGTATTGCACACACTCGTGCACTATAATATCTCCTGCTGATCTCTCTCCGGTCATGTCGCCTCACCGGACTATGAGAAGGAACAGAGAGTGCTTGTGTATTGCACACACTCGTGCACTATAATATCTCCTGCTGATCTCTCTCCAGTCATGTCGCCTCACCGGACTATGAGAAGGAACAGAGAGTGCTTGTGTATTGCACACACTCGTGCACTATAATATCTCCTGCTGATCTCTCTCGGGTCATGTCGTCTCACCGGACTATGAGAAGGAACAGAGAGTGCTTGTGTATTGCACACACTCGTGCACTATAATATCTCCTGCTGATCTCTCTCGGGTCATGTCGTCTCACCGGACTATGAGAAGGAACAGAGAGTGCTTGTGTATTGCACACACTCGTGCACTATAATATCTCCTGCTGATCTCTCTCCGGTCATGTCGTCTCACCGGACTATGAGAAGGAACAGAGAGTGCTTGTGTATTGCACACACTCGTGCACTATAATATCTCCTGCTGATCTCTCTCCGGTCATGTCGCCTCACCGGACTATGAGAAGGAACAGAGAGTGCTTGTGTATCGCACACACTCGTGCACTATAATATCTCCTGCTGATCTCTCTCGGGTCATGTCGTCTCACCGGACTATGAGAAGGAACAGAGAGTGCTTGTGTATTGCACACACTCGTGCACTATAATATCTCCTGCTGATCTCTCTCCGGTCATGTCGCCTCACCGGACTATGAGAAGGAACAGAGAGTGCTTGTGTATTGCACACACTCGTGCACTATAATATCTCCTGCTGATCTCTCTCGGGTCATGTCGTCTCACCGGACTATGAGAAGGAACAGAGAGTGCTTGTGTATTGCACACACTCGTGCACTATAATATCTCCTGCTGATCTCTCTCCGGTCATGTCGCCTCACCGGACTATGAGAAGGAACAGAGAGTGCTTGTGTATTGCACACACTCGTGCACTATAATATCTCCTGCTGATCTCTCTCCGGTCATGTCGCCTCACCGGACTATGAGAAGGAACAGAGAGTGCTTGTGTATTGCACACACTCGTGCACTATAATATCTCCTGCTGATCTCTCTCCGGTCATGTCGCCTCACCGGACTATGAGAAGGAACAGAGAGTGCTTGTGTATTGCACACACTCGTGCACTATAATATCTCCTGCTGATCTCTCTCCGGTCATGTCGCCTCACCGGACTATGAGAAGGAACAGAGAGTGCTTGTGTATTGCACACACTCGTGCACTATAATATCTCCTGCTGATCTCTCTCCAGTCATGTCGCCTCACCGGACTATGAGAAGGAACAGAGAGTGCTTGTGTATTGCACACACTCGTGCACTATAATATCTCCTGCTGATCTCTCTCCGGTCATGTCGCCTCACCGGACTATGAGAAGGAACAGAGAGTGCTTGTGTATTGCACACACTCGTGCACTATAATATCTCCTGCTGATCTCTCTCCGGTCATGTCGCCTCACCGGACTATGAGAAGGAACAGAGAGTGCTTGTGTATTGCACACACTCGTGCACTATAATATCTCCTGCTGATCTCTCTCCAGTCATGTCGCCTCACCGGACTATGAGAAGGAACAGAGAGTGCTTGTGTATTGCACACACTCGTGCACTATAATATCTCCTGCTGATCTCTCTCCGGTCATGTCGCCTCACCGGACTATGAGAAGGAACAGAGAGTGCTTGTGTATTGCACACACTCGTGCACTATAATATCTCCTGCTGATCTCTCTCCGGTCATGTCGCCTCACCGGACTATGAGAAGGAACAGAGAGTGCTTGTGTATTGCACACACTCGTGCACTATAATATCTCCTGCTGATCTCTCTCCGGTCATGTCGTCTCACCGGACTATGAGAAGGAACAGAGAGTGCTTGTGTATTGCACACACTCGTGCACTATAATATCTCCTGCTGATCTCTCTCCGGTCATGTCGTCTCACGGGACTATGAGAAGGAACAGAGAGTGCTTGTGTATTGCACACACTCGTGCACTATAATATCTCCTGCTGATCTCTCTCCGGTCATGTCGCCTCACCGGACTATGAGAAGGAACAGAGAGTGCTTGTGTATCGCACACACTCGTGCACTATAATATCTCCTGCTGATCTCTCTCGGGTCATGTCGCCTCACCGGACTATGAGAAGGAACAGAGAGTGCTTGTGTATTGCACACACTCGTGCACTATAATATCTCCTGCTGATCTCTCTCGGGTCATGTCGCCTCACCGGACTATGAGAAGGAACAGAGAGTGCTTGTGTATTGCACACACACTCGTGCACTATAATATCTCCTGCCGATCTCTCTCGGGTCATGTCGCCTCACCGGACTGTGAGAAGGAACAGAGAGTGCTTGTGTATTGCACACACTCGTGCACTATAATATCTCCTGCTGATCTCTCTCGGGTCATGTCGTCTCACCGGACTATGAGAAGGAACAGAGAGTGCTTGTGTATTGCACACACTCGTACACTATAATATCTCCTGCTGATCTCTCTCCGGTCATGTCGCCTCACCGGACTGTGAGAAGGAACAGAGAGTGCTTGTGTATTGCACACACTCGTGCACTATAATATCTCCTGCTGATCTCTCTCGGGTCATGTCGTCTCACCGGACTATGAGAAGGAACAGAGAGTGCTTGTGTATTGCACACACTCGTGCACTATAATATCTCCTGCTGATCTCTCTCGGGTCATGTCGTCTTACTGGACTATGAGAAGGAACAGAGAGTGCTTGTGTATTGCACACACTCGTGCACTATAATATCTCCTGCTGATCTCTCTCCGGTCATGTCGCCTCACCGGACTGTGAGAAGGAACAGAGAGTGCTTGTGTATTGCACACACTCGTGCACTATAATATCTCCTGCTGATCTCTCTCGGGTCATGTCGTCTTACTGGACTATGAGAAGGAACAGAGAGTGCTTGTGTATTGCACACACTCGTGTACTATAATATCTCCTGCTGATCTCTCTCCGGTCATGTCGTCTTACTGGACTATGAGAAGGAACAGAAAGTGCTTGTGTATTGCACACACTCGTGCACTATAATATCTCCTGCTGATCTCTCTCGGGTCATGTCGTCTCACTGGACTATGAGAAGGAACAGAGAGTGCTTGTGTATTGCACACACTCGTGCACTATAATATCTCCTGCTGATCTCTCTCCGGTCATGTCGTCTTACTGGACTATGAGAAGGAACAGAGAGTGCTTGTGTATTGCACACACTCGTGCACTATAATATCTCCTGCTGATCTCTCTCGGGTCATGTCGTCTTACTGGACTATGAGAAGGAACAGAGAGTTCTTGTGTATTGCACACACTCGTGCACTATAATATCTCCTGCTGATCTCTCTCGGGTCATGTCGTCTTACTGGACTATGAGAAGGAACAGAGAGTGCTTGTGTATTGCACACACTCGTGCACTATAATATCTCCTGCGTGGCTGATCTATGTTGAGATTAGCCGCCATGGTAGAAATTCGAACAGGAGGGATTCATTCACCATTGTTTTATTAATTTATTTATTAGCTTTTGCTTGGGTTAAATAGTTTTTCCTGGATCATTGTCCTGCTTTATATTTTTCTGTTATAAAATGGAGGCAAACTTTTAAGTATTCTTTGTGAATTATTGCTTGTTTTAACGGTGAAGGAAAACATTGAAGAAACTTGCAGACCTCAAAAGTTATCTATAGGAATTCTGAGGGTGTGTGAGTCTAGCAATATGCACTAGGCCAAAATGTTGGATTATGCCCTAATCATTCTCAGTAGAAGAGAAGCCCCGTGCACCCATGGGACAGTATATAATACAGGGTGGTTATTATTATTATAATTTTAGTTACACTTCTAGCAATACGTAGGTGTAAACTGAATTAAACTCTAGGCATTAGTTTTCGCGTGATGTGTGTACAAACATACAAACAGAAAAAAATCTAAAAACTGTTTGGTATATTGCTCAAGTGCCCAAATTATTTTATAACATATCACTACTGTCATTCATTGGTTTGGTGTCATTGGTTCGCCTTCCCTATAACCTGTAGTATCGCGTCATTCATCCATAACCATCAAAATAGTCTTCAGACTTACAAAAGACGTTATTTAGCTATTGCATTAATAGCGAATTATGAAAAGTATGATACGCAACAACTAGTAGGCTTGCTGTTATCACATCATGGGACGGAATACGCATGGGGACAAGTAGGTGCACTTGATTCGCTTATGCCGACCATTCGGTGATGCTAGTGTATACTTATAAATGTGTAATAAGAATGTATATGAATGAAACTTATATTTATGTATATAAGTCATAGTAATATATAAAGCCAGAATACATAATTTATTTTAATAAAAAACAATTCTCGAAAGTCCTTCAATTGTAATGAGCTGAATCATGCCGTTTAAACAAGTAATATATTAACTTAAAAGTTCTAAGTAAAAATAACAATGTTTTTTAAGTAAATAGTGCATAAAGAAAAATAAAAACTTACTTTAGAGGTTACCATAGTTTGTAATTTTTACTAGAAAATGTATTAATTCTTCACAACACGCTATATCACGAATATTTAGTTTTTTCTAGAAGAAAAACAACAATCGGCTGCTTGACAAACTGCAGTCGGCAAATGATAATTTCATTCCATGTCTAAGATTTTCCTATTGCGTTCTCTTTCGCAAATATATTCTAAATATATAGCTATCTCTTTTTATGCTAAAAGTATTGTTCTCAAGGTCAATTTGACAATGACATTTTGTTTACGAATCTTGATAGAAATATATACCAACATACAATTACTTCATAGTTGAAAAAATATTATTTTGACTATAATTAATGAAATGGTTTATATTTGTAATTTTTCCGTAACTTATTCCTTTTTTTTACTTTTCAAAATTATTAAATAAAAGTATCCAGTGAATAAAAATATTAAAAAGCGGTTAATAGGAATGAACAGCATGAAAAAGGACTAAAAGTTCCTGTAATCTAAAATATATATATACATACATAGTATCACGCCTCTATCTCACTGGGGTAGACAGAGTCTATAAATTGCCACTGTCTAAATTAATTATTTAATATTTTTTTTATAATCATATATATGGAAGTTTGTAAAGATTCGATTGTCGATATTGGCGTAGCTTCAGATTTAGTCTAGAGTAGGCATCTGGCTAGACCCAGACACAATTATTCCTGTTGGAACCGGATATACACAGACTGATACCGGAAAACGATACACTTACGTGGGTCATATTGGCGGGTTTTAACACTTTATGTACTCAAATTCTTGTGAGTTCTGTCTCCACACCGAATGTACGCTCTTACGGGAGGACATATATCGCGGCCCTAGGCACACAGTCCAGTGTATATACCTCATGGTTGCCAATTCACAGTGAGGTCTATAAGGGCTTGCGAATATTTCCTGGGCATCTTCCCACCTCCCATCCTAAGAGGGTTCCTTCCCCTTCCCCTACACTAATTCCTGCAGTAATTAAGCAGGAGGATTCCAGTATGCCGTCGCAGGTTTGCCCCGATGTTGATTGCGGAGTCCGATATTAAAAAAAAATGTATACGGTAGTCGAAATTCGGCGAAGAGCGATTTATTCATTCGTAAATAAAGGCGCTTGCTATTCATATCAATTCTAATTTCTTTCAATGTATATCATTAATTTGATAAAAAGTAAAAACATTATAATTCCATTCCCATGTAATTAATTTAATAATAATAATAATAATAAGCCCGCAGCGGCGGCTTTGTGGCGAGCCGACGGTGAATGGCGACACCGCGTTCCCTGATTCCGTGGGGGCTAAATGAGACCCCCTGACCCTTGGCTTGCCTTAACTGGCCGGCTAGGGTGGAAGTCGCAAGAGCTAAGAACCTCAGCTCCAGGGTGGAAGTGCTCAATCTGCGTAATAGCGAGGAAACCCGCTCCGGGACGCGATAGCGACCCGCGATGGTGAAATCGGTGCACACCTCTCGACACCCTCTAGCCACCCACACCGGTGTTGCGTCCTTGGCTTACGCCACTTATGGGATGCCCATCTAGTGGGGGGCAAGTCACCGCCTGCCTTGAATACATAAGATTGAGACATTTTACTTGGCAGGCGTCCCGTTGTCTCAATCAATAGCCCAGCAACCAGTCCAGCTAGATCCCATCCATAGACCCAGTATAATTCCCATCTTTTCTGCAATAGTCCCTGCACCTTGCAAGCGCTGTCTTTGGCTGTATTTCCTCCATAAGTATAGACAGAGAGAGTACTCGTAAGGTATATAAACCCCAACTAGAGTAATGTATCTTAAAGGGGCCTCTACGTGTTGGATCCATGTCCCCACGCAAGCCTTCCAAAAGGACCGGCCTTTATGCCGTGATTTCCCGCAGGAAAGATACATAATAATAATATCAGCCCTGTATTATATACTTGCCCACTGCTGAGCACGGGCCTCCCCTACTATTGAGAGGGATTAGGCCTTAGTCCACCACGCGGCCTAGTGCGGATTGGTAGACTACACACACCTTCGGAATTCCTATAGAGAACTTGTCAGATGTGCAGGTTTCCTCACGATGTTTTCCTTCACCGTTAAAGCGAACGATAAATTCACAAAGAATACACACAGGAAGACAGAGGTGCGTGCCCTTGGGATTTGAACCTGCGGACATTCGTCTCGGCAGTCCGTTCCACACCCAACTAGGCTATCGCTGCTTGATTAATTTGAGTTTTACTTATTTTAAATTAATAATTTAAAAAATAAGAAAACTATGAATTTCTGGTTTTCAAATTCATACAGGTATAATGATTTATGTTTACGCGAATGTTAGACATTAAAATTAAACTGCTTTCAGAGTCCCTTCAGTGACCATGAAGGCTGCACAAACTCTTCGAAACGTCGGGAGATAACTAAAATATAAAAAACCGCGATAGAAT
This sequence comes from Manduca sexta, assembly GCF_014839805.1. Lineage (NCBI taxonomy): Eukaryota > Metazoa > Arthropoda > Insecta > Lepidoptera > Sphingidae > Manduca > Manduca sexta. The sequence continues at coordinate 5,055,581 of NC_051115.1, read as the reverse complement.
CCGAAAAGTAGTTTAATTTTAATGTCATAATATTGGTATTTTTTAGTTTTGCCCCATGTTGGGGTTGGCAGCACTGTTGCCACGCCATTTAACGCCCTGACTGCACTTATAGTAGAGATATGATGCGTCAATTTTTATAGAAATATAAAGCCACTCATACACGCATGGCGTGCGAGTGACTAGCAAAAATACCTGATGGTAAGTAGTGATCACCTTAATCACCCATAAACAGATTTCAATTTCCTTCGCTGGCCCCTTATACTCACGGAGTCGTGTAAACCATAGCGCGATGTAATTCTATCCTGGCGCCATCTGTTGACATTTGAAATAAAACAAAAATTCTGTGTAGGGGATTCTAATGTAGGGGAAGATTATTTATGATCAAATATTAAAGTTATATGATAATAATTTATAAGTTGGAATAATTTAATATTTTTCTTGGTATAGAATATATTGATTAGATACTTTGAAAAGGGGAAAATGGGGATGATCGTGACAATGGTTAAGTATGTTTTTTATGTTAAGTGAATGCTGCCGTGCTAAGCTCAAAAGCGGTATCTCAAAAAAAAATTAAAATCTTGATATTTATGTTATCAAATAGCTAAGAAAATATCCATCCAATGAACTTACCTAAATAACGGTATCTTGTTTAGAACTTGTTAAAAAACCTTAAAAGAGTTTCTCTATCTCAGTTTTACATACAAAACTATATTTACAAAACTGCGATTATCTCGAAATAAGGTTACCCTGACATACCGCTTTTGTTCTTAGCACGGCAGAATAGTGGACGTTAAAAAACGAATTATAGCTCTTTTTCGCGTATTTTTTTGTGTTATTTTTGTTCCCGACGTTTCGAAGACCGCAGCCTTAATCATCATGTAGATATACCTTCATAGAAAACATATTTTAAATTATTATCTCATTTTATTAACTCTACAAATATTTATATCTGTTATATTCATTGAATAAATTTTATAGCTGTAGGAAAATAGAACAACTTAAGCTTGCTTTTGAGGTGCCGCTATTGCTATTTCGTTTTACAAAAATAATATATATTTTACCACACTGTGAAGTATAATTTCACCAGGATAAAGAAACAACTTTGAGCCGCTACTTCCAGTTCTTCATTTTACAAAAAAATTGAATATGTTATCACATTATAAAGTATAATGATTTATTATATTTACGCGAATGTTAGATATTGAAATAATTTATTTCTGGATTTATGGCGGTCTTTATATTATAATTTTCTCCTAACATTTCCAGCCATGAAAGCTGCAATTTTCGGAACGTCGGGAGAAAATGAATATATAAAAAAAACACGGTAAAATCCGACTAAAAAAGTTTTATTTCAACACCTTGTAAAATTTATTATTTCCTAGCCAGAACATATTTGACGATAAAATATTCTCTTAAATTTTCACATAAATTTACAAATAACAGTCTTATTTGATACATAAATAATATTCACTATATTTTTATTAATAAGTATGCTAATACTCTTGTCAAACCAACTGTGTGATAATGTTAAGTCCATTGCTTTATACAGGGACGGTAAAGTAAACTTACTGCACCTGATGGTAAAGAATAAGGTGGAGTCTCAACTGACAATAGATGATGATTTACTACTGATTACCTGCTAATTTATTTATTTTGAGAGTTTACAACAGAGAGAACACACATTACATTATTTTCACATATAGCAGTATAACGGTAGAAGATAACTGTGTTTCTCTACTTACAGTAAACTACAGCATGCATCATAACTTACATGATATTATTAAATTTTGAATTTAAAAGATTATTATTATTATTGTTTTTTTTTTTATTATTTTTTTCTAATTGAAACAATAATGCCGGGCTGTTGGAACTGGATATACACAGGCTGATCCCGGAACGCGACATTCGTGGACCACTATGGCGGGTCTTAACACATTAGAGTCTAATTTTAAAAACGAAATCCTTAGTTTTGGAAAACGAATCGCACATTTTGTTAGTACGAAGTGTTACGGGATCGATATACGACGGATTCGACGACGGATCCGTTCGGTTCATCGCAATATTTCAGACATGGAATTTGTAAGAACTTATACCCTTGTTAAAACCGTCTGCGAGGATAAAGTTTCACTGCTTTCTCCAAAAAAAAAATATACGGGTAATTGATCCTACCGCTAAGGTAAGCTATAGAACGGTGACAGATCCGTAGTAATTTGGTAGTAAATTTAAATCCGAAGTTCGTCGTCCCTTCGACGTTTCGACATTTGTTTTTCGAAGTAGACCCTTTGGAGTATAATCGCTATTCGGGATACAAAATAACCACAAGAAGGAAAGATCATACCGACATGGCTTTCATGATCATTCCTTTCTCCGTAAGTAGATTAAGTATACGTAAAACATAAGTGTAACACTATTGAAGCTACACGGATTTTTCTGTACTTTCCATTCCTGCGGCAAAAGGCGTTTCACACCACAAATCTATACTTTTCTTTATCGCACTGTTAGCAAGACATGTATAAGATGTTCCAGACGTGTTTCGCACTCAACTTGTTAAGATTAATAGGTAATTAATATGGTTCCAACAGGCATAATTGTGTTGACTGCCGAGAGGTAATCATTTCTCGTCAGTCGACATTTTTTAGGACTCTACTTACCATCAGGTACATACAGTGGCCTATTGCCCTGTCCGTAAAAAAACACGCTCTTTGAGAAACTTTACTAAAATACTTCAATTCAAACACCATACTCAAATAATATTTTATTGACTATAATTTGCGTCCACTCAAGTCCGTCTCACTCTGGCTGTAGGCGATATATTCCTTTGCATCGGCGACATCGGCAGATTCCTCCTTGGCTTCACGTCTATGTGCATTGTCTCTGACATAGACAACTGGCGAGTAGAAGTCTTGTCTATAGCCCGGAACACGAATAAAGGCGGTTCTGCTGATGGAGCTGAAAAAATTGTTTTCATACAACAGAATTGCATACACTCACGGTATCGGATCCTGCAGTCAACTTCGAGGGAAATTTGCGAATGGGCAACTAGAATCCCCTGGCTTAGCGACTGCAGGGTCCTGGAGGAAAGTTATAGAGGGATTGCTGAGAAATAAGAGTGGGGAAAGATAAGGAAACCTCTTAGGATGGGAGGAGTAGACAAGGCTAGGAAATATTCGCGAGCCCTTATAGGCCTCAATGTGAATTGTCAACCATGAGGAATACACACTGAACTGTGTGCCTAGGGCCGCGACAAATGTCCCCCGTGCGGACGGACACGAGGTGGGGAGACCGAGCGTACAAAAATTGCTTCGGGGGAGTATCCCAGAGGGTTTATGCACGTAAATATAACACTTTTAAGGGCATAACTAAAGTAGTGCAAGGCAGTAAAGTCAGAGCCCCTGAGGTCTCAGGCTGCTTAGATCACGACCACTGTCTTTTTTATTTTTAATCTCTTGTGGTTGGAGTACTGAAGTTGCAGTGGCAGATGTGAGGGCGGAATATAATTAATTATTTAAATAAAATTAAGTTCTCAAACAACACTAATAGATGGCGCCACAGTAGAATTAAATCCCGCTATGGTTTATAAGACTGTGTGGGTATAATATATGAATATGACAAATTTTTTAAAAATGCACTATGATGAGACGAGGTTGCTGTTCGCCTGAAGATAAGCGATACGAACGCGCCCATAAATAGTACAAACACCCACCACCTTGAAATACAAAGTATTGTTTGGTATTCCACTGCGCTCGCCATCCTGAGACATGAGATGTTAAGTCTCATAATGTCCAGTAGTTACACTGGCTACAATGTCCATCAAACCGGAACACAACAATGACTACACACTGCTAGGCAGCAGAAATAGACATTGGGTTGGAACCTACTCGGCGGTCTCACATATGAGTAGAAAACACTACTAATATTACTAAACTACTAAATAAATAAAATAAATATTCAGTCAATAACATAACCTAGTCAATGTTCAAACAAGACAATAGTTTTGTTTGATCTATCTTAAAAATGGACCAATCAGAAAAAAAGTATATTGTGACATGCTTACAAATGTATTATTTTGATTGATTCATTCACGGAATATCCTTTTTTCCCCTACCTGCCAACCTGAGCTGTCTACTTTGTGGTGTATGCCTTGTATTTCTTGTTAATTTTATCCCTAATTTAAAATGTTCGTAGTTATATGAGTGATCTTAAGTGTCATTTAGAAAGAATAATAATTATTCTTATGTATCGTTTTTATGAAAATAAAGTATTTAAATTTTTACAAAAAAATAAAGAATAAACTAGGTATGTAAAAAAATGGCGTATTGAAGATCGAGATAGATTATTGAAAGCGGCTGTTAGTTACTTAGGACTGCCTCGGTGGCGTAGTTGTACTGCATGCGCGGTACGACAGCGCTCTGAGGTCCTGGGTTCAAATCCCGGGTCGGGCGAAGTGATATTTGGGTTTTTCTGCTCAGTATCAGCCCGGAGTCTGGAATTTGTGCCCGATATGGCGATCGGCTCGCCCCCTATCACATCATGGGACGGAACACACTTGGCGAAAAGTGGGTGCCTTGGTTGCGCTTCTGCATACCCCTTCGGGGATAAATGCGTGATGTTGTGTGTGTGTGTTAGTTACTTAGGTTTTAAACATTGGAAATTTCTTTTCCTAGCTAAACTATCAAGGCTTTTTTTGTCTACTGAAGCATCGAATACAAGGATTTTTTTATATGTGGGGCAAAGTGACCCCACTTCACCTGATACTAAGTAGGACCTCCAATAGAATGTCGACTGATGAGAGATGATTACCCCTCAGTCGACACAATCATGCCCGTAGGAACCGGATATACACAGGCTGATCCCGTTATGTGTGCCGCTATGACGGGTACGGCTACATTTTATCCCGGGAAAACGTTTTCATTTGCCAGAGCTGCAGGAAAAATATAGTTTACAATAAAACTACGCCCTTTGAGAACCGAAACAAAATCGCAGCGCATATCGCCCTCGAGGCAATTCTTGTGCGCTCGGTCTCCACACCTCATGCCCGCACGGGGGACATTTATCGCTCTAGGCACACAGTTCAATGTGTATACCTCATGGTTGCTAATTCACATTGATGCATTGTAATAAATAATAATAATATCAGCCCTGTATTATAATATACTGTCCCACTGTTGGGAACGGACCTCCTCGACTACTGAGAGGCAATAGGCCTTAGTTTACCACGCTGGCTTAGTGCGGATTGGTAGACTTCACACACCCTCGAAAGTCCTATAGAGAACAGCTCAGGTATGCAGGTTTCCTCGTGATGTTTTCCTTCACCGTTAAAGCAAGCAATAATTCACAAAGAATACACATATAATTTTTTAGAAAAATCAGAGGTGTGTGCCCTTGAGATTTGAACCTGCGGACATTCGTCTCGGCAGTCCGTTCCACAACCAACTAGGCTATCGATGCTCATTGACGCATTGATACATTGACGTGTACATTTCCTGGCCTTATCCCCCCTCCCATAAGAAGGTTCCTTCTCTTTTCCCCACACTTCCTTCCTCAGATGTCTCCTCTCTTTCCCTCAGGACCCTGCAGTCGCTAAGTCGAGGGATTCCAATATTCGCGTGTTTCCCGCGGAGTTGACTGCGGGGTGCAATACACAAAAGATTTTTTATTTCTTTTGTTTTGCGTTGAAAATATATATTGTGGCTAAAGCTGTGCCTGCTTGTAACTAGGTTACAATTACATAATAGACTGTTACTATATACAAGTATGGATTTCAATTGAATTGTAAACTCCGTTAGCAGTCCGTTAATAATAAATAAATAAATCGCAGCGCCTACAAAACAAAAGCGATTCAATTCCAATCTAATCGACACCGACGAAAAACGCACCATTTCTAGAGCTCTTCTTTTTCTCTGTTTTGATATTTTCGTTCTCTAGAACAGCTGAAGGTTGCTTCGTTGGCTTCGACGTCACCGTTTTGGACTGGCCTCTGAAAAAAGGATCAGTTTAATGCTGTTTATGAAGTGAAACTTCTTTAAAATCGTGATTTGAAACTCGATGGTGTTTCTATTGTTTACGGACGGTCATATCGCTTACCATCAGGCGAACGGAAAGCTCGTCTCCTCATTCAAAACAATAAAAAAAAACGTTAAATTATAAATACGCTATGAAACATTTAACCAGCTGTCCGTAACAAATTTTTTGTTTCTAAATTAGCCAAATAACAACAAGTAACTTAAAAAGTAATGAACCTTCAGACTTTAGTTAAAATTTTAATCCTTTATGTATGTGGAATCCCACATAGATAGAGGATTAAACAAATCTGTTCCAAAATAAAACTTTACTTTTCAAGTTAATTGCTTAATATTTCTTCTGTTTGTCGTCTTATGTCCGTCGTTTCCAAACTTCGTCTACCATTCACGCTGCTCTCTTTCATCTCGCTTACACACTTTACATTCCATTCCATGCATCACACTAACTAACACATGTATCTACCTGGCGAGCGAAGTTTTCTTCGGAAATATTCCGTATTTCAGATGCGGCACGGTGGGATCCGGAGCCTTGATCCTTGGAGGCGCACACGGCCGACAACGCTGCTGCAGTGGGGGTAGTGGCTTCTTCCTAGAGAAGTATCAACATAACATACGATTGTGATAGGATACTCGTATTCGCATGGTAAGCGATCATCAAGGTGTAAATGAATGAAGAAGTGAATGAATGAATGATGAAAGAATGACTGAATGAATGATGAATGCATGACTGAATGAATAACTAAAGGAATGATGACTGAATGAATGATGAATGAATGAATGAATGGCTGAATGAATGATGAATTAATGACTGAATGATCGATGAATGAATAACTGAATCAATGAATGAATGAATGATTAAATCTCGTATAATTTTGACCACGGGAACCAATTTTAACGGAGATCACTCAGGTACACAGGAGATATTATAGGGCACAAGTGCGCAATTCACCTATGCTGGAATTTCCCAGTGCATTGTACACGGGCGCCCAAATATCTCCGTTGTCAACACCGGGAGGTTCCTACTGATGGTACTCTTGGCTTAACGACATCGGGGACCCGATGATAGGATGGGAGTGGAGGTAAGGAGAAGGTGAGGGAGGAGAAGAAGGGGGGAGATTACCAGGTTCGCCCTTCCTCTCCTAATGCCGCCACTGACCGCAAAATCTATAGTAACTTGTAAATGAATATAGCATAATCAGCAAATTAAGCTAAAACATTAAAATTAAACTATATTTCGCATTTTATCGCGGTTTTCATATTTTACTTTTTCTCCCGACGTTTCGAAGACTTTGCAGCTTTCGTGGTCACGGCAGTAGTTTAATTTTAATGTCTAACATTCGCGTAAACATAAGAAATCATTATACACGTGGAAACAACTTACTGTGCACTTCTTAACGTGTTTTTTTTGTGTTTCGGCGCGCGCTCCGCGTTCGGCCACGATTGCGTGTACGGGATCGGATATTTTATTTGTCTGCGGACAAAAACATACAGCTACATGGCGTCTGTACGCACAATTACATCTGGTAACACGAGTTGCAATGGCACAAGTGGCAACACTACCACTCAACTTCACCAGCGGCAAGCACGCGCACGCGTCGCTACTTATTGTTATCCATTTATAATAAATATGTAAAAACTAGTAATAAAAAAATACAACATTACAAATTGGTAATTAACGGCCCACGACATATCCCACACAGCCAATAGTTTTTAAGAATATTTATTACTAGGTGTTATTCATTTAAATGATGAATGCAAATTAAAATAATGTGGTTTGGGCATTTGGAAAGGATGGATGATAGGAGACTGATAGAGAGAATATATACGGCGAATGTGGATGGAAGAGCCGGTAGGGGGTCGACCGCACCGAACCTTCGAATGTTAGTAGACATTCTTAATAAATGACAGGTCAAAAGTACCCTGAACCGCCGGGAATGTATAAGATTGATGAAGGTGGAGGAGCGAGAGTATGCTAGAATCGTGCAAAGAGGCAATCCGTAGTCTGTCTCTTATGGGGTAGAGGTGTGATAAGTACTATGTATGTATGTATGGAAATTATAATGATGTATACTTTAGGAGATGCTGATTCAACAATTATAGTGGCACTTTCATTACGAAATCAGTACCAAAGCACCTTGTAAAAATGAACCGTCGAATTCGCGCTTGACGCCGTGCTAGCACCTTGCTGACTTTAAATGAAGGTTTAGGCGTGAACTCTCTCAGGGATAGAGGATACCTATGGCTCCGAGGCAGTCCAGAGTATATACTTAATGAACTGGTATATATTATTATGTGTCCCATATAAAATGTCTATAGTTATTTAAGCGACATCTTTGGAGGAATTATTATTATATAATATTTTATAAATCAATAATGTACCTTTTAAAAAAAAACGGCTATAGCCTAGTTGGGTGTGGAACGGACTGCCAAGACGAATGTCCGCAGGTTCAAAACCCAAGGGCACACACCTCTGACTTTTCTAAACATCATGTGTGTATTCTTTGTGAATTTATCGTTCGCTTTAACGGTGAAGAAAACATCGCGAGGAAACCTGCACATCTGAGAAGTTCTCTATAGGAATTTCGAAGGTGTGTGAAGTCTACCAATCCGCACTACAGCGTGGTGGACTAAGGCCTATTCCCTCTCAGTAGTAGAGGAGGCCCGTGCTCAGCAATGGGCAAGTATATAATACAGGGCTGATATTATTATTCTCATGTACCTTGACTTATAATAAATACAACCATGTTCGCGTACGTGATGGATAAAGCGTTTTATCTTATTTACTACAATATAAACATTTCCTAACTTTTGTAGTAAATAATAGGGAACATACTTACAAAGTTTTAGTTTTCTTTGGTTTATTTTTTTCCATATTATACTAGAATTTTTATATTTGCCCTTTCACATAATAATTTTGACTAATGTCATGTTTGATTAATCAAAAACATGACATAAATGAACTATTTGTTTATGCTTAGTTTATGCCGACGCCACACATAGCGAAAATATTTGAACACTTGTTTGAACTCATGTGTGGCACGGGTATTTGCGTATTTGTGCAAAGTTTGTTTAGATGTTTGCGTATTTGCCATTCGGTATCGGTTTTTCGACCACACATCAAAGCGTTCAGTTATCGAGTTGCTTGAAGGAGAACCGATTATCGAAACCTAAAAGTAAAAGCCATAAAAATTGAAATTTGGTCAGTGTCTGTAACTGTGTTCAAATGTGTGGCAAAGTCTTTGTTCAAATATTTGTCTGTGTGTCCGGCATTAAAACATCAAATTCTGACTGATTCTGAATATGTTTAAGCATATTATGCGGGCGTCAGAATCCCCGAATTGCTCTGACTGTGGAGTAAAAGATGTACATCATGTTTTGTGGGTGTGTGTGGAGTGGACCTCATTCTTTTAGCTTTAATGTGTCGCCTGTATAATGAACTATCTATAAAACATCCCGTACTTGATATTCACACTTCAAAATACGTATTATCCACAACACCCAAGTCAGATACACCTCCCACATCGTCTGCCTTACATTAGCCAACATATTTTATATTTATTATTATTATTTTGTAACTAAATAACATGTACGTGTCACCTAATTTGAATAAGTTGTATACACTATTTGGATTTTGACTAGCCATTAGATCCACTGTAATGTAATTTAGATTATTATTGTCAGTAATCTTCTCGGCTTGCCTTCAAAAGGAGAGTAGGTACGGCAGCTTTTGTTAAAAGAAGTAGAAGAGTTGTCACTTTAATTCTAAACTTTATATTATAGTACATATTATATATTATATATTTATGTATTTATAATCTGTATTTTATGCATTTATAATATTACTTATATTATGTTTGTATTTAATATAGTTATACATTATAGTTACTTTTATGTATGTTTATGTATTATTAAATATCCTTATGCACCTACCTTATTTATCTCTGCACCACCCTTAGGTTGACTGGGAGAGAATGCCTTTGGCATTAAGTCCGCCGATATACATGTTATGTATATAAAGTGCAAATAAATAAATAAATAATCTGTTTAGTGTATCTTTATAAATAAATGAATAAGTATAAGTAATTTTTTGTCGGTTCCTGTATCAGAAGAGGCTAGGGCTTTATTAAAAAATATTTTGATATCAAAAGTTAGTAGGCACAGGTAAAAGTGGACGTAGGTACTGAGCGACATAGTCGTAAAATAACGAACAAGCTCCTTAAATAAACACTAAAACAAAAAGTTTAGAACATGCTAAGTCTGTTCGTACGGGTTGGTTGACTTGACGGCCCCTCGCAGCTATCTTAGTGCAACAAGATACCCCGGGCTGTCCCGTATGCGCCCCGTATGGTCCAATGCTCGCTCGGATGCTATACTCCAGTGACATTGGGCCGTAAGACCGGTAATGACATAACCATTCCACTCCCCCTCGAAGTAGTAGTAACGACAAGGCGTTTTTTCACTGCGAATAAAAAAATACTTGGCAGCCTCAAAATGAACAATTAAAGCCTGCTTTATATAACTACTGTAAGAGATTATGTAATCGATTAAAAAATAATGTCATGTGTCCCATCCCTACACAACGCTCTCTCTAGTTCCGGTGCTCAGCCATGTAACATGTCTGTACAATAATATATAATTGTAATGTCCATTAATCACAATAAATACATATTAAATAAGAAACCTATCATTATTTTATAACTACTAGCTTTTGCCCGCGGCTCCGCCCGTGTGTTAATGTTTTTCTGAGATGAATTTTTCGTTATAATTAGAGACGGCTTCTAGCTCATGTGCCGCCCGTGTGCGAGAAATTCCTTGGCGCCCCCTAGGAGACAATGTAATCTTTAATTTTTATAATATTAAATCAAAAGTTATTGTATAAATTAAAGAAGCCGCTCGCCGGCCTTAGCGCGGGCGCAGGTTGTTAGAGAGCGCCAGTGTCGCGACGCATGTCTCTTTGAAGGTTTCTGGCGCCCCCTAACACACCGCGCCCGTGTGCAGCCCACATACTGCACAATAGGTAAAGCCGCCTGTGGTTATAAAAGTCATGCTATATATTTTTCCTGGGAGAGAAAGTACCCTATGTTCTTCCCAAGGTCTCAAATTATTTCTATATCTTTCATCTAAATCCATTAGGTATTTTTTTTTTAATTTATCGGGTTCAGTCAGGTAGACAGATGTGGCTGGGGTCTTTGTTATATATTTTTTAGAAATTTTTAAGAGGAGATAAAAAGTCTATGCAGTCACAAATTTATTTAAAAAGTTATTAAAAAAATATATAATCGGCGGGAAAAGCCACAAATTTATTTAAAAAGTTATTAAAAAAAACATAATCGGCGGGAAACAGAATGGTCTAAAGTATTACGACCTCAAACAGGATGTTTACAATATACATCAATAAAGTCTTTATGGTACGCGCAGGAATGCTTGAAAATCATAAAACAATCCGTGATTAACGATTTGAATCCATTATTAATGAATAATGATTGCTGCTAGAAAAACTTTTGTCTTTTAGGTTAACGTTTTTTTTAATTTACCATCGTGCCAACGCATTATACAGCCAATGGTATGCCATAACTATATTTATGTTTTATTGTAATTATGATGTTACATAACAGATTATCACTTTTGTTGTGGCATATCGTTCAAGGAAAAAGGAAGTGTCTTGCAAATATTCAAACAATTGCATTGAAATTTTTAGAAATCAAAATGAGTCATAATGCTAAAAAATGTGACAATAGATCTATAGCCACTGTGTTTTTCTTTGTCATTTCTTATGCGGAATTTTATGTTGTTGATAAAAAAATCTAAAAGGCTTTGCGTCAATTGAAACGTTTCTATGACAGTGTCATCTATCGATGTCAAGTGAAACTAAAAATAAGGTTGTCAACCTATAAAGTTTACCAGATATTAAGGGAAAGTGAAAACTAATTTTAAAAAGTTTATAAAGCCGTATGATATTTTCCTTAATGCGTAATATGTAAAAATCTTTTGACAAGTATTATTCACGACTTATTCAGTTAATATAAATAATTAGGTTTTTAAGTATACTATATTTTATTATTTTTTATATTATAAAATAAAATAATCCCTCCCTCTCAGTAGTAGAGGAGGCCCATGCTCAGCAGTGGGCAAGTATATAATACAGGGCTGATATTATTATTATTATTATTATAAAATAAAATTATATATTGTGAGAATGTTATCAAGTACAACATTAAAATTATGATACAAATAGGAAAATAATTAAATAAAAATACAATTTTATAAGTAATTTATTTATGGATTATAATTACGGTCTCTGGATTTGTCACACCTTGATTGAGTTAATATTTAATACAATGTAAGTAGTACAATTAAATTATTGTGGTATTTAGTTACTATAGTTAACAGTGACAATATTGTATTCGGTATAAAGTACCTGTTTTGTACAAATAATGATAAAATAAAATTTTAATCGTATAAGTTCTACTTTTTTCCCCAAAAAAGATTTTATACGTTCCTGACACGGAATTCAAGGTAAACAAAAACTTCTACCCTGGTATTCCACCACCTGCCAAACAGCGCGCGGCGTGCGGGGGCAACGGTGTTTTTTGCAAGTATTTCCTCGAACCGTAAATATATTCAGTTATCGACGTCCCGTTCTACACCTATTTGCGCCGGGATATTTCATTAAACCGCATCAAAAACCTATAAAAACTCTAATCCAGTGCATTAGAATGTGAAAAAGTGTTACCAAAGACTGTTTATCATTCACGTAAGTTGTTGACACCGACAAATATAAACCTTGCATGTGTGTATAAACGTTTTGTTAGTGTGCGTACGTCAAATTTCTTGGAATTGGCTCGTCGGGCCACGGCAGGGTCTCGTTCGATAAATTACAGGTGTATAAGTGTATTCGAATATCGAAGCTCTCGGGGTGAAATGAAATCTGTTCCGTAAATTATTATAAATAGTGTTACAAACTCCTTAGTTATTACGACGCAATAGTTGAGGTAAATAATTTTATTACTTTAGCTGTATAAACTTTTTTCCTTCGCCTAAGCAACATTTTTTTAGTTTCCAAGAATTTGTTTTCATCTTATAATCTAATTTTGGATGTTTTAGACGAGTTTGCTATATTTTTAGTGATTCATGCGGCTTTTTGTTGCCTGGTGATAAGGGGGGAGGAGGGAAGTTTAACAAAAAGTGGTTTTATTGTCAACTTTACGACTATGTAATGTCTCATGGTAACTTTTATACTACAAAATTCTTTAAAATCTTAGGTATTGTGGGATATTGTTACTTGCAACTACTTAAAGTATTTCTTAACAAATAGTAGGAGATCTAAGATAGGTATATTAAAGCTCCAAAATTCCCAAAAAGACTGGTTAATTTGGTTAATCTTATTACCTTGAATGCTACAGATTCTTTTATACTTGGTTTTGTTACTGAAGTCTCCGGTTCGAATCCTAGGTCAGACAAAGTTAGGTTTTTCTGTTAATCATCAGTTTGGAGTCTGGAAATGTGCCTGGTAATGCCAATAGTCTTATACCCTAATATAAGAGATCTACCATTGGTGAAATGTGTTACACTTATGTCTACCCTATAAAGGAAAAGCAGATATTAAACAGTATAGTTATAGACCGGCCATCAGATAAATTTGTGTTCCAAAATTATTACCAATTAGTAGTAAGTTGTCTTATTTGAAACTAGCGACCCGCCCCGGCTTCGCACGGGTGCAATATTTCTCCACTATTTAATGGATGTTATTATACATATAAACCTTCCTCTTGAATCACTCTATCTATTAAAAAAAACTGCATCAAAATCCGTTGCGTAGTTTTAAAGATTTAAGCACACATAGGGACAGAGAAAGCGACTTTGTTTTATACTATGTAGTGATGTCCGTGACAAGGTGTTACAGCGTCCTTAGATATTAATACGAAAATATTTACAGAAAATATGCTCCTATACGCATTAAAACATGTAGAACACAATACGGAAGAATCATGAAATAGTAAATTTGTGCTCCAAAGTTATTACCAATTAGTAAATACTTGTCTTATTTGAAATGTTCGTGTGACAAGATGTCAGCGTCCTTAGATATTATTACAAAACATTTACAGAAAATATGCTAATATTCACATTAAAACATGCAGAACATGATATGGAAGAAACATGAAATAGTTAACATTGGTGTTTTGCTATTACACTGTAGATTGAGTAACCATCACATGAGCACAAAATTTTTGTATGACAATCTTCCCAATGTCCACTCTATATTATCTTAAAACTCTTTAAATGTGTGATATTTATGTATAATTTGCTATTTATAGTAATTAGCAAACCCTTTAAACCCATATATATTTACAGTTTTGGCCTCATGACTTCACTGAATACTTTCCTGTGATTAAAAGTACCCTATATAATTTAAGCTGATTTAAAATTTATTACCTACATTTTCACAAACTTTCACAATTATTAAATAATAATAATTGTGTAACTGTGACTGTATATAAAGTTGAAATAAATATTTATTTATTTCAACTTAATATACAGTATATGTATACAGGCGGACTTAATGCCTGAGGCATTTTCTAAGTGAAGTAGGCTTATGTTGAATTAAGACTATTTTTGGGATCCTATCGCATTTTTATTATCATAATTTTCATTGGATGTTTCTAAGTCTGCAGCCTTAATGCTACAGGATGGATTAAGGTGATGGTCATGCCAAAAGTCAGTTACAATATCTACATACATTTAACATTTTTTTTTAATATCCAAAAAAATTTTTTTTTAATTTATCTTTTGCGTAACCATAAGAAATCATTAAGAAGGATTATGGTTTATGTTTGCAAGTAATTAAACTAAAATAGGGCAGTAACGGAAAGACAGCCAAGTTTATAATTACTGATATGGAATGTAAGTTAAATAAAATTTCTCCCTGTATTACAAACCTAGGTTTACCCAGGTTTAGGGCTGCCGACGCGGCAAAACCCCGGACATTTGTGCGAAATATGGCCTTTTCCTTGGACAACTGTGAAAAAAAATATTTTTTACAATAAAAATAAATTATTAAAACAAATAAATCATTTATAAATGTGGGTTATTATGAATGAATTTTTAACTAAGATTATTTAAATTTATCGCTTATCCTTAAAAAAAAAAAAGGATTTCCCCTGACAACAGAAGTGTCCGGATTACATCTGAACAGATTTTTAAAAAAAAAAACTCGAGGAATTCCGGACGGAGCAGCCATACCTAGGTTCACTGATCGCACTCTTAATAAAATAATGACCCATTCCAAAATTGCCAATTTGTGGGAATCCTAAAACAACCAATTCCTGTATGCGACCTTTTATTTATTTTTTTCATGCTATAGGTTTTATTTTTTACATATCTATAAGCTCAATATTATAGTAACTTCAAAAAAGGTAGCAAACAAAAATTAGTTTTCCCACGACTGCCACAAATTAACAATTTTGAAATAGGTAATTATTTTATTAATTGGCGCTATGTTAATAAATGCATTTTCTTGTCTGATAAGCAGCAGTAAGAACGATAAGTTAATCTACCCATGTAATACAGCAGAACCACCTTGGCTGACTCACTGCCTCTTGATTACCAAGGCAGAAATAGTAGCAGGAAAATATGTAATTTCTAGAAATCAATAATTTATTAACATATGTCAAACCCTACTGCATTTTTGTAATACATATTTAATGCATTTCGAGTATTCCTTGTGTATAGCCTCGGTGGAGTCATTGTGTTATTGTTGAGGTCTTGCGTTATATCCTCAGTCAGGTAAAGTGATATTGTAGGCCTCTCAAGTACTTATTATATGTCAAAATCCTACTGCATTTTAGTAATACATATTTAATGCATTTCGAGTATGATTCCTGTATACCTGGTTCTTACCTTTGTGGATACTGAATACTCAACAATTGCCTTTCAAATTAGTTCCTAAGGAGGATTTCTGTTGGTGGTAGGATATTTTATATCCGCCCGGATAGCGACCGTACCCAAGGTTTTAAAACCCGCCATAGTGGCCACGTAAGCGTCGCGTTCAGGGACCAGCTTGTGTATATACTGAACCAGCCGGCATAATAGGGGACCGGCCTATGCTTGATTTTGTACATTATTCTATATGTAATGGTTAGTAATACGAAAAAGAAGCACTCCTGCGAAAACTGCATAAAAATTGGTTAAACAATGAGCGATTAATTCATATTTAAAATATTGTAACGTGCAGAAGTGGGCGTGATGTGGGGATATCGCTTCATCTCTTTCTTTCGCACGCGTCGTAATTCCCGATGACGTCACATGTGGGTATTTCGTCTCTTTTCTGTTTCTTGTTAATTACCCCTTCCACCGAAATTCAATGACTTATAACTTGTTGATTTTTTACCGGATTTTAATAATTCCTTCTATGTTATAATTTATATTATGTAAATATTTGATAATAGTAAAGAACAAAAATGAGTCCGGTACCCTATTGTGTCGAATGCTAAGGAGTAATCAGCTCTTGTCAGTCACACCATCTACCATCAGGTGCAGCAGGGTCACTTTGCACTTTGCAGTGCACATATAAAAAAAGGGGAAGGTTTATCCATTTGTGGTGCCCACTTTAGATTATCACCTAAGCTAACGAACCAACAAATGTACTAAAATTATTTTCATTTCATCCATGAAGACGTGCCCCACCGTTTGAGCGGGGGTGTTGCGTGGGTAAGGAGACTGATCCAAGCTTTATCCACGACGCTATCTGTCGAAGTGTGCGTGTGTATTCACACTGTAAGCGGTTTTTTTTGGTATCAGACTCTGCTGTCAACAGTCAACACCGAGCGAATCGCGCGAATGAGATACTAAAATCCCCCGGTTTATCGACTGCAGGGCCCTGGAGAAATAGAAGGGGATAGTTGGGAAGAAAGTGGGGGGGGGGGGTCAAGGATAAAGAAACCTCTTAGGATGAGAGGAAGAAGGCCAGGAAATGTTCTCAAGCCCGTATAGGCTTTAATGAGAATTAGTAATGTGGTTTACACATTGAACTGTGTGCCTAGGGCCGCGACAAATGTCTCCTCCGTGCAGGCGTGCATTCGGTGTGGAGACAGAGCGCACACGAATTGACTCGGGAGGAGTCCCAGAGGGGTTAGGCAGAGAAATATAGCAACCAAGGGCGTTACTATAGTAGTGCACGGCAGTAAAGTCAGGGCCCCTGAGGTCACAGGCCGCTTAGATCACGACCGCTGTCTATTATTTATGATCACGTGAGAGGTAGTGGAGTTACAGTGGCGGGTGTGAGGGCGCACAAGAATTGCTTCGTGGAGACTATAAGCAAGGGAAAGTAGTGGGACGCGTCTTCGTGAATGAAATTATTTAAATATATCAGAAATTTGGCTTATGTGTGTACTACAAACTTGGTTAACCACACTTTAACCTTTTGTAATCCAGTCAAGGTTGTGTATGTAAATCTTATTCGTTGCCTTATCTGGCTCCCAACCCAGTAACTACACAGCCTATACAAGATTTTTTTTTGTATACCATTTTGTATACCATAAAACCGACACTCCCAAATTGCATTTTGGTGTAAAAGGTTACATAAAAATACAAAAATAATGAATGCTCACGCGGAATTGATAGGTCAAGCACACCGCCCGTACGGAGCGAGCGGGGCGTGTGCGGGGCCGCGGGGTGTGGTTGAGTATGCTTGTAACGGTCGGCTGTAGTAGTAGGTATCAGGGAACGATCAGCATGCGACGAATTTTATTACAAAATGTATTGACGAAATTTTAACATGTTTTTGGGAGAATTGTAACATATTAGCTGACCCGACAGACGTTGTCCCGTCTTAACTATGAATTTGCAACGCGCATTCTGTCAATCGCTGACAGTTATTTCAAACAATTGACAGTTATATAAAATTAATATTTTCGTTAAGTTTTCTTAAATTTTCTAATTTACCGCGCAATTTTTTGAATTTTTTCTTTCATAAGAATCTTGTCCTGACAATAACAAACACAACAAAATAAAATAGTGAAATCGGTCCAGCCGTTCTCGCGTGATGGCGTGACCAAGGGAAATAGGGATTCATTTTTATATATATAGATGTTAAAAAAATGTGCAATGGATTGTGCTGATTCTCGACATAAGTGTACACAAAAATGATGTATACTCCTGCTACGAATGATAAATACATGGATGAACCCATTGCTTTTGATAATAGTTATCACAATGGTGCCTAAAGTTAATCTTATCTGTTTGTGCAATTCTGAGTAAATTATTAATGTTTTCTTGGAAATCGTTTTTTGTTTGTGAGTTCTTTTTATTGGTTTGAATGACGAGACGAGCTATATATCATCACGCTATACCCAATAGGAGCGGAGCAGTAATGGCTAATCTCAATTATTTTTATTATTACTATTGGTCATAATAATAATAATTATTATTATTACTATTGGTCATTTTGGCGTAGGGGCGTGACGACCCCCACCGCCCACTAGTGGTGCTCACTACCACTAGTGCAAGTAGTCCACCGACTAATGGCGGTAAAACCATTCCAACACGGCGGAAGGAAGTGACAAGACACAAGACGGGCAGCAGCGTCTTGTGATGAGACTTCCGCCACTGCGATCGCCAACCCGCCTGCCAAGCGTGGCGATTACGGCAAAAACCCCCTATGGTAAGGCCACATAAAAACCGGCCCCTAGTCCCCGGCGGCCCCGCTATTCCTGGCTACGGTAGCGGTCATGGTAACGGCGGGGCAAGGGGTGCTAAGAATCCCCGGCAGAGACCAGGCTACCACAACCGACGAAAACTGGCCCTGGCAACATATAACACGCGCACACTGCGGACCGACGAGAAGTTAGTCGAACTGGAGGAAGAAGTGAGCAGGTTACGGTGGGACGTTATAGGATTATCTGAAGTCCGAAGGCAGGGGGGAGGACTCGATAATCCTCAAGTCAGGTAACCTGTTCTATTTCCGGGAGGGCGACCAGCAGTCCCAAGGTGGTGTCGGGTTTATCATTCACAAGTCCCTCGTAAACAACGTCGTGAAGATCGAGAGTGTGTCGGCAAGGGTGGCGTACCTGATACTCAGAATCACCAAACGGTATTCGCTGAAGGTTATTCAGGTCTACGCCCCGACCTCGGCACACTCCGATAATGAGGTGGAGGCTATGTACGAGGATATATCTCGGGCTATACATAGCTCCCAGACCTACTTCACCGTTGTTATGGGGGACTTCAACGCGAAACTGGGCACACGTAGCGGCAACGAGCTGAAAATGGGGAAATTTGGGTATGGGCAACGGAACGCGCGGGGTCAGCTGCTGGCCGACTACATGGAGAGGGAGGGACTCTTTATGATGAACTCCTTCTTCAAAAGCGTAGTCAGCGCAAGTGGACCTGGCTGAGTCCCAAGGGTGCTACCAGAAATGAGATTGACTTCATCATGTCGACCAAACGGCGTATATTCAATGATGTCTCTGTGATCAATGCGGTGAAAACCGGGAGTGATCACCGAATGGTAAGAGGCACATTGAATCTTAACGTATCGCTTGAGAGGTCTCGACTGATGAAGTCCATGCTCCGACCAGCATCTTCCCATATCAAAAACCCCGAGAGCTTTCAGCTCGAACTCCGGAACCGCTTCGAGTGCTTAGGTGAGTGCGTAGATGTGGATGAGTATAGCAACAGGCTCGTGAAAACTGTCCAGACGACTGGGTCTAAGTTCTTTAAGACCCAGCGTCCAAAAAGAACTCAAAAGATCTCAGATCCCACCCTACAGCTCATGGTAGAAAGACGCAAGATGGTCCTGCAGTCTTCTGGTGACGTGACAGTCTGCCGGAGGCTCAATCGACAGATCTGTAAGTCCCTGAAACGTGATATACGCCAATTCAACACTAAATGTGTTGAAGAGGCTATTGAGCGGAACAGGGGCTCTAAGGTGTTCGCCAGGGATCTGTCCATTGGGCAAAGCCTGCTGACCAAACTGAAGACCGAGGACGGCAGGATTATATCTTCCCGACCGGAGCTCATGGGTGAGGTAGAGAAGTTCTACGGACAGTTATACACGTCAACACGACGACCTGTTTGCAGTGCGGCCACAGATCCAAGAGCCCCACTAATCCGACACTATACCGAAGACATCCCGGACATCGACCTGTGCGAGATTAGTATGGCTCTCGGGCAGCTGAAAAACAACAAGGCTCCGGGTGATGACGGAATAACAGCAGAGCTTCTAAAAGCGGGCGGACAGCCAATATTAGAGGCTCTCCAAAAACTATTCAATTCCGTCATTCACGAGGGTACCACGCCCCAGGCATGGCACAGGAGCGTGGTGGTGCTCTTCTTTAAAAAGGGCGATAAAACCCTTTTAAAGAATTACAGACCCATCTCGCTCCTGAGTCACGTCTACAAGCTGTTCTCGAGAGTCATCACGAATCGTCTTGCTTGCTAACAGTCTCGATGACTTCCAGCCTCACGAACAAGCCGGATTCCGAAAAGGCTATAGTACCATAGACCATATACACACGCTGCGGCAGGTTATACAGAAGTCCGAGGAGTATAACCGGCCCCTCTGTCTAGCGTTTGTGGACTATGAGAAAGCCTTCGATTCGATCGAGACCTGGGCAGTGCTTCAGTCTCTCCAGAGGTGCCAAATTGACTATCGGTATATTGAAGTGTTGAAGTGCCTATACGAAAACGCCACCATGTCAGTCCGCCTCCAGGATCAGTACTCGAAACCTATCCAGCTACAGCGTGGCGTGAGACAGGGAGATGTAATATCTCCGAAACTGTTCACCGCTGCACTGGAAGACGTCTTCAAGCTTCTGGACTGGAGAGGACTCGGCATCAACATCAACGGCGAGTATTTGACTCACCTTCGATTTGCCGACGATATCGTAGTCATGGCTGAGACCCTAGAAGACCTTAGCGCAATGCTCGATGACCTCAATAGCGTTTCCCAACAAGTGGGTCTCAGAATGAACATGGATAAGACAAAAGTCATGTCTAACCACCATGTCAGACCCACCCCTGTCAAGATAGGAGACGCTACACTTGAAGTTGTCGACGAGTACGTCTACCTGGGACAAACAGTCCAATTAGGTAGGTCCAACTTCGAGAAAGAGGTCACTCGTCGAATCCAACTCGGCTGGGCAGCGTTCGGGAGGCTCCGACACATCTTCTCGTCCCGAATACCGCAGTGTCTCAAGACGAAAGTCTTTGACCAGTGTGTGTTGCCAGTGATGACATATGGAAGTGAGACGTGGTCGCTCACTATGGGCCTTGTCAGAAGGTTGAAAGTCACTCAGAGGGCAATGGAGAGGGCTATGCTCGGAGTTTCCTTGCGGGATCGAATCACAAACGAGGTGATCCGCAGGAAAACCAAAGTAACCGAAATAGCCCTTAGAGTTGCGAAACTCAAGTGGCAGTGGGCAGGGCACATAGCTCGTAGAACTGATGGCCGTTGGGGCAGAAAAGTTCTGGAGTGGCGACCACGAACCGGGAGACGCAGCGTAGGCAGGCCCCCCACGAGATGGACCGACGATCTGGTCAGGGTCGCCGGAGTCCGATGGATGAGGGCGGCCCAGAACCGGTCCCTGTGGCGCTCAATGGGGGAGGCCTATGTCCAGCAGTGGACGATTCAAGGGCTGAAATGATGATGATGGTCATAATAATAATAATTATTATTATTATGACCAATAGGAGCGGAGCAGTAAAATTTATTACTTTTGAGAGCTTCCGTTGCGTGTGCTTGCGTAAACGGTTAAAGTTATGCAACAATGATGTATGACGGGATTGTTCCTCTTTAAAAGTTCTACAAAAATATATTATAAAACAAAGTACCCCGCTGTATCTGTCTGCCTGAATGTCTCAAAAACTACCCAACGTATTAAGATGAAATTTGGTATGGAGACAGTTTGAGAACCTGGGAAGAACATAGGCTCCCGGGAAAATATATAGCGTGACTTTTATAACGGAAAACTTTAGCCCGAAAATCTTCATTACTATAGATGATCTTCATTACTATGATGAAACTACATTAATATAGATGTTTGTATTTGCTTGTATTGTGTTCATAACATTTTGAAGGTGGGGTAAAATTTGTTTTTCACATAGATCATAGGGGCAAAAATGTTGAAAAGGGTAGGAACTCTAAGGCCTTAGTTGTAAGCAATGTTATTAATATCACATTTTTCTTTACAGAAAAGAGTTTAAGAAAACATTTTTCAACACCAGTTTGAGTCAATTGGTAAGTAGAAATTGCTCAATAAATTATCCGACCAGGACAATAACTGATAAAATAATAAATTATCGTATACAAACGGAGTTAGTTTTTATCAGGAAATTACGAGTTGAAACGTGAAAGAAGATAGAACGTACAGTATTTTGTTTTTAGAAGAAACCTATGCAGTCACAATAAATTACATCACAAGGAGGTTGCGTTCATGTTTCTTTAATAACTAACCTAGCCAAGTAAGGGTCAAATATACTTCGGTAAGCAACGGTTGTGCATCTGGCATTGCGAAGTCCATGGATGGCGCATGCTCCTTAACATCAGGCAGATCCCTTGCTCGTATGTCTACAAAGGCAATAAAGGAAAAAAGCAGCCGGTCCTTCGGGTTCCAAATATTAAAACCCCGATAAAATCCGTTATATATTCAATAGGGAACCGGCCTATGTTTGATTTTGTTCATTATTCTATATGTAATGGTTAATAATACGAAAAAGAAGCACTCCGGCGAAAACTGCATAAAAATTGGTTAAAAAATGAGTGAGCAATTCATATTTCAAGTATTGTAACGTGCAGAAGTGGGCGCGTTGTAGGGATATCGCTTCATCTCTTTCTTTCGCACGTGTCGTAATTCCCGATGACATCAAATGTGGGTATGTCGTCTCTTTTCTGTTTCTTGTTAATTACCCCTTCTACCGACATTCAAAGAATTATAACTTGTTTATTTTTTACCGGATTTTAATAATTCCTTCTGTGTTATAATTTATATTATGTAAATATTTGATGATAGTATAGAACAAAAATGAGTCCGGTACCCTATTGCAATGTCTAACATTCGTGAAATCATTATAATAGACCTTCGCGCATTTTAATTAAGGTTCACTGTTGCAGGTACAAGATGTCGCTGTGGGCGAGAGCGCAGCAGCTTCCGCCGGATAGTTTGCAGAAGGTATGACATCTCTCTTTTCCTGGCTATTTATACAAGATTTTTTGTCTGCCATCAGTGCCGGATTTATATTTTTTATGAGTGTAGGCCACTTTTCCGCCGCCCCGTGTAGGTAGGTTTATGATGTATGTAGGTTTCTAAAATACTTAATAATTATCCATTGGTTTGTATTATGGAAGGCACCAAAGTTAAATAAACGAATGATTAATTAAATCGAGTGAGCGTCCTCTGAAATCTGCCGCCCCTAAGAGACTGCCGCCCATAAGCCGCGGCCTTTACGGCCTATTTACAAATCCAGGATTGTATACCATGAAGTCGAAACACCTAAGTTAGATTTTGGTATAAAATATTACTTAAAAATAATAATAACAATGAAAACTCACGTGGAATTGATAGATCAACCATACCGTCCGCGCCGCCGTACGTAGCGAGCGGGACGTGTGCGGGGTGCGGGGGGAAGGGTGTGCTTGTAACGGCCGGATGTAGTAGTAGGTATCAAGGAGCGAGGGGGGAGCAAAGCATCTAATAACGGAGCTGGCTAGGGTTGCCAACCGTATTATAATATGTAGTATTGTACTCGTAGTAGGTCTTTCATATGTGAGAGTCCGCCTGGGTATGTACCACCGCAATGTCTATTTCTGACAAGCAGTGTGTAGCCACTGTTGCGTTCCGGTGTGAAGGACATTGTAGCCAATGTAACTACTGGACATAATAAGACTTAACTCGGGATGGCGAGCGCAGTGGAATACCAAATACTTTGTAATTCAAGGTGTTGGTGTTACTACTGTTTATAGGTATCGCTTACCATCAGACGAACGGCAAGCTCGTCTCGTTATTCACAGCTATAAAAAAAATATATTTATATGTTTTAGTCTTCGTACTATATACTGTTTAAGAAATTTATAGTACGCAAAAACACTATATTTTCAACACCTCAACCCAATAAACAAATCCTTCATAAAAGAGGAACGCTCCTTATAATGAAATAAAGCAGTAACAAATACATATGTTTATTTTTTGCTTATTCCATTAAATACTATATTTTTATGAAGTGTATAATATTTTTTTATAACTTGTTTTTAAAAATACTATATTTCACCGAAGAATTGTTGGCAACCCTAGAAGTGGCCCACCGCCTCCTCGACATAACACCCTTGACTAAGGCTCGACCGAGATCTCGGTCTCGGTCTCGGTCTCGGCATTCTCGGCTCTAAATCCAGCCGAGAATTTTGTCTCGGTTCTCGGCTAAAAACCGCCGAGATTCTCGGCAATTGCCGAGAAACTTTGTTCGGAACAGAATGAGATTCAAATCAGCGCGCGGCCATATTCGTCGCTCGGTGTGAGTGAGTGAGTAGGCAGTCTGCGTTGTGATTGGTTGGAGTCCCAGTTGGTGAACTGCGGCCGCCTTCGCGCCGTTCGTTCACGGTTTATTTAGCCATTGTTGTTAAATAGAAATTAGTTAAAATATTGTAGTTAATAAAAGTAAGTAACAAACCCACATTAGGCCAGCTTGGTGAATGCCTAAACCCTCTCAGTAGTAAAGGAGAGATGTTCCCACCAGTGGGATCCAATATTTAATACATCGTATAAATTGTATAAATGTAAGTACTTTTTAACAAACTTCAAAAAAAGGAGGAGGTTATCAATTCAACGGGAATGTTTTTTTTTTCTTTTGTATGTTTGTTACCTCAGAACTCGCTCATTTATGAACCGATTTGGAATTTTTTTTTTATTCGAAAGAATTTCTCTCCAGATTGGTCCCATAATTTTTTAAAACTAACTGGTTTTAAAACTAAAAAAACTAGAGTAATTATGTCGTCCTAGAAAACGAAATCGCGAATTTTGCTTTCCTATGACTTTTTTAGTTATGTTTTTGCATTCAGTTTGGTTGAGTGTACTTCTCATATACTTATACATATAGCATAACATCTTTTCCGAGTGTCAGGGGTAGGCAAGGGCGTAACATTTCAGCGCGATAGTCTGTGTGTGAAACATATCAGTTGTGTTTTTGGGTTGGGTTTAGTTGACTCTACTTCTTACATGCATACATATATGTATTTAGCATCACACCTTTTCCCCATATTTAGGGGTAGGCAGAGATGTAACACCACAGGGCAATAGTTGTACTATGATCGAAATATATCAGTTGTGTTTTTGCGTTAGGTTTGCTTGAATCTACTTCTTACATACAATATATATAGCATCACACCTTTTCCCCTTTTCAGGAGTACTCAGAGGTGTAACTCCTCAGTGCAATAGTCGTATCGTGAGTGAAACACGCCATCGAGACGGTCTATTTTTACTAACACAAAAAATCAAAAAATAAAAATAATTTTAACAAAAAATTAAACCGCCTTTAAAAACCACTCAAAACCAAAAAATAATTTCACATAACAGGTATATATTGGATACCAATTTTGGAGTCGGTGCCTAATTAAAATTGCTAGTTAAGCTATATTTGTTGCATAGTATAATATATATATATAGTATAATAAATTTCCTATATACCTCACATACCTACCTGTTATGTGAAATTATTTTTTGGCTTTGAGTGGTTTTTGAAGGCGGTAAAATTTTTTGTTAAAATTATTTTTATAAGTATTGTTTTGCTGAGTTATTACTTGTACGATAAAAGGAGACACTCTTTGAAGGGTGAAAATACCGAAAAAGAAATTTTATACTATATTATGTTATTTGACTTTGATTGTTAAGCGGTTTTTTTTATAAAACAGTGCCTACTGTAGTATACAGTTAACAAATTTTTCATAGTTTATTTGATTTGTCTATTCTCGGTCTCGGCCGAGATTTTATTTCATTCTCGGTCTCGGTCTCGGTCTCGGCCGAGATTGAAAAACCCGTCTCGGTCGAGCCTTACCCTTGACCTTCGTCTGTCAACTCATTAAGAATAAAAGAGCTATGCTATGCTTCAACACGGCGGGGGAGTCAACTTGTATTGCGCGTTTTTTCTTGACACCCCTTCTACGGAAATTAAAAGGCTTTTAAATTGTTGATTTTTACCGGATTTTAACTAATCTATATGTTATATTTTATATATAGTTACCCCCTTATTCATAGACGTTATTTATCTAAGGACGGAGCAAAGCTTCGATAACAAGTCTGTTTCAGCTTTGTTTATCTGACAGCCAACTAGATTCAAGTTGTATCTCAATATTAGCCAATCACAACGGCCCTATGTCTACGCACTGCGAAGGCTGCCATGCCGTCAGTACTGAGAAACAGACTTGTTATCACAGCAAAGCTCCGTCCTTAGATAAATAACGTCTATGAATAAGGGGGTTAATCTGTATCTATACTATTATATAAAACTGAAGAGTTTGTTTGTTTGAACGCGCTAATCTCAGGAACTACTGGTTCGATTTGGAAAATTCTTTTAGTGTTTGATAGCCCATTTATCGAGAAAAGCTATAGGCTAACATCACGCTATGTCCAATAGGAGCGGAGCATCAATATTTGGTCAACATAAAGAACAAAAATTTGTCTAAAACCAATTGGGTTTATTTTTAGTTCTAAGATTCCGTGTTCTAATAGAATAATATCTAAATGTTTATATAACATTAGCTGAACCGAAAGACGTTCTGTCTTGACTATGTATATTGAATTCGAATTGGTACAATTTATAAAAAAAAATATTATTCAAAAACATAGTGTTTATTATTGTAATGCTCTATGATACACGTTTCTGTCAATCGCTGACAGTTATTTCAAACAACTGACAGTTATGTAAAATTAATGTTGTCGTTGAGTTTTCTAATGTTCCGCTAAACTTCCTTAACTTTTTCTTTCATAAGAACCTTCTCATAATATTTAACACAACAAAAAAGAATAAGCGATTTTTTTCCATCCATTTGCATAATGTGATTAATAGAAATAGATGTTATTTTTTATAAATCAATACATATGTAATAAGTACTAGATTTGGCGTTCCGAACATTTACTGTGTTCAACTGAATTGAACTGCAATCCATTCAAACTGATTTAGTATGGTCAATATTGACAGCTTGTGGTTGTGTACGGAGTGGCGCTCATGATATAAGAACTCGAGTCTTAAGTGTAAACCTGGATTTGAATAAAAAATATCAGTCAAATAAGTAAAATTATTTGCTCAAGTGAATAAATAGATTATAGTGACGTTTTGGTCGCCATTTTAGTTTAGATTTTTAACCGACTTCAAAAAAAGTAGGAGGTTATCAATTCGACGTGATTTTTTTTTCGTATATTTGTTACCTCAGAATTCGCTCATAATATTTTAATATTTCCTTAATAGCTTCCATTTGCTGTGCTGCGGCGGTGTGTTCATCTCCGGTGACGATCTGACTTGCTGACTTTGTACGCTGGCAGCACATTGTTTTCGTATATTTATTAATGTATTTATGTAGCTTAACTAGCAATTTTAATTAGGCACTGACTCCAAAATTGGTATCCAATATTTATATAATATAATAATATCAGCCCTGTATTATATACTTGCCCACTGCTGAGCACGGGCCTCCTCTACTACTGAGAGGGATTAGGCCTTAGTCCACCACGCTGGTCTAGTGCGGATTGGTAGACTTCACACACCTTCGAAATTCCTATAGAGAACTTCTCAGATGTGCAGGTTTCCTCACGATGTTTTCCTTCACCGTTAAAGCGAACGATAAATTCACAAAGAATACACACATGATTTTTAGAAAAGTCAGAGGTGTGTGCCCTTGGGATTTGAACCTGCGGACATTCGTCTTCGCAGTCCGTTCCACACCCAACTAGGCTATCGCCGCTTACATCCAATATAATCCAATATATACTTATGTGAAATTATTTTTTAGTTTTGGGTGGTTTGTGAAGGTGGTTTAATTCTTTGTTAAAATTATTTTTATGAATAAATAGTGTATATGGACGTTCGTGTCTAGAGTATACAATTATAAATATACATTGTATAACACCATATTGGTTCGGTATTTTAACGATCATACATCCATTGACTAATGAACTGCATCTCTGACCTATACAAAGAAATATAACAATGATTAAACTGCACTTTTTACAAGGGACGTTTTTGTTCTAGCTTAATGTTAACGAACCACCTGCTATACTAAATTAATTATAATTCATGCGAAAGGTTTTGTTACAGCTTATATGGTGCGGATTTGGTTTTTTACTGCAACTGAGCTAATATATACAGTATGTGAGGTTCAAGGACCTGTTGAATGTTTTTAGGGTTCCGTACTTCGAAAGTAAAGAACGGAACTCTTATAGGATCACTTTGTTGTCCGTCCGTCTGACAAGACCTTTTTTCTGAGGAACGCGTGGAGGTATTAAGCTGGAATTTATATCAAATACTCAGGTCTCCTGTCCCCTGGTCACCAATTTTGGTGTCTTGCAAATAGAGCGGTTTCCTATGTTTAATTTAGTTTATTATTTTACATTTAACAGAAAGAAATATGAAAAAGAAATTCTTCTGTGAAATCAGCATCAAAATTGGTTGAAAAATAAAGCAGTTATTCATATTTGAAATATTGTTGTGAGCGAAAGTGGGGACGTGGTGGAGATATCGTGCTGTCCTTTTCTCACTCACGCAGCGTTATGGCCGGTGGTACTGTGACGTCACAATACACTATTACTGTAATTTGACAGCTTCCATTTCACCAAATTTGAAAGCTTTATAACTTATTTATTATTGCTTGCATTTTGAAAATTCTTTTTTCTATAGATTTTGGATGAAATACATTTTTATAAATGTATATAAAAAAATCGTTAAGTATTATATTTTTGTCGTCCTAAGTCAAGTTTGTAATGTGTGAAAACGAGTTATACTTAAAGGTTATATCTATATATAATGATCGATGGAATAGGTCGAATAATTAGCTAACACAGGGGTAAATTGTTGGGGGACTTTTTATTATTTTTTAGGTCTACTCTATAGTATTTTTTGTCGTATATTTTATTAGTTACAAGCATGAACTGTTGTGTATTTTTATACATATATCAGCCATGTATTATATACTGTCCCGTTGTTGCACGGGCCTCTTCTACTACTGACGGATTGGGCCTTAGATCACGCTGTAGTGTAGGTAGACTTCACACACCCTCAAAATTCCTACAGAGAACTTCCCAGATATGCAGGTTGTTCAATCTGATTATAAAATAAATTAAAATTTAATTTCTCTTTCCGCCAATAGATGGCGCTAGTTCAAATATAGATCGCGCTATGGTTTACAAGAATTAGACACTATAAGTATTTGTGAATATTTTTTTTTATTAAATTGGCTTATACGTTCCGGAATTTGAAGTTTTATATTTCCTTGGCTTTGTATACCCTCTGTACACAGGTTTAACCGCGATATAAGTCGTAAAATAGTTTCTGTTAATTGTTTTGTAATTTTAATTTATTCGTTATAACTTTTATATGAATGATGTTTCACACCTGTAATAAATGTGTAGACTTGCCCGTAACAGGAGCAATATAATTGACCATGTTTTGTTCATTAACTGTTGTGTGGCATTATTTAATTAATATACACACAAATGGCGATAGCCTAGTTGAGTGTGGAACGGACTGCCGAGACGAATGTCCGCAGGTTCAAATACCAAAAACATCTCTAACTTTTCTAAAGTAATGTGTGTATTTGTGAATTATCGCTTGCTTTAACTGTGAAGGAAAACATCGTGAGGAAACCTGCATACCTTAGAAATTGTCTATAGAAATTTTGAGGCTGTGAAGTCTGCCCGCACTACAGCGTGGTGGACTAATGCCTAATCCCTCTCAGTAGTAGAGGAGGCGGTGCAGTGGGACAGTATATAATACAGGGCTGATGATGATGATGTTGGAGATAGTTGACCCTGTGATGGCTATAGGGTACTTTCTATTCTAGAAATATATAGCGGGACTTTTAATCCGAGAAACTCATGCACGTGGGCGAAACCGCGAGCAAAAGCTAGTAGCATTATGTGCCTTATTAATTACATTAGGCTAATAGGTAACGGCCCTAGAGTGTTGTAATAAAGCCTAATTCACTTTGGCAGTTACAACGCTGTATGGCGTTTTTTATTATTTTTATACGAGCAAATCCATTGTCACAAACTTTTGTATTTATAATATTAGTAGGATATCTATATATATATAAAAATGAATCCCTATTTACCTTGGTCACGCCATCACGCGTGAACGGCTGGACCGATTTCACAATTTTTTTTGTTGTGTTTGTTATTGTCAGGAGAAGGTTCTTATGAAAGAAATAATTCAAAAAATTGCGCTGAAAATTAGAAAATTTAAGAAAACTTAACGAAAATATTAATTTTATATAACTGTCAATTGTTTGAAATAACTGTCAGCGATTGACAGAATGCGCGCTGCAAATTCATAGTTAAGACGGGACAACGTCTGTCGGGCCAACTAGTTTAAAATAAAATGCTTTATTGATCACGTAGGCAAACATAGTTATAAGTAAAGGTACATGAGAATATTAAATTATGACTTAAATTAAGTCGCTTATATAACTAGACATTTTATGTTGAACAAAACAAATGAAAGTGCAAAGTAAACAAAGAAGCAAGCTCGGGTTGGAAATAATTCTATATAAAAAACGAATCCCTATTTCCTCTTGGTCACGCCATCACGCGTCTATTTTTTTGTTGTGTTTGTTATTGTCAGGAGAAGGTTCTTATGAATGAAAAATTAAAAAAATTGGGCGGAAAATTAGAAAATTTAAGAAAACTTAACGAAAATATTAATTTTATATAACTGTCAATTGTTTGAAATAACTGTCAGCGATTGACAGAATGCGCGCTGCTAATTCATAGTTAAGACGGGACAACGTCTGTCGGGCCAACTAGTTTAAAATAAAATGCTTTATTGATCACGTAGGCGAACATAGTTGCGCTTATAAGTCAAGGTACATGAGAATATTTAATTATTACTTAAATAAAGTCGCTTATACAACTAGACATTTTATATTGGTCAAAACAAATGAAAGACTACAAAGTAAACAAAGAAGCAAGCTCGGGTTGGAAAGAATTTTTAATACAAAGATAAAGTCGGCTGTCTCTCAAGTTGTATCATAGAAATGAGTGACGCCTTTGTATTTTTTTGGGAACTGCCGCGGTTATCTCCGCGGATACCCTGCTAACACTGTACAAGCGATCCCCCGGCTTAGCAACCACGGCAGTCCCAATGAAGATTTGGTGGGCCTTACTGCTATCACTGAGGGTGCCAGCGGACAGTACGCTGGCAACCCGCAGCTATTCGGTCACGGGTAGGAAGAAGGGAGGGGATAGAGGGAAGGAAGAGGAAGGAGCACCTTTGTTAGGGTGGTTGGAAGGGAGAGGGAGGGGAGATGTTCGCGAACCCTTATAGACCTCAATGTGTATTTGGCAACCAAGAGGTATACACATTACACTATGTGCCTAGAGTCGCGGCATAATGTCCCCCGTGCATGAGCGTGCATTCGGACCAAGAATAGGGAACCGGCCTATGTTTGATTTTGTTCATTATTATATGAAATGGTTAATAATACGAAAAAGAAGCACTTCTGCGAAAACTGCATAAAAATTGGTTAAAAAATGGGCGAGTAATTCATATTTTAAATATTGTAACGTGCAGAAGTGGGCGCGAAGTGGGGATATCGCTTCATCTCTTTCTTTCGCACGCGTCGTAATTCCCAATGACGTCAAATGTGGGTATTTTGTCTCTTTTCTGTTTCTTGTTAATTACCCCTTCCACCAACATTCCAAGACTTATAACTTGTTGATTTTTTACTGGATTTTAATAATTCATTTTGTGTTATAATTAATATAACGTAAATATTTCATAATAGTAAAGAACAAAAATGAGTCCGGTACCCTATTGCCTCGGGGGGTCTTTGAATTATTCACGTCAATTGATGATATTTTTTTTATTTGGCCACAGGTCCGCATGATCTACGTGGACATCTTCCCGATAGAGGTTCGGCATTGCTTGGCACCGTGGATTGAAAGTCGCATATGGTAAGTTATATCTTAAGATCTGGGCAAAATATATGCTTTGCTTTAAACGGCAAATTACAGTACTATCTCGCGTATATTAATACGAATTATAAAAGATATTGGAGCGGAGTATGCTTAGTTGGGAGTCGAACGGACTGCCGAGACGAATGAGCGCAGGTTCAAAACCCAAACACACCTCTGACATTTTTAAAGTCATGTATGTTATCTGTGTTATCGCTTGCTTTTACGTAGAAGGGAAACATCGTGAGGAAACTTGCATACCTGAGAAATTCTCTATTAAGAATTTTCGAGGGTGTGTGAAGTCTACCAACCCGCACTAGGCCAGCGTGGTGGTCTAAGGCCTATTCCCTCTCAGTCGTAGAGGAGGCCCGTGCCCAACAGTGGGACAGTATACAATGCAGGGCGGATATTAAAATATTTTTAAATATTGTATTTTAAATATAAAATACAAAATACAGTAATTGACTATTTAAACAAAAAAAAGTAGTGTAGACATGACATATTTTGGAATTAAGTAAGTTTAAGGATTAGTACCCTTGACCGTCCCGATGTTTATGCTGTATCTGATGACACAGGGCTACGGAGCCGGAAGACCAGCAGCGCAACTTCGTCAACGAGCTGGTGCAGGAGATCCAGACCCATGCTGATCTGATGCTCTCCCCCGAGCTGTTCGTCACCAAGATGAAACTCCTGGACGCTGCAAAGAACTTCCATATACAGTACAGGTATGATTACATAATATACAGGGACATTTTGACATTGCGTTACTAAATGAAACCACATACTTATCTACTTGGAAATAACACTACAATAAGTTACTTGAGTCGTAGATGTATAATAAAAAAGTTTCGAACAAAATAAATATTAATAAAAAGTTATTTTAATTTTACGCGCCCTAATGCCACTACTACTCTAAGAGAATTCGTCGCAGCAACATCATACTTTCAGTCAGAAATACATCACACACCATATTCACATTAAACTACAAAATGATAAAGAAATTAGAATACTAAAACCAACATTTTTGGTGAAAATGTTAGTTATTAATGTATGATTTTTGACACAATGTCAGCAAAGGTGAAGACGAGTATGTGGTTTCATTTAGTAACGCAATGTCAAAATGACCCTGTATAGGTAGAATTACAAAACTTTATCGAAACACTGTTAGTGATGAGAGACAGACGTATCAAATAGCACCCCCCCTCCCCTCCACTGACCAACCAAGAACATAGACACCATTTAGAGACACCGTCTCCCTTATAACTCGATGGTAAATATATCCCCCGAATACGAATCATTTGACTAGATTTTTTTTTATTTATTTATTTCCACATACAACTATTTTATAGGTAATACCCAATACAATAGCGTAAATATACAGGTATGAGGAAATTACGTATCAAATAGTGGAAAGTGCTACTGCAAACTGTGACGTCACAGAGTGTCACCGGCCGTAAAGCTGCGTGCGTAAAAAAGAGATAGCGCGATATCACGACGCCCCCACTTTTGAACACAATATTTTAAATATGAATAAATGCTTGATTAACCAATTTAGATTCTGATTTTACAGAAGAATATATTTTTCGTATTATTTTCTGTAACGTATACAATAATGTACGTAATCAAACGTAGGAAACTACTTTATTACATACTACCTGATACTCCATTGAATTTCTCACTCTTAGGAACCAATACATCGGCTACACTGTCCTTGAAACTAAAATAACCGCCACTGTCAATACAAAATGTCATAAGCAACTGTCATTTTGCCACTTTTTTTTAATCCATTGCCGTTCTTCCGTACAGCCACGCGCCGCACGAGCTGTACGCGTACATGCGCCGTTGCCTCGCGATGGAGATGGAAGTGATCCAGGCCGCCATGGGCACTCAGTACGTCGCCCAGCCGCAGACGGAGAGGAAATACAGCGAGGTATGTAGCACAGCGTAGGAAGTGAGTGAGAGACGAAGGTCCAGTAGGATCTACTTCGAGAAACGAACTTCGGATTTAACTCTACTACCAAATTACTTCGGATCCGTCACCGTTCTGAAGCTTACTTTAGTGATCAATTTTCCGTATATTTTCGAGAAAGCTGTGGAACGTTATCCGCGCAGACGGTTTTAAAAAGGGATGATATAAGTTCTTACAAATTCCATGTCTGAAATATCGCGATGAACGGATCGGATCCGTAACACTTCGTAGTAACCAAACGTATCCGTCATCCGAAACTACGGGTTTCGTTTTTCGAAGTAGACCCTCTGATGACGCATTTGATTTGACTTTACCATTGCTGGGGGAAGTAGAGGT
Source organism: Manduca sexta (assembly GCF_014839805.1). Classification (NCBI taxonomy): domain Eukaryota; kingdom Metazoa; phylum Arthropoda; class Insecta; order Lepidoptera; family Sphingidae; genus Manduca; species Manduca sexta. The sequence goes on along the minus strand of NC_051115.1, from coordinate 5,021,112 downwards.
ACTACGACACTTCACCATGTCTCTTCACTGGTAGGTCTCTCATATGTGAGAGTCCACCTGGGTAGGTGACACCGCAATGTCTATTTTCACCAAGCAGTGTGTAGTCACTGTTGTGTTCAGGTTTGAAGGACATTGTAGTTTAACTAATGGACATAAGACTTAACATCTCATGTCTCAGGATGAACCGAATTGAGAACCTCCTCGTTGTTTGAAGTCGGTTAAAAAAAAGAAGGAGTGGATATAAATATATTATATTAAACACCAATCACGAGTTCTGAGGTAGCGAACAATAAAAAAAAAAACAGCAACCGAATTGAATACCTCCTCCTTTTTAAGAAGTCGGTTAAGAAACGAAGGTGGGGGGGGGGGGGCTACAATAACCTCCTCCTTTCTTTGAAATCGGTTAAAAAAGAAGGGGGGATACAAATATAATATTAAACTCCATCCTCTGTTCCAGCTCATCACAGGCCTTCAGACCGTTCGCCAGAAGGTGAACATGGCCGCCGAGGAGATCCGCAGCCTGCAAGCGAACATAGAGTCCTTCTCGCTGCAATACCACGAGTGCTTGAAGAACAAAGGTGAGCGTTGGACTTTTGGAGGCAAGGGTCAAAGTTTGGGGGTTAAATGTTTTATTTATTTACCTATTAACACTTAAAGCAACGGAATGTTTGCCGGCAAACATGACAGCTGCATGACATTACGCGTGTCACGGAAAAATAACCTTATTATGTGGTATATAAGGTTATATTCCCGTGACACACGTAAATGTCAATGTAGCTGTCATGATTGCCGGCAAACATTGAGATGCTTCCCGGGTTAATACATTTTTTTACGGCATAGACGCCGTTCAAGTGTTACGTAACGCAATTTGGAGGGGAGGGGGGGTCTTGTAACACGTTACGGTGCGTTACAGGCGCGGGGGGGTTCGTACAAAGCGTTATGTAACATTGTATTTTTTATTTTAAAACAATAACAAAAGTATTTTAGCGACTTCCCGGTATTATGCGTAAAATAATTGTGAATATTAGAAAATAATTGTAACTTACAATTACATAACTTTTTGAGGCGGGGGGGGGGGCGTACATATAAACGTTACGGCGCGTTACATGCGGGGGTGGGGGGGTCAAAAATCTTCAAAAATTGCGTTACGTAATACTTGAACGGCCCCATAGTGACCCCACTGCATCTGATGGTAAGTGAAGTCCAATAGAATGTCGACTGATGAGAGATGATTACCCCTCGACAGTCGACACAATTATGCCGGCCTGGTAGAACCGGATGTACACAGACTGATCCCGGATCACTAACGTGGTCCACTATGGCGGTTTATTAAGAAAAACAAACACACATCACGGATTTATCTCCGAAGGGGTATGCAGAGGAGCATCCAGAGCACTTTTCGCCAAGTGTTCCGTCACATGATGTGATATAGCGAGCCTAACATCGGGCACAAATTCCAAACTCCAAGCTGATACTGAGCACAAATACCCAAATATCACTGCTCGGAATTCAAACCCAGCACCTCAGACTGCCGCACTGCGTATGCAGTACAACTAAGCCAGGCAGTCACAGTACATCGAATGACCCTGTCTATATTGATGATCCTTCCAGGCCACATGAACTACCTTCAGCAGTCGATGACGAACGAGCGCCGTGACCTCGTCGCTTGCCTGCGGGGACAGATCGAGGACACGGAGAGGAAACTCAACGCGTTTGTAAGTCATTTACTGGACATGTTAATAGATGCAACTTTATTTCACTTAGAGCCCCCCCCCCCCTGCCTTCTCTCCCTCCTTCCCCTTCGGCAATTCTTGTGCGCTCAGTCTCCACATTCCAGTCCGCACGGGGGACATTTGTCTCGGCTCTAGGAATACAGTTCAATGTGTATACCTCATGGGTGTACCTGCATATTGGGGCCTATGAGGGCTTGCGAACAATTCCTGGCCTTCCACCCTTTTCCCATTCTTAATAAAAATAATAATAATATGAGCCCTGTATTATATACTGTCCCACTGTTGGGCACAGGCCTCCTCTACTAATGAGAGGGATTAGGCCTTAGTCCACCACGCTGTAGTGCGGGTAGACTTCACACACCTTCGAAATTCCTATGGAGAACTTCTCAGATGTGCAGGTTTCCTTACAATGTTTTCCTTCACCGTTAAAGCGAACGATAAATTCACAAAGAATACACACATGATTTTAGAAAAGTCAGAGGTATGTGCCCTTGGGATTTAAACCTGCGGACATATAATCTAAATTATATTGACCGAGATCTATGACAAAATATGAAATGAAAATATTATGTTTGTAAATGTAGGCGTATGCACGCTGTACACCGTTTCATTATTTTTTATAATTTTTTTAGTATTATTGTTTTTTTTCGTAAATTTTTAGTTATTGTTAAATACTTTTATGTGGATTTTCTCCGCACTTTTACGGTGATGTGCGTGTATTAGCTTATATAATTAATCAGACTTTGTATAGAAAAGACTTATTAAAAAATATATATATTTAATAACAATATTATAAAAGAATGGACAATTGATGACAAAAAATAAAGCCCGGAGTTTCTTTCTGCCTTTCTTCTTCTGGTAGTCATCGCTTAGGTAGTTAGTGAAAGGCTGGTAGGTTAGCTAGGTTAGGGCTTTTATTGTCCTCACCGATGAGGATCACGACGCGTTTCTCCGTTATTGCTTATTCAAAAATACATATATACATCATTTTATTTCATCTTCCCTGCCAGCCCGAGCTGGCTTCTTTGTTTACTAAGTATATTTTTCATTTATTTTATTTTCAATATAAATTGTCTTTTTTTATATAAGCTAATTTAATTAAGTAATAATTAAATATTCTCATGTACCTTGACTTATCATAAGTGTAACCATGTTCGCCTACGTGATGAATAAAGCATTTTTATTTATTCGTCTTGGCAGTCCGTTCCACACCCAACTAAGCTATCGCCGCTTGTTCCCATCCTTAGAAGGTCCCTTATCCTTCTCCCACACTTCCTTCCAAGCTATCTCCCAACTTTCCTCCAGGTTTTGCAGATGCTAAGCCGGGGGCTTCCAGTATTCCATTCGCAGGTTTCCTCCGATGATGATTGTAGTTCGATACCTAAAAAAAAACTTAATTAACCTCTTTAAAGTGCAATATCATCTCTGATATATCACATGCTTGATAATTTTTATACGACCCTTCTTCTCGGCAGTCCGTTCCAGGCCCAACTAGGCTATCGCTGTTTCTCATATAAAAAGAACTTATAAAACTCAAAAGCTAAATATAAATAACCAAGTCTATATCGGGTATATCATTCAATAGCTATTAAAAGGAATAGCTCATATTTTTTAGGTCGATTCAATCATTTTTTTTTTATATCATATAGTGACCTCACTGCACCTGATGGTGAGTGGAGTGGGGTCCAATAGAATGTCGACTGACGAGAGATGATTACCCCTGGACACCATTGTGCCAAGACCCAGATATACACAAGCTCATCCCGGAATGCGACCTACGACTGCCAATATGGCGGGTTTCATATGAAATGTCATTAAATTTGTCTCAGAATGTGGGTGTATTATTGTTTGTTACAGGTAGCCCAAATAAGCCAGTCGCAGATCGAGCTGGTGGACCACATGAAGGACAACATCGCGATGCTGCGACAACTGCAAAGCCAAGTCTTGGATGACGAGCTTATCAAGTAAGTACCGGCATAGTGGACCTTTATCCTGCTTAAACCTTACTGGTGGTAGGATGTATTTTATATCCGCCCAGATTTCCCGCCCTCACACTACAACTCCTGTGAGGATCAGCAGTGGCACGCATGACACCGAGCGATGAAGCTCAAGTCTCAGGGAACACTTGTCATTATCCCGCAACGAAATTAATCAAACAGAAAGATAGGGAGGTGGAAATATTGATTGTCCACTTCCATAGCAAAGCGGGAGACAATAATGAACTAAGGAGGCGTTATATCCTCAAGGATAGGGACGTTTACAACTAGATAAGCCAGTTGTAAAGCGCCATGAATAAAATTATTCGCCCGGATAGCGACCTTACACAAGGTGTTAAAACCCGCCATAGTGGCCCACGTATGTCGCGTTCCGGGATCAGCCTGTGTATATCCAGTTCCAACATAATTGTGTCGACTGAGGGATAATCATCTCTCGTCAGTCGACGTTCTATTGGACCAAACTTACCATCAGGTGCAGTGGGGTCGAAATGCTGTGTACGTATAAAAAAAATAGATCAGTTGTCGCGAACAAAAAATCTGTCAAAAGTAACTACTGCATAGAAAGTGCAACACACGTACGTGTCATTATGAAAACACACATAAACAAATCTTAAACAATTGTCTGTTTAACGCACACTACAACAGTGATTATAAACGTGCGCACGAGCATTGACTCTTGTATTTTGTTAGGATCAGATGTTAGGCGATATCTGCGATATGATAGCGTATACTTAAAGATCATTACATCCAATAGATGGAAACGCGAACAACAGCTCAGCGGCAACGGCGTTCCGATGCAGTCCAACCTGAACACCATCCAGGAGTGGTGCGAACTCCTCGCGGACCTCATCTGGAGTACTCGCCAGCAAGTCAACAACGTGACGCGCATCAACACCAAGACTATAGTGGAACTCCGGCAGCCCCACCTCGCCGAGATGCTTGATGATATGAGCAAGCAGGTATGCATTTTCCCTCCAAAAACAAAGAAGTGAGTTGGCCGGTCGAAAAATCAATAAAAGTGAGTTTAGTGAGTTGGCCAAAACACAAAGTGAGTTAGTCGGTCGAATAGTGAGTTGTTCGGTCGAATAGTGAGTTAATCGGTCGAAAGTGAGTTAGTCGGTCGAATAGCGAGTTAGTCGGTCGAGTAGTAAGTTGTTCGGTCGAATAGTGAGTTATTCGCTCGGTAAGTGAGTAGTTAGATCGATTAATAAGGCGATCGTTCAGTAAGTAAGTTATTAGAATTTGAGATGATTTTTATTAGTTACTACTCGCGGAGTTCAAAAGGAAAACTCGCTAGCAAGTCAAAGACGTGTCGTGACACCAAGGTAATAGTGGAGCTACGACAGTCGATCCTTGCTTAGACACTCTAAATGATTAAATAGGTACGCAGTTTCTTCACGAAACCAAAGAAAATAGTTTATTAGGGTTGTGCACCTGTGGCGTCGGTTTGTGAGTAGATCGGTCAGATTAGTGAGATGTTTAGTCCGATTAGTGGATTAGTCGGTAGAATAGTGAGTTTTCCGATCGTTTAGTGCAGTGGTTCTCAAACTTTGTAAATGACGCAACCCTTTTGGGAAGCAAAATACTTGATGGAACCCTACAATAAAACAATTTTTTTATAAGTGTATTTTTCATTAATCAGCATAATAAAAGTACAATGTAACAGTTACTAATTATTATTGAGAAAGGTGTTTTGATTTTTTTTTCTAAATTCTTGCGGAACCCCGACAGAGGTATCACGGAACCTTAGGGTTCCGCGGAACACACTTAGAGTATAGCTGGTTTAGTGAGTTATCCAATCGATTAATGAGTTGTTCGATCGCTCAGTGAACTGTTAGAATTTTTGTTGATTTTTATTAAATTACTTAATGATGTTTATTTATTTATCACGTAGGCGAACATAGTTGCGGTTATGATAAATCAAGGGACATGAGAATATTTAATTATTATTTAAATAAAGTGGCTTATATAACTAAAGACATTTTATGTTGGACATAAAATAAATTAAAGACTACAAAGTAAATAAAGAAGTCATCTCGGGCTGGCAGAAAAGAAAGTTTTGATGATTTCTTTGTGTTTTATTTTGATATAAGCATTGACGTATATTCTATAGACACGAACGTCCATATAAACTATTTGTTCAAAATCACTAAAATGGCAACCAAAACGTCACTGTTATAACCTATTTATTCACTTGAACAACAAATTTTTTTGACATATTTGACTAATATTTTATATTCAAATCCACATTTACACTTAGACTCGAGTTCTTATATCATGAGCGTCACTCCGTACACAACCACAAGCTGTCAATATTGACCATACTAAAGTCAGTTTGAATGGATTGCAGTTCAATTCAGTTGAACAAAGTGAGTGTACGGAACGCCAAATCTAGTTCATAGTACATATATATCTATGAGTATAAGCGTATATAAGGATGCTGATTAAGTCATTCGTTCGAGATGCAGCCGTTAAGTGAATTTTTGTTTCAGGTGACTGGTCTTCTGTCCACGCTGGTGACTTCTACTTTCGTGATTGAGAAGCAACCTCCTCAAGTCATGAAGACCAATACACGGTGAGTGATATTTATAGTAAAAAAGTTTTTTTTTATCTAAATTTTGTCACAACACTAGCTTTTCCTTGCGGCTTTGCCCGAGTGAAGTTTTTTCATATACAAAAGACTTTACTAAGTTTTTTTTTGTTCTTTGTACGATCGCGACTGCACTACTGTATGACTGCAGTGATGAGGTCTTGGGTTCGATCCCCAGGTCGGGCAGTGATATTGGGTATTTATAATCAGTATCAGGTCGGAGACTTGAATTTTTGCCAAATATGGCGATAGGACGCAGGCCGCTTCCAATAAGTCGACCTGGAAATCTGGGGGAGGCACATGTGGACATCATGCGGCTGATGATGATAATGATGATGATGATGTTGGTAATAATTAGGATGGTGATGATGAAAATGACGATAATGATGATAATTGATTGTGATGATGTTGGTAATGATTGTGATGATGTTGGTAATGATGATAATAATGATAATGATACTGATGATGATGGCAATAGGCTCGCCACTTACTCCAGTGGACAGAATGCGCACGGCGGAAAGTAGGTGCGCCAGATACCCTTCTATCTACCTACTCACTCATTCTCACTCTCGCCTACCCTTTCGGCTATAAAAGGCGTGAGTGTATTACCGCGTAATGATTTTCGGAAACTGTCTTAGTTTTTGATATTTCTCTATAGATTCGTGAGTGTGTTGTAAAGATTTTTGGAAACTGTCTTAGTTTTGATATTTTTCCACAGATTCACCGCGACGGTTCGTCTCCTCGTCGGCGGGCAGCTGAACGTCTACATGACGCCACCAAGAGTCAGCGTGAGTATTTACAACTACCCTCAATCCAACAATCTTGGTCGACTCTGAGTACGTAACAGGAATTTGACGACGGCCTGATGGTAATCCTATGATTTATTACGCGCAAAATAATTGCTGTGATCTCTTAACCCTTCGACAATCGAGACAATTATTTAAATACAATTGACAACATTTCAATATGTAAACGTGCTTAAAACAAAAATATCGTTTCTTAATTTTTCTACTCAGAGTTCGACTATGTATTTTTTATATTTTTTTGATATTTAATTTCGAAGAAAAAAATTAAATACCGAAAAATACTTGATGACGTCATACATACGGTTGAATAAAGTTGTTCCTTGGTGCACCTTACTATTTCTTTAAAAAACTAATTACTGTCATTCGTTAATGTCAAATGTCACTGTTACAATAGGTCCGTCACAGCTGACACTTTCAAAGAGCGAGAGAGAAAAAAAAAAATGTCACTTCGCTTCTTTTTTACTGCAAAGCAAAGGTCCTTACGTCTTGAGCCGTATATGTGACGTCATTTGGTGCTTACGTCGTTTTAGAATAAAACAAAATTTAAAGTGAAAATAATGAATGAAAAATATGTGTTTTGAAAAAAAAATATGGGTCTCTTAATTTTAGATCTACTCTCATAAAATATAAATATTTGAGTGTGTTGAAAAAATTTAATGTTGAAAATTATGTTAAATTCTTAAGTAAGTTTTTTTGCTTTCCAGGTCGTAATAATATCCGAACAGCAAGCTCAATTGCTACTCAAGAGCGAGACGCAGGCCGGCAAAGGGAAGCAACCAGTTGAATGTGGCGACATCTTGAACAACACCGGCACCATGGAGTACCAGCCGACCAGCCGCCAGCTCAGCGTGAGCTTCAGGTGAGGTGTTTGATGAGTTTGGTGAAATTGTCGAGTTTGGTGAAGTTGTCGAGTTTGGTGATGTCGAGTTTGGTAAAGTTGGTGAGTTTAGTGATGTTGTCGAGTTTATTGATGTTGTCGAGTTTGGTGATATTGGATATTAAATTGGAATTGATTTTAATTGAGTTAAGATGTTGAAAAGTGTTAGTGTAAATGATATATGGTAATTTTGCTTTAGTTTGATAAATTTGGTATTATTGATGTCATTGGAATTCTGGAAATAATTAACATTATGATCATATTTTTGTAGTCCGCAAACCTTGTACTCAAAGTTTTGAAATAAAACTATTTACGGATTACGAGCACTGCATTTCGCCCCTTGACCATGAAGGCTCTAGTCTTCGAAACGTCAGAAGAAATTATAATATAAATAATTAAGATAAAATTCGAAAAATAGTTTTATATCAATGTCTAACATTCGCGTAAACATAAGAAATCATTGTTCTCTAAGTGTTACTTACTGATTACTGGTGGTAGGTCTCTCATATGTGAGTCCGCCTGGGTAGGTACCACCGCATTGTCTATTTCTGCCGCCAGTGTGTAGTCACTGTTGTGTTCCGGTTTGAACATTGTAGCCAGTGTAGCTACTACACATAATATACATCTCATGTCTCAGACGAGCGCAGTGGAATACCAAACACTTTGTAATTCAAGGTGTTGGTGTTTCTACTGTTTATAGGTATCGCTTACCATCAGAACGGCAAGCTCGTCTCGTCATTCAAAGCAATAAAAATATATTACTAAGTATAATGTATTCCTACAGGAACATGCAGTTGCGGAAAATCAAGCGCGCCGAGAAAAAAGGAACGGAGAGTGTGATGGACGAAAAATTAACCTTGCTGTTCCAATCTCAATTCAATGTGGGGGGCGGAGAGCTCGTTTTTCAGGTGAGTTGTCGGAGGGGGGGAGGTCCGTTGGTACTTAGCATTACTATTGATACTTAGCATTACTATTGATACTTTTAGTGGCGTTAAGGTAGACGCCGCTGTAGAGGAACAGATGGTTGCGTTCCTTTATGGAAGGGGAAGATCTCCAGTCAGGCAGATGATCGGCCGCGGCTCCTCCGACGATTATTCGGAGGTGGTATACAGGGTAATTTTGACATCGCGTTACTAAATGAAACCACATAGTTATCAACTTGGAAATAACACTTTACAATAAGTTACTTGAGCCGTAGATGTAAAATTAAAAAAGTGTAACTAACAAAATAAATATTAATAAAACGTTATTTTAATTTTACGCGCCCTAATGCCACTACTACTACTCTAAGAGGATTCGTCGCAGCGGCAACATCAAACTTTCAGTCAGAATTACACTCACGCAAAATGATCAAAAAATCTGAAAACTAAAACCAGGATTTTTGGTGAAAATATTCGTTATTAGTGTATGATTTTTGGCACAATGTCAGTAAAGGTGAAGACGAGTATGTGGTTTCATTTAATAACGCAATGTCAAAATGACCCTGTATATGCATCGCGTCGCTCAAATTTTACAATCGCAATCCAGGATCGTCTATCGCCATCTAGCGTGATTGCTATGCGATAAATCACTACAGTTGTATCAATAGGTCTTCTCGTAGTTCCATTGATGTTGACGAGATGGCGGTGTATACTAATTTTACCGCCACAAGTTTATAAGTAATGCATAACATTTATTTCGTTTTCAAGGTGTGGACTCTATCCCTGCCCGTGGTTGTGATTGTCCACGGCAACCAGGAGCCCCACGGCTGGGCCACAGTTACCTGGGACAACGCGTTCAGTCCCCCAGGACGCGTGCCTTTCGCCGTTCCCGATAAGGTAATCTATTTATTTACTAGTTGGCCCGAGAGACGTTGTCCCGTCTTAACTATGAATTTGCAGCGCGCATTCTGTCAATCGCTGACAGTTTTTTCAAACAATTGACAGTTATATAAAATTAATATTCTCGTTAAGTTTTCTTAAATTTTGTAATTTTCCGCGCTATTTTTTTATTTTTTGAATTTTTTCTTTCATAAGAACCTTCTCCTGACAACAACAAAAAAAGTAAACAGTGAAATCGGTCCAGCCGTTCACGCGTGATGGCGTGACCAAGGGAAATAGGGATTCGTTTTTATATATATAGATTTATTTACACTTTCTTGACCAAAGACATAGATCATGGAATAAGATAATAGAAAAAAGTACAAATGGCGGTCTTATAAGGCAATCTCTTACAGACAACCATGGGATGGATATAAGGGAATAATATTGGGCAGCATGAAGTGTACAAAGTATATTAATATGATAAGTTTTAAACGAGAAAAAATATATACAAATGTTATACATATGAATACATACAAATATGGGATAAATACATCACTACATAGTATAAAACAAAGTCGCTTTCTCTGTCCCTTTTTGTATGCTTAAATCTTTAAAACTACGCAACGGATTTTGATGCGGTTTTTTTAATAGATAGAGTGATTCAAGAGGAAGGTTTATATGTAAAATAACATCCATTAAATAGTGGAGAAATACTGTTATTTTGTTATGTTATACCCGCGCGAAGCCGGGGCGGGTCGCTAGTACATAATATAACGATACATATCAAGTAAGTCGGAACCAAACTCAGAAAACTCCTTCAAGCGGGCGAAGCCGCGAGCAAAAGCTAGTATTATTATAATATATCATTGTCTATGATCAGGTCACCTGGGGCCAGCTCGCCGAGACGCTGAGCATCAAGTTCAGCTCGGCTACTGGTGGAAGCCTTTCTGAGGACAACCTCCGATTCCTCGCCGAGAAGATATTCAGGTAAGCATTTTGAATTAAAATTGGTCTGGGGTCGAGATTTGGAAAAATTAGGTATACACGACACGATTATTCAATACGATATTACGAGTTAAGATTGTAGAAGTTTTTTTTGTAACATGTACCCGATCGGAGCGTTTGTAATGATTATCCGATCATACGACACGACCTTGAGACACGATTATTCAAGATTACTGTATATGTAAAAGATTAGAAATTTATAAACGATCATTCGATACCAGTATATAAAATATTATTCAAGCGACCCGATCGTACGACACGATCCGACTATACGACACGACCATCCGATACGATTTTGTACTAACATCATTATTACCATACGGTATGAATCCGACCCGACCATCCGACACGATCATCCGATACGATCCTGACACGTTTTTTGCATTAACACCATTATTACCATACGATATGATCCCGACACGACCGTCCGACACGATTCTTTCACTGACACTCGTATTACCATACGATGTTACACCGACCCGACCACCCGACACGACACCGACACGACCGTCCGACACGATTTGTCGTATCAAAATCAATCGTCACAGAAAACCTTCAATAGTTTGAGTGAAGTATATCCACCAGGACGAGCCTGCCGCTGAACACGATCGAGCTGAACTCTATGGCGGTCAGCTGGACCCAGTTCTGCAAGGACGCGCTGCCGGACCGCAACTTCACTTTCTGGGAGTGGTTCTACATGGTGGTGAAGGTCACCAGGGACTATCTACGCGCGCTGTGGTGTGACCAGTAAGTCGACCTTATTATGTAGTATATAAGGTTATATTCCCGTGACACACGTAAATATCAATGTAGCTGTCATGTTTGCCGGCAAACATTCCGATGCTTCATGGATTAAACCAACTTTTATTTCAGACTAGCTTTTGCCCGTGGCTTCGCTCGCGTTATAAAGATTTTACGGGCTATATTTTTCTGTTATAAAAGTCTCGGTATATGAGCAATGTTCTTCTCAGGGTCTCAAACTATCTCCATACCAAATTTCATCTTAATACGTTGGGTAGTTTTTGAGTTTAACACGTTCAGGCAGACAGATGCAGCGGGGGACTTTGTTTTATAATATATTTTTGTAGAACTTTTTAAGAGGAACAATCCCGTCATACATCATTGTTGCATAACTTTAACCGTTTACGCAGCGCACGCAACGGAAGCTCTCAAAACTAATAAATTTTCCGTTTTTGCAATATTTTTTATTACTTCTCTGCTTCTATTGGTCATATCGTGATGATATATAGCCTATAGCACTCCATAAACAAAGGGCTATCCAACACAAAAATATTTTTTCAATTCGAACCGATGGTTCCTGAGATTAGCCATTACTGTTCCGCTCCTATTGGTCATAGCGTGATGATATATAGCTTATAACCTTTATCTATAAAAGGACTATCCAACACTGAAATAATTTTTCAATTCGAACCAGTAGTTCTTGATATTAGCGCGTTCAAACAAACAAACTCTTCAGCTTTATACAATAGTATAGATTGGCCACAAAGACGTCCAGACATGGTGCTCCGAGCCACAAGGTTAATTCATTTACGTAGAAACGCAAATGTAATATTTATATCTATACATATTATAAAACAAAGTCCCCTTTTCTGTCTGTATAACAGATTTTTTGGTAAAATATATAGCGGGACTTTTATCCCGGAAAACTCCTTCACGAGGACAGCTGTAAGCAAAAGACAGTTAAATCTAAAAACAAGTACGACTACCTAGCTAAGATTCTGGGTTCGAATCCCGAGTCGGCCTGGAATTATTGTGACTGGGTTTTCCATCATAAAAATTACTCAGTCGCAGTTCGGAGTCAGGAAGTCGGTGTGATACCCCCGAGCCTCGGCACGTAAAGCCGTTGGTCCTGATCTCTCTCCGGTCACGTCTCACCGGACTATGAGAAGGAACAGAGAGTGCTTGTGTATTGCACACACTCGTGCACTATAATATCTCCTGCTGATCTCTCTCCGGTCATGTCTCACCGGACTATGAGAAGGAACAGAGAGTGCTTGTGTATTGCACACACTCGTGCACTATAATATCTCCTGCTGATCTCTCTCCGGTCATGTCGTCTCACCGAACTGTGAGAAGGAACAGAGAATGCTTGTGTATTGCACACACTCGTGCACTATAATATCTCCTGCTGATCTCTCTCCGGTCATGTCGTCTCACCGAACTGTGAGAAGGAACAGAGAATGCTTGTGTATTGCACACACTCGTGCACTATAATATCTCCTGCGTGGCTGATCTCTGTTGAGATTGGCCGCCGTGGCCGAAATTCAGCTAGGAGGCATTCACATTAAAAGCGATAGAATTATTTCTTCGTGTATAAGCAATAAACAAATGCCTCAGAAGAGTTAACATCTCATAGTCCGGTTTGAAGAACATTGTAGCCAGTGTAACTACTGGACATAATAATTAACATCTCATGTCTCAGACGAGCGCTGAATATCAAACACTTTGTAATTCAAGGTGTTGGTGTTTCTACTGTTTATAGGTATCGCTTACCATCAGCCGAACGGCGAGCTCGTCTCGTCATTCAAAGCAATAAAAAAAAATATCCCATCCTTACTATATCGTCGTTGCGCGTGCAATACCGCGGAATAGCAGTTTGTAAATACCGCGTAACAGCAAAAAGTACAAAATTGAAATTTCGCGGCTACAGATCCTTACCGCTGATTTGCTTATACTACTTCTCACAAAATTTTAAATAGCCAATAAGACACCTCATATTTCAATCAAAACAATACCGCGGAACAGCACTTGTGTTTGAAGTTAGCTGCAAGTCCGCGGTTTTTCGGAATGGGCGATCAAGTTTAAACACGATTAGGGCGTGCTCTGAAATAATTATTTTTTGCGTGGATAACAACCATGTAAGTACGTTTCTATAGTGTATTGTGATTAGTTTAGTAATATGTTTATGCTTGAATAGAGTAATTAAGTATAATTCTTTACGATTTTTTAGATTGTGAGTAAAAATAACTTGTAATACGTAGTTAAACGGTATTGATATTACATTATAATAGTTGTGTTTGTCATTTACGCGATGTTGCATTATACTTACTAAATTTTATATTTTTTTTAGATACATATTATTATAATTTGAAGTAACCATATATAATGGAGGACGAAGAAAATGACTTATTTTTAGAAAAGGTTGATGATGTGATACCACTTACACCAAAAAATACGGAGTGGTTTCCCGAAAGGGAAGATAAGGTGAAGAAAAATAGTAATAAGCGTAAAGGGAATCCTGATAACTTGAAAAGAATAATAAATAAACGGCAAAGGATGATGGGCAAGGAATACATTAGATTTAAAAAAGATGGCAATAAATTTGTTCAAAATTATCCAAAACCCGCCAGAATAATGGGTCCAATATGTATGTCGAAGAGATGTTTCAGTGGTAAAGCTATGTATTGCCCAAAGCTAACAGAAGAAGTGCGGTCAAAAATATTTATAGCCTATTGGAAAATGAGTTGGCAAGAAAAGAAAATGTATATATCTTCAATGGTGGATAAGAAACCTACAACTAGGAAAACTAAGAACTCAAATTCAAGACGCAGTGACACCAAAGTTTACTATTTAAAAATAAATGATAAAAGGGAAAGAGTTTGCTTAAAAACATTTTTGGAAACATTAGGCATAAAAGAATGGACAGTGCGATATTGGCTAGGAGAGAAGACGACTAGTGACAAGGAATCTGAACGAAGTGCTACAGTAGCCACAGAAACGAAAAAAGAATTAATCAGAAAATATTTGACGGCGCTACCGAAACTACCTTCTCATTATTGTAGGCAATCTACTTCAAAGTTATATTTAGAACCCATCATACAAACAAAATCACAATTGTATCGTCTATATGTAGAATACTCAGTTTCACAAAATGAACCCGTGGCCTCTAGGAAGGTATTTGAAAGTGTTATATTCGAAGAGAACATCGGCCTATTTCAACCAAAAAAAGACGCATACGATCAGTGCTGCGCTCACAAAGCAGGTAACATGCCAGATGATCAGTATATCAAACATATTGAGCTAAAAGATCTAGCTAGAACCGAAAAAAGCCTTGACAAAGAAGCAGCACAAAAAGGGACCATACGTGCATTAACAGCAGATCTTCAGGCTGTCAAATTGTGTCCTTCACTAAACGCCAGTGCACTTTATTTTAAGACAAAACTTGCCATCCATAATTTTACTATTTACAACCTAGGAACCAATGGAGTGACATGTTACTGGTTCGACGAGACGGCATGCGACTTAAAAGCTACAACATACGCATCATTTTTTGTAGATTATATTACTAAATTACTGGAAAATGATCCCAAGGATGTAGTATTATTCACAGATGGCTGCACAGCTCAAAATAGGAATAATATTGTGTCAAACGCGTTGTTGCGTTTAGCCATGACCAAAAACATAGTCATAACTCAAAAATACTTGGAGAAGGGCCACACGCAGATGGAAGTCGATTCGGTGCACTCGGTGATCGAAAGAAAATTGAAAAATCGAGAAATATTTCTACCCTCACAATACGCAACAATCACGAAAGAGGCTAGAAAAGTGCCGAGTCCTTACCAGGTTATTACTCCTGATCATACATTTTTCAAAAACTTCGCTCATAAAGATCACCTCATTTATGAGTCAATAAGACCGGGTCGTGGGGCGGGTGATCATGTCGTCATGGACATAAGGGCCCTAAGGTACAATCCAAGTGGGAGAATCGATTTTAAACTCCACTTTGCAGACAATTTTGTTCCCTTACCCAGGAGACGAAAAAACATATCAGCTGACTCTTTCATTAACAGCGTACGTTCACTATATGAATCCAGACTACCAATATCTAAAACAAAGTATGATCACCTACAGCAGTTAAAGAGTGTCATACCCAAAGACTGTCATAGTTTTTATGATAATTTACCTTATAAATAATGTTCCTAATAACCGAAATCTTAAATGCTGAAATTATAAATCGTTTTAGTGAGAATTTAAGAACTAATAAACATTCTTTTTATTGGTGATTTAATATAAATGCTTCTACGTTTAAGACAATAAGAATATAAGAGTATCTGGTAATGATTGCCATATTTAAGTGTTAAAGCTTTAAATTATATAATTATTTTGTATTTGTCCAAAAATCTAACAAAGTTTGAAATGCTGTGATTTTAGAAGATCAAAGAGACTGTTCAGTTTATTATTCTTGATTAAGTACATGTCATTGTTTTATCGTGATTAGAGAAATTCAAGGATTGTGTGATTTAACAAGTCTAAATTTGGTTAAAAATATATAAATTACGAAAATTATACAAATAAAAATTTAAGTTGATATCTAGAGTAAGAGCTTTTTTTTTCCAAAACGATGTTTAATTTTGTATGTTTTTTGTTCTACAATAATTTGTCATAATAAATTGAATTCAATAATAATAATATAATATTAAGTATTTTATTTCAAGCCCGCGTATCTACTAAAAGTATAGTATTTTTAATGTAATTTGCTGGTACAAAACCGCGTAAGTGACTTTACACAAAATCTAAATAAGTTCTTAGTAGATTTACGTTAAATTTCTATAAAATAAGTAATAAAGAAGTTGCTATAACGTTGAGTCGTTAGTATAATTACAAATTACCGAGTTATTAAGTTTTTTCTTCGTCCTGTAAAATTCTAAAAATGTAGATACGCGGTTTTTACAAACTGCTCTTCCGCGGTATTGCACGCGCAACGACGATATGGCATAAGTTTAAATAATTCAATTTTTGCTCCACAGTTTGATAATGGGCTTCATACAAAAGAAGCAAGCGGAGGATATGCTCTCCAAATGTCCCCCAGGAACATTTCTGCTGCGATTTTCCGATTCAGAATTGGGAGGGATCACTATCGCCTGGACTGGAGGTATGTGGTATTATTTGTTAAGGCTTTAAGATCGTGGCCCGAGCAAAACGGCGCCTTAACTGTATATAGAAGCTATCTACTTCAAAATTATGATTTCGTTTTTTTTACATATTTCTATATCGAAGGTTGAAATGCGAATGAACATAAGCTACATAATATTCTATAGACATGAACGTCCATATAAACTGTTTGTTCAAAATCTTAACTTAAATGACAAAACGTCACTGTTATAACCTATTTATTCACTTGAACAGCAAATAATTGTACTTTTTTGACAAATATTTTTTATTCACATCCAGGTTTACACTTAGACTCGAGTTCTTATATCATGAGCGCCACTCCGTACACAACCACAAGCTGTCAATATTGACCATACTAAAATCAGTTTGAATGGATGACAGTTCAATTCAGTTGAACACAGTGAATATTCGGAACGCCAGATCTAATACGTAGTACATATATATCGACGACAATAGGGTACCGGACTAATTTTTTGTTCTTAACAATTATCAAATATTTACATAATATAAATTATAACACAGAAGAAATTATTAAAATCCGGTGAAAAATCATCAAGTTATAAGTCTGTGAATTTCGGTAGAAGGGGTAATTAATAAGACACAGAAAAGAGACAAAATACCCACATGTGACGTCATCGGTAATTACGACGCGTGCGAAAGAAAGAGATGAAGCGATATCCCCACATCGCGCCCACTTCTGCACATTACAATATTTTAAATATGAATTACTCGCTCATTTTTTAACCAATTTTTATGCTGTTTTCGCAGAAGTGCTTCTATTTCGTATTAAAAGTCATTACATACAGAATAATGTACAAAATCAAGCATAGGCCGGTCCCCTATTGTTTTTTTTAGAGCAGTTCATTCATTGTCGTAGTATCTACTCAGGCAGCCCTTTGCTTACAAGACACCTATTGCCACAACCTCTTATACTGTTTTCTCTTCAACAGAAGGCAACGAGGTCTTCAGTCTGCAGCCTTTCACCTCCCGAGACTTGATGCTGCGTCCCTTGGCTGATAGAGTGTTCGACCTCACTCAACTGCAGTTCCTGTACCCGAACTTGCCCAAAGATGATATGTTCTCCAAGTACTACACCAAACCAGGTAAGAAGCTATATACAGGGTCATTTTGACATCGCGTTACTAAATGAAACCACATAGTTATCTACTTGAAAATAAGTTACTTGAGCCGTAAATGTAAAATAAAAAAGTGAGTTTTGAACAAAATAAATATTACAACGTAATTTTAATTTTGCGCGCCCTAATGCCACTACTACTACTACTCTAACATAATTCCTCGCAGCATCATCATATTTTCAGTCAAAAATATACTCACGCACACGCCATATTCGCATTAACTATAAACTAAAAAAAAAACAGCAAACTAAAACCAAGATTTTTGGTGAAAATATTCGTTATTAATGGATGATTTTCGGTACAATGTCAGCAAAGGTGAAGACGAGTATGTGGTTTCATTTAGTAACGCAATGTCAACATTAGCCTGTATACGGGTCTTTATTTTACAAGTGCATGGCAAAATGACCCTACAGTATCTGATGGTAAGTGGAGTGGTGTCCAATATGTCGACTGACGAGAGATGATTACTCTTCGGCAGTCGACTATAGGGCGTTTTAACACCTTGTGTTTGGTCGCTATCCGGGCGGAAATAAAATATATACTACCACAATCATAAGTAATCAAATATCCCTTTACAAAATAGACTTGCGTTTGATCACTATCTCGACTAATAACTGATGTGGTTTACGGTGGAGCACACTTGCTTAAAAGATTATCGCCAGTGTAAACGCATCTGGAAATTCTCGCGCGATATATTACTGCGCGATCTTGTATAATCTCAACTTAGCTTTAGAATTAATTACAAAACACCCTTTGTGATACACTTTTCCTTCTATAACAGAGAACGAGATGCTAAAGAACGGCTACGTGAAGCCAGTGCTGGTGACCACATTACCATCTTACATGTCGTCGCCGGCTTACGCTCACTCGCCCGACTCGCACCGGAACACTCCCAGCGTGCAAAGCAGGTCAGTGTTAGTCTACACTTCGTTGTAAACTCAGCTGTTGTATCATAATAAGTTCAGCTATATCATCATACTGAGTTAGGCTGTAATATACTGAGTTCAGCTGTAATATACTGAGTTCAGCTGTAATATCACACTGAGTTCAGTTGTAATATATAACAGAATTGAGCTGTAATCATGCTGAGTTTAGTTGTAATACACTACTGAATTCAGCGATAATATGATACTGAGTTCAGCTGGAATATTATATTGAGTTCAGCTGTAATATTATATTGAGTTGAGCTGTAAGATCATACTGAGTTCAGCTGTAATATACCAAGTTCAGCTGTAATATCATTGTGAGGTCATCTGTCATACCATTCTCAGCTTAACTCAGCTATAACTAACATCTGATAAAATAATTTATTTATAATCTTTCTATATGTATCATATTATGTCTTATAATAATGCATATAAGAATGTGTTTTCCTTGCACGCAGTATTATAAAATATATTTGTAATCATTTTATCTCATTCAAAACCATCTTACATCTGTTAAATCAACTAACATATAAATTATCTATGTATTAGTTTAAGCATTTAACATATTCTGCCATCTTATCAATGGCATTCATAACAATAGAGACTTTCCCGCCCTCACACTCACTACAACTCCTGTAAGGATCAGCAGTGGCACGCATGACAGAGCGGTGAAGCTCGCCGAGTCTCAGGGAACACTTGTCATTATCCCGCAACGAAATTAATCAAATAGAAAGATAGGGAGTTGGAAATATTAATTGTCCACTCCATAGCAAAGCGGGAGGCATAATAATGAACTAATTCATAAGTATAGACAGCTATCCCCTAAGAAATCAAATGAAAATAGTTCTGAACGCACATATATATTTTTATACGTGCAAGGCACACTGACCCTACTGTACCTGATGGTAAGTGGTTTATTCGTATCCCTCCTGATAGTTTCGTACACAGGGTGTATAACTCGCCATAGTGGCCTACATAAACGTTCCGGGATCACCCTGTATATTCGAACTGACCTTGAGTCTACTAGCGAGAAATCTCGTCTCAACATACCAAGGTGTAGTGTGGTCACATTAAAAAAAAATAGGAAAGATGTAAATACGAATATATCTTAGATCATGAAATCATCGTCATAAGCATCAACACCTCATATCAGTAAAATTTACACTGTATTTGGGAAAGGAAAACATATCTTATAGAGGCACGAGTCGTGAGCACATTTGTGATTGGTCAATTTGATTGTTAACGGCCCGAAGTGCAATGTGATTGGTTCCTCAGTCGCTCCTCGTTGTCTATTGGCTAACAAGTGCCATACTCCAACGTATAGACAGCCTCAGTGGCGTAGTTGTATACGATACGAGTACGACTATCGCGAGGTCCTGGGTTCGAATCCCGGGTCGGGCTAAAATAATTGTGACTGGGTTTTTAAATTTAAAAAATTAGCCAGCTCGTTAAGTTGGCTATGATACCCCCGTGCCTCGTGCACGTAAAGCCGTTGGTCCTGATCTCTCTCCGGTGATGTCTCACCGGACTGTGAGAAGGAACAGAGAGTGCTTGTGTATTGAACACTCGTGCACTATAATATCTCCTGCTGATCTCTCTCCGGTCATGTCGTCTCACTGGACTATGAGAAGGAACAGAGAGTGCTTGTGTATTGCACACACTCGTGCACTATAATATCTCCTGCTGATCTCTCTCCGGTCATGTCGTCTCACCGGACTATGAGAAGGAACAGAGAGTGCTTGTGTATTGCACACACTCGTGCACTATAATATCTCCTGCTGATCTCTCTCCGGTCATGTCGTCTCACCGGACTATGAGAAGGGACAGAGTGCTTGTGTATTGCACACACTCGTGCACTATAATATCTTCTGCTGATCTCTCTCCGGTCATGTCGTCTCACTGGACTATGAGAAGGAACAGAGTGCTTGTGTATTGCACACACTCGTGCACTATAATATCTTCTGCTGATCTCTCTCCGGTCATGTCGTCTCACCGGACTATGAGAAGGAACAGAGAGTGATTGTGTATCGCACACACTCGTGCACTATAATATCTCCTGCTGATCTCTCTCCGGTCATGTCGTCTCACCGGACTATTAGAAGGAACAGAGAGTGCTTGTGTATTGTACACTATAATATCTCGTGGCTGATCTCTGTTGAGATTGGCTGCCGTGGCCGAAATTCGGTTAGAAATCACTTACTTTCGTCCAATTTTTATGAACGCGAGCTTGCCCCCACCACTTTTTATTTGTGTTCATGACTTGTGTTTATGTAAACGTATTAAAAGTATCTTTATTGTATCTGGTGTAAGGTAGACTTTAGTAAAGCATTTTGATTATACAATTCGTTGGTATTTCTTCCTTTCCTAAATATTTTGCACAAGATATAGGATTCATGAGCTTTTACCGCCATTTATTTGTTATCTAATATTTTTTTTATAATTTTGTATTGGTTTTATGTCTGTGTTTAATTATTTTTTTAAGTTTTTATTGATTTTTTTCGTTTTTTTCTCCTTTAGGTACATGATTGAATTTTGATAGAAAAATCTATCAAGAAAAAATTGACGCAGTTTTTTTTTGTTTTAAACTAAGTTTTTTTTTATCTTTTAATAGTCACATCCTGAGTTTTTAAGTTTTTTTTTATTATTTTTTTTTGTGTTATTTAAGTTAAATATAGTGTTAGTTGATACAGATGACGGAAAACTTGGCAAAAGAAAAGATTTTAATTTTATAAATTATTAAAAAATACTTTTTTAATGCGAACTACATAAAAAAATAAAACAAAATAGTTAATTGTTTTTTTTAATCCAAGTCAATAAAAATATTATATTTCCTATGATTAAAAGAATTTGATGATTAAAAACACTATTTACCAAAAATAAATAAAAACATAGTTCATAAATACGGTACGCATATTAGGCTAAATTTTTTGCCGAGTTTTCCAAAATAAAAAAAAAATATATAATTCTTTTTCTAGCTGTGGAACAACAATCCTACAACTTTAAATATGGACTTTATTTTAGTTTTTAATTGAAAAAGTGCGGTTTTGGTGCAATATTTTTTTTTTTCGATGCAACGACACAAACTTCTCGTTGGGGAAACAATATCTGAAACACGTTACACGAAACTAAAGAAAAAAAAATTGGTACATAAAATACAAAAAAAAACAGCAGGCTCTCCTGTGTTTCCTCCTTCCTATAACTTGGGTTCCTTCAAGCGGAACGTGAAGCAATTATGCAGGTCAGCATGACTGTGCCGACTGTCCGGGGATGCTTATATCTTGCCGGACGGTACTTTCTTTGGGCTTCACTTAGCTTAACATCAGGTGATTTGAAGCCACGTTGATGATAAAAAAAAGAAAAAAAAACGATTCATACATTTTTCACTTTTTCAAAAGACGCTGTATTTACTAAAGCATGTGACGCGGTATTGTCCTTCTCCCGACTTTTTTTTAATGAAAACGGTAATAATAATAGCCTATTTCTTAAAAAAAACGATCTAAATAGTTTTTGCGAAATATTACGATATTTTTTGTCTCATTTGTCTTTTTTTGTGTTAATGAATTAATTCCTTATTTTATTTGAACGAATTAATGTATTAAGACAAACAAAAAAAAAAACAAAAAACGTAAAAATATTTCTGAAAAACTATTTTGTGACAAATTTATTTTGGCAAATACTCATTTAATCTTATCCAGTTTCTATAGTTTGCACATGAGTTTGATAAAAAGGTGTCGCGCGCATAAAACATACACTCTAGGATGCGACGGTATAGAATTGCTTCTTGTATTTAAGTCGTTAGATTTCAAACATGGCCAACCATGACAACTAACCCTATTGAGGGTGTGTGAAGTCTACCAATCCGCACTAGGCCAGCGTGCTGGACCAAGACCTAATCTCTCTCAGTAGTAGAGGAGGCCCGTGCCCAGCTGTGGGACAGTATATAATACAGGGCTGATATATATAAACATATCTTGGTTAGAATATTTGTCGAATAAAAAATCGTTTTTGGACATCTCCTATAGTTGGAGAGATACTCAAGTTTGAACCAAAACATTCTATATTAAATTGAATATTTTACCGTTTTCATGACTTAATATCAAGCATAATAGTTGTTGCATCGAAAAATACGAGTACGCGATTGGCGTGTTAAAAAAACAGTATTAATCGGTCGAACAAAAGATTTTTTCCATTCTAATGCATTTAAAGTTTTAGATCCGCTATTGTTGAAAAAAAAATGGCCTAACTAAAAAAAATTAAAAAAATGGTCTAATCAAAAATATATGATAATTATGTAAAAAAAAATATTAGCCTAGTATACAGGTTTTAGATTTTTTTTGGCTATGAGTGTTGTGTAAAAAAACAATGGCGGACCTGAACAAATTTATTCTAAGTTGTATTGTGCAGTATTTTTATATAAGTGATAGGTTAAGTGTGATTTGAAAAGTGTACGGTGTTCTCATTCCGTTTGCAATTCTTACTTGCTTTTTCAAATATCGGTGATAATCAGAGACGCTAAAGCTCCGGAAAGTGACAGGGAATTAAAAAAAAAGCTTTGTTTTTCAAGATACTGGCTGGTAATAATTTTGTTGTAAATGCGAAAGTAACTGTCTGTTATGATTTGTGGCTGAACCACTGAAATTATGTTGTTGATGTAGTATGGAGATAGTTTGAGGAAGACAATTGCTACTTTTTGTCTCAGGAAAGTATATGGGGGATCTTTTATCCCGCTAAAATATAGTACGGAGATAGTTTGTCACTTGGGGAGAATATAGTTACTCTTTATCTCTATATAGCGGGATTTTTATCTTGTAAAAACTATTTCAGACGGGCTGAGGCGCGGCAAAAGTATAGTATATTTATAACATTTTAAAAGTCGTTTTATTTGATTGTAAAAAACGTTAAGAGATCTTTTTATTATAACTCAAGATGAAAATAAAATTAAGAGAAATTCTAAAAAGATTAAGATTGCTAAAATGGTTGATCCTTAATGAAAAAAGCCGTGCATTGTCAAAACAATTGTTGAAAAGTCTGATCATAATTTATCATTTCACACATATCGAAAAACTTCACGAGGGGCATGAGAGTTGCTTTTTTACTTTATTAAAAACAAACAAAAAAATTAAATGTGAACGAGATTAAATTTAAAGTATTTTTTGGGTTGTGTTATTTATATTTGAAAACTTTGACTTTTACTTTTATGTTTTTTTTACAAGTCATAAATGATTTAAAGTAAAAACAAAACGAAAAAGGTTTTTTTTATAATTGGGAACGAAAACAATATTTGCCCCTCACTATTTTACACACACACCAGAATAACAACGAATTTGATAGAAACACTTTTTTTAGAATATAAAATATGTCCCCGAATCAATACATTGTTAACATTTTTGGCATTTATATATAGAATAAGAGAAACACTTTTATAGCTTTTTTAAAAGTTATAAAATACGAAAAATTAACAGCTTATGGATTTTTTTACGAACAGGTCAATTAAAATAAATTACCGTCCGATATTTATTTTATACCTATACAAACTAAAAAGGTTTTTTTACCAAATATTCCTGTAGTGGGAAACATAGTCTGGGATAAAACCTATTTGAAAATAAATAAATCCCATGCCTAAGTTTTCCTAGGCGCGGATATTTTATTTATCTATCTTTGTAGTTTCCATCTCTGTTTACCCCTCTAAGAAAAGCTTGAGCATACTTGTGTAATAGTAAATTTTCGAAATTAGCAAAGGACGGATTAATGAATTTTTCCGTACAGAATATTTAAAAATCATTGCCAGATATGTCTTTAAATACTTTTGTATTTATATTTTATTGTAATTGGGTCCACTGTATCGCATTTTTTAATATTTAAAATTTTACATGTTAGCTAGATTAATTATTTTATTTGAATATATTTTTTCTATGTACAATCAGCAAAGTTGGCGGTCGACCACCCTAAGGGTCAAAATAACTTGGCAAATTTGTTTTACTACGTTTGGGAGGCGGGGCTTGGGATCAATTGCATAGATCGATATTAGTCGTTGGCCTGCTGGCTACTTGCAATGACGTTACGTAACACCACTGAACCGCTGCTGAGTGTATAATAGAAAACGAAATTAAAATTGATGCGCGCACGTCTATGCTATGACGATAATTCCTATACTTGTAAGATGCATATCGTCGGCGTAAAGAACGTAATAACAAAAATTTATAGTTTGGAGACAATCGCGATTTACAGTGTTTTTATTGTTGAATTTTTGGCATTATTTTTAATAAATGAGAAACGACATTACGTTAATTATTTTATATCATATTATGTGCCTGATTACCTTCTTTTTAACTTTTAACAAACCAAACTTTATGTTGTATTCAAAAATAATCATTTTAAAGCAATTTCCGCCATATTTGTCACAACTATATTTTGTAAGTAAATTATGATTAGCTACTTTTTTAAGCCGTTTTTTTTAGTTTTCGGTCTCTTTAAACCCATAGTCTATAATTAATTTATTCAATGGCTGCATAATATTATGATTGAATTTTGAATCGTAAAAATTTAAACTGTTCAGTTTATTCAATTCGTTCAATAATTCATATTATAATAATAAATCATAGTATAATAATAATAGATTTCATTATTTGAATTGTTATTTTATTTAATTTCAAAAACTTAGACGGTAACATTTTATTCCAATCTCTGTATTTACAAATATGTATTAACATTAAAGTTAAAATAATTGACCTAAAATTATTAGCTTCTTGGAGATATTGTTTTTTATTTCCTCTTAATGATCTTTTTTTATCTTAAATATGAATAGTTTTTGAGTTAATAACGAAATACCTTTTTTTCATCCTAATTTGAACTATTTAACACCTTTTTGAAGTAGTTAATTGGACTACTTATCGGTATGCAGCGATTATTATTTATTGAATTTGAGGCGTGAGTTTAAAGATTTTATGTGTAGGCGGTAATATGCTTTTATTAAAGTAATATTGAAAGGCCAACATTTTTATTGCTGCAGATGTTGTTTGAAAAGAATAAATATATCACATAAAAATGGTTTGTTAAAGAGCGCATTTTTATCAATGTTTGTATTGACACCGGTCTTACGTGGACGCATTTATCGTTAAACTGAGTCTATTGTTATGCTATTGAATTTAGAGGCATTTAAAGATTATAAGTGTAGGCGTTGATTTGAATTCTTATTACAGTAATATTTGCAAGGCTAACATTTTATTGCTGCACATGTCCAGTTTGTAAATTTTAGTTACTTTCTTTAGCCAATTATTTAGTTTTCGCTCAGTTAAAACCCAAAGTCTATAATCAACTTACAGTTATTGATTTTTTTTTACCGATTTAATAGCTGCATATTATGATTGAATTTTGAATTATAAAAATTACTTAAACAGTTCAGTTTATTTCATTTGTTCAATCATTCACATAATCATAAATTATTGTTATTCGTTTCATTATTAGAAATTATTATATTTTTTCTCAATTTTTTTTATGCTTTTTTGAACATTTTATTTACTTTTTAAAGGACATGTCCGTTTTTTGTATGGGCGCTGGTTTTTTTTTCGAATAAATTCCAACCAACCTCAAACTTATTGAATAATAATGTGCCAAAAATTAGTAACTTGGAGTCATTACAATAATAAGTTTAGACCCTTCATTGATAAGAAAAATAAGAAAGAAAAAGTCATGGCTGAGTAATTCATACAAATAATTTCACGATTCGTCAAAAGATATAACTACCTGTTTTTTACATAAGTAAGTGTTATTATTATCATTTGCGGATATAAAGGGAAAAATTTAAAAATAAGAAAATTTGAAAAAATGTTATTCGCAGTAATTATTTTCAGAGATAACTAAACAAGATTTTTGATTACTTAACTTATTTTCGGGATGCCTTCCAAATGTAATAACGTTTATATTTGCAAAGAGTTCATTTTAAGTGTAATATTTAAAGTAAATATTTTTTTTAAAATCTCACAATCAAATCTTTCAAATAAAATGATTTATTTTAATAGGCTCGTTTTGTGAACCAGTCGATGAGGCTCACGCACA
The DNA here is from genome assembly GCF_014839805.1 of Manduca sexta. Classification (NCBI taxonomy): domain Eukaryota; kingdom Metazoa; phylum Arthropoda; class Insecta; order Lepidoptera; family Sphingidae; genus Manduca; species Manduca sexta. The sequence goes on along the minus strand of NC_051115.1, from coordinate 4,994,272 downwards.
TATCGCTACGATATATAATTATCAAAAGTTAAAATCGAATATAGTAGATAATATATTTGCTATACCAACAAATAATGAGTACACTATAATATCTCCTGCTGATGTCTCTCCGTTCATCTCGTCTCACCGGACTATGAGAAGGAACAGAGAGTGCTTGTGTATTGCACACACTCGTACACTATAATATCTCCTGCTGATCTCTCTCCGTTCATCTCGTCTCACCGGACTATGAGAAGGAACAGAGAGTGCTTGTGTATTGCACACACTCGTACACTATAATATCTCCTGCTGATCTCTCTCCGTTCATCTCGTCTCACCGGACTATGAGAAGGAACAGAGAGTGCTTGTGTATTGCACACACTCGTACACTATAATATCTCCTGCTGATCTCTCTCCGTTCATCTCGTCTCACCGGACTATGAGAAGGAACAGAGAGTGCTTGTGTATTGCACACACTCGTACACTATAATATCTCCTGCTGATCTCTCTCCGTTCATCTCGTCTCACCGGACTATGAGAAGGAACAGAGAGTGCTTGTGTATTGCACACACTCGTACACTATAATATCTCCTGCTGATCTCTCTCCGTTCATCTCGTCTCACCGGACTATGAGAAGGAACAGAGAGTGCTTGTGTATTTCACACACTCGTACACTATAATATCTCCTGCTGATCTCTCTCCGTTCATCTCGTCTCACCGGACTATGAGAAGGAACAGAGAGTGCTTGTGTATTGCACACACTCGTACACTATAATATCTCCTGCTGATCTCTCTCCGTTCATCTCGTCTCACCGGACTATGAGAAGGAACAGAGAGTGCTTGTGTATTGCACACACTCGTACACTATAATATCTCCTGCTGATCTCTCTCCGGTCATGTCGTCTCACCGGACTATGAGAAGGAACAGAGTGTGCTTGTGAATTGCACACTCGTGCACTACGAGTATAATATCTCCTGCTGATCTCTGTTGAGATTGGTCGCCGTGGCCGAAATTCGGTTAGAAATCACTTACTTTCGTCCAATTTGTATAAACGCGAGCTTGCCCCCACCACTGTTTATTTGTGTTCATGACTTGTGTTTATGTACACGTATTTAAAGTATCTTTATTGTATCTCGTGTAAGGTAGACTTTCGTAAAGCATTTTGATTATACAATTCGTTGATATTTCTTCCTTTCCTAAATATTTTGCACAAGATATAGGATTCATGAGCTCTTTATTTGTTATCTAATATTTTTTTTTATATTTTGTATTGGTTTAATATCTGTGTTTATTTTTTTTTATGTTTTTATTGATTTTTTCGTTTTTTTTCTCCTTTAGGTACATGATTGAATTTTGATAGAAAAATCTATCAGGAAAAAATTGACGCAGTTTTTTTTTGTTTTAAACTAAGTTTTGTTTATCTTTTAATAGTCACATCCTGAGTTTTTAAGTTTTTTTTTATTATTTTTGTGTTATTTAAGTTAAATATAGTGTTAGTTGATACAGATGGCGGAAAACTTGGCAAAAGAAAAAAAAATTGAAAATATAAATTATTAAAAATACTTTTTTCATGCGAACTACATAAAAAAATAAAATATTTAATATTGTTTTTTTTTTAATCCAAGCCAATAAAAATATTATATTTCCCATGATTAAAAGAATTTAAATTTTGATTAAAAACACTATTTACCAAAAATAAATAAAAACATAGTTTTACGAACGCATATTAGGCTCAACTTTTTGCCGAGTTTTCCAAAATAAAAAATATATACTTCTTTTTCTAGCTGTGGAACAACAATCCTACAACTTTAAATATGGACTTTATTTTAGTTTTTAATTGAAAATGTGCGGTTTTGGTGCAATATTTTTTTTTTCGATGCAACGACACAAACTTCTCGTCCGGGTCGGAACAATACCTTAAACACGTTACACGTAAGTAAAGAAAAAAAATTGGTACTTAAAATACAAAATAAATATCGACAGCAGGCCCTGCTGTCGATATTTATTCCCTACTTTCTATAACTTGAGGTCATTCAAGCGGAACATGAAGCAATTATGCAGGCGGGCATGACTGTGCCGACCATCCGGAGATGTTTGTATCTTGCCGGACGGCATTTACTTTGGGCTGCACTTCGCTTATTAGGTGAATTGAAGTTACGTTGATGATAAAAAAAAGAAAAAAAAAATATTCATACATTTTTCACTTTTTCAAAAGACGTTGTATTTACTAAAGCATGTGACGCGGTATTGTCCTTCTCCTGACTTTTTTTTTGATGAAAACGGTAATTATATTATAGTATTTCTCAAAATAAATGCTTTCGAAATAGTTTTTGCGAAATATTACGATCTTTTCTGTCTCATTTGTCTTTTTTTTGTTTGTTAATGAATTAATTCCTATATTATTTGAATGAATTAATGTATTAAGACAAACAAAAGAAATCGTAAAAATATAGCTGAAAAACTATTTCGTGAGAAATTTATTTTGGCAAATACTCATTTAATCTAATGCCGTTTGCATAATACATACTCTACGATGCGACGGCACTAAATCGCTTCTTGTACTTAAGTCGTTAGATTTCGACCATGGCCGAATCCATGAAAACTAAAAACGCAAAACAGTATAAGGACATGTTCGCTTTTGTATAGGCGATGATTCTTTATTTTGGACAAATTCTAACCAAGTTCAAACTTATTGGTTAATATAATAACATAATAATATCAACCCTGTATTACATATTGTCCCACTGCTGCACGGGTCTCCTCTACTACTGAGGGATTAGGCCTTAGTCCACCACGCCGTAGTGCGGGCAGACTTCACACACCCTCAAAATTTCTATATAGAACTTCTAAGGTATGCAGTTTTATAGTTTTATAGAGTGGCCATAATGTGAAGCTTTGAATCATTACAACAATAATTTTAGAGACCTCCATCAATTCATTGATTCGCTAAAAGAGGTGGAATAGGTCGCTATCTCGCTAACCCTTAAAGCATCGGAATGTTTGCCGGCAAACATGACAGTTACATGACATTTACGTGTGACACGGGAATATAACCTTATTATGTAGTATATAACGTTGGCTGTCAGTTATTGTCATTCGCGGGTATAAAGTAATGTTTTTCGATTATTTTGTATTGTCATTGCTTTATTTACCGCTCAACAGTCATAGATAATATTAGACCCATAAAAATGTACCGCAACTTTTCCTACTTTCAACTTTGACATTGGCAAAATCATCGTCTGCCAACGGTGGAGCCACAATCTAAAAATTGAATTGAAGTAAATGTTATTCTCAGAAACAAATAAATTTATGCCCGCTGGTCCTAAACACAAGGGCACACACCTTTAACTTTTCTAAAAATTATGTGTGTATTCTTTGTGAATTATCGCTTGCTTCAATGGTGAAGGAAAACATCGTGAGAAAACCTGCATACCTGAGAAATTCTCTATAGAAATTTTGAGGGTGTGTGAAGTATAACAATCCGCACTGGGCCAGCGTGCTGGACTAAGACCTAATCCCTCTCAGTAGTAGAGGAGGCCTGTGCAGCATTGGGACAGTATATAATACAGGGCTGGTATATATATAAGCGTATCTTGGTTAGAATAATAGAATATTTGTCGAATAAATAACCGTTTTGACATGTCCTTTAGTTGGAGAGATATTCAAGTTTGAACCAAAACATTCTATATTAGATTGAATATTTTACCGTTTTCATTACTTAATATCAAGCATAATAGTTGTTGCATCTAAAAATACTAGTACTCGATTGTCGTGTTAAAAAAACAGTATTAATCGGTCGAACAAAAGATTTTTTCCATTCTAATGCATTTAAAGTTTTAGATCCGCTATTGTTGAAAAAAATGGCCTTAACTAAAAAAAAAATTAAAAAAAATGGTCTAATCAAAAATATATGATAATTATGTAAAAAAAATATTAGCCTAGTATACAGGTTTTAGATTTTTTGGCTATGAGTGTTGTGTAAAAACAATGGCGGACCTGAACAAATTTATTCTAAGTTGTATTGTGCAGTATTTTTATATAAGTGATAGGTTAAGTGTGATTTGAAAAGTGTACGGTGTTCTCATTCCGTTTGCAATTTTACTTGCTTTTTCAAATATCGGTGATAATCAGAGACGCTAAAGCTCCGGAAAGTGACAGGGAATTAAAAAAGCTTTGTTTTTCAAGATACTGGCTGGTAATAATTTTGTTGTAAATGCGAAAGTAACTGTCTGTTATGATTTGTGGCTGAACCACTGAAATTATGTTGTTGATGTAGTATGGAGATAGTTTGAGGAAGACAATTGCTACTTTTTGTCTCAGGAAAGTATATGGGGATCTTTTTATCCCCGCTAAAAATATAGTACGGAGATAGTTTGTCACTTGGGAGAATATAGTTACTCTTTATCCTCTATGTATAGCGGGATTTTATCCTTGTAAAAACTATTTCAGACGGGCTGAGGCGCGGCAAAAGTATAGTATATTTATAACATTTTAAAAGTCGTTTTATTTGATTGTAAAAAACGTTAAGAGATCTTTTTATTATAACTCAAGATGAAAATAAAATTAAGAGAAATTCTAAAAAGATTAAGATTGCTAAAATGGTTGATCCTTAATGAAAAAAGCCGTGCATTGTCAAAACAATTGTTGAAAAGTCTGATCATAATTTATCATTTCACACATATCGAAAAACTTCACGAGGGGCATGAGAGTTGCTTTTTACTTTATTAAAACAAACAAAAAATTAAATGTGAACGAGATTAAATTTAAAGTATTTTTGGGTTGTGTTATTTATATTTGAAAACTTTGACTTTTACTTTTATGTTTTTTACAAGTCATAAATGATTTAAAGTAAAACAAAACGAAAAGGTTTTTTATAATTGGGAACGAAAACAATATTTGCCCTCACTATTTTACACACACACACCAGAATAACAACGAATTTGATAGAAACACTTTTTAGAATATAAAATATGTCCCCGAATCAATACATTGTTAACATTTTTGGCATTTATATATAGAATAAGAGAAACACTTTTATAGCTTTTTAAAAGTTATAAAATACGAAAAATTAACAGCTTATGGATTTTTACGAACAGGTCAATTAAAATAAATTACCGTCCGATATTTATTTTATACCTATACAAACTAAAAAGGTTTTTTACCAAATATTCCTGTAGTGGGAAACATAGTCTGGGATAAAACCTATTTGAAAATAAATAAATCCCATGCCTAAGTTTTCCTAGGCGCGGATATTTTATTTATCTATCTTTGTAGTTTCCATCTCTGTTTACCCCTCTAAGAAAAGCTTGAGCATACTTGTGTAATAGTAAATTGAAATTAGCAAAGGACGGATTAATGAATTTTTCCGTACAGAATATTTAAAATCATTGCCAGATATGTCTTAAATACTTTTGTATTTATATTTTATTGTAATTGGGTCCACTGTATCGCATTTTAATATTTAAAATTTTACATGTTAGCTAGATTAATTATTTTATTTGAATATATTTTTTCTATGTACAATCAGCAAAGTTGGCGGTCGACCACCCTAAGGGTCAAAAATAACTTGGCAAATTTGTTTTACTACGTTTGGGAGGCGGGGCTTGGGATCAATTGCATAGATCGATATTAGTCGTTGGCCTGCTGGCTACTTGCAATGACGTTACGTAACACCACTGAACCGCTGCTGAGTGTATAATAGAAACGAAATTAAAATTGATGCGCGCACGTCTATGCTATGACGATAATTCCTATACTTGTAAGATGCATATCGTCGGCGTAAAGAACGTAATAACAAAAATTTATAGTTTGGAGACAATCGCGATTTACAGTGTTTTTATTGTTGAATTTTTGGCATTATTTTTAATAAATGAGAAACGACATTACGTTAATTATTTTATATCATATTATGTGCCTGATTACCTTCTTTTTAACTTTTAACAAACCAAACTTTATGTTGTATTCAAAAATAATCATTTTAAAGCAATTTCCGCCATATTTGTCACAACTATATTTTGTAAGTAAATTATGATTAGCTACTTTTTAAGCCGTTTTTAGTTTTCGGTCTCTTTAAACCCATAGTCTATAATTAATTTATTCAATGGCTGCATAATATTATGATTGAATTTTGAATCGTAAAATTTAAACTGTTCAGTTTATTCAATTCGTTCAATAATTCATATTATAATAATAAATCATAGTATAATAATAATAGATTTCATTATTTGAATTGTTATTTTATTTAATTTCAAAAACTTAGACGGTAACATTTTATTCCAATCTCTGTATTTACAAATATGTATTAACATTAAAGTTAAAATAATTGACCTAAAATTATTAGCTTCTTGGAGATATTGTTTTTTATTTCCTCTTATCTTTTTTTTATCTTAAATATGAATAGTTTTGAGTTAATAACGAAATACCTTTTTTTCATCCTAATTTGAACTATTTAACACCTTTTTGAAGTAGTTAATTGGACTACTTATCGGTATGCAGCGATTATTATTTATTGAATTTGAGGCGTGAGTTTAAAGATTTTATGTGTAGGCGGTAATATGCTTTTATTAAAGTAATATTGAAAGGCCAACATTTTTATTGCTGCAGATGTTGTTTGAAAAGAATAAATATATCACATAAAAATGGTTTGTTAAAGAGCGCATTTTTTATCAATGTTTGTATTGACACCGGTCTTACGTGGACGCATTTATCGTTAAACTGAGTCTATTGTTATGCTATTGAATTTAGAGGCATTTAAAGATTATAAGTGTAGGCGTTGATTTGAATTCTTATTACAGTAATATTTGCAAGGCTAACATTTTATTGCTGCACATGTCCAGTTTGTAAATTTTAGTTACTTTTTTAGCCAATTATTTAGTTTTCGCTCAGTTAAAACCAAAGTCTATAATCAACTTACAGTTATTGATTTTTTACCGATTTAATAGCTGCATATTATGATTGAATTTTTGAATTATAAAAATTACTTAAACAGTTCAGTTTATTTCATTTGTTCAATCATTCACAAAATCATAAATTATTGTTATTCGTTTCATTATTAGAAAATATTATATATTTTCTCAATTTTTTTATGCTTTTTTGAACATTTTATTTACTTTTTAAAGGACATGTCCGTTTTTTGTATGGGCGCTGGTTTTTTGTTTCGAATAAATTCCAACCAACCTCAAACTTATTGAATAATAATGTGCCAAAAATTAGTAACTTGGAGTCATTACAATAATAAGTTTAGACCCTTCATTGATAAGAAAAATAAGAAAGAAAAGTCATGGCTGAGTAATTCATACAAATAATTTCACGATTCGTCAAAAGATATAACTACCTGTTTTTTACATAAGTAAGTGTTATTATTATCATTTGCGGATATAAAGGGAAAAATTTAAAAATAAGAAAATTTGAAAAAATGTTATTCGCAGTAATTATTTTCAGAGATAACTAAACAAGATTTTTGATTACTTAACTTATTTTCGGGATGCCTTCCAAATGTAATAACGTTTATATTTGCAAAGAGTTCATTTTAAGTGTAATATTTAAAGTAAATATTTTTTTTAAAATCTCACAATCAAATCTTTCAAATAAAATGATTTATTTTAATAGGCTCGTTTTGTGAACCAGTCGATGAGGCTCACGCACATATCGCTACGATATATAATTATCAAAAGTTAAAATCGAATATAGTAGATAATATATTTGCTATACCAACAAATAATGAGATACACATGTAAAATGAAATTTCGTAGAAAGTCCATGTAAATAAAACACATTTTTGTTACTTCAGTGATATGATTTAATTGTATTCATTACAAGTTTGATACGCTCAGCAGGCAGGTTGAGTAGAGGTGTGTACTCTGGATCGCGATGGAGCTCTCATCCGTATCCTAGTGTATCCATCGAGGACAGTGGTTCTCTGTAATACAATTAAATTATATATTA